>NC_051862.1:18164911-18870026 GCF_015732765.1 Culex quinquefasciatus | reverse complement strand
AATTTTAGAATTTTAGAATTTTAGAATTTTAGAATTTTAGAATTTTTAGAATTCTTTAGAATTTTAGAAGAATTTCAGAATTTTAGAATTTCAGAATCTCAGAATTTCAGAATTTAAGAATTTAAGAATTCAAGAATTCAAGGATTTAAGAATTTAAGAACTTAAGAATTTAAGCATTTAAGCATTTTAGAATTTAAGAATTTAAGAGTTTAAGAAATTAAGAATTTAAGAATTTAAGAACTTAAGAATTTAAGAACTTAAGAATTTAAGAATTTAATAATTTAAGAATTTTAGAATTTTAGAATTTTAGAATTTAGAATTTTAGAATAGAATTTTAGAATTTTAGAATTTTAGAATTTTAGAATTTTAGAATTTTAGAATTTTAGAATTTTAGAATTTTAGAATTTTAGAATTTAAGAATTTCAGAATTTTAGAATTTAAGAATTTCAGAATTTCAGAATTTCAGAATTTCAGAATTTAAGAATTTAAGAATTTAAGAATTCAAGAATTCAAGGATTTAAGAATTTAAGAACTTAAGAATTTAAGCATTTAAGCATTTTAGAATTTAAGAATTTAAGAGTTTAAGAAATTAAGAATTTAAGAATTTAAGAACTTAAGAATTTAAGAACTTAAGAATTTAAGAATTTAAGAATTTAATAATTTAAGAATTTAAGAATTTTAGAATTTTAGAATTTTAGAATTTTAGAATTTTAGAATTTTAGAATTTTAGAATTTTAGAATTTTAGAATTTAAGAATTTTAGAATTTTAGAATTTAAGAATTTCAGAATTTCAGAATTTAAGAATTTAAGAATTTAAGAATTTAAGAATTTAAGAATTTAAGAATTTAAGAATTTAAGAATTTAAGAATTTAAGAATTTAAGAATTTAAGAATTTAAGAATTTAAGAATTTAAGAATTTAAGAATTTAAGAATTCTAAGAATTTAAGAATTTAAGAATTTAAGAATTTAAGAATTTAAGAATTTAAGAATTCAAGAATTTAAGAATTTAAGAATTTAAGAATTTAAGAATTTAAGAATTTAAGAATTTAAGAATTTAAGAATTTAAGAATTTAAGAATTTAAGAATTTAAGAATTTAAGAATTTAAGAATTTTGAGAATTTAAGAATTTAAGAATTTAAGAATTTAAGAATTTAAGAATTTAAGAATTTAAGAATTTGTCTCCAAGAATTTAAGAATTTAAGAATTTAAGAATTTAAGAATTTAAGAATTTAAGAATTTAAGAATTTAAGAATTTAAGAATTTAAGAATTTAAGAATTCAAGAATTTAAGAATTTAAGAATTTAAGAATTTAAGAATTTAAGAATTTAAGAATTAAGAATTTAAGAATTTAAGAATTTAAGAATTTAAGAATTTAAGAAATTTTAAGAATTCAAGAATTTAAGAATTTAAGAATTTAAGAATTTAAGAATTTAAGAATTTAAGAATTTAAGAATTTAAGAATTTAAGAATTTAAGAATTTAAGAATTTAAGAATTTAAGAATTTAAGAATTTAAGAATTCAAGAATTTAAGAATTTAAGAATTTAAGAATTTAAGAATTTAAGAATTTAAGAATTTAAGAATTTAAGAATTTAAGAATTTAAGAATTTAAGAACTTAAGAATTTAAGAATTTAAGAATTTAAGAATTTAAGAATTTAAGAATTTAAGAATTTAAGAATTTAAGAATTTAAGAATTTAAGAATTTAAGAATTTAAGAATTTAAGAATTTAAGAATTTAAGAATTTAAGAATTTAAGAATTTAAGAATTTAAGAATTTAAGAATTTAAGAATTTAAGAATTTAAGAATTTAAGAATTTAAGAATTTAAGAAATTTAAGAATTTAAGAATTTAAGAATTTAAGAATTTAAGAATTTAAGAATTTAAGAATTTAAGAATTTAAGAATTTAAGAATTTAAGAATTTAAGAATTTAAGAATTTAAGAATTTAAGAATTTAAGAATTTAAGAATTTAAGAATTTAAGAATTTAAGAATTTAAGAATTTAAGAATTTAAGAATTTAAGAATTTAAGAATTTAAGAATTTAAGAATTTAAGAATTTAAGAATTTAAGAATTTAAGAATTTAAGAATTTAAGAATTTAAGAATTTAAGAATTTAAGAATTTAAGAATTTAAGAATTTAAGAATTTAAGAATTTAAGAATTTAAGAATTTAAGAATTTAAGAATTTAAGAATTTAAGAATTTAAGAATTTAAGAATTTAAGAATTTAAGAATTTAAGAATTTAAGAATTTAAGAATTTAAGAATTTAAGAATTTAAGAATTTAAGAATTTAAGAATTTAAGAATTTAAGAATTTAAGAATTTAAGAATTTAAGAATTTAAGAATTTAAGAATTTAAGAATTTAAGAATTTAAGATTTAAGAATTTAAGAATTTAAGAATTTAAGAATTTAAGAATTTAAGAATTTAAGAATTTAAGAATTTAAGAATTTAAGAATTTAAGAATTTAAGAATTTAAGAATTTAAGAATTTAAGAATTTAAGAATTTAAGAATTTAAGAATTTAAGAATTTAAGAATTTAAGAATTTAAGAATTTAAGAATTTAAGAATTTAAGAATTTAAGAATTTAAGAATTTAAGAATTTAAGAATTTAAGAATTTAAGAATTTAAGAATTTAAGAATTTAAGAATTTAAGAATTTAAGAATTTAAGAATTTAAGAATTTAAGAATTTAAGAATTTAAGAATTTAAGAATTTAAGAATTTAAGAATTTAAGAATTTAAGAATTTAAGAATTTAAGAATTTAAGAATTTAAGAATTTAAGAATTTAAGAATTTAAGAATTTAAGAATTTAAGAATTTAAGAATTTAAGAATTTAAGAATTTAAGAATTTAAGAATTTAAGAATTTAAGAATTTAAGAATTTAAGAATTTAAGAATTTAAGAATTTAAGAATTTAAGAATTTAAGAATTTAAGAATTTAAGAATTTAAGAATTTAAGAATTTAAGAATTTAAGAATTTAAGAATTTAAGAATTTAAGAATTTAAGAATTTAAGAATTTAAGAATTTAAGAATTTAAGAATTTAAGAATTTAAGAATTTAAGAATTTAAGAATTTAAGAATTTAAGAATTTAAGAATTTAAGAATTTAAGAATTTAAGAATTTAAGAATTTAAGAATTTAAGAATTTAAGAATTTAAGAATTTAAGAATTTAAGAATTTAAGAATTTAAGAATTTAAGAATTTAAGAATTTAAGAATTTAAGAATTTAAGAATTTAAGAATTTAAGAATTTAAGAATTTAAGAATTTAAGAATTTAAGAATTTAAGAATTTAAGAATTTAAGAATTTAAGAATTTAAGAATTTAAGAATTTAAGAATTCAAGAATTTTAGAATTTTTGAATTTTAGAATTTTAAAATTTTTGAATTTTAGTATTTTAGAATTTAGGAATTAAAGAAATAAAGAATTTTAGAATTTACGAATTAAAGAATTTTAGAATTCAACAATTTAAGAATGGAGTACCAGATACTAATGGTAGAAATGACCGTTCTTCCATAAGGAATGCGTTGTAGAGAAAAGCAAAACTGCTCAAAAGGCAATTAATTATTTTCAAGATTTTAAACTTGAACATTTTCATAGAATTATTTAAGAATTTAGGAATTGAAGAATTTAAAACTTTTAGAATATGTATAAGAATTAAAGGATTTGAAAATTAAAAAACTTAAGAATAATTCTAATTTAAGTGTTTCATGTGAAGGCAAGGATGGCACCACAGTACTTGACGGAAGCAATGTTATGCGGAAAGGATATCCAAAAAAGGGGTGTAACAATAAAAAAGCTGACGATCTAAAAGTTTTCAAAAGCTGCAAATATGAAGAGTTCAAACTAAGCTGCATGAAGTTTGGCAACGGCCGTTGGTGTAGAAGTGACAATTGCCGGATAAAAAGCAAACAAAGACCGAGTAGTCGAGCAGCTTATGCAATACAAACAAGCGCTGAAACAGCAGAATATGGTCTTCAAAATGGAGGATCGTGATCACGCCGAAATGGAACTGTGGTTCCGGCAAAACAAAACGCGATAGTTTTACAAGGAGGTCAATTGATCCCGCAAAGGCAAATCGGAACGCGGAGGGAATCCTTAACTGGGACAGCGGAGATGTAGCGCAAAAGGGTGGCTTTGAAGCCCAACTTTAATCAACCGCAGCTGGCGCACGATTTCAGGCACCTGATCTGGAGACGGTAAAGAGGCGATCCACTTGGTGATTTCTAAGATCTGGGAGGAGAAAAAACTATTGCATGAGTGGCATTACGCAAATCACATTTTTATCGACTTCAAAACAGCTTTCGATACAATTGACGGCAAACAACTTTGGCAGATTATGGACGAGAACTGATTTCCGAGAAAGAGCTGATCAAGGCCACCTTGGATCTAGTGATGGGTTTTACGTGTTCAACGTCGGCTTTGAGGGAGCGGATGAAAATGTCATAATTGCTGAAAACCTACAGGCACTTGAAGACGCTAGCCAGACGGATTGGACTAGCCATGAAAACGACGGAAACAAAGTATAATATCAGCTCTTATATTGTAAGAGAAGCTGACGATCTCTAAGCACTGAACCAAATGTACTCGAAAGATTCATCACCAACACGACTACAAGCCAGCTTGAACCGTACCTGCCGCCTCACCAACTTTGTCACATGAGTTCCAAGTTATGCTACGCCACTCACCACATCGCCAGCATTGTTTGAGTTCCCACTTTACAGGAGAAAGACAGCAGCAAGCGGAGGAGTGCCCTAACAAATCTGTCAGGCCACTACTGCCTCAAATCTCGCTCGGCACTCGCGTCGGCTGGTCGCGCGTTCGTACCCTGGTTGAACGAGAACCGCGGTCGCCGTAGAGCTGGCTGCCATCATCACCAGAGAAAGAAGAGAAGAGGTTCCCCAGGAGAGGTGTGTGTGTGGCGAAGAAGTGGCCAATAAAGAAAAGATATCTTGTAAATTTTCGCGAGGTAAAAATAGCGAGCCAAAATGAATGAAAAAGGGGCATTTGCTGGTGGATTGTGATCGGAAGTCGGAGATGGGCGTCGGATTAGCCACCGGAAGAGGGCTATTGGTGCCGGAAGTGGCCTGAAAAGTTGGTGCAAGAGAAAAAAAAAACGGGGAGGCAAAGCGAAAAAAAGAGAGGGTGGCTTGTGGAAGAATTTCTCCAGAGTGAGGTCGATGATGGCCAGCGATGGTTCATGGCGGTGTTGCCGAAGAGTAGCGGATGCATAACGCCACTTTTCATCGTTCCGGGCGCTGCTAGAAGTGTGTCTGTGGCCAATGGGCGTCCCGATTTGCGGTGGCGGAGTACCCCGACAATGGCAGCGTTCGTGCTGAGCAAATCTGGTTTTGGTGGATGCTGTGACACCGGAGATCAGCGGCCGGGAAAAAACGCACAAGTGCTTTCAATTGAGAAAATATGCTAAACAAGTGATAAATTGTAGTGCAGCAGCAATCTAGAAGGAGCCGCAGCAGTAGCTGCAGCGCAGGAAGCTGTGCAATCCGGGTGGATAACGGGGAGTGAGAGAAAGATATTCAAGAAAGGGGCAGAGATTGAGTGCATGCAGCAGTAGATTTATTCACACACAGTCGCAGCAGCAGTGTTTGAGGGATTACGGAGACAGGGAGGGCGAGGTGGGCAAGGAACGCGGTCAAGAGATTACTTCCTTCAGCGCACAATTCGCCGTCGTCGACAACAACAACAACAATAACAACAATTGCAGTTCAGCATCCAGCTCATGCCAGCTTAGTAGCAGTAATGGACAGATGAATATTCATATGTAAGTGGACCACTTCAGCACACGTTGATTGTTGGGTAAAGAGATAGAGAGAGAAAGAGCTCTCGCTTTAGGGCGGTGGTGTGTACTACAGAGTAGCCAGTCAGTGTTGACAATCATTTCAGCTAAGCTTGTTGGAGACATACAGGAAACGAGCAATTGGGAAAGTGCATTGGATACCACCCACCTGACCCGACCCCGTGTGCGGTGTAGGTTCGTCAGGGTGTCAATTTGCAGGAAATTATAACTTTTAGTAAATCTTCATTGTCTGAGTAATTTTAAAAACATGATTTGCTCCGAAACATCAAAATTTCTTGCGAGAAGGGAATACTCTTTGCCAAAACGCTGTGTTGTTATTTGTACTTCCGCGCCTTCCATTGACCAATTCAACGAATCATCTTTGCTGTTAACTCTTAGCAGTATGCCTAGCCATTGTGAAAAGTTACATTGAAAGTATGGTACGGTAGTCAAAGACATGATCATGATAAATATATTTCTAGAGTTTTGTTGAAAAGGTCCTATAAAAATTAAACACAATTTTTTATAGGACCTTTTAAAAAAAAGTCTAGATTTGATAATATTCAGTAAAAACTCTTGTACAAAGGTTTCCCGATCAGGTGGAAAGAACTGAGTAAGTTCATGTTCTGTTATTGTCAGGAGGTCAGGATTTTTTATTAAAACACCCAGATACGCTGTTTGTGGGACAAAAAAACTCAATCTAGTATTGATCCTTGCACTGTAACTTGGATTTGGCCCGCACTTTTCTCTCGCACTTTTGACAACAAAATTTCCAAAAACTAGGCAACCAGCAGTTGTTTATTTACATTTCCAGTCGCAGTTTCCACCAAACTGGACAATCGCACTTTAAAATTGCGATTGACAGGTGAGCAACATCGGCTCGCTTTGATCAATTTTTGAGAAAATTAAAACTTCCCAAGCCAGTTTGACAAGTCGCAATAGTGCGATCGATAGCAATAATTTAGTGCGAAGTCCAAGTTAGTGAGAATTGCGCAATATCAAATTTTCTTTTATGTTTTATAAAGTAACGCAGATAAGGGGGGGGGGGGGGGTGTCTGTTTCGAAAAGTTGTGGATACTTGTGTTACTTAACGCAAAATAAATTTACCAACACATTCAAAGTAGATTTACATCGCAGCTGCAGGTTTGTTTGCATCAGATTTGCTATCTCTTTCTAGCATTTTTTTTGTCATGCGACTTCTAGCTGTTTTTTTGACTGATTGCTCGATATTTCAGCCAACACATTTCTCAGGGACTGTGACAGCTCGAGCTCGATCATTGTTTGCTTCAGGACACAGTGAAGACCATTTCTTAATTTTTGAGTTAAATTATATTTTTTTCACTCGGCCTAGAAAGCCTTATTCAAATGAAATAAAGTTATTTTTGCACATTGTTTTTGGCAGGTTTTTGAGCAAATATGTCAAAACCCATCATTGTTTATTTTTATTCTTTGGCCGTGGTCTAACAGCTCTATCCTGGATTTTAGTTGGCACCGATAAGGGACAATTTGAATTTTGAATTCTTTTTCTTTTAAAAACTTTTTGGCCATACCGTTTTTGACAACATGAGAAGATTTTTTTATGTTGCCAAAATCAGGGAAATCTGAAAAGTATATTTTTAAGAAAAAACTTCGTATATATTTTTGCCCCTTTCACAATGACAGGTGTACTTAAAGGGAATATTCATAAATCACTTAATGACATTAAAAAATCATGCATGATAATAGATATTCTTGTTTTAAAAACATTTATTTTGAGTAATAACAAATTATTTTTTGTTATGAATGTATTTCGAAACCAAAAATATCAAATTAATGTGGTTGTTTCCAAAATTAGGCATATTGTGGAATTTGTAGCCAAAATCGTTTCTTAGTATGTTAGTATTAGTTTTTATTTAAATCATAATGAATCTTGAGTAAATTTTCAAAGGTAGGTATAAGGCTTTCTAGGCCCAGTGAAAAAAAATATAATTTAACCCAATAATGACGAACTTCTCGTCAAAGTGTCCTGATGCAAACAATGATCGAGCTCGAGCTGTCACAGCCCTGCGAAGTATGTTGGCTGACATATCGGGCGGTCAGTCAAAAAAAAAAACAGCTAGAAGTCGCCTGACAAAAAACTTTTGCTGGAAAGAGATAGGAAACCTGATGCAAACAATCGTCCAGCTGTAATGTAAACTTTCTTTCAATGTATTTGTAAATTTCTGACTAGAAAGCCTTATAGCATATAATAGGTGATTATGACGACAAAGATTTTACACAAATATATTTTATATTATTATTTTCCATTTTGCCACTTTGCTTATATTCAAAATCAGTTCCAATTTGAGTTGTGTAAAGAAAAAGTGGCAATAAATTGTTGAGTTGAGATCACCAATTCATAACAGAGATTTTTTAAATTTTGGATACAGTCATTTTTAGATTTAACATGATTTTCATTTATCGGAAACTTATGCAACAGGGCACGTTTCAAAATAAAATCAAAAGTGTTAAAACCGAACAAAAAAATATTGCATAAACCTCGTTAAAAAAGTCAATTGGCAACTTGACAATTATTTTCTGACTTAATTTTAGGCAAACTCAAATATTTTAATGTGTTTCAATCTTCAAAAAATGTTTTGAAGGTTTCATACGTTTCATAGGTTTCAATACGTAACAAACTCATAAACTCGATAACAAACCGTTGGTGGTTGAATTTGTTGAATTTGTATTCCGGCTCCTCGGTTCGAGCAGAAACTTGCAATAGAGACCACAAAAGACCTATGGTTCGTTAAAGTGGATGGTTTGTTTTTTGTTTGTTTAGCCTTTGAAGAGGTATGAGAAAACAAAAAAAAATATTTCATTGGTTTTAACGCTCTACAACCCAATCACGCCTCTAGACAGGCTGCAATGTTAAAATTCGCCAAAACTCAATTTTTCAACCAATTTTTGATCTTTAAAAAACAGGATTAGAAAGAAGAAGTTTTAAAATTTTAGGAAAATTTTAAAGCTAGGAAGAAGTTATGTTTTTCGTAGAACAAAAGTTGCTCAAAATGACCCACGGGAAAATAAAAAAAAATCGGAAAAAAAAACTTTGGCTGTAGAGGGTTAATCGACATCATTTGTTAGCATTTTTAAACATTATCGAGCAACTCCATGTCAAACAGGGAATCGGTTGTACCCGACCCTCTCCGCTCTCAATGAAACTTTGTAGTCATGTTATCCTAAGCATATATCAAAACAGTCGTTTGATGGGGTGTCAAACTAAAACGTGACCCCGTTCGTTTGACAACAGTTGGTGTCAAACCATCGGGGTTTGAGTGTACTACACTGAAAAAATATTATGTTTTCAGTTATGAGCAATGTAATTAACTTATATCTGTAAACCAATGCATCCAATTGAAATGTGGTCAAAGACAAACTTATGGGAAATTGGACGAGGTTTCCAGTAAAAATATTTTCGAGACTGAAAAATCAAGTCTGTCATATAGAATTTGCCAAAAACCATAAAAAAACCTATTTTTTCAACATTTTTATTTTTAAAACCGCTGTAACTTCATAAGCATTGGACTTGGGACAATAGTCAATATGGAGACTTTTATGTAAAATTGTCTGGAAAATCGACTCTCGTGTTCGGTTTTTGAAAATTTTGACGTTTAGAGCACTTTTCAAAAAAACAGTTTCAGTAAATGATTTTTGTATTTTTTTAGGTGAGTTGCTCCATCCTGCATTTTTCGTGAGTCTTTTTGTAACATTTAGGCTATTTTCACAAAAATTTTGAACGAAAAAAAAATCGTGGGCTCACCTTCAAATTTGACTTTTAAACTTAAAAATCAAAAAATCTCATAAAATTGGCTTGTTTTTTTCTTTCAGTGTATTTTTTTTCGGAAAGCCCGTCAAATTTCCTACAAGTTTGTCTTTGACCACTTTTTGATACGATGCCACGGCTTCGAGATACAGCAATTTTTAAATTACGAAATACAAAAATATTTAAAACACTCACGCCCTTCTCAAATGTCATTATCGAGTGTAACTGGCTCCATATACACAAAAATGGCTTATATATGCCTAGGATAACATGTCTACAAAGTTTCATTGAAATCGGAGAGGATCGAAAAAAAAGTACCTAAAAAATTCCTGTTTTGGGCTGGAATTGCTCTATCTGTAGTTTCCACAAAACATTTATTTTTTACATTTTTTTTAATGCTCTGATTTTTTTTATCACGTGCAAAAAGGCGTCAAAAATTCATTATTGGGAGATGAAAAAAATGCCGATCATCGCCTACTGATTTCCATTGATAGATCCTCTGTAAAAGTTCTCGAAGGAATCGGCGAAAATAAACATCAAAAAATATTTGCAACGGCCCAATTTTTACTAAAAAAGTCATGGGTTTGTTAGGAAATGCATTTAAAAGTAAGGAAAGGGTGTAACTATAAACGATTCAAAGTTCAAGAATTTGCTATTTGAAAACCCACTTCGCCACCCCCAGACAGCTTTATACCGGTCAACCCGGTTGTGCTGCGTACTTAATTATATCGAACCCGGACACCAGCGGGCGGGACTCCCTCGAGGGTATAGTGCAACTAATCACTTTGCAACAAAGCCCTTTCAAACGTGCCCGATCTATACATTTGTGTCAACTGGGCTGACTGGTCTGGACTGCATCAGCATTTTCCGTCCGGTTGCAGTTGAACTTCAGTCCAGTTCATGCAATTTAGAGTAAAAACATATACGCCTCTATTATCATCATTACCGATGTTGGCGACGAACTACAACACAACTAAACCGGGCTCAGCTGACTGGATTTGTTACACTACGACTCGACAGTCAGTGTACCAGAGAGCGTCGATTGCGTAGCGCGTTCGGTGGAATTAGAAATCTGATAATAATTGGTTGACGTACTGTTGTTGCTGCTGGAAGTTGTTGGCGGAGGCTAGTGGTGACGATTCACTTTTTTTTCGAGCGAAATCATGATCCACACCAGGTGGAGGTGAAGATCAGCCACTTTTTTGCTGCTGCCCCAGCTGCTTCTTCTCCGCTCAACTCTCTCGCGATTTAGCCCTCCCATGCTTTGGTGGCGTGATGGTAACCTGTTTTGGGTCTGCCTGAACTTTAGCAGCAGTCCACGTAGCGAGATTGTTTTTTTTTTTTGCTTCTCTCCCTTGCAGAATCGGTAGAATGATCGTGCAAACGGAGCGTGATGATGATGGTGTGAGTCATCATGTTTTGCTGCAGCAAGAAAGTTTGACTCAGTCATTTTCAATTTTGGTTTGCCGTTGGCGCTATCAAGACCTCAACTCTCAAGTGTATTATTATGTCACGTTGTTTCTCGTGAATCCTGTAAAACTGAGGTAGCGGAATTCAAACGGTTCAGGTATTTTTTTTGAGTTAATTTTGTTGAGCAATAAAAAAACATTTCTTCAATTTAGTTCAAATTTTGTTGAAACTTTGCTCTGGGCGCCGGACAGGAGCTTGCGGCCAGGCCTGCAAAATTTTTCCAAACCTGCGTACACATGAAGCAAACCAAAATGTCAGTTCACTGCTAGCATGTGACTGTAAGCCTACTGTGTCCGTTCAACCACTGCCGCCTGACTCGTGCCGGTCGGCTACTGGAGAATGAGAGACGTGAAAAAATGAGCTACACTCACTCAATTCGTGTCGTATGACTGACTCGTAAAATCCTCTCTAAACACTATTTTGACTATTTTTAAACAATTGAATGGTTCTAGACTGTGCTAAACACTTAAAACAACCATAACTTATATTCAAAATTACATTTCCACGCATAAATACGAACTTTTTGTGTAAAAACTTATTTCTTTATGTGTGTGCGTGCAACGTTGAATGAACGTTGAATTGAGCATTGCAGCTGCTCAATGAGCTAGGGCACTCACGACTGAGTCGGGTTTGTTTATGTCACGGTTTTGCGGTTCAGTGAATGGATCGGAAAAAAATCGTGTATGCGTCGCCGATTTTCGCGTCAGGACCCCTGACATTTTCAGCTCTGCTTGCGGCACGCACCGGCATCCAGCACGTGTCGAAAAAAAAAATCACAAGGAAAAAATAACTTTGAAATAACGAACATTTTTAGTCACAGTAACCAAAACGAAACCAAAAAAAAAAAACACTAGCACTCCGCGGGCACTAAACTGACTGACTGTACGAATATTTAGTCATTTGACAGATCAAGTTCAAAGACTCTTGAATTATGCTTTCATTAAACGAAGAAGTTTTAGTTGAGGTTTAAGGCAGTTTGGTCCTAAAAATATCACCTCAATTTTAGTTGAAAAAGTATAAAAAATAAAATTATTAAATTGTTCTTTTTCTCTGATACAAAAAAAAATAACCATAAATATCATTAAAAATCAATTTATTATGTCAATCGGTTTTAACCGTTTTAGTCTCGTTTGATCCATCTTGGTAAAGCTAGTTTCTGGGGGCAGATTCAAAATCAGCGGACAAAATAACATAAAATGCATGTAAATGGACAATTTTCAAACTTCGTTAGGGTGGTCTCATACTCTTTTCCTTTGAAGATTAGACATTTTTAAATGAAGATATCTCGAGTTTAATGGAAAACACCCTTGAGATTTTTTCAGCTTTTGTAAGGTTAGATCTCTCCTTTCGAATGCAACTTAAAGTTTGACCTGCGCTTTTTCGATATATTTGAATGTTTTAAATTTGCATCTTTTTTTTACCTTTAAATGGCTGTTACTTTGACCCTTACTTCAAATTGACTTGTCAAAAAAATAATGCCTCTAACATAACTTTCATCTAAAACTTAACTCTGAATTAAAAAAAGCAAAGTAATTCACTTGAACGACCCCCGGGTCTTTTGTGGTCTCTGTTGCAAGTTTCTGCTCATTTTTAGGCGTCCGAAGGATGATGTGTGGTAAAGTCACCCAAAACCTCTTTATGCAAATGGACCGACGTTTTACTTCCCCATCTGACAGAAGGCGTGATCAGGCAAATCTCGTCTCGAAAAATGCCTATTACACCAACCACTAAAGCACCGGACCCTGAATTGCTACGCTCAAAAAACTGATTTTCGAAGGTTTGCTCAAATGCTTTCTTTAAATTTGGTCGTAGATGGCGTAGATTGCGAGATAAAATTTTAATATCTTGGACAACGATGCTACGATTGGCAATCACAACTACTTATTAGAAGACAAAAAAAAAATCCAAAAATATTCAAGAAAAGTTAGATTTTCAAAATCAGAATTGAATAATGCCATCAAAAGTGCAGTGCTTCTTGGGACGCGCAGTCCTGTTTTTTCGTGATTAATTTTTTGAGATGCGGCAGCTTCCACTGAGAAATTTAACGCCCTGATCGACATTACATCATTTTTTAATCAGCCATCAGACTGATCGAGGTGTTACATTTCTCAGAGGGCTTGTTTAATTTGGTGAGATCAATCCGATAATGTATCCTAATCAAAATAAACCATTTCATATTTAATATGCACTGGGTCTTTGTGAGATGATCTTGTCATCCCATCAATTGAAATCTTGTGTTTATAAGAGTTTTATTAATGTTCTTTCTGTCACCAACAGTGAGCGAGTTGTGGCGCTTTAACCACGGCAAATAGTGTCCAGGGCATTTGTGGAAATATAGTGTCCCATCCTCGAAGGTCCCGGAGCACCAAAACTTCTTAGCTGGTGGCTCCCAACGATTTATTGCTCCTACAAACAGGAACGTGAGCGGGGGATCCCCACGTTTCTTCCTCCCCTGTCGATTCAGAAATGTGTTGTTGTTTAACATTCGTGTTCAAACTCAATCCAATTCAAAGAATCATCTTTGCGGTAAACTTTACGCAGTTGGCCTGGCCGCTTTAACGTTTGTGATGTTTCAAAGCAATTTATTGCATTGGGCACTGCAATTGTTAATAATGACAA
The DNA here is from genome assembly GCF_015732765.1 of Culex quinquefasciatus. Classification (NCBI taxonomy): domain Eukaryota; kingdom Metazoa; phylum Arthropoda; class Insecta; order Diptera; family Culicidae; genus Culex; species Culex quinquefasciatus. The sequence goes on along the minus strand of NC_051862.1, from coordinate 18,856,362 downwards.
GAGGATGCTAGGCGTTAATCAACCTAAGGCATTTTCCAGGATGCCCTCGAAAGACTGGCTGCGCTAGGGTTAGATTAGATTAGATTAGATTAGAAAAGTTAGATTTTCAAAATCAATAAAAGCTGCCCCTTTCTATTTACAACAACTCTTCTGAAGACACCAAAGCTTCATAATTTCACAATTTTTCGGAAATTCAAGTTTCCACTTAATTTTGCAATAATTAGGCCGATGCAAATATTTAAAAAAGTTTTTGTCCCTCGGCCCTGGCCGAGGTCAAGGGGGGGCAAAAAAAAAATATAAAAATTTAAATAACAAGCCATAGTCTTCACATTTAAATGAAAAAAGGTGTTTTAAAATGCATTTTACACTAGTTCAGTTGTTTTACAATCATTAGTTTTCAAAAAATCTAAGATCTGACAAAAACAAAAATTGTATCGAAAAAAAAGATTTTGCATCGAAAATTTTCAAAAAATCTTTAGATTATTTAATAAACCCAAACATGCTAAAAATGATTTTAAACGCAGAAGAATGTATTTTAATTTGATTTCAGCTGGTTGCACTTGAATTTTCATTGAAATTTTGAAGTTTATTGTAAAAATATTTTTTTTGCCCCCTGATTTTTCGGGCCAATTTTGAAGGGAGGGGGGGGGGGGACAAAAATTTTTAAAAATATTTGTACCAGCCTTACTGCCGTTCTACGCATAATTGTCCCATGTTCAAAAAAGTGCAACTGAGAAAAACGCGATTGAAATTTTTCGACAGATTTCTGTGTTTCTACGCATAATTGTCCCGTGGGTTCCTATTCGCCCTATGTGTCCCTAATCACCCCAGTTAGCAGTTTATCACCCTTATTTGTGATTCTCTTGCTATACAACAGGTAAACAAGACATAGTGCTTAGTAAAACTAGTGATTCCGTGTAAGAAAATACTTGGTGGGACAATTATGCGTAGAAGTTTAACGATGGGACAAACAGACTTGGTGTTGTTTTTAATGAGTTTCCGAACAAAGTACCAGATTTTATGTGTTTTTCTTAAAGTACACATCAAACTAAACTTAAAAATGTAATAAAGTCAAAATCGTTCAAAACTGACATGGGACAATTATGCGTAGAACGGCAGCTTAGAGGGCTTAAAAAATTTAAAAGCATTCAAAATATCTAAAATCTGTCTGGAGAGTTATGAAAAATACCAAAAAAGGCAATGGATATTCCGCGTAATACCCAAAAACCACGCGGCAAACCAGCCTCGGAACGACGCGCCGCACTTTCGGCAAATGCGCGCTGTCATATCCCATACTGCGCGTTTTTGTTGATCTTCTTCTTGTTCGAATCGCTCGGCATCGTTGCCAGGTATGTTTTTTTTATTGCACTAAAAGTGCAAAAAATCGCTGACAACAATGTTTGCGGCACATTCAGCATTTCAGGCGCGGCGTGTACCTTCGAAAGAAATGGACAATAATCATTGGAGGTTTTATACTAGGCCTGAAACTTCTAATTAAAAACAAATACTAAACAAGATAAACGCATATAAAAATACAAAAAAAGAATGAAACTAAAACCTAAGATATTATTTTTCGTAGAACAAAAGTCGCTCAAAATAATCTACTGTTCTATAAAAATACCTCGAAATGAATATATTGGATGAATATATGTTGCAGAGATTTCCAAAAAGTATCCACATACACTCAAAGTAAAAAGTATCCTTTTTTCAAGTTCACCCGTCGTCAATCCTTTAAAAGGGTATCGAAAATGTACTGAATTTGACATACCCTTTTAAAAGGGTGACGCCGGGTGAACTTTAAAAAAGGATAGAAAGTATCCTTTTTGAGGATTGAAAGTACCCTTTTGAGAAATACTTCTGACTTTGAGTGTAGATCGTCATGGTATCGTCGTTTGAATGGAAACAATTTAAAAGCAAGCAAACAAATTGGGATATTTACATTTGTAGAGTTTTTTTAAAGGTCCTATAAACTATTTTGTTTCATTTGCTTATAGGACCTATTCAAATAAAAAAAACTCTAGATTTGCAACAATTTCAGAACAGAGGAAGGAAAATGTAATTTGAAATAATCTCCAAATTCTATTGAAACTGTACCCATTAAATTTTGCAAAAAAAATATCTTTTTTTTTTGTAGCAATTTATATATTCTTCTGATTAAGATAATAATCAGCTCAGCATACAAAACCCCTGCCTTAGTTCTAATTTTGACGAGTTTAACATCCTCTGTCGAGATACCCAGGGAAGCTTTAGCAAAATTGACTCAAACAATTAAAAACTTTGCTCTGCTGGGTGCTATGTTAAACATTTCCATGTGCACAATTAATTATCAACCGCAAGCTGCTGTTCAGTGGGCCACAGAATGTGTCCACGACAACGCCCAGAGAAGCAAAAAGAACACGGGGTTTTCCAACGAAAATCGTCACCCTGGTTGCTGAAACAAAGTTTATACTAGTGAGCGGTATTAGCGATAAAAACAGTCTACTAAAATGGCCAAGTTCATGCTCTTATATGCAACACGTGACCTCGACGTTGTCTAAGAAGGTAAACTTGAGATTTATCACGTTGAGGGTTTGAAGTTGGTTTAGTGACACAATTTCGTTTTGTGACTGTTTTTGGTAAAACATGGCGATCAACATCAGCTGTATCAGCATTATATTTTTCATAATTTCATAGCCGGCCGGTCGGCCTTCCTAGTTGTCATTAAATTCTCATAAAATCTAACAAGTTTCGCTAACATTGTTTGCCTAAAATATGAAACAGTAAACTTCAATCTCTGCCCAGCTTACACGAAAACAATTCGCCATAATTTCTCGTTATGCTTCTTGAACTCGTAATCGGAGAAAAACAAACATCATCACATACAATCCACGTGCTACATTCTGCTGCCACTATACTCACAACCGTCCGCACACTGATAACACAAAGAGAGGGCGGGCGACGGAAGTGCTCGTTAAATCCTCACAACAACGCGTAAAGGAAAGGTTCTATTTTTGGGGACGTATCGTGTCGGCTTCGTTTGGAGACGCCACATTCTTGAGTTTATTCAAAACACAAAAAAGAAACTAAGAAGTCGCAAAATCCATAATTCGCACGTTGCCCTTTGAGAATTCTTTTTGAATGTTTCAGCAGGACCCGAAAATAGGTTTGAGTGTGTCATTTCATGACTTCTTTTTTCATTTGTCGTTCAAATTTTGGCGATGAGTAACGTGAACTTAAATTATTCGCTAATTAAGACATCATGCGATGTAGTCTTTTTTGGCGCCAAAAAATGGGGTGATCAATTTGAAAGTCTCAGAGCAAATGAATTCTATCGTAACTTCGTGACTGTTCCCATTATTTCAAGAATCCAATTAGCAAGTTAATATAAAAATGTGAACAAATGATATGTTGCATGCCAATATTGTGAGTTTATTTTTAACACAAAAATAATCAAACAAAATAATAGTTCAAATTGGTCTTGTTCTCCGAACAATCCATTTGAGTCTTTTCGCCTCCCAAAGTTTTGTGACGTTATCTCTCCTTTTCGTAGAGTTGAGTGGCAAGAGGCTTAAGACAGACAGCTGAAAGTTACATGCCAGAAAGCTGTTAGCTAATCGTTATCGCTACTTGGGGTTAGTGACTGTTTAGTAGCTACTCTGTTTCGTGTGTTTCAAACACTTTATATTGTTATAATTTTTCTCTTTTTAACAACGTTGTTTTACTAATGTTATCTTTAATTACATACAATTTACAACTTCTTTATTTATAACCTTTTATTTTTAATATATTCAGATACTGATTTTTAATAAGAACGAATATTTTATTTATGTCTTGAAAATGCCAATATTGTGAGTTTATTAATTTTAAAAATAATTTTTAAAAACAAAGAGTAGGAATCTCGCAATCGAGAACGCCAAGGCAATGCTGAAGAGCGAATAATTTAGATTTAGAAATCATGAAAAGGGCATAAATTATATTATCTCGCCTTATGAAGGCCGATGCAAATATTTAAAAAAGTTTTTGTCCCTCGGCCCTGGCCGAGGTCAAGGGGGGGGGGGCAAAAAAATAAAAAAATATAAAAATTTAAATAACAAGCCATAGTCTTCACCTTTAAATGAAAAACGTGTTTTAAAATGCATTTTACACTAGTTCAGTTGTTTTGCAATCAATAGTTTTCAAAAAATCTAAGATCTGACAAAACAAAAATTGTATCGAAAAAAAAGATTTTGCATCGAAAATTTTCAAAAAATCTTAAGATTTTTTAATAAACCCAAACATGCTAAAAATGATTTTAAACGCAGAAGAATGTATTTTAATTTGATTTCAGCTGGTTGCACTTAAATTTTCATTGAAATTTTGAAGTTTATTTTTAAAAATATTTTTTTGCCCCCTGATTTTTCGGGCCAATTTTGAAGGGGGGGGGGGGGGGGGTGACAAAAACTTTTAAAAATATTTGTACCAGCCTAAAATGTAAGTCGCCATTTTAAAAATAAGAAAATATGTTTTCCAAATGGTTGAAAATTTCACACACACAATTTTCATTTTTAACATTGAAAATCTGATCCATGGTTTCTAAGATATTATCGATTGAAAATTGAGGGTCAGTTACCCTATACCCTAACGAGTGATTAATAAAAACTATCATTTGATGATTCTTGCACCAAAACATCAGCATTTCTAGCGACGTTCACTATAGCTTGTGAATTCTCTTCTCTTATCTTGCGATTGCCAGCAATCAATTATCAATTTCTGGCCTGGACAATCAACACACATACATGACGAAAGCCAGTCTGCAACCTGCTAGGATCACCATCTCTATGTGAATGTGATTCTATCGTTCCTTTTCTTTTTTTCGTTAACGAACACTCGCCGAAGATTCTTTTGTTTTCTCAGAAAACCGCAATGAAAGAACGCGAGAGGGGGTTTGGAATGTTTGTTTTTTCGAGAATTTTGTGAGGAGGGGGGGTGGGGGTGAATGCGAGAATGAGAGAGAAAAGAGAATGTCATATACGGGATTGACACCGGCAATTATTTTTGCTGAGAATATCTCGACGCAAAAGAGCAATGAATTTTGGGAAGATGAAATTTCGCGCTTGTGAACTGTAGTCACTGAGCACTGAAAGTTTGATATTTTTATAACACTGCCCTACACCTTAAAAGTTGGCACTTTTTGTCGTCTAGTACAGCGATTCTCAACGGGGGTACCGGGCCTACTTGATTTACATGGCAGGGGGTACCAGCGTAGAAGAAGGTTGAGAATGGCTGGTCTAGTACATATAAAAAACATTAAAAGAGATTTTCATCGTACTTTTTTATGGAAATCCCCCACATTTGTATGTAGACTTGTATGTGGAAACTAATGATACAAAATAGCTTTTATTTGGACATATGGATTCGATAAAGAAAGTTCCATACAAATAAAAAAATACAATAAAAATTCAATTTCATACATTCTAGAGAATTGCTCTTTTACAAAATGTTAATAACACTATGAAAATATAGATTTTTTATTTTCGTCTGCTTCTTCAATTGTGAAACATTGAAAAAGGTTATTGTTAATCATCTAAATATTTCTTTATTGATCGTTAACTGATATGATTAAATTTGCTCATGTTTATTATTTCCTTTTAAAAACAAATCGAACTGTTTGACATGCTCATCAAAACATGTTTTCTTACTAAGCACAACTGGCATAAAATATGTAAGCTTCAACAAAAAAGGCTGTCGTTGAAAAATCTGATGTTTATGAAAAATAAAAGGAAATTTCATAAAACGTTTCTTATCACACATCACACTAGAAATTAATAATAACCGTGTAAGAAACAATGTTAATTCAATTAACAGTTTTTTCATTCAATCATTAACTAACTTGCATAAATTTCAGCACCATTGAGCAGCTGTTATGTTACGTCTGGGCTGTACTTCAACTAAACACATAACAAATATTATATGTGTGCTTTAAAGTCACTCATCGACCCAACTATCTGTAGTAGGTATTTTTTTATGCTTGTTTGAATGCACTTTCCACCATCGTCCACCGTATCGCCTATCGGATACTTATAATCGTTCGATTTGCCTGCTCCGGCTAATCGTGGCAAGTAACCGTTTGTTTTGCTGCTTATACTATATGCTTAACATTTTCTTCCATTCCAATGGCCACTTCCTAGGTGAGTTGTACTCATCATCAGTTTGGTTTTGTGGAGGTGCATTTAGTCGAAACGAACCTGCAAACATGTGCTGCGATAAGCGAGACTAAAGCGGAAAGCAAAAATGATCATTTAAAAAAAGGTAACAGTAATTAGCAACGGATTAGCGATTAGGTGCGATTGGAAGCTATACGGAAAGAACGACCGGGGATTAAACCCCCGGCTCTCAAATAATCTGTTAACATCAAAACAATCGTTATTTTATATAAAAATTTGCTAGAATTTAAGGAAATCAAAACCATGAATTTCTGTTTTGCCTTCCCGGTGCTTCGGACGCCTATGAAATATTTCACGTGAAATGTTTCGCATTTTTGGTAATCTTATAATTTTATATTATTTAATTGTTTTGACATTAACTACAGCGTTCAAACAAACTGTAAATCAAAGTTAATGTTAGAATTCATCATATAACACAGTTTTGACATTCATAATGCGAACTTATATCCAAATAATTGATGAAACAAGATGAGGTGTCCGGGTTTCGAAGCGTCCGGGAATTCGAATCATGACGTTAGTTGGTTTAAATGTGCAGATTGCACTTGATAAGATTGTTATTGGAACTCCACTGCTTTTGCAGAACACGATGAAACACTTCCTAAATGTAAATAATAGGTTATTTTTTTGGTAGACCTCATACAGCACCATTCATAAACCATGTGGGCACTTTTTTGAAATCTCAGATTATCCGAAGTCTTAAAAAAATCACTTCAAGTTTTTTCGTTGTTTTGTACTAAGTCGCTTAGCTTAAATATGAACTTCGTATGATAGAAATCTGGGATAATCGAGTCTGGACTGTATTTTAAAATGTTTAACAAAATTTTGTCACAAGCTTGTGATCAATGTGAGCAATTCTTTCAGATTTCGGTCATCCGATTTATTTGTATTTTTTAATCTTATCTGGCTGAAACTTTTATGGTGCCTTTGGTATGCCCAAAGAAGCCATTTTGCATTATTAGTTTGTCCATATAAATTTCCATACAAATTTGGCAGTTTTGAATGTTTGGTCCTTTTGAAATGTTAGTCTTGATTTAATTTTTTTTGAAAATATTGTTTTCGAAATGATCGGACAATTTCACGAGTGTTTCATATTTTATCATTGCAAATCGGACCATTAGTTGCTGAGATATCGACGTTAGAAAATGGTTGACTGTTTGTGTAATTTTTTCCATGGCAATATCTCAGCAACTAAGGGTCGTATCAACAAAGTTCAAAAAAGCAAAATATATAGAATTTTCTCAGCTTTTCAAAAATATTTTTTCAAAGGTGTTTGCACTTATTTTAAAAAAAATGAAAAAATTGCTAATATTTTCAAAAAAGTTACCTAAAAATGTCATTAACTTGAAAATAGTGATCTTTATCAAAATTTCACAATAGTACTTTTTGATTGCAAATTTGATTTTACATCAAAAAATTAAGTTGAAAAAAAAATTTTTTTTTTTTTTTTTAGGAGCAGCCGTGGCTGACTGGTTACGGTGTTCGCTTTGTAAGCGAATGGTTCTGGGTTCGATTCCCATCTGCTCCCAACGAGAAAGTATAGGAAATATTAATCTTGAAACTCTGAATATGAACGAAAAATCAAAATCGCTCGAGTCGGGGTCCGATCCCCCGTCCTTTGGATTGGTAAGCTAACCACTAGGCCATCGCGACTTGGTGAGCTATGATTGGAATTAGGAATACTGTTACTATCAACTATATACGCGCTGGGTCCTTGTCTATTTGACAACAGTTCGGAAGTTCTAAATAACGTTTGAATCCGATTGGTGCAAACGTTCTTCAGGGCGGGGCTTGTCGATAAAGCTGAAGTACCTCGCGCTCGGCTAGCCAGCGTAGAAATGGGTCACCGAAGCTCGGCAGAGCTAACACCTTCCAGATGCCTATGCGAGTTATTTGCATGTATAGAATGTAGATCTAAAAATACATGGAAACAACTCAATTTGTAAGAAGCGACCGCGTGGTCCCGTTTGGTTGGTTGCACACACACACACACACACAAAAAATTAAGTTGAAAATTTTTTGCAACCAATATTTTGATTTTTTGAAAAAATCAGTATTGGTTCAAAAATTCATAACTCGGTTAATGATTTTTTGCACAACGTGGAAATTTCTGAAAAGTTGGCATTACATATAAAAAAATTAAGTGTTTTTTTGAAAATCAAGTTTTAGTGACAAAAAGTTACATAAAAAATCACCGCAATTTTTTTTAACGTGCATAATTTTTTTCAGTGTAGCCCATATCCATATCTACAAATTTGCCCAAGACACCAAATCGATCAAAAAATTCCTTCAAAAGATACAGATTTTTGAATTTTCATGCATCATTTTTGTATGGACAGCTGCCAAATTTGTATGGAAAATTAAATGAACGAACTTATGATGCAAAATGGCTTCTTTGGGCATACCGAAGGCACCAAAAAAGTTCCAGCTGGATAAAAAAATACAAAAATTAAAATTCATAAAAAGATCGATTTCGTAGAGAATTGATCATGTGGTCCTAAATTATTTTTTTCCAGCTTTTAGGTGTTTTCGCAAATGTTCTTTTAACCCGAACAGACGGTAATAACTAAATTCATGCCATTTCAATAACAAATTCTGTTAAAATAACAGAAAGTGTTATGGAATATTCTTGCAAAATCCATTTTTGCATAAGAGTTCAATAACAGTTTATGTTATCATAACAATATTTGTTATCCGTCTGATATTGATTGAAGGCCAGAACAACTTTTGTTATGGAACAATACCTCAAACTGTTATTGCGATGATCGGATTAGTTGTTAAAATAACAAAAAATAATAACAAAGATTTGTTCGAAGATTAACTTAAAATGTTATTAGTCTGTTGTAACAATAACAATCCAATAACAAAAAAATCATAACGGCGAATAACAAATCTGGTTATAAATAACATAAAATGTTATTGACCTAGTATTTTCAGATATCAAAAAGTGTTATCCCCAAGTTATTTCCGTCTGCTCGGGAAGGATTGATACTAACGAATATTTTAAAAAATAAACATTTTATTTTCGGTCATTATTATGTCATTATCACCTTTCACTCCCACATGCCACGTCATCAATCAACGGCAAAATTTCAAACGCTCCTCAAGCGCCCCCCTCGAGAACATTTTTTTTTTTGACGGGCCCGAAAAACGCCGGCCGACCTTTGAATTGTGTTGCGTTTGTGTCTAAATTTACTCTCTCACTTCGATCGCGCATGCAGTGTGTTCGCGGTCAATGTGTACTACGATTGGCGATCTGACGAAATTTCGGATGACGATCGCACTTGACCGATCTGTCTCACCCTCACACCGTAGTGAGATAGAGAGAGAGAGAGAGAGTGAAAAAATAACGAAAAAGTGTTTCGCGTGAGTAACAAACTACAGTAGAGAGGGGCTAATTTGACATATTCTAAATATTTAATTTATTTGTCACAGACTATTTTTTTTTGTTATATAAATTTGATTTTTGTTGTGGTTTTTATTTGACAAATTGGCAAACCTTGTTCTGTTGATTTAGTTCAAAATATTTTTCTTCAAAATTTAAGTCAAAACGACCCCCATTTATGGTCAAATCGGAGAGGGGGAGTGTACATCAAAAATGTTTAGACGTGTGAACGGCGGGAAAGCCGCCATCATCCATTGATTGATTTAATTGGCAGTGAGCGTAATTTTTCAATTTCGTTGTCTGGTTGACTCAATGGCCGGCGTGTATTTCGGACGTCTGTGTGTGTGTTTGCGATGTGAAAATTTATAGATGAATGGTGATGGCTTTGGCGTGGCGTAAATGAACCCAAGCCGCCGGCATTTACAGTACTGCAGGTCATAATCGTAAATTTGGCTTTTTTGCATGGTCTTGAAATGTCAAAAAAAATCAGGTTGATTTATTTTTTTAATTTAAAAAAAAATAAAAAAAGGAATTTTAAAATTTTGTCAACGAAATTTTTTATTGAAGTAAAATAAAATTCTCATAGATTTTTTTTCACATAAGACAGAAATCCCCAAACAGTGCGCACTGTTTTGGTGGATCGTTTGGGATGGATGCTTTTCAATATTATTTTTATTTTTTCGCCTGTGCGAGTTAAGTATCGAAGGTCGTTTCTGAGAAGAGTGTGTGCGTTGTTGGGGTTTGGTTTGGACGCGTGCGGACGGCGTTGACGGTCGAGCATTGGTACAGAAAACGGGGGCTGCCAATTGAAGGTTGATGAACCAGCCATTTTTAAGTCGATTTGGGAAACTTTGCACTTGAAAATGCAATTGGTGAAAATCAAGATCAGAAATTTAATTTAGTCATATTTTTTGTGAACCTATTTATTTTTCCAACAATACTTTGTTTAATTAAATTAACACATTCGTGTGTTTACACAAAATAAAATAAACACAAGTTCAAACAAAATCATCCCGCGCTCTCTTCATTATGATGCCAAAGTGCATGCAAACACTTCATAATTGTCATTATATTGCGGATTTCAGAGATTTTTAGACAATCGTGCAAGTTGTGAAAAGCTCTCCAACAAAGTGCACACCTCAAACTACAGCAGAAAAAAACTATCTAAGACACACACCCTAGTTTGAAACTGATCTAAAGTGGTCGAAAGCAACAAAGCTCAGTCGAGACACGCACCACTCTAGGCGAGCGGGGGGGAGAAAGGGTAGGATTTCAAGTGTGCAAATATTTGGTGTGCAGTTATGATTTGCAAGGGTGGAGAATTTGGTGCAAAGTGTGCAATACGTCTAATTATAAGTGCACTTTCATCATCATGCATTTCAACAGTCGGTGGTTGCCGCTGCCGCCGCAAAGCAAATAAAAACACTGTGCTGCCATCAACCGTCAAATCTCATTCTGTGAAAATGGCTTAGGGAATGCAAGGGTATCTTGAGTTTAAAAGAAAAGTTAGTCTAGAAAGTTGGCGTTTCGTATAGACGCCGATACATTTTTTTTGAAATTTTGTTGTTGGCTTTGGCCAGTACTATAACTGAAATGAAGTTTTTCGAATACTTTTATCATAATCTTTTTTAAATGGTTTGAATTTTTGAAATTAAGTTTTTTTTTTCTATTTCTTTGCCCTTAGGTCAACCTAGACAAAAACTGAAGACAAAAACTGATTTTGGTAAAAAACAATTCTCTCTAAATACACATCAAGAATACCCTGCCTACCCTACGTTGTTCGAATAGCAAGATGCGCAATCAAATTTGTGGTGGTTCCTTCGAGATCAACCAGCCTACTAATCATGCTAAAATACAGTGTAGACCAGATTTACCAAACAGCGCCGTTTCGATTACTTGAGGTATATATCAAATACGGATCTATTTTTAGAAGGTCCAATAAGCAAATCTAGCGTTTTTTTGTTGTTGTTTTTTTTTGCTTTTTGTGTTTTTTGAGCCCACCTCGAGTAAGGAGCAAAATAAAAACAAAAAAAAAATAGATGCTCCAGGCTGTTTCCCGCATTGACAGTGACATAATGTGTGAGAAATAGTTTCTTATTATTTCAGCCAAAAAATGTAAATGTCAATTTGTGCAAAGTTTTGTTTGATTTTTGACAATGCAGACAAGACTGTAAAACTAATAAATCTGCAGTTGGGCCGAAATTGACGCCGAGAGTTATTGTCATTGCCCAAGGTTGTCTCAGTGAAGTAAATAATTATAATTAAAGAGAATTAAAAACAGAGCAGGCGTTGCGCTGTGTGTGCTGAATTAATTCGGATGCCACGGCTTTGTCAGGGTTGATGACAACTACATAAAGATTAAATTTTCAAAACAACCTATCCCTCATGGATTTCCTATGCAGATAGGGCCTTTTGAAAATTTAATTGAGTTGAAAAATACGAATAATCTTGAAATTTTAGCTACTAAATTGAAAAAGCGTAACTGGATGTTGTAAAAAAATAATGTGTACATTTCCGTATTTTTCAAACGTAATTTATGTAGAAAAGGTTAAATTAATATAAAGGATTTTAAAAGGTCCATCAAATCTGCCGTATCTACCCGTGGTTCTTATTTTCATGAACGCATGTTCACGATTTTAAAAACACTTTTTTCTCCGCGTAAGCAACCAATGTCAACAATTGGGTCCTAAAATGAAGCTTAGATTGCTGATGTTATTGTTTACAGCGATAAAGCTTATTTTTCTGAGTACATTGACCCTTTGTACGACCACAAGAGTTTAAAATGGATTTTTAAATCAATTTTGAAAAATTATCCTCGCGGTCCTTCTTGACAGAAAAGCTCCTACTTGACAGCTCGTTCCAAGGGGACCATAGTTGATCCATCGAAAAAATGTTGTCTTGTCAATATTTTTTAGCATTAAAATGAAAAAAAAGAGATCAGAAATGGTTTTTAATCTTGTTTTTTTACCGTTGTACATAAAAATTGACATAGGGCTTTAGTACCCAATTGAAAATAAATAAAATTGTTAATTTTGCTTTTCCTTCAAATTTTTTTAATTGTAGAAAAACTGAACATTTTTGTAGAGAAATTACCTTAAAATGCCTTTAACATGAAAACAGTTCACTTTATAAAAAAATGTGTAGTGGAATTTTCGATTGCTTTGCTTTGCATTTCAGAATAAAATTTTATTTTTTTTTTGTGAATTTTAAGATTTTTTACAAAAATTGCCATTTTAAAAATCATAACTCCTTAGCCTATTTTAAACTCAAGCGCAAAAGTTATGGTTATCGAAATTAATTTTTTTACTTTTTATCACTAAAAGTTGAGTGTAGAATTTGACATCTTCGGTCAAAAGGGGTCAACTGCTAGATTCAATGAGACATATAAGGAAACTCATTAAACAATAAATTTGTCAGTTTCCAAAGTAGAACTTAACGGATAAAAATGAATTATGCATTTTTGAACCGGCACCATACTGGTGTTAATCGAAACCGCACGTTTGGCACATGTTTACCATCATTGGTTGTTGTAGTTGTAGTTTTTTTCCTTTTTCTTTTGCTGAGAATGAATTCTGTTTATTTACGGTTTTAAATTTCACACACATTGCTGCTAAATGGGAGAGCTGAGAGGGGGGACCCAAAAAAAAATGATGTCGTAAATTTTTTGACCAGGCTAGCAATAACGTCAGACATTTGAGGTGGTACACATGTGCTCCTTTTTCCTTTAGTGTGAATTGTGTTTGGCGTCATTAGTGACGAATGTAGCAAGATATTTTGTTAAAGTATTTTTTCATAATGTTATTTGATTTAAAAAAATGTCACAACGTTTTTGATCTGTTTACAGTTAACTAGAACATAAACTATTAAGTAAGAAATACTCAGTATTCATCTATAAACAAAACATGCTGATAGTCGGCAAATAAATTTCCCACAATCGTTCACCAGCACTCGAACTTTCACTGACCCTTTCCGTTCCGTTTGATGTTCTTATCTCCAATCCCCGGCAGGCAAACGTCCATCACCCATTACCAGCAACAGATTCGTCATAAAATTTTACGGGCACTCATCCCGTGTTGTTGTTTACGCTGCACCAATAACCACTTCAAGAACCTCGCGATTGAAGTTCGTCAGGTACTTGGCACAGTAATGTGTATCAGCGAAAGTTATTGTCATATTGTTGCTATCTTATCTGCGTGTGATGGCTTGTTAACGGAATTCCGGAATTTACCCGCACTTGACATGGCGGCTTAAGTCACTCAAGATAGGCTAATTTCTGGAGTGTGGAGAGTGTGTTTTTTTTTATTGTCAAACGAAACCGACTTGGGGTGATTTATGACAGCATTGTTAATTGCTCTCACAGGGTTGTTAGCGATGAATGATGGGTGAGAAAAGTCCATTAGATATTGCGACGAAGGAACAAGCTGTCCGATAGCGATGTAATGTACGATGTGAATCTTGGGGCATGTCGAGTGAAGTGAGTTCTCTAGGCTCTCAGTAATTTAACGATTCCATTCATATTCTCAAACTCAATTCTAGAATTGAAATAATTTTTGGCCAAAATGATCAAAATGACTTAAATGATCAAAACGATCAAAATGACCAAAACGATCGAAATGATCAAAATGATCAAAATGGCCAAAATAACCAAAATGATCAAAATGATAAAAATTACCAAAATGATCAAAATGATTCAAATAATCAAAATGACCAAAATGAACAAAATTACCAAAATTACCAAAATGACCAAAATGATCAAAATGATCGAAATAACCAAAAAAATTAAAATGATCAAAATTACCAAAATAACAAAAATGACAAAAGTAAGCAAAATAACAATAACGACCAAAATGCCAAAAATGACCAAAATGACAAAAATAACCAAAATGATCAAAAGACCAAAATTACCAAATTGATCAAAATGTTCAAAATTATCAAGATGATCAAAATGATCAAAATGATCCAAATGACCAAAATTATCAAAATGACCAAAAAAATCGAAATGGTCAAAGTGACGAAAATGACAAAAGTGAGCAAAATAACAATAGCGACCAAAATGCCAAAAATGATCAAAATGACAAAAATAACCAAAATGACAAAAATAACCAAAATGACCAAAATGATCAAATGACCAAAATTACCAAATTGAACAAAATGTTCAAAATCATCAAAATGATCAAAATAATCAAAATGTTCAAAATGACCAAAAAGACTAAACTGGTCTAAACTTACCAATTGATCAAAATGTTCAAAATAATCAAAATGTTCAAAATGATCAAAATGATTCAAATAATCAAAATGATCAAAATGATAAAAATTACCAAATTGACAAAAATGGCCAAAACGACCAAAAAGACTAAACTTATCCAAATAATCAAAATGATAAAAATTACCAAATTGATAAAAATGGCCAAAACGACCAAAAAGACTAAACTTACCAAAATGACCAAAATGATCAAAATTAACAAAATGATCGAAATAACCAAAAAAATCGAAATGATCAAAATTACCAAAAGGACGAAAATGACAAAAGTAAGCAAAATAACAATAACGATCAAAATGCCAACAATGACCAAAATGACAAAAATAACCAATATGACCAAAATGACCAAAATGATCAAATGACCAAAATTACCAAATTGATCAAAATGTTCAAAATTATCAAGATGATCAAAATGATCCAAATGACCAAAATGATCAAAATTATCAAAATGACCAAAATGAACAAAATGAACAAAATTAATAAAATAAAAAAAATGATCAAATGACCAAAATGGCCAAATGACCAAAATGATCAAATGTACAAAATGATCAAAGTGACCAAAAAGATCAAAATGACCAAAAAGATCAAAATAACCAAAATGACTAAAATGATCAAAATGACTAAAGGATCAAATTAACCAAAATGATCAAAATGACTAAAGGATCAAATTAACCAAAATGACCAAAATGATCAAAATGATCACAATGATCAAAATGATCAAAATGATCAAAATGATCAAAATGATAAAAATTACCAAAATGATCAAAATGATTCAAATAATCAAAATGATCAAAATGATAAAAATTACCAAAATGACAAAAATGACCAAAATGACTAAACTGGTCAAAATAACAAAAATAATCAAAATGACCAAAATAATAAAAATGAACAAAATGATCGAAATGACCAAAATGAACAGAATTACCAAAATGATCGAAATAACCAAAAAAAAATTGAAATGATCAAATTTACCAAAATGACAAAAGTAAGCAAAATAACAATAACGACCAAAATGCCAAAAATGACCAAAATGACAAAAATAACCAAAATGACCAAAATGACCAAAATGATCAAATGACCAAAATTACCAAATTGATCAAAATGGTCAAAATTATCAAAATTATCAAAATGACCAAAAAAATCGAAATGATCAAAATGACGAAAATGACAAAAGTGAGCAAAATAACAATAACGACCAAAATGCCAAAAATGATCAAAATGACAAAAATAACCAAAATGACCAAAATGATCAAATGACCAAAATTACCAAATTGATCAAAATGTTCAAAATCATCAAAATGATCAAAATAATCAAAATGTTCAAAATGACCAAAAAGACTAAACTGGTCTAAACTTACCAATTGATCATAATGTTCAAAATAATCAAAATGTTCAAAATGATCAAAATGATTCAAATAATCAAAATGATCAAAATGATAAAAATTACCAAATTGACAAAAATGGCCAAAACGACCAAAAAGACTAAACTTACCAAAATGACCAAAATGATCAAAATTAACAAAATGATCGAAATAACCAAAAAAATCGAAATGATCAAAATTACCAAAAGGACGAAAATGACAAAAGTAAGCAAAATAACAATAACGACCAAAATGCCAAAAATGACCAAAATGACAAAAATAACCAAAATGACCAAAATGATCAAATGACCAAAATTACCAAATTGATCAAAATGTTCAAAATTATCAAAATGATCAAAATAATCAAAATGTTCAAAATGACCAAAAAGACTAAACTGGTCTAAACTTACCAATTGATCAAAATGTTCAAAATAATCAAAATGTTCAAAATGATCAAAATGATTCAAATAATCAAAATGATCAAAATGATAAAAATTACCAAATTGACAAAAATGGCCAAAACGACCAAAAAGACTAAACTTATCCAAATAATCAAAATGATAAAAATTACCAAATTGATAAAAATGGCCAAAACGACCAAAAAGACTAAACTTACCAAAATGACCAAAATGATCAAAATTAACAAAATGATCGAAATAACCAAAAAAATCGAAATGATCAAAATTACCAAAAGGACGAAAATGACAAAAGTAAGCAAAATAACAATAACGACCAAAATGCCAAAAATGACCAAAATGACAAAAATAACCAAAATGACCAAAATGATCAAATGACCAAAATTACCAAATTGATCAAAATGTTCAAAATCATCAAAATGATCAAAATAATCAAAATGTTCAAAATGACCAAAAAGACTAAACTGGTCTAAACTTACCAATTGATCAAAATGTTCAAAATAATCAAAATGTTCAAAATGATCAAAATGATTCAAATAATCAAAATGATCAAAATGATAAAAATTACCAAATTGACAAAAATGGCCAAAACGACCAAAAAGACTAAACTTACCAAAATGACCAAAATGATCAAAATTAACAAAATGATCGAAATAACCAAAAAAATCGAAATGATCAAAATTACCAAAAGGACGAAAATGACAAAAGTAAGCAAAATAACAATAACGACCAAAATGCCAAAAATGACCAAAATGACAAAAATAACCAAAATGACCAAAATGATCAAATGACCAAAATTACCAAATTGATCAAAATGTTCAAAATTATCAAGATGATCAAAATGATCAAAATGATCCAAATGACCAAAATCATCAAAATTATCAAAATGACCAAAATGAACAAAATTAATAAAATAAACAAAATGATCAAATGACCAAAATGGCCAAATGACCAAAATGACCAAATGACCAAAATCATCAAAATGACCAAAAAGATCAAAATGACCAAAAAGATCAAAATAACCAAAATGACTAAAATGATCAAAATGACTAAAGGATCAAATTAACCAAAATGACCAAAATGATCAAAATGATCAGAATGATCAAAATGACCAAAAAGATCAAAAAGATCAAAATGACCAAAAAGATCAAAATAACCAAAATGACTAAAATGATCAAAATGACCAAAACATCAAATTAACCAAAATGACCAAAATGATCAAAATGACCAAAATGACGAAAATGACAAAAGTGAAAAAATGACAAAAATGGTCAAAATGATCAAATAACCAAAATGACCAAAACGAACAAAATGAACAAAATGATCAAAATGGCCAAATGACCAAATGACCAAAATGATCAAAATGACCAAAAATATCACAATGACCAAAATGATCAAAATAACCAAAATGACTAAAATGATCAAAATTATCAAAAAGACCAAAGGATCAAAATAACCAACATGATCAAAATTACCAAAAGGATCAAAATAACCAAAATGACTAAAATGACTAAAATGACCAAAACAACCAAAATGATCAAAATGATTAAAATGACCAATATTACCAAAACGACCAAAATTACAAAAATGATCAAAATTACCAAAACCCAATATGACCAAAATATCATATCAATTTTATGCTAAGGAAGGATGAATTATGTTTTTTTTATCAGATCTAGATTTTTTTACCATTTTTTGCCCTTTTTATGTTTTTGAAACTGTTTTGAGTCAGGGGTGTGTTAAAGAAAAAAACAAAAAATACATTTTTTTATTGAAAACAAAAAGAAACTCCAGAGATGTTTTCAGTAATAGTGAAATTTCATTTAAGAATTGCACTTTCAGAAAAATACAATTGACGCCACATTGCCCTCTCGATCTCATTACCGTCCACTTGAAATCAACGACTCCGGAACACGATGTCCACGTTATCGAAACCATATCATCGTGACCATCGTGACAGTCCGACACTAATGTTCCCGTTTCCCTTTCTCTGATTCATTCCAGGTGGCACCGCCGTTCAACGCGACTGCATCATCAAAGCGGTTGAGAGTCGCGAGTTTGCGCAGTAGATTCCACCCGGGTTAGGGCTGCGCGAGTCGGAAGCCAGCATGTCCGGCGGCAAGGATCGACGGTCGCGCTCCAGCAAGACCCAGGGCTGGGAGGAGGCCGGCGGGGAGTTCTACCAGGAGAGCTACCCGGCCGATCTGGAGGGCATGCAGCGAGATCCGTCCAAGATCGCGACGCTGCTGCCCTCGAAGCAAACCAGAAATGGTAGGTTCTCTTAGTTATTTGTGTTTTGAATTGTTTAAAAAATGGTTTCTAAATTTTGCAGCCACAACCCGACGGGTGCGGCCGTCCCAACAGGACACGAAGGGAACCCGCCGGCGGGCCAGTTTCTCAACGGTCGCCCGGCGTGGTTCGCAGTACCACGAGATTCAGGTGGCCACGCTGCCCGATTTGTCAGGTGAGTGCGACCGCCGGCAAGTGTAACGTAACCAAACAACCATCCAAAAGTTGATTGACGAAGAAGAGGTCGAAGAAGCGTTTGTAGCGATTTGTACGTGGGTGCTAATTGATGAAGTTGTCTCGTACTCGTGGTTGTTTGGACGACGAGTCTGCACTGTGTTGTCGTCGTCATTGACCGGTTGTCGTAATGTGCGACAATGGCAAACGGGGAAGTTAATGACACTGACAGTATTTTGTTTTTGTTGGGGGTGGAATATTTATGATTAGCCAAATATGACTGAGTCACTGAGTAGTGAATTGAAATGGGCAACAAATTTGTTTTGCATCAGCAAACGAAACCAATTTTAATTACTATTTGATTTGAGAGGATAACTTTTTTCAAACCAAATGTTAATTCTTTTTGCCTTCCTCACGTTACTGAGGAAAGGCTTTAAAATCACTCGAAAAATGAACTTCTCAATTAGACCTCCTAGACCCACTTTCATGTATACCTATCAAATCAGAATCAAATTCTGAGCAAATGTCTGTGTGTGTGGTGGAATGTTGATACAAAAATTGTAACTCGATTATCTCGACATTGGCTGAACCGATTTTGTCCGTTTTGGCGTCGCTATTAAAAATTATGCAGTTTAGTTTAGAACTTCAAAAGTTATGCTAAAAACGATGTTAACAAAAGTCCGGAAGATTGTAAAAAGGTTTTTTTTTTTTGCAGGCCAAGGATTGATACCTAAGAGCATGCAATGGCACTGACCTTGTTGCGTGCTCTTCGGTTGACGTCCACGTAAGGAACATCCTGGAAGGAGCGTAACTAACTACATCCGTAGTTCTGTTAGATCATCCGAATTATCTTGATCTGAACAGTATAGCTCTGGTTCCTTGCGAGTGTCCTATTTTCTTACCTCCACGTTGGCTTGGTTTTCATGATGACCTAGCTGGTGGCCTGTGGAAACGGATCGTAAACCTTTGACCACCGCGGGTCAGAGTCGAGACGGCTAAAAGAAAGGGGCGCGACAATGTGGGAAAGGGAAGTAATTTGTGATTGTAGACGGTATTGTTTTGAGTTGTTGAGTCAACTGCTGTGGATGTACCTGAAACATCGCACAACGGGGTTTCTCTTCTCTTCATTTTCAGCTACCACCTATCTCCTATTTTTATTTTGCTCTTCTGATTCCCAATTCTTCACTGATTCTTCTATTTAATATCCAACATTTGATTTTAATTTTACTAACTCTTGATTCTCTTATCTCTCAAAGCTTTTCCACTCTTTTCTATCAATTGATGCTGCTGTAACAAACTTTGTTTTGTTTTTTTTCCTTAAAAATATACTTTTCCTTAATGTACTAGTAATATCAAGTCTATTTATCATTCACCTAATCTTTTTTGATTTTATTGCGAATTTATTTATTTGAATAATTCTTTATCTGTCCTATAAATTATCATTACAATAATCTAAGCTTATTTTGTATCTCTATTTATTAACTATTGTCTAATTTTACATCTAATACATCTAGCTTCTCATTTTTATTCTTCAAAATACGCTCATTCTCTTACTATTGATACTTGATTTTTATAAAATAAATTCTCTTTTACTGTCTATTGTTTTCAATCTTCACCCTTTTTTTCAAACAAGTGAGGTTTGAGCCCTTACTCAATTTAGGGAATGGTTAAAGGATTAACACAAATATTAATATTGTATTTTTGGTACCGTAAAACGGGGTGACTTTGATAGGTTTACGATTTTTCCGCAAAATGAAGAGTACAATTAAAATACTTAAGGAATGGATTAGAAACATACTGACCGTGTTAGAGAAGTGTTCAAAGTACCTCAAGAAGAACTTTTCATAAAATTTTGACAGGTTTAAAAAGTTAGTCAACTATAGTTAAGAAAATGTTGATGAAAGACATTATTTTAAACTTCTCAAAGTGTCATGATTTTCTCAATGGACATGATTTTCAATCGGAAAACGGAATGCATTTTCGGATTCTTTGGAGAATTTTCCACTAGAAGATGGTTAAAAAAGTTTGAAAATAATAAATAATATGTGTTTTTGAAACACAATTGAAAAAAATCTCCAAATTTATCGGCAATTTCAGTTGAACAAATTTCATGTAAAATGTGAAAACTTGTGATTCGTGCTTCGAATTCAGTATAAAATGCAATATAAATCGATAATTTTATTAACAAAACTAGTTTTAACAAATTTCAGGCGAAATTTCGACTTATTAACAATTTTACCTAACATTTATATGTATTTTGTTAAAAAGCTTATAAACTTAGTTGATTTAACTTAACATAAACATTGATTTTTTTCTTACAAACTATATCAGCTACTTTAGTGATGGCACATTTAACGTACAAATAAAGTTTGAACATCTTAAATATGATTTTAACAAGAAAAACTATGACTATCAAAGTCACCCCGGAATTAAAACTAAGAATTTTTAACGTAACTATTTTTCTAAACACTATTGAAAAAACTTTTTTTCCAAAATAGTGCATGGACTTTGTGTGGCCTACCCCAGTACATGTTTTAAAAATAATAATCTTGAGAAAAATCTTACCTGTTGGAAAATATTCTAAAAACAAATTGAAATCCTATCAAAGTCACCCCGGTTTACGGTAAACTTTTATAACATGCTTAGGACCAAAAATTGTAACAAAACACCGCGACAAAAGAAATAGCAACAGATAAACAGACTCAACAATAGGGAAGATTTCAGGAGAAAACAATACACAGTAAATAACAATTAGTTTTTGTATTCAAACTAAAAATATAACAGTTTTTGCTTTAATGAAAGTTGATAGGCACACTTTAAATGGTTAGGCGCTTATACTTACATCAAACCCTACTTAATGCACCACCCCCGGCCGAGTTAAAATGCGTAACCGGAAAAGAAGGTGTGCATGCCTGGCACGAACACTCAAAGCGTGTTCTAGCGTGCTGCTCGTACTGACTCAGAGCAAGGGTGAGATGTAGGTGTAAGGGCAGTGCGTGTTCGTCGGGAACCTAGTGCATAAGATCGGTCAAGGCCCGTTCTTACACTGAAAATTACGAATTGCGAAGATTGTAAAAAGGTTTTTGTATTTAAAATACCTTTCCAACGCGTCCAAAACATTGAAGATCTGAAAACCCTATCAAAAGTTATAAGCACTTAAGTGTTATTTACGAACTTTTTGGATGCCGGATCTCAGATCAAGCATGAATTGAATTGAAGATCTGACTACCCTATCATAAGTTGTAAGCACCTAAGTGCCCTGCAATATGAAGATCTGACTACCCAATCTACTGGTATGAATAATGAGTCAAATTGATAAAACACTGAAAAACACCGCCATTTTGTGTCTTTTTGGAAAGCACCCTTTAAATGTGAGGATGGCGCCAACCACCTAACGGTGGATTCACGCGTTTTTAGACTTTGGTCACAAAAAAGCATTGTTTTACTTGAATTATTTTTGATATTTTTTAATCTTTTGGTTTCAAAATCAACCTTAAAAAATAATATTTTGATAATCAGAAATGTAAATTTTGGTTAAAATTGTTTTTTTTTTGTTGGATTTTGAGGTCTTCAACAAAGTTGAAAAATCCAAACGAAGTTTGAAATACAATTCCGCCTTTTCGGGTACGGTTTGCCTTATGAAATTAGGCCTTACAGGAATTTCACCTTTCGAGTAATTCGGCCTCTCGTAGGAGACTCGACAAAACAGCATCATTTTTTTTACGGAAAATCCATTTTATTTTGCGGCCTGGACCACTGTGCAATTTATTTAGCTCTTTTATTTATTTTGTGATACTTTTTGCTTATATTTGTTTGAAAACTTAGCTTGAAATTTAAACTTGTTAGCTAAGGGCTTGAAATAAAAAAAAAGTTTAGAGCAAATATGAAACATTTTACTATCCGCTTTTTCAATAAATTAAAAATTATATAACAAGCCATTGATTCAAAACTGAAATAAAAAAAGTGTTTTAAAATGCAATCATTAAATATTTTTTTCAAAAATTTAAGATTTGACACAAATATACAATTAATAAAAAAAATCTAAAGTTATTTTTGATAAACCCAAACATGTTAAAAATGATTCTAAATGCAAGGGAATGTATTTTAAATTGATATCAGTTGATTGCATTTGAGTTTCTGTTCAAATTTTGAAGTTTCCAAGAAGTTTTTAGAATTTTTTTTTTGCGTTCTGATTTTTCGGGCCGATTTCAAGTGGTTATAGAAGTCTAAAACGGTGCACGATATCGAAATTTATGTAAAGTGCTTTTTGATGGTAAATTTGATTTGGCTTCTAAAAACGAAGTTGACTTTATAGCCATCTGGGATTCAAAAAGTACATTACAGAGCGGATTCGTTAATTCGAATTTCGCTACTTCGAATTCCACTAATTCGAATGCTCGCTGATTCGAACACATTCGAATTAAAAGCGCTAAAACGTTAAAATCAGCTGTTAAACTGATGTTAACATTTCAATCCTGTTGTTCTACGATTTCCGAGCACGTAGTTTAAGCTTTTGACAGCTGTCAGTCGTTCCAATTAGCGAATTCGTATTCGCTATTTCAAATTGACGAATCCGCTCTGTATCGCAAATTTATATGTCTCACAATGAATACAGTTAAGTTACGAAAAATTACAATTTCAATTTCAGTAGTTTTTTGATGAAATTTTTATTTTGATTTCCAAAAAAAAAATGCCCACGTGGTTTAAGGATGGTCCCAAGTCGGGCGTTCTATTTTGTATAATAATAGCTCGTTTGTTGTTAAATTTCTGAATGATCACAATTTCAGGCTGCAAAATATTGAAAAACACGCTTTTTTATGTTTTAAAAATGAAAGGGGTCGTACCGCCCCTCTGCCACGACAGCAAAAAATGGACCGCGGATTCGTGATCATTAGGCTTAGTTTTATTGCAAAAATAGCAAATTTCACGGGGACTATTATTCCAAAGCACCAAATTTCACGTGAAATTTACGGAAAATTGTAAAATAACGTTTTCTAAATTTCTTTGTTCTTTGGATCTTCTTTGTGGCAAAAAAATCGATTTAAAAAGTATGTTCTGATTCGCTTCTTTTTTTTCTATTTTATATTTGATTAAAACAATTTGTATTTTTTCTTTAATTTTGAAATACTTTTTAAACCCAATAAAAATATGGTTAAAAGTTTTCATCTCCCCCTTCAAAAGTTAAAAAAAACTAAAAGGCAAAAATGTAATCTGAAACAAAAGCTTTAAAATTCAAAAACATTAACTTTGAAATCGTCCAAAATTATCCCTTTTACGCAAATCAAAGAAATTTCGGGGAAAATTTTTTTCTTCAATTGGAAGAGAAAAAAACTAGGTATTTTATAAGGCTTTTTAAAATTTTGAACCAAACAAGGTTTGTCGGACATGACCTTAACCCCACTTGCAACGCGCAGACAAACCGTCGTCGACCTCGCTCACTCCCGTCTCCGATCTAGATGCAGTTCCATCTAGATTCCACTCTATTTGCAGTTCACGATCTTGCACTATAAATAATGGTCGTAATTGAGTCCCATCTGACTGTAACGTCGCGCAATGGGTTCAATTAGGCATAAATTAAGCCATTGAGCTCGCCGACGACAAAGACGCGCGCGCGCGGACGAGATGTTGCACTTCCCGAGCAGACGGAAATAACTTGGGAAGGTCAGTTTTTGATATTGTGAGAAGATCGAAATATGTTATTGGGATGATCGGATTAGTTGTTAAAATAACAAAAATCAATAACAAAGATTTGTTCGAAGAATAACTTAAACTGTTTTTACGTTGTTATTGCAATAACAAACCAATAACACAGAAGGAATCATGAAGGAATAACAAGATTTGTTATTTTGAGCGGAGAGGTGGAGCAGCATAATAACAAAAAATGTTATTGAACTGGTATGTCTCCATAACAAAAAAAGTTATTGTTTTGGTTTATTTGTAATTTGCAAATAAACCTGCAGTTGCCATAACTCCTCTGTACTAGTCAGGGCTGCAGAGTCGGGTACCTCCAAGCGACTTTGAATCCATACTTTGAAGACAACTCCGACTCTAGATGCAGGATATGACGTCAACGACGACTTCAGCTCTCCAAAAATGCCCGACTTCACAGATTCCGACTCCAAGTAAAAGTTGCTGAAAATTTGCTGAATCCGGTGCCGTCTCCGAGGTCTCACTCCAGCTCGAACTTCAACGTCAGCTCCGACTTCCTGGCTCTGTGAAAATAATAACAGTTTTTGTTATTCACACTTCAAAACTTCTCAATAAATAAATCAATTCCGTTAAGGAACATAACAATATTTAAAAAAAAATAACTCTCAAAAGTTAATTTTATCGGATTAATTTTAGCTTGAAACCCCATTTCATGGTGAAATAAATGACCCCGATGAAATTGGTCAAAATTATTTCATAGTTCTAGCCAATTTTAGTAAAATCCCTTAGGAGGTATATCAAATAATTAAAAAAATCAACTTTCAAAATTTCAACTTTTTAGAATAATTTAAGCTTAAGGACCCCATTTCATGGCCAAAATAATGACCCTGACGAAATTGGTCAAAATTATCCCATAGTTCTAACCATTTTAAATAAAGTTCTTTAGGGGGTATATCAAATAATTAAAAAAAATCAACTTTCAAAATTTAAACTTTTTAGAATAATTTTAGCATAGGGACCCCATTTTATGGCCAAAATAATGATCCCGACGAAATTGGTCAAAATTATCCCATAGTTCTAGCCAATTTTAGCAAAGTCCCTTAGGGGGTATACCAAATAATTAAAAAAATCAACTTTCAAAAATTTCAACTTTTTAGAATAATTTTAGCATAGGGACCCCATTTTATGGCCAAAATAATGATCCCGACGAAATTGGTCAAAATTATCCCATAGTTCTTGCCAATTTTAGCAAAGTCCCTTAGGGGGTATATCAAATAATTAAAAAAATCAACTTCCAAAATTTCAACTTTTTAGAATAATTTTAGCTTAAGGATCCCATTTCATGGCCAAAATAATGACCCCGATGAAATTAGACAAAATTATCCCATAGTTCTAGCCAATTTTAGCAAAGTCCTTTAGGGGGTATATCAAATAATTAAAAAAATCAACTTCCAAAATTTCAAATTTTTAGAATAATTTTAGCTTAAGGACCCTATTTCATGGACAATATAATGACCCCGACGAAATTGGTCAAAATTAACCCATAGTTCTTGCCAATTTTAACAAAGTCCCTTAGGGGGTGTATCAAATAATTAAAAAAAATCAACTTCCAAAATTTCAACTTTTTAGAATAATTTTAGCTTAAGGACCCCATTTCATGGCCAAAATAATGACCCCGACGAAATTAGACAAAATTATCCCAAAGAACTAAACATATTTAACAAAAGAAAAAATAATAACAGATTGTGTTATGGACACTTAGAACCTTTTCCATTTGTGCGATTTATGGTAATTTTATTTCTAAGTCAGTATACCGAACGAATAACAAATTTTGTTATTAGGAGAGTTTTTGAAATGTATAACATTTCCTCTTATTAGCGTGTTATTAAACATTTTCAATGTAATATCACTTCAATACCAAATTTTGTTATTTTATCAGAAACTGTTATTATTTTTTCTTCTTGAAGTTGAACTTCAGGATAAAATAATAACACTTTTTGTTATTTTAACAGGATTTGTTATTGAAATATTATTAATTTTGTTATTACCGTCTGCCCGGGTTTACAGTATTCACAGTATTCTAATTCAAACGACATGGTGGATTGGATGATGGGATTGAACTTTGACTGACTGCGTTTTAACTTCAATTTAGAATGATTGTCCCGAGTTGAATTGAGGACAAGCTTAACTATTGAGAAGTTGGCTTCCATCAAATGAAATAGGATTGATTTGTAAAGGTTGTTCAATTGAAGCTCTGACAACAATTTATTCTTTATTCCAGAAAACCTCATCAACGAAGAGCGCACATGGGAGGAAATCCAGGAGATCAAATCGATGCCTGTCCCGATGGCGCAAAAGCGCGAAATGAAGGCCCAACTGCAGGTATGTCGAGCTACTCGTCCTTGCTGTAACTTGAACTAATTGACCCTCTTTTTAGAACGCCACCAAGCTGCGCTTGCAGGGCTTCGAACAGATCAAGTGGCGCCGCCGGAAAGCGTGGCAAAGCATCCGCTCCAAGTGGGGCGAGTACCGCACCAAGCTGGAGCTGTGGCGGATGTCGCTGAAGACGATCGAGGGCAACTTCGGGACCGGCGTGGTGGCGTACTTTCTATTTCTGCGCTGGCTCATGTTTCTGAACTTGATCGTGTTCGGGTTGATTTCGACGTTCATCGTGCTGCCCCATTTGGCACTGCGGGAACCGCGGGACGTTCCGTGCGAACTCGGGGTCAACTCGACGTCGGTGCAGTGCTGCTCGGAGTCGTACGTGAACGTGACGAAGGCGGCGACGTTTTCCGTGCTTGATGTGATACAGGGCACGGGGTTTATGGAGGGAACGTTGCTGTTCTACGGGATGTACACCAACATGATCTACGGATATAGTCCGCTGGAGGATCGGTTGATCGGCAGGGCGATGGTGGCGACGACGACCACGGAGATTCCCACGACGATGTCGTCTTCGACGACGACAATGAGTTCTACGACGACGATTAGCAGTAGTAGCATTAGTAGCGTTAGCATTAGCAGTAGTAGTAGTACAACTGAAGCCCTGACCACGACTACGACGGCGGCGACGACGCCGGCGGTGGTAGAGGCCGTGATAGCAGAGATTAAAAGTGGTGGTGGTAATTTTAGTAGTCTCAACGGGAGCTTCTTCGAGAGCTTCGTGATGGAACTGGAGCAAGCTAGTGATGACCAAAGTGTGGGGAGTCGAACCGGTACCGTGCTGTACTACGACTTTCCGCTAGTTTACGTGATAATTACGGCCATCTGCTACGTGATCGCGTTGGTAGCGATCATGAAGGCCGTTGTGCGGCAGTTTAAGGATCGCATCGCCGAGGGCGAAGGTCTGTTCTACCAGTACTGCAATCTGGTGTTTGGCGGGTGGGACTTTTGCATTCACAACGAAAAGTCGGCCGACGTGAAGCACAAGGCGCTGTACCACGAGATACGTTCGCTGCTTCATACGAAGCGATTTGAGAACGAACGCAGCAACAGGTCGCGAGATTTCATGGTAAAGCTGATTGCGATCCGATTCGTGATCAACTTTGTGGTGGTGATCATCCTGCTGCTCGCGGTCGTCATCATCTATCTGTTGTTTAGCTTGTCGATGTCCGCATTGGAGCCAAACTACATCCCCAGCTACGGCGAGTACATAAAGCAAGCCCACAACTGGACGTCCTGGCCTTTTTCTTCCTCCTCTTCCACCACTTCTACCACTTCAAGTCCATCGGTCGCGGCGAGTTCAGAGGACACCTTCTCCGCACGATCTGCCCCTGACACGATCGACACAATCACCCTGGAAACCCGACTCATGATCCTCTTCTACGAGTTCCTCCCCTACCTCGCGATCGTCATCATGAATCTCGTCGTTCCACTGCTCTTCAACTACCTCGTTCAGTTCGAAAAATACTCACCCCTCTTCGTCATCAAAATCTCCCTCTTCCGCACCGTCTTCCTGCGGCTTTCCTCGCTGGCCGTCCTCTTAAGCCGGTTCTACTTCCTAGTTCAGCCCAAATCCCACCACGAGCACCAACCCACCAATGGAACCGAACCCTTCAACGCCACCGAACCAATCACCACGACAGATCAGTGCTACGACGCCGGCACCGGCAAGCCCCAGTGCTGGGAAACGTTCGTCGGGCAGCAGTTCTACAAGCTGTTCATCGTGGACTTTGCCACCCACTTCCTGGTGACGTTCTTCGTCAACTTCCCCCGAGCCATGTTCGCCCGGCATTCGTCCAGCCGCGTCGCCAAGTTCATCGGCGAGCAAGAGTTCGAGCTGTCCAAGCACGTGCTCGACGTGATCTACTCGCAAACGCTGTGCTGGCTGGGAACGTTCTACACCCCATTCCTCCCCGCTATCGCCGCCATCCTGTTCTTCTTCATGTTCTACATCAAGAAGTTTGCCTGTCTAGTCAACTCGAACCCCTCCGCGATCCTCTACCGAGCCTCTCGCTCCAACTCCCTCTTCATGTCCACCCTCCTGATCTCCTTCACGCTGGCCATCATCCCGGTGGTGTACGCGTGGGCCGAAATCATTCCATCCCGCTCGTGTGGCCCCTTCCGGGGACTTCCCTTCGTGTGGGACCGTGCCATCACCGCCTTCATGAAGACCCCGGCCTTCTTCCAAACCGTCATCTTCTTCTTCGGCACGGCCTCCTTCGCCGTCCCGTGCTTCGTAATCCTCACCTTCTTCATCTACTACTACTACGCCGTATCGGCGGCCAACCGGCACATGGTTTCCGTCCTCAAGCACCAGCTCGTCCTCGAAGGCCACGACAAACAATTCCTCCTCAGCCGGCTCTCGCTCTTCATCAAACAGCAGCAAGAGTACCAGAAGCGCATGATGCGGCAAGCTGCCGAGCAGCAACAGCACTTCCAGCAGGGCAACAACATTGGCCACGATCTGCCCCCGCCGCCGCAGCACTTGAACACTCCGCCGGTGGCGCCACCCAAGCCGCCCAAACCGGAACCGGAGCTGCAGCCGCCGTTGCCGCCGAGGGCCGATCGGGACTCGAAACCGAGCAGTCGCGATCGTGATAGGAAGGAGGGTGGAGGAGGGGAGGGGAAATAGAATCGAGAGGGGTTGGAGGGGGTGGTACAGTGGAAATTTGGGGGAAGTTCGTAAAAAAAGTTAGTTTCGTTGATCTCATTTAAACATTTGATTATTTTTAGAACATGAAAATGTTTATTTTCTCTTGCTGAAAACGAGAGAAACGCTCTCCGAGTAAAGAACCAACAGAGAATGATCTCTCTTTTGTGTTTTTTCTCTCTCATTTCTGTCGAGATGCTGTTCTCCATTGTCTGGAAACAAAGACCGAGAGGAACAGAGAGGCGAAGGGCAACACAAAAAAAAAAATGAAAAATGTCGAAGAACTTTTAAAATTGTGAAATGACGAGAAGATTTTTGGTATTTTAATTTGAAAAGACAAAACTATCTATCCTTTTCATTAGCAAGATAATCTTCAAACTTCCTACAGTTGAAAAAAATGTGAAAATATAAAAACGATAAAAATTTGAAGAATACAAAAAAGGTTAAGAAACATTTCAAGAATTTTGAAAATTTTATAAATTTCACGAATTTCAAGAAATTTATAAATTTGAAAAAAAACGTAGAATATAAAAAAAGTTTAAAAAATTCCAAAAAAATAAAAAAATTCATAAATTTCAAGAATAAAAAAAAGACTTTCAAGGAATCAATAAATTTGATGAATTTGTAGAATGCAAAAAAACCTTTTTTTAAACATATTTTATTTTACTTTTTGAATTTCAAGAATAAAAAAAAATTATAGCTTTTAAGAACATTAAGAATTTCTAAAATTTTATAAATTTCAAGAATTTCAAAAAATTCAAGAATTTTAAGAATAAAAAAAAATCAAAAATTTCAAAAACTTCACGAATTTCAAGAATTTTAGGAATTTCAAGAATTTTAAGAATTTCAAGGATTCTCAGAAATCTAAAGATTTCAAAAATTTCATAAATTTCAAGAATTTCATAAATTCAATTTCAAGAAATTTAAATAGTTTAAAATTTTTAAGAAATTCAAAAATTTTAAAAATTTGTAGAATGCAAAAAAAAATTTCATAAATTTCAAGCGTTTCAAGAATTTTGGGAATTTTAAGAATTTTAAGAATTTTAAGGATTCTAAGAATTTTAAGAATTCTAAGAAATCCAAGAATTTTTCAAATTTCAAGAATTCCAAATATTTCATGCATTTAAAAAAAGTTCATACTTTTAAAGAGTTCATAAATTTGAAGAATTCGTAGAATACAAAAAAAGATGTTTTTCAAATTATAAAAATTTAGGGGCATTAAGAATTTTCGAAAATTCCAAAAATTTCAAAAATTTAATAAATTTAAAGAATTTTATGAATTTCAAGAAATTCAAGAATTTCAAAAAATTTAAAAAATTCTAAACTTTCAAAAATTTAAAAAATTCAAAATGTTTTAAAAAATTGAGGATTTTTTAAATTTTTTATAATTTCAACAATTTTAAATTCCAATTAAATTTTGAAATTAAATTTAATTTTGAGTATTTCAAGAATTTCAAGAATTCCAAGAATTTTAAAAACTTCAAGAATTTCATTAATTTTAAGAATTTTAAAAACTACAAAAATTTCCAATACTTTGAGATTTTTAAGAAGTTTAAAATTTTCATAAATTTCAAAATTTCCATTACTTCGAGATTTTTAAGAATTTCAAGAATTCCAAGATTTTCATGAATTTCATTTTTTTAAGAATTTTAAAGAATTCAAGAACTTTGCTATCCTCAAGAACTTCAAGAATTTCAAAAATTTCAAGAATTTCAAAAATTTTTAGAATTTCAAGTTTTTCAAGTTTTTCAAGTTTTTCAAGAATTTCAAGAATTTCAATAATTTAAGAATTTCAATAATTTCAAGAATTTCAAGAATTTCAAGAATTTCAAGAATTTCAAGAATTTCAAGAATTTCAAGAATTCTAATAATTTCAAAAATTTCAAGTTTTTCAAGAATTTCAGAATTTCAAGAATTTTAAAAATTTCAAGAGTTTCAAGAATTTTAAGAATTTCTAGAATTTCAAGAATTTCAAGAATTTCTAGAATTTCAAGAATTTCAAGAATTTCAAGAATTTCAAGAATTTCAAGAATTTCAAGAATTTCAAGAATTTCAAGAATTTCAAGAATTTCAAGAATTTCAAAAATTTCAAGAATTTCAAGAATTTCAAGAATTTTAAGAATTTCAAGAATTTCAAGAATTTCAAGAATTTCAAGAATTTCAAGAATTTCAAGAATTTCAAAAATTTCAAGAATTTCAAGAATTTTAAGAATTTCAAGAATTTTAAGATTTCTAATAATTTCAAGAATTTCAAGTTTTTCAAGAATTTAAAAAATTTCAAGATTTTCAAGAATTTCATTTTTTATGAATTTCAAGAATTAAAAAAGACAAGAATTTCAAAAATTTCAAACATTTGAAGAATTTTAAAAAAATTAAAAATTTTAAGAATATTAAAAATTTCAAAAATTTCAAGAATTTTAAGTATTTTATGAATTTCAAGAATTTCAAGAATTTCAAGAATTTCAAGTATTTTAAGAATTTAAAAAAAATTCAACAATTTTAAGAATTTTAAGGATTTTAAGAACTTTAAGATTCTCAAGAATTTCAAAAGTTTGAAGAATTTTAAGAATTGTAACAATTTCAAGAATTATAAGAATTTCAAGAACTTTAAAAATTTCAATAATTTTAAGATTTTTAAGACTTTCATGATTTTTAAGAATTTAAAAATTTTCCTAAATTTCAAGAATTTTAAGAATTTTTAAAACTTCAAAATTTTTCAGAATTTTAGAATTTTAAGTATTTTGAGAATTTTAGAATTTTTGTGTTTAGAAATAAAATGTTCAATGTTTGTTTAGTGGGACCATCCATAAACCACGTGGACACTTTTTTGGGAATCTGTTACCCCCCCCAATTGTCCATACAAAAAAATCTTTTTTCTATGGATCGTGGACAATCGCCATACCCCCGCCTAAAGTGTCCACGTGGTTTATGGATGGTCCCTAGTGGTACTTTTTGCATTGAATTATTCTCATTTATACCAATATCTAAGCCGAAGATACAGATTAGACAACTAAGACTGTAGTGATTTTTAATCAAGAAACATTTCTTTAAAAAGATTTGAAACATTTTCAGTGAGATCTCAAATTTAGGTTTTGCTTCGCTGTTGCAAGATGAATCTCGTTATTCAAAAATAAAATGATCATTCTTGATTTGAAATAAATAAATCAAATTTAAATAAATTCATGAAACCAACATAAATTATTATAATCTGATTTTCTTTGTTTCAGAATTATTTTTTTAATAATCTCTAAATGTTTGGAATATTCTCAAACAAGTAATTATGTCCAAACCCCGAAAATTAACCAAAATTCTGCAATTACTTGCCAAAAATATTTCACAAAACCACCCTCTTGGCCTGCCCCTCTTCAAAAGACCCTCAAACACCTTTGCACGGACTAGAAAACACTAGTTATTCACACTTTAGTAGACTGTTTTGATTGAGATTACTACGCAAGAACGGTTGTCGACATGGTGAGGACTGCCCAAAGTTGTCGAAAAGTTGTTTTTTTCCTCCTCGGCTGCGCCAAATATCGTAAGAAGTTATAAAAAGAGGTTTAAGTTAAAACGTTGAGGCAAATAAACACACATTTATCCCACCCTCAGGTTAGGGGAAAGTAAGAAAATGTAGAGAGCAAGTTTGGAGAAGAAAGAACAAGCTAATTCGTGATATTATATTCCGCCACCTTTGGTCGAGTGTAAATTATTTATTTTATAGTCTATTGATTGGTTTAGCACAAAAGTGGCACAGTCGAAATGTGGAACTCGCTTTAAAAGTGAGTCACTTTTCAGGTGGAATCACACCTTGTGAGGAAGTTATAAATTAATGGTGTATAAATTATACAAGCGAACAAAAAGTCATTTTAAATCAGATCAGCACGAAAAGGGCGCAATTTCTGGCGAACAATTAGAGCTCGAACACGAAGGCTAGTTCAATTAAATGTAAAATCTAATTAATCTATCCAGGCTCGACACTGAAGTACGAGGAAAATAGGTAAATTTATTATTTATAAGAACAATAAAAGTACACCGTAAAGAGACTGCCATTTTGTGCTAGTTGTATAATAATTGTTTGTGAATAATAATATAAACCAATGCTAAATAATACACATAAGTAAAAAAACACTCTTCCGTGTGAGAATCACCTATTGCAATTATCAATACAAAGTTGTACATGCTGCAGAATATCATTATCAAAAAATAAACTCAGAAAAGCATCCGTCAAGCAAACAGTTCATCACAGTAGATTTTCTTCAAATAATCACCTATTAATGTAAACCATACCCGCATCTCATTGTGCAGAACCCATTTCATAGCCCTTAATAAAACAACAGAAAAATAAATAAATATTTGTATAGAAAAATAAACACGATCTAAATCCAGAATCCGGAATCATTCACTCTAATCACGCTTTTGTAGTGTTTGTAAAAATAAATATAAGAAAATAAACATTTCCCCAACTAGTGAGGAGAGCGATTTACCCCATAATTACTCGAATGGAACCCTCAAAAGAAAGAGCATTTTGCATCACAAACTCACAAAGTAAAAATAACCGTACTGTGTATGAGACGTTTGACACCCCGCCCCAAGCAAGATTAGATGTTTGCCCGAAGAAAAAAAAAGTTATGCAAAAAATATTGTACCACGTAAAAACAAAAACAAGAAAATATGCAGCCATATTCCACAATATCCTCATAATTAAGCAGGTGTGTGTGTTTTTTTTTAAATTAAGCTGGTGCGGCAAACATCGTGTCGTTTGTATACAAACAAAAAACCAACCGAACGAAACAGAAATTAAAAAAAAAATCTGTCAGTTTTGAACAAACAAATATTATGAAATAATAAACCTTTGTATCAAATTAAGTGATTGAGTGAGAGTTTTATTTGATCCGAAAATACTTTTTTTTCTCCAGCAAACCATTATCAAAAAAAAAATTAAGAAATTTCCAAAACTTTTGTAAAACTTTTGAGAGCCTCTTGACGCATTTGTTAGCGACTTCGGCAGCCGATCCCTAAGATGGTGTATTCTAGGAGAGATATTCAAGTCAGCGACCTCAAATTAGTTCAAATCGAGGATTAAATCGAATAGGCAGTTTCAAAGAAATAAGCTCTGTTGGTTATCTTACCCATTTGCCCTATTGGACACCATCTTGAATATCTCGGTTCCCTGTGAGAATCAGCCATTTTGCGTCATTACAAGTTTCCATACAAATTTGACAGCTGTCAATACAAAAATGGAACACGCAGAAAAAATATTTTGTAGAATCAGCCTGTACGAGGTTTGATTCAACAAATTACCTGTTAACCTACCTGTTAACACTGCGGGTTTTTGTGGTTACCTTTTGGCTCAGAATTTGCAAAATAGTTCCAGCTGTCAAAATGCTTATGCGCCCTTTTCAAATGTTGCTCTAGAGAAAATGTTCAAGTTTCCGAATTGAGATTTGAGAATACCAAACGAAACGAACGAAACGAAAAAGTGACCAACCACCGGGGGTTGAGTGTAGTTGCTGAGATTTGGCATTTGAAAATTCGACGCCAACATTTCAAAAAGCATCATGTACAAACCATGCGTTTTGAGAAAAACGCATTTGAATGTTGAGCATCCATTTTCAATTCCCATTTTAATATAAAAGCAAAATAAGATTTTCTAATGATAACAAACGATGAAAAACGTTGCTTTTATTGATACTTGATCATCCAAATTCAATAAAACATTATTTCTGAAAATTTATTTGATAAAAACAAACTTCTTTTGAAATCACCAACGTTTATATCACCCTGCTTGCATTTAGGGGGACGCTTTGTTATGATTCGGGTTTCTTCGCCGAATGTACATTAGACTGGCTCGTCGTTATATGGAAAATTTTCAAATTGACCAAATCAACCCAGAACAAAGTTTTTTCGGTCCCTTTTGGGTCCCTGAACAACCTCCCAAAATTTGGAAGCGATTGGTTCAGCCCACACTTTGCGCAAAGCAATTCAATTTTGTATGGGATTTAGTATGGGAAAACCAACCTTTTTGTACTTTGATTTTTATAATTTTCAGGTTTCACTGAATTTTAAAACCAATACCGTAGGAGTGTAGCCCTGATTGTACTCTAAAACTTTCCCGAAGAAAGTATGGTCCTATCTTTCTTCTGAAAAAAGATATAGCGTTTTCAAAAGTTCGATTGGAAAATAACTTAAGAAAATTATATTTTCTGACAACACTGGCAGTACATTTACGTAATATGAGTACGACATTTATTTCTAACTCGTTTCAAGTGCATCCTAGGTAAATGGTGTCTTCTGGAAAGTTGTTGTATATGAACAGGGCTATCTTTTAAAAATATTGACGTACAGGGTGACACCACTACAGGGTGTCAACCCAACCCTAACTCTTTCTGTTGCCCATTTAGAGGATTGGTGTAT
This sequence comes from Culex quinquefasciatus, assembly GCF_015732765.1. Taxonomy (NCBI): domain Eukaryota; kingdom Metazoa; phylum Arthropoda; class Insecta; order Diptera; family Culicidae; genus Culex; species Culex quinquefasciatus. The sequence goes on along the minus strand of NC_051862.1, from coordinate 18,820,149 downwards.
TCGGCAAAGTTGTTGAGAAAGTTATTTAACGTAACTTTTTATCATTTGGGAAACAAAGTGACACTACTATAGGGTAATGTACTAATGTACATTGCGCTTTGTTCATGTTGCTTTTTTTCCGTCACGAGGTTCATGTAATCTTTTGTTTGACAGGTTGACAGGGCTATATAAACAGAGACTGCTGATGGCAGAGATTTTGTTTATGTTACTTTATTTAAAATCATGATTAAACAGACTTTACTGAAGTTGCTTTTGCTCATTTTTGGTGGAGAGGTAGCTTATTAGGAGTACTTTCAGAATATGCAATAACCCAGAAAGTGTCAAAATGTACATGATGCCTTTTGAAATGTTACCGTCGAATTATATGTTGTTTTATGAACTTTTCATATAAAACATTAAAACTTTAGTAAGCAGCACTACTGAAAAAAACGAAAAGTTGCACAATTGTAGCAAAAATAATTTTTTGAGTGAATTTATAAACACGACGGTAAAACTTTAGGCTCAATGAAAAACAAAAAACACGCAAAAAAATGCAACGAAAACACAAAATATCACGGAAAAGCGTAAACGTGCACTAAATAACGTATACAAACTTATGTTAAAGTAACGGAAAGATTCTTGTTCACTTAATTATATATTCAGCATCCAAGTTTAGTGTTTTTTTAATTTTTCAAGGGCTTTCCAAACTGGCGCTGATTGGCGCCCAAGTAATTTTGTTTTGAATAAACCGATTTTGAATTTTGTTTGAGTTCTACCTATAAAATAAAATGGTGGTTACATTGTTATTATACGGAATTCAATTAGCACATCAACCAATATCACTAGTTTTTAAAAAGCGAGATCTCACAAAAAAAATGAATTCTGATACCTAATCCAGCTGACACTTTTTTGGTGCCTTCGGTATGCCCATGTTCAAATAATTTTCCATACAAATTTGGCAGCTGTCCATACAAAAATGATGCATGAAAATTCAAAAATCTGTATTTTGAAGGAATTTTTTGATCGATTTGGTGCCTTCGGCAAAGTTGTAGGTATGGATATGGACTACACTGGAAAAAAATGGTACAACTTAAAAAATGGTGATTTTTATTTAATTTTTTTGTCACTAAAACTTGATTTGCAAAAAAACAATATTTTTAATTTTTTTGATATGTTTTAGAGGACATCAAATGCCAACTTTTCAGAAATTTCCAGGTTGTGCAAAAAATCTGTGACCGAGTTATGAATTTTGGAATCAATACTGATTTTTTCAAAAAATCGAAATATTGGTCGCAAATTTTTTTATCTTTATTTTTCAATGTAAAATCAAATTTGCATTCAAAAAGTACAGTAGTGAAATTTTGATAAAGTGCATCGTTTTCAAGTTAAGGCCTTTTTTTGGTAACTTTTTTGAAAATAGTCGCCGTTTTTTCTATTTTTTAAATTAGTGCACATGTTTGCCCACTTTTGAAAAAAATATTTATGAATATCTGAGAAAATTCCTTATATTTTGCTTTTATGAACTTTGTTGATACGACACTTAGTTGCTGAGATATTGCCATGCAAGTGTTTAAATTGTTTGTTTTGTGTTTTTTTTCGAAAAGATCGGAAAATTTCACGAATGATTCATATTTTAACATTGTAAATCGTACCATTAGTTGCTGAGATATAGACGTTAGAAAACGGTGGGTTGTTTGGGTGAGACTTGGAAATCATCAATTTTCATGTTTTTAAACCATTGCATGGCAATATCTCAGCAACTAAGGGTCGTATCAACAAAGTTCAAAAAGGCAAAATATAGAGATTTTTCACAGCTTTTCAAAAATATTTTTTTCAAAAGTGGACAAACATGTGCACTAGCGTGGTTCACGTTTCTATGAAAAAGACAAAAGTTGTTATTTTGTCTTGCATCAACCGGAATTTCGTTCTTTTATGTCCCCAGAAGCATTCCTGAAAATTTGAGCCCATTTGGTAAGGTCTAGGAGCTCCAGTTTTAATTTGAAATTTATATGGGATTTTGATTTATTTTCCATGGGAAACTATCTTTTTTTACATTGTATTAGGATTTTTTTTTTATAAATCGATGAAATGACTTGATTCTTATAGTAGGAGATAGGTTTTGAACTGGGGAACAACTTTGTAGAACATACCAACATGCTAGGAAGTGACCCTTTAAAGATACAGATACTTTTAGATGGTGGCCCACACAGTAAAGCCTCTTCAAAAGCCACCATTGTGCACTGATTTAAAAAAATGAAAAACTGCGACTATTTTCAAAACAGTCACCTAAAAATGGATTTAACTTGAAAACATATCAAAACTTCAAAAAAGTACTTTTTGATTGCAAATTTGATTTTACATCGAAAAATAAAGATAAAAAAATTTGCGAACAATATTTCGATTTTTTGATAAAAAATCAGTATTGATTAAAAAACTCATAACTCGGTCACAGATTTTTCGCACAACCTGTAAATTTCTGAAAAATTGGCATTTGATGTCCTCTAAAACATATGTTTTTTTGTAAATCAAGTTTCAGAGACAAAAAGTTAAATAAAAAATTCCCCAAAAATTTTGTACCTTGTGTCATTATTTTTTGTGTAGTCTCTACCCATACCTACAACATTGCCGAAGACACCAAATCGATAAAAAATTCCTTCAAAAGATACAGATTTTTGAATTTTCATACATCGTTTTTGTATGGACAGCTGCCAAATTTGTATAAAAAATTATATGGACAAACTAATGATGCAAAGTGGCTTCTTTGGGCACATTGAAGGCACCAGATAAGTTTCAGTCGGATTCAAAAATACAAAAAATTCAAATTAAAAAAAGACCGATTTCGTAGAGAACTGCTCATTGGCATTTGATGCCTTATAAAACATATGTTTCAAAAATGAAAAAAAAAAATAAAAAGGGTTTTTCGCAGATTAATTTATAGTAACAAAAAGTGAAATTAAAAATCACCAAAAATATTTTTACCGTGTATTATTTTTTTCAGTGTAGTCATTACCCGATCGATAACTACAATTTTGCTCAAGACACCAAATCAATCAAAAAAATTCCTTCAAAAGATACAGATTTTTGAACTTTCATATATCATTTGTGTATGGACAGCTGTCAAATTTAAATTGAAAATTATATGGACAAACTTATGATGCAAAATGGCTTCTTTCAGCTGGATTAAAATAAACAAAAAAAAATGATGAACCGAAATCCAGGAAATTGCTCCTAATTTAAGTTAAATAATTACTTAAATAAGGTATCAGCATTAATTTCATATTAAATTTTGTAAGAATTTGATTTTAATGTTTGTGCCCTTTCAAATATAAGAGTTCAATTTAAGATTTTAGAAAGTAAATATCACTTTTTTCAACTGAAATTGATCAAATTTACACATAAAACCTTTTTGAATTAAATATTTGTTAAGTTTGTAATTTCTATGCAATGATTTCAGAAAATTCGTGAATTTCACGGGGTTTCGCGGAAATTGTGGAATTTCACAAATTTCACGTTCTTTGCGAAATCGTCCAAATTCACCCTACTTTTTAATTTTCATTCTGATTGTTCCTAAAAACTAAGCAAATTTGTTTTGGGTCGTTGTTTCGCAGTTTAAGAAAAATTAAATAAACTTCCAACGTTCTTTTGCAACGTTTGCCTTTGCTGCCGAGTAATTGTTCAATAGTTGTTTTATATAAAATATTTTTTTTTTGTTAAGTAACAGTGTACTAATTTTTCCCGAATTGCCCTTACTTATATCTAAAACTTTGCCGAAGACACCATCAGAAATTCACTACTCAGGATACAAATTCTAGAACATTAGACATCATTTTTATTTGCCCAGAATATGAAACTTTTCTTCAACCCTCTTAGCCAAATATGAGCTAAGTTAAACCACTGATACTCGAGAATGAAGTTTGTATGGGAAAAAATAATAATAATGAAACTCATTTTTAAACGATTTTTTTTTCTGTGGGTGATGTTTCAATTCAAATATTCTCAAAATGAGATTCTCATAGGAAATTCAATACAATTTTGTCAATCGGACCAAAGCTGTAGGGGAGAGTGGGGAGACTTGATCCCCTTTTTTTGTATCGCACATAACTCTGTCAATTTCTCACAAAACTATGATCTTTTTACATGAATTGAAAGCTTAAACATTCAACTATGTTTGGCTGATAAGGGTATTTCATCAGATAAACTCTTCGAATAATGCCAAGCCTTTTTAAAAAAAATATTTTAAACCGGCATTTTCAAAATGTTGGGGGTTATTTGATCCCCCTTTCTTATTCATCCAAACTTTTAATTTTCTATAAGATACAGCAATTTCACATAAAACCTGTACGTTTGTGTTCAAAATATAACAAGTTTAGCATGTAAAATATTTAAAAACTTAAAATTTTCTTTTTTAGACCAAAATTGAGCATGTTTACAAAAGCTGGCAATTTTTGTTTACAAAACTATTGAAAAATGGTTCAAACTGCAGTAAGTTATGTACAACTATACTAAAGGAAACTATGTACGAAAACCCAGCCAAATTATTTAATCTTGAGGCTGATCCCAGTGACTGTAAAAATGCAGGGATTAAGTCTTCCTAAACGCACTTTTTTAAACAATTGATTGTAAAAATAGTATGACGATAAATTTAACGTCAAATGCGTAAGGGTTTTGGAGTTGATATGTTTATCAAACAATTCATGTATAAAAAATATTTTTTTGAATATTTTTTGAGTGTTTTCTGTACTTATCAAAACAAATAAAAAGATCTCTTGGAAGTTTTTTGCAGCACTTCTTAGAAAAATGTGTGTAACTCAATCCAAACATTTTTTAATTTTTTTTCTTTGTTTTCTACAATGAGTTTTAGTCAATTTCGCACAACTTTCTAGTACAAAGCTAATTGTTTTACCCACATGCTGACGAGATACAGGCTTGGGATCAAGTGTCCCCGGGGATCAAGTCTCCCCACTCTCCCCTACATTCAAAAAGTAATTTTTGTTGGAAGTTTTTTTTTTTTGAACTTTTTTTCAACAACTTTTCCCTCGGGTATTAATAATGGGATAATCTTTACAAAATTCGCTCAAAATTGGAACAGACCCTTAAAATAACCCTAAAAGCTGTATTCTGCTGTATTCTGCTTGTGGAGAGCTGTCAAATTTGTATGGAAACATGTAACATTGTCACACAATTTGCTTCTCGCAATGAAAAATAATGACCTTTTTTTAATTTCTTGCCTTGTCTGAAATGAGTATTGGTTCATGAAATAAATAAAAAAGTAATACGATCATCACAATAATAATAATTAAAATTATGTGTTTTGCTATTAAGATGTTATTCCCGTCATCCAGTCTTATATAAAATAAAGTAACGCCAATCGATTTGTAAAAACATATCTTTATTGTAAACTTAGTACACCATTTATCATCTTCTCCGTACTACTACACTAGTTTCTTAATCATATCATAAGTTTACTTCATCTCGTGAATACGTGTACTTTGTGTGAATATCGTAAGCTCCATCTGCTAATGCGTAAGAAGCTGCTTAAAAAGGAATGTAACTTCTAACTTAACAAAACTATTATTTAAAAAAATAATTGTACGGAATTGTGGATGCTTTGTTTCTTTTGGCGATTTGAACATTCTTTTTGACAGATTTTCTTATTTTTGTGATTTGTCTCGCTAGTTATTTGGCGCATTGGTTTTGATTGTTTCACTGATACTGACGATTCTAACGGAACTCTAGTTCTAAAAGTGATGAAGTGCGTTCGAGCCCACTAAACTCTAAAATTCCCATCCAAAAAAAATAAAAGTAATCACCCTAACTCGCGGTCCTCGGCGCACAACCCTAGCACAACTTGGACGACTCACTAACTACTAACCGATGCCAAATCTTCGACATCTGCGGCGAAAGAAAGGTTTATGAAATATTTCCAGCGGTTCGAGCGAACGTATTCGATGTCGGTTACCTTGCTGTGGTACTGGGACTCCTCGCTCGCGTACGCCAACAGGATCGCCGGCAGGGACTGGAGGTACTTCTCCGCCAGGGACGATTCGCTGCGGACGCAGTGCAGCGCGAAGGCACACCGGCGGCCGAGGGCGTCCGCTTCGCCGCACTGGGCGACCTCGCGCTGGGCCAGCGTCGACACGTTGTCGGGCTGAATGGGGAGTAAAGGGACGGATAGTTACAGACAGGAATGGACTTTATAAGAGAAGAATCAGGAATATTTTCTAGGAAGAACAATGCCATTAAAATTTTAGTGTTTAGTTTTTAGTTTTTAATGTTTAGTGTTTAGTGTTTAGTTTTTAGTTTCCTTTTAGCCTTTCTCAGTAAACCTTAACTCAGTAAAAAAATAATCCTTTACAAGAAGTGTATTGACAAATGAAACTCATTTACTTTGTTACCTTCACCAACAAATGTTATTCCATCTAAATGCTGAACAAAACAAAACGTTACACTGAAACAAAATTCAAAACAGTTTCATTAGCTAAACCCCACGAAACTCACCCCCGATCCGCGAATCACACTCTTCATCTTGATCTTGCTGATGTTGAGCGACTTTGAGAGAGCTTTCTGGTACTCGGCAAAGATTCCTTTCTCCACCCGATCACAGAGTTCGCTAAAATATGAAACAAAAAAAATCGCGTCAATACGAAGTCATCCTCAACGCCACGTGTTCTCACGTCCACGACCTTCTCTCATGCCTTCTGAACTCACTTGTGCGCCGCCAGCAGCTCCATGAGCACGTGGATCCGCTCGTTGATGGCATTCCGCTGCAGCTGCACGTACCGGTCCGAGTGCTTGGACACGGCCTGCGCACTGTTGGACATTTCGTCGAACGTCTTCTCGCCGAAAACCTCGCGCACTTCAAGCCCCTGCAGGATCAGATCCACTTCGGCCATGTCCCGGGCCTGCTGCTCCAGCCGGAACGCCTGCTCGTCGAAGATCTTTCGAAGCCGGTGCAGCGAGTGCAGGACCTTCCGCAACCGGTCCCGACTGGCGGCGAGTTTTTCCTGATCTTCCAGCGGTAGATCGACGTCCGTCCGGAGCCGGCTGAACTCGTCGACCTGCTTTTCGAACGCGACCCGCATCCGGAACAGGTGGTCCGGGGTTTTGTCGCTCAGGAAGGTTACCAGCATCGGCGAGCTGCCCAGGACCGGATGCATCGCGATGATGGCCAGCCAAGTTTGGAGACCGCGGCGACGTTCTTCCAGCAGGGAGTCCACCATGAGCTGCTTGGGCGGGAGGCTGGGGATCAAGCTGAGGGGAAATACAATGATTAAAAAAAAGTTTCAAATGATGATTTATTTTTGCTTATTTTTTTAAATCAAAATCAAATTATTCGCTCTACACAGGATGACCACTCAAATCCCATTTTCAAATTCCCGTCTTTTTCCCGACTTTTCAGAAGGCCCAAATAATATGCATTTCTTATCTAAAGAATGATTTCAAACGAAAAAATTTCTAAAAGAAAAGTCAATATTAACCACAAAAAAAATAAATGAATTTAAAAATTATCCAAATATAGGCATTTTTTGTAAATACACAAACTAAACAACAATTTAAAAAAACTTCAAAAATGAAATTTAATTATTATGATTCAGAGTAGAAACACAAACAACTAGTCTTTGAAAAAATATCGAAAGTTCAATACTTGTACGGGAAATCTACCCATTTTAATCCTAATAAGCGGTCGTGTTTGAATGATGCTGGATAATCTAGAGTCTCCCTTGAATTTTACTAAAACCAAGTACACCAACGAGTAGAGCAAGTTTTTGTGAACATTTCTGTTTATTTTCACTTTCACTAAAAGTTATTCTATTTCTTTACCAAGCATTTAACAAAAAAATCCCAAGGGTATTCTAATCGAGGCGAATGCATTGGGCCACGCCCATTTTTCTAATATCGGTTTAATTCTTTTTTCTTCCAACACTCTGTCGAGTGTTGCCATTTGCGCTGACAGTTCAAACGAACACTCACGAAAAGTGGCATTTATAGGGAAAGTTTCCTGGCATCGCTGGCTGTGCTGCTGGTGGTGTTGACGGCCAGCCTTTGTTCTTTTTTGCCTTCGTCTCTCGCTCGGTTTTCTTCAGCCTTCGATTGGAATGCAAAGTGAAAATTGAAACGTCAAACGACTTGGCGCGTTTGTTTTTTTGATGGCGCTTGCTAATTTATTACATTTTTCGGGATTATTCTTCAAGTGAGTGCCTTACTAATGATCAAAAGAACATGTTGCCGGTAGTTGGAAGCAATTTCATATCTTAAGCGCCGTGAAAAAGTAAGCGAAAGTGAAAAGTTAATTTTGGCGATATTCATTAAGCGTTTGAGGGATTCTCGTGTGTGTCACTGTGTGTGCCAACAAAATGATGAGAAGTGGTCTCGCAAAATACAAATTATGATCAAAAGTGCATTAAATGTGATCTTTTTGGCCAGTAAGTGGCATACATTTGAGTGCTTACTCGAGGCGGTGCTGTTGCTGGTAAGTTTATAGCCCAAATAGTATTTTTGGAGCTTTAATCGAGCATCAAACTCTCCATATGAGGAAGATAGGTGATTGATTGGAAAGGGTAGATTTCCCCCAACTTCCTTGTATTTTTTTTAAATTGGCAAAAGTATAGTTTTTGATACATCGTTTCATCTGGAAATGACAAAAGGTCGAAGATAACTGAACTTAAAATTTCGCTCCTATTTTTTTAAACTTCATCATCATTTGAAATCAGAGAATGATAAAAACGCAATTGCTGATATTATTCATTCAAAGGATTTAGAAAAATGTCAAGGAATTTTTTAAAAAAAATGTTTTTCTATGTTCCCTTTTTAATTTTGTAATTTTTGATATAGTTTTTTTTTCAATTTTAATTTATTTAACTGCTTTTTTTTCAATGAGCATTCGGTTTGATATGATCTTATGTTTTACCACTTATTTCAAGCAAAATGTTTGAAGAGATAATTTTTTTAACAGTTTTGCAATAACTCCAACTTTCTTGGATTATTTTTTTTCGCAATTTCAAAATCTTCTTTATATTTTCAAAACGTAAAAAAAAGTTTTTAAATTTTGGATTTTTATTTAAACAATCAAAAATATTTACCAAAAAAACATTGCCAAACTCAGCTTAATAATATTTATTGTAAACGATAAACAATTTTTGGTATAGCTGTTCAAATAATCTGCACAGAAAAAAATATTCCTGTAAATTTACATTATTTATCATGTACCAAAAGGTATCATGATAAATGATGTATATTTACTAGAGCGTCCAATTTCCCGTCCCGGGAAAAAATTTCCCGCGAATTCCCGGGATTTCCCGGAAAAAAATATTTCCCGTTTCCCGGGAAATTTGTAAATTTCCCGGGAATTCCCGAAATACAAGCAGAAGTTTACATTTTCCTACCTTTTTGGCACCAATGTTTTGAAATTAAACAAAAAATAATAATTGGAGAACCTGATTTGATTTTATTTATTTCCATCTACTGTTCATATTGAACTAATCAGCTTGTCTGTAAATTTCATGTCAAGGTTTAATTCAGATAATATTTATTTCTGAAGCATTCATCACTAGGAATATTGTTTGCTTTTATTTTGGACCACAAAACTTACGCTGTTATGGAATGAATATAAACTATTTTATTTTTGACAACCTTTTTAAATGTTTTTTTTTTGTAATATCTTTTGAAAATAAGATATTTACATCTTCTGACCAAGATCAACATTGAGATTTGCTTGACTTTTTTTTTACCTTGAACATGTTGAATGGAAATTGAACTGATATAATAAAATTTAAATAAAAAATTGTGTGAGAAGAATTCGTTTCTAAGTATTCGAGAAATTGCAGATTGAAGTTATAAATTTATGAAGCACGTGAGCTACCAAGGGCGTAAGAGGGTTATATATGAAAAAATATCGTTGAATTTCAACCACTTTTAAATACTCAAAATTATTTTAATATAATTAATTTATTAGACTGAATACCATATAACTAAAATCATATCAAAAAACCATGCAAAACCTTTAAAAACAACTTCATATCATATGAAATTTACTCAAAGAGCGATAGGAATTAGATTTTTAAAGATTATTTATTTATTCACAACTTGATTTTTTTGGTTTTTTTTTTTATTTTAACAAGAGACAAATTTAAAAACAATTTTATGGTTGTGGAGCATAAATTTTCACTATCTAAACACTTTGATTTAAATAAATCCTTCTCAACAAAAATACTAATAATATTTTCTATCATTTGGAACGATTTGAAAGATTTAATAATTAGAAAGTTTATATATTTTCTCAAAGTTGCATGATTTTTAACAAGCAGTCAAGCCATTAGTTGATCCTCACACTCATTTTGACCATTTAAGTTGCTGTTCTATACAATTTCTTTGCAAAAGATTAATCAGAAACAGGATTAGAATAATTTTCGTTAAATTTCAAATTTCCCGGGAATTCCCGGGATTTCCCGGGAAATTTGTTGAAAATTTCCCGTTTCCCGGGAATTTCGTAACCCCGGGAAATTGGACGCTCTAATATTTACATTAGGTTCATTGGAAATTTACATTAGATTCATTGGAAATTTACATTAGTTTTGAAAATTTACATTAGTTTTGGAATTTACATTAGTTCAAATCAACTAATTCTGATTGGCCAATGGGAATGAGAAGCTCGACTTGGATTGCAGTAGGAAAAGGGTGTGGCCTATGTTCTATTTTAAAATAATTGAAGCGGGCAGCAAAAGGAAATTCGGATTTTAAAAAGTTTTCACAGGTAGGGGACGCTTTCTCGTCGACGGTCAAGTGGAATAACGCTGGACTGGAATCGAACGGACGACGGGTTGGATGTTCGGTGTTACTGCTGCTACCCGCTGCCGACTGAGACATCTTCGCATTTTATAAACGAGCGGCTAAAGCATCAACTTGTTCAGGTCGAGGCTCAGGCAGTGGGCAAGCGAAATATGAGAGCGATAGAAAGAGAACCAAATATAACTATTTTTAGTTCGGGTAGTTTTGAAGTCAACGTTTGGCAGAAATACATTGGATATATGATTTACATTAAATAGGAATTTACAGGAAGCCGGACACGGGTAGAAATTCATCAGATTTGAGTTTCCATGCTCAACGTTTCCATTAGATTCATGATTTACATTAGATTTAGATTTACATTGGAGTAATTTCCATGACTTTTTACTCTTTACATCATATTTCAACATTACATTGAGTGAGTTTACATAAGAAACAGTAATTACGTGCTGTGTAAATTCACATATTTTTTTCTGTGTGTATTACTCTACAAAACTTATGTTTTTCTATGTAAACCATGTACAAAATATATTGCTCTAAATAATTTTTTTTAACAAAAAAAAACTCAAGTTGGAATCTGTTTTCAAATATTCAATCTATGTGACAAAATGTAATAGAATCATAACTCTAAGCTGGCCATTAGGCTCTATTTTTATATTAGTTTATCATTAACTTAACCTCTTGTTTGATAAACAAAAAATAATAGAGATCATATGATTCATGAAAAATATTATGAAGATCTGTGTCAAAGACTCCAATATTAATTAAGATTTTGAATGTTTTAAACAGCTTTTCCATGCTCAAATATATTGAAATAGTGAAAAGAACCTTAAATGTTAAGTAAATTCAATTTGAAAATTGCACAGAATATTACAAAATTATTCAAGAGTTAAAAAATAATGTTCAAACAAGTATGCTTAGAATTCCCGAATTTTCCCGACGTTTTGACAAAAAATCATAAATTCCCGACTTTTTCCCGATTTTTTGCGGATTTTGGCCAATTCCCGACTTTTTCCCGACTTTCCCGATTTCCCGACTTGAGTGACCACCCTGAGTCTACATCATTGCCTTGGCGTTCCTTATTGCGAGATTCCTACTCGAAACTAAGTGTCCGAAGGCGTGATTGTTGAGGCAATTGCAAACCTCTTTTTACACCTTAGCTTCCATCCACCCCGGGATTCAAACTGACGACCTTTGGATTGTTAGTCCAACTGCCTACCAATGACTCCACCGAGACAGGACCCAGAGAGACGACTCCTACACCTGAATTGAGCTAACGACCTAACCTCTAGGTTAGATACCGAGACCAACATTTACTTCCCCATCCGACGGAAGGCGTGATCAGACAAATCTCGTCTCGAAAAATGCCACCGAGACCTACTGGGATCGAACCCAGGCCGACTGGGTGAGAGGCAATCACGCTTACCCCTACACCACGGCCAGTGAGAACGTGTGAACGTGGTTAGATGGTAACTATCCTTTGATTTGAAAAAAAAAACATTGTCTTGAAAATCTATTCTGAGCAATGTCAAAAACAGATTAAAACAGTTGTTTCCTCCTTGCGTGTGATTAATGTGCCACCTGCGTGCAAACTTTGTAATCGGTTCAAGCAATTATTAGGTACTAACGTTTAGAAAAACAAAAACAACAACTTTAATGACACATTTGAAACAAAATGAAAGTATTTATTGCAAATATTCTTGATAAAATATTGGATTGATTCTAGATTGAAAATTGCATATTTAGCTCATCAATGATTCAATATCTCCCAACAATACGCTCATTTCCTAGATAATCTATTCTTCGCTGATAAGAAAAACATCCCATTCATAGCACAAACAATACCCAATTCAGACTATATCTAATACTTGTGCTAACACAAAAACACCCGCGACGCGGTGATTCCATCCCTTAGTCCAACAAGTAGCGAAAATGACCTATCCCATTTGTGTATAGAACATAGCGTCGTCAAGTGACCATCGGTTGCCGGCAGGTTGACGGGCAATCAATCAACGGTCGACGCTCTATAGCAGGTGAGAATATTCCAACAACAACTAGAGAAAATCACTAACCTAAACCTTGACAGCAAAACGTGTTAACAGTGTTGTTGGGGACATTGTTGTTGGGTGTAATAATAAAATCGATTTTCCAGCACAGCAATTTTTCAGTTCCGTTAGAAGTCCTAAAAATAGTTGCTCGAAAACCACGTTTTAGACTAGTTTAGAGGAGCAAGTAGCAATATGGCGTGAAACCTGGATTATTCGCAATTCGCAATTCGCAATTTTCAGTGTAAGAACGGGCCTTGACCGATCTTATGCACCAGGTTCCCGACGAACACGCACTGCCCTTACACCTACATCTCACCCTTGCTCTGAGTCAGTACGAGCAGCACGCTAGAACACGCTTTGAGTGTTCGTGCCAGGCATGCACACCTTCTTTTCCGGTTACGCATTTTAACTCGGCCGGGGGTGGTACATTACGTAGGGTTTGATGTAAGTATAAGCGCTTAACCATTTAAAGTGTGCCTAACAAATTTCATTAAAGCAAAAACTGTTTTATTTTTAGTTTGAATTCAAAAACTAATTGTTATTTACTGTGTTTTGTTTTCTACTGAAAGCTTTCCTAGTGTTGAGTCGTGTTTATATGTTGCTATTTCTTTTGTCGCGGTGTTTTGTTACAATTTTTGGTCCTAAGCATGTTATAAAAGTTTACCAAAAATACAATAGTAATATTTGTGTCAATCCTTAAACCATTCCATAAATTGAGTAAGGGCTCAAACCTCACTTGTTTGAAAAAAAGGGTGAAGATTGAAAACAATTGACAGTAAAAGAGAATTTGTTTTATAAAAATCAAGTATCAATAGTAAGAGAATGATGAGCGTATTTTGAACAATAAAAATGAGAAGCTAGATGTATTAGATGTAAAATTAGACAATAGTTAATAAATAGAGATACAAAACAAGCTTAGATTATAGTAATGATAATTTATAGGACAGATAAAGAATTATTCAAATAAATAAATTCGCATATTAAAATCAAAAAAGATTAGGCGAATGATAAATAGACTTGATATTACTAGTACATTAAGGAAAAGTATATTTTTAAGGGAAAAAGAAAAAGAAAAAAAAATATTTTAAGGAAAAAAAAACAAAACAAAGTTTGTTACAGTAGTATCAATTGATAGAAAAGAGTGGAAAAGCTTTGAGAGATAAGAGAATCAAAAGTTAGTAAAATTAAAATCAAATGTTGGATATTAAATAGAAGAATCAGTGAAGAATTGGGAATCAGAAGAGCAAAATAAAAATAGGAGATAGGTGGTAGCTGAGAATGAAGAGAAGAGAAACCCCGTTGTGCGATGTTTCAGGTACATCCACAGCAGTTGACTCAACATACTGCGAATCAAAACAATACCGTCTACAATCACAAATTATTTCCCTTTCCCACATTGTCGCGCCCCTTTCTTTTTGCCGTCTCGACTCTGACCCGCGGTGGTCAAAGGTTTACGATCCGTTTCCACAGGCCACCAGCTAGGTCATCATGAAAACCAAGCCAACGTGGAGGTAAGAAAATAGGACACTCGCAAGGAACCAGAGCTATACTGTTCTGATCAAGATAATTCGGATGATCTAACAGAACTACGGATGTAGTTAGTTACGCTCCTTCCAGGATGTTCCTTACGTGGACGTCAACCGAAGAGCACGCAACAAGGTCAGTGCCATTGCATGCTCTTAGGTATCAATCCTTGGCCTGCAAACCTGGATTATTAAAGTATCAAAATCCAAAAAAATGGGTTTTCCCATACAAATTTCCACAAAACATTGAGTCGTTTTACGCGAAGTGGGGACTAAACCAATCGTTCCCAAACTTTGGGTAGAAAAGTATTGGTTTTCACTAGTTTTGGACAACTTTTTTTTCATATAACCATTTTACACCCCAATGGTTCAATATTAGAATTTAACAAAATGAGTTTATTTTGTCTGCATTTCAATGCACTAACCCATTTTGTTTAAATTAAGACTTATGAGATGTTCTATGGAACACGATTTATAAACTCATGAACTCATGATCAAGGTACTTACCGGTACGGATACTTTTGTACAAGATAACTGTGAAGGGTGACAAAATCTTTGTAACGGCGCTTTACTTCCGTATCGTAGGCTTTTGATTTGATCTGAAATGAAACCGGTTAACAAAAAAAATGTTTATTTCTAAAGTTCGGCTTAAAAATGGACATAACAATTTCAATCAAATTATTGAAAAACTTTTTTATTATTTTTAAAATAAAATAGCTCTAAGAGTGGTTCAACTTTTTGACTTAGCAGTACACATTGAGTCATTTTCCGCTACTTTTGTTCTACAAAAATCTACTTTTTCTATTTTTTATGGTTTTCTTCATTTATTTCTAGTATTTTTTTCGATTTTTTAAATATAAAATTCGCAATAAAAAAAACTTCTCACTATAAATCAATCTAGACTATTGAAGAAGACTATAAAACAAACTTGTTGAAATACCTTTTTTATGAATATCATATTCGAAACAGTTTACAGAACACCCAATGGCATAGGCAATCAATAATTGAACATAATGGTTTGCTTTTACTTTCATTTGAAAACTTCTTTTGGGATCTTCTGATTGATGTATACTGCCCCTGATCGCATAAATGTCCCATATGCATTTTCATCGCTTTTGAGTTATTGATGCAGTTTAGGTCAAAATCGTGTGCTCTTTCTGAAAAGCCTATAACATCCAGTACTTTGTTCTAGAAATCAGGAGGAAATCCAGTTTTTTCTCGAAAACTTAGCACGTAGCCTTATGTGTGGGACAAACTTTAAATGCGTTTTTCTCAGGTTGCTGTTTTTGCATATGGGACATTTATGCGAACATGGGCAGTATAGCCCTCAATCAGAAGATCCCAAAAGTGCTTTTTTATGTCTAATGTATTTATGTATTTTTGAGAAAAACCTTGACCCATGAAATCTATAAATTCGGAACACTATTTTCTTGAATATGTAAGCAAACTTGGGTTTTCTCCAGAAGAGCTCTTAACGCTATAATCGCTGAAACCAATAAATTCTACGGTTAACTATGTTTTTTTTTGTGTTTTGGGACGTTTAAAAGATCACACTTAATTTGAACAATATTTTTTAACTTTCAACCACATTTTTAAGTGAGATATTTAAAATTTCAAGAAAGTTTTTCAAAACTTGACACCTTATTTGTTGCTTAAAAATAGAGATTGGAAAATTGAGCAATTCTCTACAAAAACCGGAAATGGATTTTATTTTTATTTTTTGATTTGGCTCAAACTTTGTGGGGGCCTTCCCTATGACCAAATAAACTATTTTGTATCATTAGTTCACCCATACAAGTTCCCATACAATTTTGGCAGCTGTCCATACACGTGTCCAATGGCACGTACATATTCAAAAAGCTGTAACTTTTGAGCAGAGAAACATGGTCAGAAAATTTGCCGCCGAGTTATGATTTTTTGAAAAAAAGTGGATTTTTAAAAAAAATCTAAATTTTATGCAAAAAAAAAAAATTGATCTAATTTTTAATGTAAAATTGAATTTCCAATCGAATAGAACAGATTTTTTGATAAAATGCTCTGTTTTCAAGATATAGCCACCGAAAGTTTGATTTTAGCGAAATATAACGTCATGATTCGAATTCCCGGACGCTTCGAAACCCGGACACTTCAACTTGTTTTATCAATTGTTTGGATATAAGTTTACATTGTGAATGTCCAGACTATGTTATTTGATGAATTATAACGTCAACTATCATTTACAGTTTGTTTGAACGCTGTAGTTTATGCCAAAACAATTAAATAAATTAAAATTATAAGTTTACCAAAAATGTGAAACATTTCAACGGAAATATTTCATAGGCAACTGAAGCACCGGGAAGGCAAAGCAGAAATTTATGTTGTTGATTGTCTTAAATTTTAGCCATTTTTATATAAACTATCGATTGTTTCGATGTTAACAGCTTATTTGAGACCTAAAGAAGGCCATTCACTAACATTTCCGTCCAAATTTGTGCGATTCATAAGCAAAAACGAGTGTCCGGAATTCGAAGCAAAAGTGTCCGGATTTTGAATCAGCTTTTAACAGTGTCCGGGATTCGAAGCACAACAAGTCATTTTAATTTTCAAATTCTGATGAAAAATTGTTAGAAAAGACATATTTTGTATGCATTCTCTTAAAATTGACTGTTTATACTAAATCCTGATGGTATTTCTACATTTCCAACTTATTACATGATTTTTTGCCAGCTATAACAAAAATAATATGGTACTAAGTGTCCGGATTTCAAATCATGACGTTATGCAGTTTAACGATTTTTAAAAATAGTGACCAGGATAGACCACTTCTAAAAATATATTTTTTTAAAAGTTCAGAAAATTTGCTATGAAATTGTCTAAGAGCTATTGGAGATTGAACCTCGGATTGCTGAGATAGAGCCGCTTTAAGAAAAAAAAAACACGAAAATTGAAGTTTTCTAAGTCTTCTAAGTCTCATACAATCATCCCACAATTTTGTAATGTCGATATCTCAGCAGCTAATGGTCCGATTTTCAATGTTAAAACATGAAACATTCATAAAATTTTTCGATCTCTTCGAAAAAAATATTTTGGAAATTTTTAATCAAGACTAACATTTTAACGCCCATTTAAAATGTTAGTCTTGATTTAAAAAATGTCAAAATATTTTTTTCGAAGAGATCGGAAAATTTCACAAATGTTTCATGTTTTAACATTGAAAATCGGACCATTAGTTGCTGACATATCGACTTTAGAAAATGGTGGTATGTTTTGGTGAGACTTAGAAAACTTTTAACTTTTAAAAATTTTCCTGTTTCTTTTCCTTAAAACGGCTGTATCTCAGCAACCTGAGGTCCAATTTTTAAATGTCTCTTAGACAATTTCATAGCAAATTTTCTGAACTTTTCAAAAAACATATTTTTAGAAATGGTCACTCATGGTCACTATTTTTAAAAATCAAAAAACTGCAAATATTTTGATAAAATCAAACTTTCGGTGGCTATATCTTGAAAACAGAGCTCTTTATCAAAAAGTCTGTAAAATTCTTTTCGATTGGAAATTTAATTTTTCATTGAAAAATTACATCAATTTTGATTTGCATGAAATTTCGACTTTTTTCCAAAAATCACTATTTTTTCACAAATTTATAACTCGGCGGCAGATTTTCTGACCATGTTTCTCTATAGCTCAGAAGTTGTGGGGTTTTGTCCCCTAAAACATATCAAAAAATCTCGAAAATAAAAAAAATACGTATTTTGGGAGTTTTTGTAACAAAAAGTTGATTAAAAAATCTGCATTTTTTTTCGTGTACCTATTTTTTCTCAATAATCCTTAACAATACTTACAACTTTGCCGTAGACACCAAATTGATCAGAAAATTCACTCAAAAGTTACAGTTGTTTGAATATGTACGTACCATTTTTGTATGGAGAGCTGCCAAAATTGTATGGAGACTTGTATGGGTGAACCAATGACACAAAGTAGCTTATTTGGTCATAGGGAAGGCCCCCACAAAGTTTGAGCCAAATCAAAACATAGAAAAAATAAAAATTGTCGAAATCTGCCGATTTCGTAGAGAGTTGCTCAATTGTAAATATTGGTTGAAATTTGATCAAAGTAAAATTGTAGGTATTTTTCTGATAAACAAATAAAAACAAATCAAGTACAAAAAAAAACATCTCAAATTAACCCAAATACAAAACAACAAGGTTTCTATTTCGATAGCATGTTTGTATCACAGCTTCCAGTATTGTATTTAGGTTTGAAAAGATGATGCAAAATGATTTATTTCGTCATAGATAAGGCAAACATAAATTTGCAGTAAAATAAAAAAATCGGTTTTTAAAAGTGGGGAATTTAAAACCCTAAGCTTTATCTTATCATACGCAGGTAAAAAAAATATATTCAGGAAAATAATTAGACGAAAAGTATCACAAAATGCTTAATGTATCATTACAGACTTCTACTGCCAAATGTTGGCATATCAATTACCGTAAACCGGGGTGACTTTGATAGGATTTCAATTTGTTTTTTGAATATTTTCCAACAGGTAAGGTTTTTATCAAAATTATTATTTTTAAAACATGTACTGGGGTAGGCCACACAAAGTCCATACACTATTTTGGAAAAAAAAGTTGTTTCAATAGTGTTTAGAAAAAGAGTTAAGTTAAAAATTCTTAGCTGAAATTCCGGGGTGACTTTGATAGTCGTAGTTTTTCTTGTTAAAATCATATTTAAGATGTTCAAACTTTATTTGTACGTTAAATGTACCATCACTAAAGTAGCTGATATAGTTTTTGAGAAAAAAATCAATGTTTATAATTAGTTAACTAAGTTTATAAGCTTTTTAACAAAATACACATCAATTTTAGGTAAAATTGTTAAAAAGTCGGAATTTTGTCTGCAATTTGTTAAAACTAGTTTTGTTTATAAAATTATCGATTTATATTGCATTTTATACTTAATTCGAAGCACGAATCACAAGTTTTCACATTTTGTATAAAATTTGTTCTACTGAAAATACCTATAAATCTGAAGATTTTTTTTAAATTGTTTTTCAATTACAATTACATCTGAGAAGGGGTACATATTTTATATCAGAAAAAATGTGTAAATCACCCTAATATTTTTATAACGCCTTTGAAAATATTTTACGAAATGCTTGGCAAGGTTCCAGACTAAAAAAAAATGCCAAACAATAAAAGGCCTGTACCGAGCTCTAGATTGCTCAAAACCATACTGTGTTATTTATACCAAAACTTGCACATGGATCTGGCCCACACGCCAGGGATTTTGAAATTATAGGCATTAATGGCCACAGTCCCTTAAAATCGTTCTTTTACGGTTTAAATTCCATTAAAAGTTCAAGGTCGGACCGTCAGCTCCAGTTACTTCCAGTAAAGCTCATATGTGGGTGTTGGGTTCATTACGGCCAACAAAACAAACCTGAATGCCAACACAAAATCATTTTTGTTACATCCTAGTGAGACATACAACTGTTACTTACCTCATACTCGGAGTGCTTCAAAAAGATCCCCTTCTTTTCCGGAACGATTGTGACCAATATACTGGGCTCGCTGAGGCTTCTCTCACCCGATTCGTCACCTGAAAGTAATAAATGAAAGATATAATTAAAACTTTTTTACTTCAAAAGAAACGTGTTTCAAACTAACAATTTTCCATCATTTTTAAGGACTGAACCTAGAAAGTGAACTGCTTTCTTCCCCGATCTGAACCAAAACTGTCCCCTTGGTTTGGTTTGGGTACAAACAGTAAATAAACACACAAACGACGCTAAACGGCCCCGCTTATTCGCTAGATCATCGAAGAAAACTGGTTCGGGAACGCAAGCTATCCCGAATAATAGGATTAACGACACGAGCACGAAACCGGCCTCGACCGCGTAAGAAAAGGGTATCACCGCGAGTAATTGTAATCTGTTTGTATCCAACGACGACAAAGACGACGAGTGTCCGTCCAGCATCCAGCATGGCCGATCGGACCAAGTGATAAAAGGTAACTGAACTGAGGACAACTTCGTCACAAGCGATCTAGTCAAGGAAAGAGCGGTTCTTGGACTCGACAGCGAGTTGTGAGAGTTACAACTCTGTGGCATCAATTGTGTGAACATTTCAACACCATAAAGTATAGAGTAAATGCACCTAAACGGGCTTAAACGGTGGAAATGGGCGTAAACAAAACGAAACGTAAAATCAGGCATTCGGCATGGTTTGATTTACTGAATTAGTATCGGGTTAAGAACACAGAGTGCATACGTGATTATCAAGATTTGATTACAAGTTGCAAAACTGTTGTAGTGGGTGTGATTGACGAGATAAGCATTTTAGAAGATTTTATTTGCCCCCGTCAACTCAAGGTTCAATAGGGACACCATTTTTAAGTTCAATATTTTTAATTTTTATGAATTCAGAACAGATCAAGGGCTACATTGCGACGAGGCCGCTGGTTTTTCATCAATCTGTTTTTTTGTAGTCTTTCATCTCATGCTCAAAATCGAGAAAAAAAACCTCTGTCTTGTCCCTATAATCATGGTAGAGTTGAATCCATGGACAAATTCGAGATTTTACTCGTCATCATCAGACAAATTACTTGTTTGCATCTTTCTCGAATTCGGGCTAATTGGTGGGTTCATTCAATGTTGTTTGGTAAGCATCGAACAAACTATACGCTAATTTTGAAGCTTTTTATAAATAATTAAAAATAAAAATAATTACCTTGGGGCTTTGTTTAAATTTTATCACCTCACAGTTTAACATAGAAACACATTTATCGTATCTTTGATGTCAAATTAAGCGTTCATTTTCCTAAATCCGAGTTCAGGAATTTCTTCAAATGGTAACAATTTTAAGTTAGGGGAGATAGGGGTAAGACGATAACGGTTAAAGTGATAACGCATAAAAAACAGAATTTCGACTTGGTGGTGAAGAAGTTGAAGTTGCGAAACTTCAAATTCTTCATATTGACCCTGCAGAGAAAGTCCCAGTGAAGATCGTCCTTCAGGGATATCCGGACCGCCCGATCTCCGACCTGGAAGAAAACCTGACGGGCGTCAAGGTTAAGTCTCGAGAGGTTAAGGTGCTCTCGAAATCGACAACGGTGACAGGTACGTACACCTTGTACCTCCTGTACTTCGATCGTGGGTCCGTCAAAATCCAGGACCTACGGCGGATCAAAGCACTGGACGGCTTCTTCGTGACGTGGCGATTCTACACGAAGAATCCGGCCGACGCAGCGCAATGCCACCGCTGTCAAAAATTCGGACACGGTTCTAGAAATTGTAATCTTCCGCCCGGTGCGTAAAGTGCGGTGAGACCCACTTCACCGAAAGGTGCAATTTTCCGCGGAAAGACCAGCTGGGGGAAAACGCCCAGCAGCACAAAGCGCGCGGCAAGTGCGCGAACTGTGGTGGAAACCACACGGCGAATTTCCGACTTCGAGCACGAACGCTGCAGCAGCTGGCGGCGGAGCGCTTCCATCGACCAAACCAGCGTTCCCTCCCGGTTGGGGAGATTCGTACGCTAGAGTAGCCGCTTCTGAGAGCGGTACTTCACCGGGACAAGCAGACGTTACCGGAGATGACCTCTTCACGCTTCCCGAGTTTTTCGCTATTGCTGGAGAGATGCTCACGCGCTTTCGTGCCTGCCGGAACAAGGCAGAACAATTCAAAGCTCTGAGTGAGCTTATGATGAAGTATATCTACAACGGATAAGCTGCCTCGTGCAGCGAAGTTTTTTCGACGTCAAAAGACAAAACAAACTGTGATTTAGTTTTAGGCTTTTCTATTTCTATCCTTTTCCTTAGCAAATTTCGAAGGTTTTTTTTAAATAATTTTTCCTTCTCTTGGCAAATCCATTGTTAGAATACCCAAGCAACCATCCAGCACTAAAACTGTGTCACTGTTCAGCATTTAATGCGCATTTATAGCTGCGAGTAAAAGCTGATCAGCGTTGAGAACAGCACTAACAGCTACTTCAGTGCTGAACAATGGCCGAGTTTGGACTTTACTCGGCTGATTAAGTGCTGGTCTCTACTGTCTCTACCCAACCCTGCGAAAAATGTCAAAAAATTGAGAGAGGAAAAAAATATTTCTCTCTCTCTCTTCTTTTCCTTCCCCACTCACTTTCGTCCTATTTTAGATTTGTTTACATCTATATTATATTACCGACACACAACTGACCGAGCGAGATGCTTTTTTTGATCGAAGTTGCACTGCTTGAGAATTGATGCCAGATGTTAGAAGTCGTCGTCGGTGTTGGTTCCTGAGCCCTTGCCCTCCTGTCTATACGGGAAACGTTTGCTTTGCATGTTCATTTGACTCCAAAAACCAGAGATAGAATTTTGAACCTAATTATCAGGTCTTATGTTTGGTTCAAATGCAAACAAAATACGAGTTCTCTGGTTAGAAAATTTCAATTTATTAACAAACACAATATTCAACACTAAAACTATGCTAACTGCCAGGCCGCGGACCAAAATTTCACGGGTTTATCCCGTGCACTTTGTGGGTGTTGTTTTTGGTTTAACGTGATTTTTTTTCGAGAACCAGCCTTGAAAACGCCATCTCCCCAATGTTTTTGGCTTGATCTTTCCTCATTTCCTAAAAATATATAAATGTTCTTTTTAATAAAAATTGGGTGTTTTAATCTCGTTTCGTAATTACGTTGATTTTTTACAGAATAAAACCAGCATTTTGCTGCTGGTTATTTCTTCCAATGAGTGAGCGAGAATCTCAATCGGTTTCGCTCATCACTCAAAATAGTAATCGTGTTGCCAGTTTATTGTAATATCATGACAGTGTTGCTAGCTGCGGCACCTAATCAGCCATATATCAGCATTTCACAGTGCAGCTTCATAAATGCTGATTCGCATTAACATGTGCTGTTTAATGGTTGATTAGCACTGGAGTGCCAATATGTTGCTGGTTAATGATTTGTTTTAGTGCTGGATGGTTACTTGGGTATCCAATCACATCAAAATGAACTATACTACAAATCATAGTTAAAAGGTACTCCAAAACTCTATTAGGTTATAAGAATTACGAAATTGTGAACTGATTATTTACTAATAAAAACAAATTGCAAAAAAAAAGAAAAGTTCGTTTTCGTGAGATTTGAATTTGATTGAAATTTGATTGAACGTGAAGGCCTATCAAATTGTATTTCAAGTGGTTTAAATTTCCCCAAATCAGGTGAAAACAAAATAATTAAAGCCTAACATTCAAATTTTCATTAAAAAACAAACTTGTACAATAATTGTATTTTTTTAATTTTTAATCGAATTTTAAGTTCCTATAAAATTATAAATTTTAAGATTTTTTTTAAGTTTCTTTTTTTAAGTTTTAAGTTTTTTAAGTTAAGTTTTTTTTTAACTGTAACTTTGAAAAAAAGGTCAACGTGGTTAATGGATGTCCCCCTAAGAAGCTTCCCTATTACGTAAACATTAGAAAATCTGTAAGGGAAGGGACTTTGTAGTATAGTTTAGATTAATAATTTAGAAAATTTAAATTTTAAAGTGTTATTTATATTTTTGCCCTTTGAAAAGGTTAAGCTTGGTTTTGAAATTTTAAGAATATTTATATTCAAGCGTTTTTAAAATTTCCCAAAGATTTCGTTTTTTAATCTTGCCAAAAGTTGCAGAGATATGGTCAGATGAAAAATTAAGGATGATTGAAAAACACTTGAAATATTTAAATTTTCTCAGTTCCAATTCTTTGCAATGTTCAATCTCGGCTACAACCAATTTGCAAGATTTTCAAAGTCAATTCAATTAAAAATATTATTGTGATCGCCTTGGAAGTTTTTCACAACCAAAACATTTCATTTTCATTAAAAAAAAATCTCGTAAATATTGCCGTTTTGCAAAAAAATCCACTTTGATACTGTAACTTAATAAGAAATCAATTCATTATGGAGACGCAGAGTATTTGAATCTGAGCATCTACAAATCATGCTAAAACTATTGTAAAGTCTGTAATAAATTTCCAAAGGCTGTTTTCGACAATCATGACTGTGCTTTTTGCTATCCTAGCACGGCTTAAAATTCTGATATTCAATCATTATACCTAGGTCGTTCATAATTCAAACGACGATGCTAGATGCTGTAGTTCTGACCATTAATTTGTCTTGGGCCTAACACTCGTCAGTAACCTTCTAACGTCAATCATGTTGGTTTTTTGTTTGTGCATGAATATATGAAGCCTTAAAAACATCTGAAGAGAATATAGTGGTTTACAAATCTCGCCTATAGTGCTTCTATTAACACCTGTGGAACCCTCCTCGAGATATTGTCAATTGGTTAGGTAAATCGGTAAAAACCCGCAAACCTGTTCGGCTGCATTTTAATTACTCCACATTACTGGTGGTTTCTTGCCCGGCTCAAGTGTTGTGCCGGTGGTAGTTCAATAGTGCATGGTGTAAGGTCTACAAATTGCTTTGAAGGCTGAGCCGCACTACAGAAACTGTTATTAGAGCTGAAGGTGTTGATACCGGTTTTTCGAGCAGGTTGACATTTACGTTCTGTTTTGGCGCCAAACATAATTTTAAGGACCAACGAAATTTTGTCGCAATTTAATTGCCTCAATTTTGTATTACGATGCGAAAGGTGACGCCGTCCTTAATTTATTCAAAAATGCTAATTTTGTGTCATAAAGTCTCGAAAATGTAGGGTGAGTCAACCTAAAGTATGCTTGGTGCACTTACCCTATAGCGCGTACTGAGACTGTACAAAGCCCATTACCGGCATGCTGCCCGATCTGTAGCTGTGCACCTGAAGTTGCGGTAAATTAGTCTCTTGAAGGTTGCGACTAGCATACTAATAACGCTCCTCTCCCCTTGGCTGTTTCACGTTGAATATATTGATCATGAATTGAATTTACGTACGCGTTGAACGCGAGATACCTAGCAAGACCATCACCATATCGAGCATGAGCTATTGTTTCCTAATTTGGCTCTAAGTGTTCCAGTAAGGCAAGCACGTATGACATTTAAATTTCGCGTTCTGGGATTTTTCGTGAGCTGTTATTGGAAATTGATGTTCTTCTGAATAAATAACTGTCATAAACAATACCTGATTTGCTACAATTGTTTAATTCAATATTAATCATAAATCTCGGTGAATCTAACGTAAATATAATTATTTTGAGGCTCATGACCTAGCTGAACATGAACACAATATCAAACCATTATCTTGAAATTCCACACCAAATCAAGCAACAATTCGCATATTTATCTTAAGCCGGACCAATCGTCTTCGACGTTGTCGTGCGCTGCAAGGTGATAAGATAAGCCGTTGAACTGCCCACACTTCAGTGTTTATTATTACATTTTGTTAGTTTCCAGATTAAGAGGCTTTGAACTTGATCTAATTTTTTGGGCAAAATATGATTTCTCAAAAAAATCATCTGAAAACCAATAAATACTTTTTTTTAATTTAGCCGTATGCGTATAAAAATGTCACTCTGCATCACTTTAACGACGAACGTTTCGTTATCAGCAATGTAGAGCAAGTTCAAGCTGCTAGCTTTGTGCAAGTTTTCAACAGACGGATATAGGCAGCAGCTAGGCAAACACAGCCCTCAATGGTATGTCGTTGCATGGAGTGTGTTTGCTGTTATCCCTTGAATCATTAAAATAAAAAAAAAATATATACTTTTTTTTCAACAATTCCATCTTGTTTCTAAGCTTTAAATGTATTTCAAGATTTTTAAATAATATTAAGATTTCATATTTTTCAGTTGAATGTCATAAAAAAACGAGCTAATGACCAACGTGCCATTTTAGAAACAAGACAGTTCTTATCAGTTAAGATGAGATTGCAATAAAATAGTTTCTCAACATGGTATACGTGAGATCAGACTTTTGCAATTTCTGCACGATTTGCTTAGGAATAATTCTCATCAAAAATTACGTCGGGACAATTTCCAGGCTTTGCCAAAAAGCTTTATGAAGAACAATCAAACATTCCCTGGAAAGAAGGTAATTAAAAAAAACTGTAATAGAAGTCTTTTTACGATTCAACAGGCAGAAGTGTGCTGAAAAGTGTGCCGCCGACAGGGAATCTCGGGAATCTGCTTGTCAGATTTAGCTGTTTAAACGTTATCGCCCACTTTTTTGGCACAAACGACCGACGGGGACGAATTTAATTTGCACCGGTGGTAATCAAATCGGTAAACATTAAACTGCGCTTAGTCGGAGTGGCAATAAGCAACAACCAAGGTTTGTTTTTATCGAAGACTGATAAAAAAAAACTAAATTAATTCACCATTGGCAGGGTTGTTACGGAAAAGTCGAGAAAAAATCCGCGCCAGATCCGCGCCGACCCCAAAACCCAATCCGCGCGAAATCCGCGCCATATAAAAAAAAATCGCGAAAAAAAATAAAAGGGTGTAACATAATGAATGAAATTTTAATCGAAAAAGAATAATACAGAAGGCATTTGGATCAGTACCGTTGATCAGTTGTGGATTCATATCGCACCTGTACCAAATGGAATCTTTTTGCCATTTCTGAAACAATATTAGCGTTTTTACAACACTTTAAATATCGTTGCTTTAAAAACAAATTCAGAAAAAATTAAATTCGAAAATTTTAAAAATTAAAGCCATAAAATAAATCACCAAATTATAAAATCTAGGTATTTAGTGCTTGATAATTCTCGCCAAAACTTTACTCTGGAAAATCGAAACACGAAATTTCTATTATTTCCTTCTCTAAATTTCTCTAAACTAAAATATGACTCCGAAAATGATCCGAACTAAGAAAATGGCAAAAAATAATTTAATAATTTAATAATTTGATAATTTAATAATTTAATAGTTTGATAATTTAATAATTTAATAATTTAATAATTTAATAATTTAATAATTTAATAATTTAATAATTTAATAATTTAATAATTTAATAATTTAATAATTTAATAATTTAATAATTTAATAATTTAATAATTTAATAATTTAATAATTTAATAATTTAATAATTTAATAATTTAATAATTTAATAATTTAATAATTTAATAATTTAATAATTTAATATTTAAATAACTTTATTATTTAACAATGTAATAATTTAATAATTTAAAAATTTAAAAATTTAATAATTTAATAATTTAATGATTTAATAATTTAATAATTTAATAATTCAATAATTTAATAATTTAATAATTTAATAATTTAATATTTTAATAATTTAATAATTTAATAATTTAATAATTTAATAATTTAATAATTTAATAATTTAATAATTTAATAATTTAATAATTTAATAATTTAATAATTTAATAATTTAATAATTTAATAATTTAATAATTTAATAATTTAATAATTTAATAATTTAATAATTTAATAATTTAATAATTTAATAATTTAATAATTTAATAATTTAATAATTTAATAATTTAATAATTTAATAATTTAATAATTTAATAATTTAATAATTTAATAATTTAATAATTTAATAATTTAATAATTTAATAATTTAATAATTTAATAATTTAATAATTTAATAATTTAATAATTTAATAATTTAATAATTTAATAATTCAATAATTTAATAATTTAATAATTTAATAATTTAATAATTTAATAATTTAATAATTTAATAATTTAATAATTTAATAATTTAATAATATAATAATATAATAATTTAATAATTTAATAATTTAATAATTTAATAATTTAATAATTTAATAATTTAATAATTTAATAATTTAATAATTTAATAATTTAATAATTGAATAATTTAATAATTTAATAATTTAATAATTTAATAATTTAATAATTTAATAATTTAATAATTTAATAATTTAATAATTTAATAATTTAATAATTTAATAATGAAATAATTTAATAATTAAATAATTTAATAATTTAAAAATTTAATAATTTAATAATTTTAATAATATAATAATATAATAATCAAATAATTTAATAATCTAATAATTTAAAAAAAAATTTATTTGATAACTTAAGAACTTTCCTTAAAAAATAAAAATAACAAAATCAATTGTAACATTTTCGTAATTTTTCAATTTAATAATTCGTACTTTTTAGGTTTTTAAGTCTGTAAGTTTTGACAATTTCAAATTATGAATTCTAATTTTTTTATTTTTTGAATATGTAAATTCTGAAATTTCAAATGGAACATTTCCATTCGAGCAGTTTTTGCTTTTTTGTACAATGTATTTTTTATGGAGCGAAATGTCAAAAACTGCTCGACTGTGGGTGCTCCATTGGGAGTAGAATCAATTCTACCTGAATCAGAGTGGTAACAGAAGTTTTGTTTTTTTTTAATACACCAAAAATTTAAAAATTTAAATTTTTATATTGAAAAACATAGAAAATCTAAAAAGTTTCATTGCTTCAAATTTTTAAAATTCTGTAATTTTTCGAATTTTGTTCTTTTGATTTTAATAAAATTTGATATTTATTTGAATTGTAAGGCAGATGTTTTAAAAATAATGAGTTGTAATGTTATGTTGAATTAATATAACAAATCTCCATACATTAAAAAAATCGCTTCTTGAAGATTATTTCGAAGTTTCATATTAAGAAAAAAAAAAAATCAATAATTTTTTGAACAAAATTTTCTTCATTAACAACTTCTTAGAAACTGATATTTTCGCACTCAACGAAAAAGAATTAATTTATTTAATTCCTAATAATATTTTTCTTTGTAATTTGAAAGAAATTCTATCGTTATCAATTATTTTGTTTATCAAATTGATATCCGCGCGAAATCCGCGCATGAGCAAAATTAGCCAGCAAATCCGCGCCAGATCCGCGCGATACGCGCCATCCGCGCCATCCGCGCGATCCGCGCCGTCCGTAACAACCCTGCATTGGGGTTGGTGCCTTCCTCACTGTTCATCAAAAATGGTTCACACTAAATATGCGCAAATAATTGAAATCTGCCATCAAATTACACGGAGAGAAAAGAGTTCCCAAAATCGTGAACAAGCGTCCATGAAAATGGGAACCACGAACAAAGTGTTCAAATCTCATGGTACGATTTTCAAAAACGTACCATGGAATTTGATCACTTCGTTCGTGGTTCCCATTTTCATGAACGCTTGTTCACGATTTTGAGAACTCTTTTTTCTCCGTGTAGGCTCTTAGTACGAAACCATAAGCTAGGGTTGCCAAATCTTCAATATTTTAGACTCGCCTGGAAGGTCTTTCGATTATCTATCCAATACTTATCGGATGATTGATCCGGACATAGTTTTTATACAGATTTCAGAGAGCAAAAATATCAGATTGCAGAAAGGGAGCAATGTTGTGATCTTGTGAAAATAGTAGTTTGTTGATTCGGAGAATAAATTTTGCGATGCTGGTGAGGAAAAACTTCGTGATGGCCGCGGTATCTGTGTGCGCTGACCGAGGAGAGCGCTCTCAGGCCTATCAGGCGGTTTGGGAAACGGGAGCCGCCTCAGGGAGGGCTCCAACGAGAGGCTGTTGTAGGCGGCACTGAACATACACTCACCACAGTGCAGAGATGTTGCCGTCGTGTTCGGGTGGATCATCTGAATCGGACCAAATTGAGAGGTTCGGAAGTGTATCATCAATTTAAGGTAGGATCGTTTATTTTTCAGAGCTTGTATGAGTGAACCTAGCACCTGAGTTTTAATAAAGGTGAGTCTTCATTTATTTAATTATTGTTATGCCATTAGATACCAACTACAAGAAGTAGCATGCGGTGCCTTCTTTTTTCTCATAGCATTAAAATGGATTGTACAGTCCATGTAAAATTATACAGAATTTTAGTTTCACTCTATTAATAGTTTAGTTTTTAAAAGTTTTGAATTAAAATTGATTAAAAATAAGTCACTTATACTATCTTACAATGTTAATTCCAAACTGTACTAATTTTGATATTTCTCTAACAGTGAGCGAGTTGTGGCGCTATAACCATGGCAAATAGTGTCCAGGGCATTTGTGGAAATACTACACCCAAAATTCAGAGTCGAGATAATCGTTCTCTCAAAATTTATTGAGGGCTCAGTGCCAAAATCGATAGAATAATGGTACCAACTCACACCATCATAACAAATGAGTTCATTCGTTAGTTGAATAAATAAATCTCCAACAAGTGTCATACATCGACTTCTGACTTCTCCTTGGTCACCAAGCTGTGGTGGTCGAGGCAGCTAAGTCATTGGATTGGTTTGTCAAAGGTCTCTGGTTCGATTCCCGTTGTCGACACTTTTGGTTTTTTGTTTGACGGATGAACTTTTTTTGCAAATGAACCTCGAGAAAATAGTTCTATCGCCTATCTCGAGCTGTGTTCTCTGCGTCCGTGAATGGTACCACTATTCTCTCGACTCGAGACCATCATTCTCTCGGACTAGCGCTGCCAGTTTTGGGTGATATGTCCCATCCAAGAGGGTCCCGGAGCACCAAAACTTCTTAGCATGGTGCTCCCAACGATTCATTGCTTTCATAAACAGGAACGTGAGCGGGGGATACCCACGTTTCTTCCTCCCCTGTAGATTCAGAATTGTATTGTGGTTTGAACATTCGTGCTCAAACTCAATCCACTTCAACGAATCATCTTTGCGGTTAACTTTACGCAGTTGGCCTGGCCGCTTTAACGTTTTGTGATGTTTCAATGTAATTTATTGCAATGGGGCACTGCAAATGTTAATAATAACAAGAGGATGCTAGGCGTTAATCAACCTAAGGCATTTTCCAGGATGCCCTCGAAAGACTGGCTGCGCTAGGGTTAGATTAGATTAGATTAGATTTCAGAGAGCAAAAATATCATTAAGATCTTTACAAAATTATTCTCGTAATAATACATATTACAGAAACTCTTAGTATTTTACTGAAAAGGGAAAACACTTTCATTTAAATAAGAATTTCAACATCGAATAATTTTAAATGTAAGAAGGATGAATATTATTGAAAAAGTTTTATAAACATATATGAATTTTTTGAACACGCATTTTGTTTCTAAATTAAATGAATTTGATTTAAATCTTAAATAAAATAGCTTTTACTTATTGGACCTAAGGGGTTTCCCGAGCAAAAATTTACAAACAAAAAAAAAATACTCAATAAAAAAATATACATTTTATGTAAACTGTCTTACACAACCCGTCTTCAGTCCAAGATGATAGGCTCAGATGTCCCCTATAGGACCAAAATCTCATGGGCTGTTCAGTTTTTTTTTTTGTTGAATTTCGATTAGGCTGGTACAAATATTTTTAAAAGTTTTTGTCCCCCCCCCCCCTTCAAAATTGGCCCGAAAAATCAGGGGGCAAAAAAAATATTTTTGCAATAAACTTCAAAATTTCAATGAAAATTCAAGTGCAACCAGCTGAAATCAAATTAAAATACATTCTCCTGCGTTTAAAATCTTTTTTAGCATGTTTGGGTTTATTAAAAAATCTTAAGATTTTTTAAAAATTTTCGATGCAAAATCTTTTTTTTCGATACAATTTTTGTTTTTGTCAGATCTTAGATTTTTTGAAAACTAATGATTGCAAAACAACTGAACTAGTGTAAAATGCATTTTAAAACACTTTTTTCATTTAAATGTGAAGACTATGGCTTGTTATTTAAATTTTTATATTTTTTATTTTTTTGCCCCCCCCCCCTTGACCTCGGCCAGGGCCGAGGGACAAAAACTTTTTTAAATATTTGCATCGGCCTTAGAAAATCATTCAACTTTACTTTTGAAGTAATTCAAAGAAAGCTGGAAAACTGAAAACATGAGTTTGAAAACTTTTAAGTGGTGTTCAAATATTACCAAAAATGCTATTTAGAGTTTAGGTTTCCAACGACATATGTCGATTCCACTCTCAAAATGTTGGGAAATGCCAGTTTTTTTCCTAAAGTTTTTGAAAAAATACACCGTGGGTCAATTTTGAAAAATTTGGCATTAATTTATTAGCATCAAATATGTGACATTGCAATTTGATCCTCAAGAACAAATTTCATCAATTAGGTCCTAAAATTAAACTCAAATTTGTGATATTATTGTTCACAACGATAAAGCTTAAGGGATACATATATGTAAATCGGCAAAAATGTCAGAGGGTGGTATGAGAACACACTTAATACTTTTTTTAAATCTGTTTACAGGGTATTTCAATAAACATTTTCATCTATTAACAAAACAAATTTGAACACATTTGGTTGTATCATTGCCGAGATATAGCTATTTTAAGTTAGCAGTTTCAAAAAACGGGTGCCACGATATCTCAACACTGCTTTGACCAAATCGGCACAAAATTTTGGTGAAGGCTCCAGTGTGCATGACGAAGGCTAATTTTCAAAAAGTTAATTATTAAAAAAGATTCATTTTTTTTGATTATCTTGTCAAAAATTGCCCGTTTTTTTAATTTTGTATTAAAAAAAAAAGCAAAAAAAACGGGATATGTCTTGGAAGTCTTCACCTTAAATTTTAGCCGATTGGGTCCATCCCATCTCACGATATCGTTGCACCCGTAAATCAACTCGGTATTTAAAGAAAAACTCCCAAAATTTTACAGTCCGCTTTGCGTATGGCAAAATTTTTAGCTTTTTGAAGAGAGATTAAAAATCGTTTTTTAAGTGGATTTTATAAATTTTCTGTACCATTAAATTTTGTGATTTCTTAACCCCTTATTTTTCTGAGTACAGTGTCCCTTTGTACGACCGGCGACCGCAAAAGATTTAAAATGGATTTTTAAATAAATTTTTAAAAATAACTTCGCGGTTGACAAGACAACATTTCTTCGATGGATCAACTACGTTCCTCTTGGAACGAACTGTCAATTAGGACCTTTTCTTTCAAGAAGGGGACCCAATTGACGGTGATTTGACGCGTACTCTTTTAAACAAATATATTATTAAAATTAAATCAAAAATGCCCTGAAATAAAGTGAATAACAACATTTTTAAAAATATTCACAACTCAAGACTGGAATTTCGTTTCGTTTTCGTTTTACGGAGCAAGGTGGGGGACGTGGCCTCAAGTCAGTCCAAGTCCGGTTTCTTGTGGAAAAAAGGGTAGTGGCCGAACTAGTATTGCATACCAAATGAACACCACCGGAAGATATAGGGGATCGGGAGGGGGAAGGTGAAAGAAAAATTAGTGTAGGTGTGAGTAGTAAGAACTTGGATGACATGAGTAGTTACGTTAATCTACCTTCTAACTAAAACTGAATAAAGGAACTATGAAATTATGATTTAATCTAAAACTAATTTGAGATTTATACAAAAGGAACCTATGATGTATTTCAAATTTAAAGGAAATCAAATAAATTTACTGGAAAATGAAAGATGAAAACTAACTTGTCAAGGGCATTTTTTCTGGGCTTCGTCATGTCGCGTCCGTCAGTAGTCTTGTCGTACATTGCAACTAAGTTTAATTTAACTGATCATTTATGTCCAATTATTCATTTCAGAAAACTAACTAACTTGAATCAACAACCTCAACTAAACTGTCTGAAAGTAACTTAAATCTCAAATCCCCGAAATTTTAATTACAAAGCATTCCTTTACCTATCTTTTAAACCTGTCTTGCCGCTTCCAAAAACAATAAACATTAATGAAACGTTCATATTTTACAAGTTAAACACTCGTTGTTAATACGACTATTTCGTGCCTTCCATTTCATTAGGGCACACAAGCTTTGTAAACAAGAGTTTATCCCTATCATACCTTATGTACACTATCATTTGAGTGAAAGAGCCACAATCCTGTTCACACCTGTGTGTCCTTTTGAAATGTTAGGCTCTAATTGATCGTCAAAACTCCAATAGATCCTCGATTCGCAACAATGGTCGATACAACCATAATCCGAAAACCGTTAGTTCAACAGATTAACGAATTTTGTCCGATATCACTTCATTATTGATTGATCGAGACTCTATGGATTTTTTGACAATTCAAAATTGGTAGTGTACCACTTCAATTGAAATCAGAGATTCTGATAGCATTACTAAACTGGCTTACACATAACTGGAGTCTAGGATTATAAAACAACCTAAAAAAAGTTACAAAAACAACTATCTATTCCTCCCCATTATCAAACAGATTTAAACCTGTTCAGATTTTACGAACAAGAATATTGAGATTCAAATAAAAAGAATCAATATCTTGCAATTTTACATATTATAAAAGCTGTGATTTCTATCAACACAAGTATATAAATATAAAATAAATGTGTGATATATATCAACATCGGAAACCATCTTTGCAAGTAGCCCTGAAACGACGGCAACGTGTGGCTCCATCTCCAGGGATTCACAACTCAAGACTGGAATTTAAAGATATAAGTTTTTGAACATTTTTAGTGACAATAAAATTTATTTTTTTTCAAAAATTTAACAATTTTGGCAACTAAACTGTTTAGGACATAAATAGTAAAAAAAAAGTGCTTGAAAAATAATTGATTACTGTCCGAAAAAAAACTCTGCAAATTTTCCTAGTATTTGGAAACAAAAAAAAATGCAACAAATATTCAAATTTCAACTCTTAAAATTTAAACATTTCCCTACTGTGCCCAAAAAGCAATCAAATCGCTCAAAGCTCAATCCCAAAAGTCTGTGCGTTGGTCCGATAAGTGCTATCACCTGGCAATCCACACACGACGATTTAACAGTATACCTCCATAATAAAGGCTGATAACTCTTATCAATTTTCGCACCGAGTCTCTAAATTTGCCCCGCACAACAAAAGCCCGAATCAATCATCCTCGAGTAGCCACTCAGACTCACCATTCGAGCCCATCGAAACCGAAATCGACGTCGAGCCGGACGGTCCCTCCCCGGGTGACATCGGCCGAATCTCCGACCGTCCCTCCATCGGCATCGCCGTGGCCGAATTCAACGACGGTGACCGCACCGGGTCCCGCGTCCGGAGTACGTCCTCGTCGTCGTCGCTGGAATCGTCGTCTTCTTCGGAGGACGAAAGTGGTCCATCGGCGGACACGAAGGTTTCCCCCATCGAGGGAGACCGGGACAGGTCTGGGTAGGAGGGTGGATTTAGGTTCGTGTCCAGATGGCACGTCTCGTCGTCCAGGCGCTGCTGCTTGCTGGGGCTGGCACCGGTTAGGGAGGTTCGGTCCCGTGACGTCATACCCATGGCAACCGGAGAAGATTCCACGAGGATGGACATTTTTTTGAGGTCACTTTTGTTTATCCTTGTCACCACGAGGAAGAAGGACTAGGCACACATTGAACCAGGAAGCGATCGATATTTTGTTCCTTTTTTCCTCCTTTTTCTGCTTCAACTTGCTTCCTCAGACACTGATTTCAGTATGCAAGATTCGTACTTTGATGCATTCGATACTGCATAAACACAATGAACTTCTCGGTTTAGCAGCTGTGTGAAACTCTGTTTAAAAGTAATACCTCAAACTAATCACCTTGCAAAGTGCAACCCTCCCCCAAGGTTTCGTGATAAAGCGCTTGTCGAGACAATTACTGCACAATTACGGTTGAGAAAACACGCACTTTCAATTTTCATAAATCAGAACTTTTACAAAACTTTCAACTCCTTCAAACACTAAAAATCACAAGATTTATTTTACAAAAACAAGAAGAAGAAAAACCCACACGCCTCGGAGCGTCGCGACGCACACAAAAGATTCGTTTTACAAGCGCGCGTGTGAACAGCACGACGTCTCGCGCATCAATGGAGAGCGCTGTGAACGCGCCAAGGCAGGTGTGTTTTGCGAGCGCGAGAGTTTCCGGTTCATGATTTTTGCGAGAAGTTTGCGTTCTCTTTCTCTCGCGTTCGCTGTTGTTTACGGTCGTAATATTTTAAATAAGTTTTAAAAGGTGTACAATTTTGATCATGTTTTTCAGGACGTTGAGGCGTCTCCAGTAAAATTTCCAAACTGAGAATAAGTATAAAAAAATTAAGTAGACAAAAAACTTAACTGAAGACAAATTTTCAAAATAAATATCGCTCCTCCACTTGGCGACTTTACGACTAATTGCTACAGCACTACACTGGGACGCTGAAATGTTGGGTTGACTTTTCAGAAAAATTGCAATGAATTTAAAAAAAAATAAAAGAAGGCCCTTGAAGATTGAGCCAATAACCTGGTGAAACTGCAAGCGCATTCTTTGTCAAAAATATTGTTTAATCTGAATATTTTTCCTTATAAAAACATCTGAAATAAAATAAATAGCTAGAATTTGTCGTCTATTGGTCTTAATTTGGCCGTAAAAAATGTGCGGATTGTATTTTTTTTTTATTTTTTTTTTTGTAAGGAAAGACATTTTTTGCAATTATGTTGTGAAACTAATGTGTTTTCTTGTTGTTTTTGAATGACAAAACGGCCTATTTTCATCGCCAAATAGTATTTTTTAAAAGAAGTTGTATTTTTACTCTGTTTTGAGTAATTTTAACTAAGATAATGTGTAAAAAAGTGAAACACAACAGAAACTGATGTAAATTTCTCCAGTTCCTGATTTTTTTTGACACAAAATCTGTCATCATTTCCGGATGTAAAATTACAATCATTTTCTTACTGTGTAATAACAGTACTAAAATAGTAGTTTATGTAACAAGTTGCAAAAAGAAGATTTTTTCCACACGAGGTTTACCGAGTTGAATAAATACGACGAGTGCTGAAAAAATCAAGTTTTGCAACGAGTTGCTTACAACATTTTTTGCAATTCCGAAAAACGCTTCTTGAAGGGAATTTTATGTCAAACATTCATGTGTTTAGTAAATTCACCGTTCAGAACAAAAAAAATATTGAAAAATGTTATTTTTCGATAATAGTGTTGAAAAGTTCAACTTTTCAGCACTGGTTTTGAAACGTTCTATTATTTTTCATACCGAAAAGTATGCCGTTTCGTTTCTCCAGAAGGACAGGAAAAGTTGACAGTTTCACAGCGGAATTGCAAAAAAGAACTTTTTGCAATTTCGTCGTGAATTACTTACTTGTTCCTGCCATTCTTGAACGACGAAACGGCCTACTTTTCTCTACCAAAAATAAAAAAAAATCGAAAATTAACACTTTTCGATACAAGGGCTGAAATGGATGCTGAAAAACTTGAATTGACAAAACACATGGTTATTTGTTTGTGACTTGTTCAGCACTCGTCGAATTCAAAATTACAAAATTGTGTTAAAAAAAAAATCATTTTCAGTTTGTTGTATTTACTTTTATTTCGACATCTATTTGAGTGCTGAAAAGTTCAATTTTTCAGCACTTGAATTGAAAGGTAATATATTTCGATAGTATTTTTTAGTTTGGCACTTATCTTGATGGCAAATAACATTTATTTTTGAAATAAACGTCAAAATCCCCAATTTAAAACTTTTTTGAAAATTATCAGAAAATTTCTATACAGAATTGGACTATCTCGAAAATAAAACAAATGAACTTTTCTGGCCAACGAAAGTTAGACGTTTTTTCAAGAATCTCACTATTACAAGTCGCCCAAAAAAAAATCAATATTCGAATTCTCGAATCCACGGAATCGACGTAACACCTTATAATGTGGCCCTCTTAAACCTTGCGGTTTCGTCAACGGATCCAAAGGCGTGTATCGTTCTTTTTGCGACAAGACTCCGCCTACCGGGTCTCCTAAGTGTGAAGGTATGGGGCACGGGGAGAGTTCACCGAAAACATATATTTACACTTAGAATTTTTTGCGTCCGCCGGATTCGAACCTCTGGATTGTGAATCCAGTGCGCGGTCCGATTGATCCACACAGGCAGACACTCGAATCCAAATAATATATTACTAGGCAATTTATTACCACAAGAATGATTGCAAATCGTTTCAATTCGTAAAATACTGATTATATAAGTCAATATCCACCTTTAAACATTGTTATAAATAAATTTATAATTCGGTAAACATCGAAACCTTAAAATAAATCATATGACTCTACTTCAAAAACAAAAACCTTCAAAATTTCGTTCTAGTAAAGGAGATATTAGACTATGAAAAACAAACAAACTCGCACTTTTTGCTAGTTTGACAGATTTACCTGCATTACGATGTGCTTTGTTTGCGAGTTTGGCAAACTGTCAAACACAGAAACTGCGAGTTTAGTTGTTTGTCATAGTCTAATACCTCCGTAAGAAAACAAAAACCAATCAGCCTTTGAAAATAATGAAAAAAACGAGTTGTCAGTATTTTATTGATTTCATTTTTTGCTGGCAAAATCCAGGTTATAATGAATTCTTTTTTTATCGTTCACATTTTTGAGTTTAGTTTATTTATTAAATGAAAAATTTTGGAATTTAATTTATGATGAATAGTTGAGATTTTTAATAAATTAAAATCAAGTTATATCTACATCTTTTACTACTACCTATACAAATTCAGGTGATTTGGCGAACATATTTTCAATTACTTAAAAAAACAACAACCTCAACAATTACTTAAAAAAACAACAACCTAAACAGAACAATAAGTTCAAGTTGGTCATGATTGCTGAATAACAGCTTTTTCAGAATAATCAGGCCGTTGCAAATATTTCTTGAATATAAAAATTGAAATTACGAGTCATGGTTTCAACATTCTAATGAAAAAAGTGTTTTAAAATGCATTATACACCTGTCCAGTTGTTTTGCCATAATAAGTTTCCAAAATATCTAAGTATTAAAGAAAATTTATTTTTTGCAAAAAATAAAATTTTTACTGTCTGTTCATTGGAATTTCATAAAAATTCAAAACATTTTTAAACAAGCCCAAAAATGCTAAATATGATTATCAATACAGAAAAATGCATTTTAGATTGTTTTCAGTTGATTGTACTTCTATTTTCATGAACATTTTGGAGCTTTTAAAGATTTAAAGATTTTTGACGTTTTTGAACTATACAATTTTGTGGCCCGATTTGCCCCACCTCCCATTGACCTAGAGTGCTTACATTTGGACCAAATGCTAAAATCCCTGAAAAATTCAGACAGTTTGGTGGACTCGCTCTTAAATCTATGTTAAATGCATTAATTCTCTTGGGTTTAGAATTATTTTTAGTTAGTTTAAGTTAATTCAAAAATATTTAGAATATTTGAAAAAAATGAAGGTTTTTTTCGCTGAAATATTTGATTTTGCCAAATCTTATATTGTTTGAAAACCAAAAATGCATTTTAAAACACGTTTTTTAATTAAATATATAGATTGTTATTTCAATTTTTATATTATTATTTTTTGAAATAAAGTGCTCTAACAAATTTATTTTGAAAACTGTACAAAAAAAACCCTATAATTAGCTCGGACAACTCTTGCTCACGTCTCACGTGTGAGCCGTGAGTGGGCGAGAGCAGGCCTACAGAAAATCCAGCCCACCACCTTTTCTACTACTTTACAGCTGTTCCATCACAACAAAACTCACGCACAACCACCACCCCAAAAAGCAGCAGCAGCAGCAGGCCAGATTTTGGTTTCCTTTTTCCTGTCGTTCCAGTGCCCATCAAAAGCTGTCAAAGTGGAGCCGTTTGGCGTTTCAGACATGATCAAATTCCTGGTGAGTACGGAGGGGAAGCCTTTTTCCTCGGGCTATTTTCATACAAAATTTGTGAGATTTTCCTTTCGAATTTGCCCAGAAGGTGCGGGATCCACTTTAAGGTTATATAAGTGGTGCAGAATATATCGATGTCGGCTGAGACAAGCACTTATTTTTAGATTCCTGTGTAGTGCGTCTCCAAACAAAAGTGAAACAAAGAAAAAGTTTCACCTCATTGCTTTCTGCAATCTCATCTTCTTTTGATTTCAATGTCACGCCAGTGCTCATCTGATATCGGATGGTGAAATTTAATTGGATTTTGTTTTTCTAATTGCAGCTGACTTTCGGCGCCGGTGTTTACACCGGTATATACGTCACCCAAAATTTTGAGGTAAGCCTTTAAATTATTTGATTAGCACGTATCACGTGAAGAGGAAAAGGCTATTTTTGTCGTGATTATGCAAATCATTTTTACTCCAAACTAGAATGTTCCGATTTTTTGCAAGTGATAGGCCCGCTTTACCAATATTTGTTAAATGCTCTATGATTTTTTGAGAAATGAGCTTGACAAAACTTCTAGAGTTTTTTTTTGAAAAGGTCCAATAAACCAAATTTTAAGTTTTTGCTTTTTGGGTATTTTTGAAACCGTCTTGAGTCAGGGGTATTAAAAAACACACAAAAAGCAAAAACTGAAAATTTGGTTTGGACCTTTCAAAAAAAAAAAAAGCTCCAGACTTGTTCTTTTAGTTACTAGAAAACTGACACGGAAATTTAATGAAACCCGCGCGCAACATAACTTTCGAATGAAAGACGATTTTTCCAGCACTAGTCGTACATTTATTCAACGAGGTTCACCGAGTTGGATAAATACGATGTGTGCTGAAAAATTCAAGTTTTACAACGAGCATTTTTTGCAATTCCGTAAAACTCCCTTTGAGTGAAATTATAAGTCAACTGTTCATATATTTTGTCAACTAAGCGTCCAAATAAAAAGAAAATGAAGAGAATTACCTTTTGGAACAAGTGCTGAAAAGTTCAACTTTTCTGCAACCATTCAGTGCTGAAAAGTAGAACTTTTCAGCATTTATTTGAAAAGTGTTATTATTCGATTCTGCTATTTTTGGGTGCTGTCCATAAAAAAGTGCTTTGCAAATATTCGAAAATTTGTATCTTGAGAAGGAGTTTTCTGATTGATTTGGTGTCTTCGGAAAAAGGAGGGTAAACGAAAAAAACCAATAATTTGCTTTTCATCGTAAAAAAATCTATTTTGACAAACTTAACTTTCTTAGCATTTTTTTTTTATTTGGTTGTTGACGTTGATCAAAAATCTAACTTTGAAACTTTGAAAAATATTTGCAACGGCCTAATAAATTAAAAAAAAATTGTTTGATTAGATTAACCGTAGCTCATACAAAACTTCGGATAATCAAACTACGGATAATTGAATCTTCAAAAAATCTAGTGTTTTTTGTGTGTGTGTGTGTTTTTTTTTGTAAAATGCTGGAATTTTTATAAAATACCATATTTTTAAGTTACAAAATTTTGTATGTATTTTAACTTTTTAAAATACTTTTATTTTTAAAACTCAAACTTTCACAAAATACCATTTATTTTTGAAAACACTAAATTTTTCATAATCCGCAACCAAATGAAGCGAAATTTAGTAGGTATTTTTACTTAATTATAGATTTTTGTGGAATATTGAAATTATCACATTTATGCCATTATTAAAAAAAACGTATTTTTCATAAAAATTGAAGATTTTTGAAAAAAATAAGGTATTTTGTGAGAATTTGAGTATTTTACAAACAATATTCTTTTGAGTGAAAATTAATTAAAAACAACTTTAATAACGTGAAAATGCCTACAAGGTTTTGCTTCGTTTGATATTGCAAATTATAAAAAATAGTGTTTTCAAAAATAAAAGGTATTTATAAGCCTCCTTTAAAAAATACTTTTTTTTTTAAATGAAAATACATACAATATATTGTTTTGTTTGACACCCATTACCTGCATTGCAAATTATGAAAATTTTAGTATTTTCGAAAAATACAGTATTTTGTTAAATTTATTTGCAAACTTAAAAACTTATCCTATTATTAAAAAAAAAATAATGCTTTGGAAATTTAACATGATTAGGTACGATTTAATCAATTTGATGTAAAAAAAAATCGGACGAACTTGCATCGAGCGGCAGAACATCGAGCATGAACAAACGAAAATGATAATTGTTCAACATCTTTCAGGTTCCCCGGGTGGACGAACCGGCCAAGCTATGGGAGAAAACATCCGAAAAGGTGAAAGACTTTTTGGACCAGCATAAAAAGCCCTGAAGCCCCGGCGAAAGACGACACCCTCAGAATATAGTGGCTTCTCCTGTTTTTCTTTCGCGACTTAAGAGCAAGGCAGCAGCTCTTCAAGGGAGTGTTCTTTTTCGTTTTACCTCATCAAACAAAAACGCCTGAATCTTGTTTCCAAACCACACTTTGTTTGCTCCGAACGCGCGTCCAACGTAATTATGTTGAGAGATGAAATAATATAAATTATTTTCTTTTAAAAAAATGCTGCAGTTGTGTCGTCTTTTCTTTCTCTCCACGCCTTACAAAAGTGACATACCACCGCCGGAGTACTCGAGCCGGGCCTGCGGTTCGACGAAGGCCAACCAATCCGAGGCGTGCGTCGGCAGCAGTCCCATGCTGTGGCACTTGTACAACGCGAGCCCCACGTTGACCAGATTCCCCAAGAAGTAGACAAACTTCTGGCCAGTGGCTTGCACCCCCTCGATGACCTTGAAGGTGGCACCCGTCGACAGCATGGCCTTAAACGGCCGGATCAGCATCATCACGACCATCATGATGGGAAAGATCGAAATCGAGTTGCCGGACATGTACATTATCAGCAGGTTCATCGGGAACTGCTTGATCGGCCCGAGCGCAATGTCCCAGGACTTCTTCAGGATCAGATGGCTCTGGTCGTTGTCGCGGGCCACCTCGCTGTTGACCTGGCCGGCGGACGGGTTGAAACCGGGCGGGGAGGCGATGTCGCCGCTGCTGCGGGATCTGTTAAGGGAGGAGGTTCGATTGATTTCAGCGAAGAACTTCACAACAAAGAAGAGTCGACTTACTTGGAGGCGAAATCGAGTTGCCATTTGAACTTTTTCGACGCGACTTTGGTGGCCATGGTCCCGGATATTATTTGTCGGTAGAATTTAACTAAAACGGAGCGATTTACTCTTAAAATTTTGCAATTTTATCAGCTGCCCGAAAATCACACGATTTCTCGCTGTCAAATTAATGAAAATTTTATGAGCTGACAGAAAGGCGTTACGAAGTTGGGAAGGGACACGGAGGCGTTACGTTTTTCAGTGTTTGTTTTGGTGATATGCGATAGGGTGATTCCACGTTGAATTTCGTGAAAATGAAATTCAAAGAAAAAATAAAACAAAATAGAAAATCTGGAGTTTTTTCTAACGGTCCAATAAACCAAAATTCCAGTTTTTGCTTTTTAGGTGTTGTTGGAATCGCCTTGAGTCAGGGGTATTAAAAAACACCCAAAAATCAAAACTGAAAATTAAATTTTGGTTTATTGGACCTTTTTTTTAAAAAAAGATTCCAGAATTTGAGAATTTAAGAATTTAAGAATTTAAGAATTTAAGAATTTAAGAATTTAAGAATTTAAGAATTTAAGAATTTAAGAATTTAAGAATTTAAGAATTTAAGAATTTAAGAATTTAAGAATTTAAGAATTTAAGTATTTAAGAATTTAAGAATTTAAGAATTTAAGAATTTAAGAATTTAAGAATTTATGAATTTAAGAATTTAAGAATTTAAGAATTTAAGAATTTAAGAATTTAAGAATTTAAGAATTTAAGAATTTAAGAATTTAAGAATTTAAGAATTTAAGAATTTAAGAATTTAAGAATTTAAGAATTTAAGAATTTAAGAATTTAAGAATTTAAGAATTTAAGAATTTAAGAATTTAAGAATTTAAGAATTTAAGAATTTAAGAATTTAAGAATTTAAGAATTTAAGAATTTAAGAATTTAAGAATTTAAGAATTTAAGAATTTAAGAATTTAAGAATTTAAGATTTAAGTATTTAAGAATTTAAGAATTTAAGAATTTAAGAATTTAAGAA
Source organism: Culex quinquefasciatus (assembly GCF_015732765.1). Lineage (NCBI taxonomy): Eukaryota > Metazoa > Arthropoda > Insecta > Diptera > Culicidae > Culex > Culex quinquefasciatus. The sequence continues at coordinate 18,776,280 of NC_051862.1, read as the reverse complement.
TTTAAGAATTTAAGAATTTAAGAATTTAAGAATTTAAGAATTTAAGAATTTAAGAATTTAAGAATTTAAGAATTTAAGAATTTAAGAATTTAAGAATTTAAGAATTTAAGAATTTAAGAATTTAAGAATTTAAGAATTTAAGAATTTAAGAATTTAAGAATTTAAGAATTTAAGAATTTAAGAATTTAAGAATTTAAGAATTTAAGAATTTAAGAATTTAAGAATTTAAGAATTTAAGAATTTAAGAATTTAAGAATTTAAGAATTTAAGAATTTAAGACTTTAAGACTTGCAGAATTAATAAATTTAAGAATTTTATTTTATTTTTAAGTTTTTCAAATTTTGAAAAATCAGACTAGCAAAACTCACTATAACTTCATCAAGTCAACGTGGCGTTACGCAAATCAAACATCATCCACCAGCATTTTTACTGTCAAACTCAGTTTGTTTTCGTTCGCCGCGGCACCGCGGTCCACACAAACTTCCGCGGAATGTTCCCGTTCCCGTAGATTCCAGTGAATATCCGCGACCAAACATCTTACCGTCACCATGTCCGACTCCAAGAGCTCCAAGGCGGCGTCCTCTTCCTCGTCGGGCACGTCCTCGCTGATCGCCAAGCCCGCAAATCTCGAGTGTAAGAATTTGGAGGAATATCTCCGGTCGCGCCCGCCGGACGCCCTGGAAAAGCTGTACAACTATCCGGCCATCTGCCTGGCCGTGTACCGGGAACTGCCGGAGATTGCGCGTCAGTTTGTGATCCGGATTCTGTTCGTGGAGCAGCCGATTCCTCATGCGGTTGTGTCGTCGTGGGGGTCGCAGATTTACGCCAAGGAGAATACGGCTGTGTCGAAGGTCCTAACGGAGTTGGGAGTGTGGCGCAGCACTGGATTGACCGGTGGTTTGGAGGGTTGGGAGTTGTGTTCGACCTTTAAGAAGAATCTAAAAATTGCGTTGCTTGGGGGAGGTCGTCCTTGGTCAATGTCTAATGCGTTGGATCCGGACCAGAAATCGCGAGATATTGAGTTTTTGGATGGTTATGCCATGTCCCGGTGGCGGTGCGTGCTGCATTACATGGTCGGAGCGGGGAGTTCTAAAGGGATGGAGGGAGAAGGCATTTCACCGGACGCGGTACGGATTTTGCTGCATGCCAATTTGATGAAAAGGGACGAAACCGATGGGAGTCCGGTGATTACGAGGCAGGGTTTCCAGTTCTTGCTGTTGGACACGCAGGCACAGGTGTGGCACTTTATGCTGCAGTACTTGGACACTTGCGAGGCGCGGGGTCTGGATTTGGCCGAATGCCTCTCGATGTTATTCCAGTTGAGCTTTTCCACGCTGGGTCGTGACTACAGTTCGGAAGGGTTGAGCCAAGGTCTTTTGACGTTCCTTCAACATCTGCGAGAATTTGGTCTCGTCTACCAGCGAAAACGTAAAGAGGGTCGTTTCTACCCAACTCGACTAGCGCACAACATAACGTCTCGCAATGCCGTACCGACGATTCAGGAGGACGGATCGGCGGCCCAGGACAAGGGCTACATTGTGGTCGAGACCAATTACCGCGTGTACGCGTACACGGATTCCAACCTGCAGGTTGCACTGCTGGGACTATTCACCGAGCTTTTGTACCGCTTTCCTAATTTGGTGGTCGGCGTGCTGACACGGGACTCGGTCCGGCAGGCGTTCCGCGGAGGCATAACGGCCGATCAAATCATCAGCTACCTCGAGCAGCACGCACATCCGACGGTGAGTTAGGGCCAAGCTTACGTTTTTACGTTTAAATCAAGTTCAATTCCTTCTCCCCAGATGCACAACGTCGAGCAAACGATCAACACCAAGTCGGCCCTGCCGCCGACCGTCGTCGACCAGATCAAGCTGTGGGAAAACGAACGGAACCGGTTCACGTACACCGAGGGCGTCGTGTACAACCAGTTCCTGTCGCAGGGCGACTTCAACACGCTGCGGGACTACGCCCAATCGATCGGGGTGATGATCTGGCAAAACGAGCGCACGAGGACCATGGTCGTGACGAAGAATGGCCACGACGACGTGAAAAAGTTCTGGAAGCGATACTCCAAGGGCGGCGGGTAAGGGAAGTGTGTGGGGAAATAAAGTTGATCTTTACATTGAAGCTAAGTTTATTGCATTTCTTGCTGGTTTGCTTCGACTCGGTATCACTGCCCCCCGGGGAAAGTTTTGCAGTGCAGGCACGTAAAATTCAGTACAATGCTTGGTAATCGGCAGGATGTGGTAAATACAAATGACACTCTCGAAACTGGTACACGCAGGGAAGCAACACTTGGAACTTGTTATTCTGTTTCTGTTTCTACCTCTAAAATTAACATTCCTAGTTCTGTAAGATTCTGGGACCGATTCGCGCGACATGCTCTAGAATGGCACATTCCTAAACAGCAGAATGAAATCTTTTAAGTAATCAGGCTGAAGATTTAGCAAAGTCGTCTTTGACGACTTAAGTTAATGAAATAGTGGGGCACTCTTACAAGCTAACCAAAAAAAAAAACCTCAAATTCCGGTACACAAAAATAAACCCCCTCTCACTGAACGACGGTCTGCTGGGTAAGGTAGGTGAGCAGCGCTTGCAACCGCTTCTTGATCGTCTTCTGGTCGTCCAGGGTGCAGCCAAGCAGGGCAGACTCGAACTTTTTGTCGGAACACATGGTGGGATCGAGCAGCTCGGAGTAGCTGGCCGAGCTGTCGGACGTGCTGCACGCGTTCAGAAACTGCTGGCAGCGCATCCGCGACAGGACCGAGTCGGGGCCGGAAATGACGGCGTCGATCAGGCTGTTGACGTGGTGCAGCGAGTCCTCCTGGGCGCGGTCCCGCACGGTGCACACGCTCAGCTCGACCGTCGACAGGCGGCCGCTTATCCGCTGGACGTAGCAGTTGATCTCCTCGCGTTCGTCTGCAAGAAAAAACGTAATTATATGTTAAAGTTAAGATAATTAAACGCTGGTATTTAATTCATTTGCTCAATAGTTCAACTACCTTCATCGGAAGTGACATTGGGTCTGTGGAGTGAGATTGGGTCATACAAAAGTGCAATGGCATAACACCCCACACTGACTAAAATCTTGTCTATGTCTTTGGTTATGTCTCTAACATACTATCTTGTACTTTTTTTGACTCGAATTCTACGGCACTAGCCGCATGGATTTTGTCCAGGTATGTTCTATTCGACCTAGTATTCGGCTCAGTTTGGGGACCCACAAATTCCTGTTGAAAATTTTAAAGTTTTGTGAAATCCTTCAAAAGTTCTGCTTAAAATACAATTTTGGTTAATCAAAAAGTACGGAGCTCTGAAGGAACGTTTAAAAACGTTTAAATTTTGAAGTTCAGAGGGTGACCACTCAAACCCCATTTTCATATTCTCGACTTTTTCACGACTTTTCCAGAAACTCTAATAATTTTTTTTTTTTTTTTCAGTAAAATATAGTTTATTTGTTGGTAACTTAAACATAAGAACGAATTTGATAACCTAAATTGGATATCCTAAAAATTTGAAAAAAACTATATTCACAAGAACTAGACACTTATCCCTTAAGGGTGCTGTTTCCGTTGATGGTGGTGTTGTACTGGTCGATCCTGGTTCATCGTTCAATCCTCCGGGTTTTAATCCTGAGTTCGTCCGAGGGGATGGGGGTTTACCCCTTATGCGACCTCGTCCAGGGGTCTCAGGAGCCCGGGGGGTTGTCCCTATTCCACTCCTCCAAAGACTTGTGGTTAGGGGGGCCCCGGGTCTCCCGAGCGCCTCCGTGGATCCTTCGTTGGGGTGTCGGTACCAGGCGCCCCGGAGGAGCCGGAGGGTGTTCCCTGTTCCACTTTTCGTGTAGCTTGTGGTCAGGGGGGCCCCGGGACCTCCGGGCGCGTCAGTGGTTGCACCTCTAGATCAGGCTGAGCTCGAAGTTCAGAGCAGCTACATCAATAGCAGTCGTTGCACAAGTGTCAACAAAGACGATGTAGTTGATGAATGTTTTCATCATTCTGTCTCTAGCTTCATTCGCTATTCCGATCAGAACTGGCCTGAGCAGCTGGTCAAAGGAAAACTGCTGCCTTCCTCCGTCGATCGCCGACAGCCGTCGCTGTGTGTGTGCCCAGGCCGCTGCCACACGGGGGCACTCGCTGAACTTGTGAGTCAGCGTTTCCTCGTTTGCAGCACAGTGCTGGCAGTTCGGCCCGTCTGCACGTTGGATCACGTGCATCAGCCGTCGGTGCTCCGTCTTTTCGTTGACCAGCAAGTACAGCGCGCTGCGTTCGCCGGAAGTTAGTCGCCGGGACGAAATGTTTGTCCAGATCCGCTTCCAGTTCAGGTTCGGCTGCTTCGTTTCGACCCTGGGCCGCTCGGTTCCGTTCAGGAAGTGCTGGTTGATTAGATCGCTGGAGGGGAAGTTTTGGATGTGGGCTGGGAGCAAAGGTGTTTGCTCGCAAAGGAGTTTCAGGCAGGGAAGGCTTGTCGGGGGAGGGATAGCTCGGTCGAGGAAGGATTTGTAATAAGGAATGGAATCGATCTCTTGGAGGTGGCGATTGATGCAAAGCGATTTGCACTTTATCGCCGGTAGTTGCAGCTTCAGCCCGCCGTCTTCACGGCGTCGCGCCAGCTGCTGCATCGGAATGCGCGCCGGGAGGCCCCGAAACAGGTACGTTCCCATCGTCGCTGTCAGCTTCGCCACGTGCACCTGGTACGGTGGAAGAGTTGACGCCAAGTACCACACCTTGGACGTGATGAAGGTGTTCAAAAGAATCACCTTCTGCTGAAGCGTTAGGCTGCGCATCGAGTGCATCCAGATAAGTTGCGCCACCTTCGTCACCTACGCATCCCAGTTCAGCTTGATCATTAGTCGGATCGAGTTGGCGAAGAAAATGCCAAGCACTTTCACCTTCTCGACCGTTCGCAGCCAGGGAACGATCAGCGGTCTCCCTTCGACGAATCCCACGTCGATCGCAACGGTTTTTTGCCGGTTCAGGCGCGCACCCGCGGCAATTTCAAATCGGCCAAAAAGCCGAGCTTCCGTGGCCGAGAGGTTACGGGTTTCGCCTTGTAAGCGGAAGGTGATGGGTTCGATTCCTGTCTGGCTCGGCAAAGTCAGATCCCTTCAAAGAGTTATTCTACTCACTGGGACTACTGACCGGTAGGGGATGGGTTTCGACTAGCGGCCTGCTGGGTTTCCAATCCAGAGGTCGTGAGTTCGATTCTCGTACCGGGATGATGAAGTTAAAAAAAAAAAAAAAAAAGCTGATTGATTGCCTCGATCTTCTGCGTCGAGGTTACTACCACCGACACATCGTCTGCGTAAGCAACGCAGAGGTCACCATGCACACAGATACGTTCAAGTGCGACCAACAGTGGATGCATGTATAGGGAGAACAACACCATCGAAAGTGGGTCCCCTTGACGAACAGATTTTTATATCGAACCGTGGCGACAAAAACCCATTGAGGAGAATTCGAGATCCAGCACGGGAAAAATGTCTCTCCAGCAGAGACACGAAGTCGGGGTTGATCCCGAGAGAGAGCATCGTGCGGTAAAGGAAGGGCAGTGATACTCGATCGAAAGCATGGTCGAGGTCAAAAGAGATCAACTTACCCTTTACCTTTCGGGCCAGCAGACTGGCGATTCGGTCCTTCAGCGCGAGAGTGGCCTGGAAGATGCTCCGGCGCTCTCCGCACTTCTGCGAGTCGGTGAGAACGTTGTGTGCCTGTAGCACCCTGGTCAAACGTTGCCGCATGATACGGCTGAAGACTCGGCTGTCTGTATTACACAGACTGATGGGACGATACGAGGAGATGTTCTCTGCGCTCCGGCCGCTCTTTTTCACGAGCACGATGGTCCCTTCGGAGAATTCTGCTGGTACGGGCGACACCAGCAGTTCATTCATCACCGCGTGCAGTTCGCGGTAGATGACGTCGAACGCCCAGTTCAAAAACTCGGCCGTTAGCCCATCGCCCCCCGGTGATTTACGTTTGGGGCTGGTAATTATGGCTAATTTTATCTCCTCGAGCGTGATCTCTTCCACGAGACTCGCGTTGCCGTCGTCGTCGACGGGGATGATCCTCTCGCAACCGAGGCCGGCGTCGATGTCTGGTGCTCTCGCAGGGTCTGCGGCGTACAGCTCGGTGAAGTACTGGAGCACGTGCTGCTCAATTTCGGGCTGTGTTTGAAGAATTTCGTCGCGCGCATTTTTAAGACGCGTGATCGTTGTTTTTTTCCTCTGCCTTTCCCCCAGCTGGAACGTGGACAGGCTCTCGCCGGCCACGCGGGTTTCGTTCACGCGCGCGAAATTCTGCGAGAACTCGCGCTGCAACGTCAGCATCTGCGCCTTCACGCGGTGAATTGTGGTGAGCATAGCAGGATTCTGATAGTAGCCGTCGTACGCCTCCCGCAGTTCCGCGTACAGCTGCTGGTGCCGCGCATGGTGGGCACGGTAAACTTCGTTTGACTTCCATTTGAAGAATGACTTGATTTTCGGTTTTGCAAAAGAAACCCACCATTCCAGCGCAGTTCGGTACCGGTTTCGCTGGCGCGTCCAGTACTGCCACCGTACAGCGAGCTCCTCTTTGTTTTCCTGGGTCAGCAGGTGGGGCGCAAACTCCAAAACCCACGGCCGCGTTCGCCGCCGAGGTGGGGGAGGCAGATTCGCACGGTCAGCGCTTTGTGATCCGTGAATGAACACACATGTGTCGCGGCAGCTCTCAGCTGATCGCACAGTCCCGCGCTCACATACACGCGGTCGAGTCTGGATTCGGCGTTGTGTACTACGTACGTGGGTGCGTGTGTATTGGGGTGCAGCTTCAGCCACACGTCGTGCAGTCGTATTTGCTGGACGGCCGTCTGTAGCGCGGCGCTCGGGTTCGAGCTCGTGGAATCGCACGGTCGTAGCACGCAGTTGAAATCGCCGGCGAGGACGATGTGATCGGTGTTGTGCCGAAGTTGGTACGCGAGCGTACCATTGAAAAATCGCTCGCGCTCGGCACGGAGTGCAGTACCCGACGGAGCGTAAACATTGCAGAACGTTGTGTTTTGGACACGCAGCGCAATGAGGCGGCCGTCCAAACTCTTTTCAACGTGTGTGTAGTCGATGTGTTCTTTTAAGGCAATCGCGGTTCCGCGTCTGGCGTGGTCCACGTTGCAGATAACGTTGAAACCGGGGATCGCAATTTGCTCGTTTTCAACTTCTTGTAGAAAAACGATGTCTAGCTCTAGCGTGCGGATGAAGCTTCGCAGGGCGTCGAACTTTGTGGCGTTGGTGATGTTGTTGATGTTTATAGTTCCAAGGTTATAAGACGAGAAATCGAAAATTATAATTCCTCTTCCTCGTCTTCCTCGTCGTCGTCGTCGTTGTCTTCGTTGTATTTTGGCTTCTTACCTTTTGGGTGAAGTTTTCTGCTGCTGGTCGACGAGTCGGTATCATTGCCATCGGATTTGCCATGGCCAGATTTTTTAAATCCTGCACCTCCAGCGGGGGTAAGCCCACTGCCCGATGGCTGCACGTCCTGGGGTGGGGGCATCAAAAAAGATGAGTCGTTTCCCTCGTCGGTTGGTTTTTGTTGGAAGTTGTCCGAAGTCAGCTTGGACTTACCACCGCTTGGCTTCAACTTCCCGCCGTTTGTTTTCGGCTTGGGTTGCTTCGGGTTGAGCGGCTGCTGCTGGTCAGCCGGTTGCTGCGGGTTGATCGGTTGCTGTGGCATCGCCGGTTGTTGCGGCATCGCCGGTTGTTGCGGCTTCGCCGGTTGTTGCGGCTTCGCCGGTTGTTTGACGGCGTCGGCAAAAGTTTTTTGCACAAGCAGTTTTTTGTTCTGCACACAACCCACGCCGATGTGGAGGTAGTCATGGCAGTGTTTACAGGTGGCCTTCTGAGCATAATATACGCACTTTGTGTCCTCGCCCTTGATTGTGATCCAGGATGCAATGTTCTCCCGAACCACCATCTTGGCTACGCGGATACCGGTGTAAGCCCCGGCAAATTCCTGGTCGTCGCCGAGTTGCTCCTCGTAAACATCACGAACATCGCCGTAACGCTCGAGAAACTTGGCGACGTCGGCGTTCGATACGTCCGCCGAAAGGTCGAACAGTTTCACCAACACTGTTCCGTCCTCGATGGTGATGGTCACTTGGTGTTGTTTCTTGTCACTTCCGGTCAGCTCATGGGCTTTGCCATGTTCCTCGCACACCTTAAGGGCAAGGGTGAGGTCAGTGACCGTGACGAAGGTAACACCAAGGGTTTGGCTGTTCTGGATGCGGATCACTTCACCGCGTTTGAGGCCGAGTTTTTCGGCGCAGAATTTCTGCACCTTCGGCATTCCCGGTTTGTTCGGTAGGTCACCATAGTCGATGCGAATCGTATTTTATCTTCCCATCTTTCACACTCGCGACGAGTTCGCGACGCGTGATTGGAAGCAAACAATAGAGAAAAAAAAAACACTGTTTCGGTCGAACTCTGCCCGGCGGAGAAAAAACTTTTAGCGTCCAATCGCGGCAGAGGTGCGACGCTGAGTAATAATAGCCATTTATTATCTTAAAAAAATGATTCCAAACAAAAATCAAGCTGTTGACAATTTTCAAAAAATGCAGAAACATAAAAACAAATAAAAAAACTTCAATTTTGATTCAGATACAGAACTAATTGTTTATGTTTTTACTACTATGTTTTTTTTCTTTGAAAATAACTGGATGCTTAACAATTCTAATAATTTCAATGTTTATTTTTTAAATTGGTAAGCGTAAGGATACTTTGTTTCAACTGGAAATGGCAAAAAAATAAAGATAACTTCATTTATTTATTTTTAAATCAAACAGCGTTTAAATCATGATTACTGTTATTATTCTATCAAAGAATTCAGAAAAAATATCTTAGAATTCGTTTTAAATATGTTTTTGCCAAGTTGTAATTTTAATTTTGTTAATTTTGATATTGAATTTTTGAATCAATGTTGATTTGTCTCGTTGTCAGTATTTAACTGTATTTGTTTTGTGGGTCTCGTGGCGCAGGGGTAGCGGCTTAGGCTGCCGATCCCGATGATGCTATGAGACGCGGGTTCGATTCCCGCCTTATCCACTGAGCTTCTATCGGATGGTGAAGTAAAACGTCGGTCCCGGTTCTCCTGTCTCGTCAGAGGCGCTGGAGCAGAAATCCCACGTTAGAGGAAGGCCATGCCCCGGGGGGCGTAGTGCCAATAGTTTCGTTTCGTTTTTTTGTTTTCAAATTCAGTTTGATAAGATTTTATTTTTTTACCACTTATTGTATCCAAAATGTTTGAAGAGACAAATTCATTAAAGATATTTGAAATAACTCAAATCAATATTTATTTCTTGGATTTCTTTTTATTGCAAGTTCAATATTTTTTCCATGTTTCCAAAACGTAAAACAGTTTTTCCTTTTTTTCATTCAGAATGAATAACGATTGAACCTTATTCGATATTTTGTTGACAGGTAGAGCAGTGGGCAAGAGTAAGGCATTTTCTGTGACGGGTACTTTTTCTGACAGTTGATGGGGTTTGACGCAAGTACCTCATTGTGTGTTTACGCTCGCTAAAGAACAGTCGAAATAAAACTTATTTTTTCGTCCTATCTACAACAATCCTGGTTTTTCACTGTTCCGGCTGTGGTGGCCAAGATATTTTTATTTAAATAAAAAAAAAGTTTTCCGATGACTGAAAATTGATTTAGGGGAAATTTTCGTATTTTTGACAGGTTAATTCACGCTCCTAACTCCGTCCGATTTGCTGATTTTCACTATTTAAACAACTTATTTAGCAAAACTATATATAGAAACTTGCTTGCTCATTTCCTATTGAGCTATTAATCACTCGATTTCAGTTGAAAACGCATTTTATGAGCTGTAATTGAACGTTGAAGTTCTGGTATGGCAACATTAGAGGCACGACTTAATTAGATGCTGTTCCCCTACTCATACTCACAAATAAGTTCAAGAGAAACTTTTGGAAAAAAATTGAAATGACATAATGAAATACAAAAATAAACCATTTTTGGAATCTTTTTTCTAATAATCGATCAATGTGACAAAATGAAACAGAATCATAACTTTAGGCTGGCCATAACGGTTGAAATCATGCTCTATTCCTATATTGGTTTTTTGTAACATTGTTCTTGTTTGATAAACTAAAATTCTGGAGCAACACGAGAAAAGGGCGGATAAGCATTTTGACAGTTTGAACTGTTTTGCTTTTTCTCAAGCTTCTGGTAACTTTTTCTTAAAATTCGAAATGGGAGGCAATAGCTGACCTCCCCAGCTACCATTTACCACTATGGGTTTTGTAAAATAATTGCCCATTGCCTGGGAAATTGCAAAATAGCTGCAGCTGTCAAAATGCTTATGCGCCCTTTTCAAATGTTGCTCCAGAATTAATAAAAATCTTTCGATTTATTAAAAAAAAAATCTGTGTCAAATGCATCCAATATTTAATAGGATTATTAATGTCTTGATAACCTTCGCATTATCCGATCTGCAAAAAAATAAATACATAAATAAATAACCTTCGCATTATCAAATAGATTGAAATTGTGAAAGGAACCTTAAATTTAAAGTAAGTTACTAGAGTGCAATAATTCAATCATTGAGTGAATTCAATTTGAGAATTGTATAAAATATTACAAAATTAGAAAATAATTTTCAAACAAGTGTGCTTGGGATTCCCGACTTTTCGACAAAAAATCACAAATTCCCGACTTTTCCCGATTTTTGGCGGATTTTGACAAATTTCCGACTTTTCCGACTTGAGTGGCCACCATGAGGTTCTAAAATTCTTAAATTTATTTTTTTTTTTACATTTTTGACGCCATCTCAGATAATAGAAAATTTTTGGAGTCATTTTTGAGAAAAATTAAAACTCATGACTCGATGTTAATAAATGAAATTTTGGCGAGTACCTCTCGTAATCAATATAATATTTAAATGATTAATATTAATAAAGCAATATTAAATTATTAGATATTTGATTTTTTGAATAGCTAAATTTTAAATTGTTTTATTTTCTGAATTTTATGCTTTTATTTGAATTCAAGAATATTTGATTTTATTTATTTAATATTTTTGGATGTTTGTAATTTTAATTTTTTTTTTATTTTCGAATTTAAATCGTTGATTTTTTTTAATTTCTATAGTTCCGATTTTTTTTACTTTTACTTTAAGCTGTTGCAAATAATTTTCAAAATTTGTGTCTCTTCTATGTAATTTTAAATGCAATTAGCTGAAAACAATTAAAAGTGCATTCCCCTGCATTTATAAGTAATAAGTAACAAAGTTAATTTTAAAATATTATGACATTTAGTGAATTTTCGATATAAAGTAGGAGAACAGCATCTAATTCCAGCGTGCCTCTAATTTTGCCATATCAGCACTTTGACATTCAATTACAGTCATTAAAGGCGTTTTCAATTGAAATCGAATGATAAATAGATCACTCGGAAGCGATCAGGTAAGTTTCTATCAACAGTTTTATAAACAACTTGTTTAAATAGTGAAAATCTGCAAATTGGATGGAGTTAGGAGTGAATGCTTAACTTGCCCAACATTTTTCAGTTTTTTTTTTGTGATTTTTTGAGAGTGTTTGCTTCATCATACAAAAAAAAACCGGAAAATTTATCAATTTTTGGCGCGTTTCTAATGTAAAATTGGCTCAAGAGTTCAAATTTAATAAAAATATCATCAAAAAATTAGATCTAAGGGGTCTCCTGAGCAAAAACAAGTTGTATGTTAATCAAATAGGGCACTTTTGGAGTTTTAGTAAATTCTTAATTTTTAGATCACAGATCGGAAAAAGGCATAAAACTTCAGGAATGTTTTTTTCGTAAACTCATTGATATTTTGCAAATTTTTGGTGTAGCTTGTACGGTATGAAGCACTTTGTGATAATTTTCACTTCACAATTTTGAAAAATAATTTACTTCGCAATTTTTAAAAATAGGCATGATTCTGATTTAACCAATTGGGATACTATACACCTAATTTTGTTGCATAGATGGTGCTCTTAGACATTTTATGACATTTATGAATTTTACTTTAGTTCCGTAGAAACTTTTCAACAGGTCGAAACCTTGATTGTAAACAAACTTTTGCTCAAGTGCTAGTTCACGTTAAGTTTGGGTAGGTTTACAATGAAGATTCGATGGTTGAACCTTAATGGTTAACAATTTGCGTACCGATTTCTCCCACTTCCCGCATTGGAGTGCTCATTTTTGGCCCAGATGCACAGATTGGTTTTTGAACTTGGTAGTTTCAAGGATATGAAGATTGTCAATCTCAATCATTTGAATTAAATTAAAAAGTTTAATAAATAATTAAAAATTCGTCAGAAACGTTGGCAACACAAAAGAGTAACTCTACAATTTTTTGTTTGTTTTGGCAAAGAAAAAAAAAATGTTGCTCAAATTTAATCTGTTTCACCATTTATAACCGATCTGATTAAAACAAATTAATCATCATTTTGCTCTTACAAAATAATAATAAAGTAGTGAGCATAAAAAACAACATATCGGTGTGCATTGACGATCCCAAGCCTCAATGCACGTACAATTGCGCGCACTTGACCTCGACGCTCTTATTCACAAACAACGCCAAGTACAACCCGCATCAGCTCCATCCAACTCAATGCAAAACAATGCACCGCTCTGACAAACTAACTGATTGACAGCGATGTCACCCTCAGGTGCTTTTTATAGCTCTGCAACATCATGCGAGGTGGGCAAGTCTGCGTACCACTTTAGCGCGTTCTCAGTCCAAATTTACATGCTTTGCCACAATCCCAAAATAAGATGAATCATTTCCGTTCGCGTTTTTTTTTCTCTTTTTCGACAGCCTCCCACACAATTTCTACCTTTTCACGCTTCTTTTTGATCGCGAGCACCATTTCTCAACCTCTAAGAACACTCGACCCCAATTTGATCGCCCCACCAAATACGGCGCCTGGTACTCACTTTCGTCCAGCCCCGTCAGGTACTCGTTGTTCCGCAACAGGTCCACCGACATTGCGAGGAAATCTTTCTTTTCCTGCAGCACCAGCGCTTCCTTCCGTAGCTTTTCCACCTTCGAGTCCAGCTGGTCCAGAATGCCGATGAACCTAAAACGGGCAGCAAAAGTTGACGCGCATTAGACTTGCTTTGGAAAGGTTGAAGGACGATGACGAAGCTGGGCTGAGCTGTCTTAGTCTTGGGACCACCACCTTTCCATCGGTGGTTTGCTGTGCCAGTGGGTGTTGGAGTCGTCAACGCGGGGCATCACCATCCAGGAGGACGATCCGGCCACCGCCGCTCCACTGCTGCCACTTGGTCCGCCGCCAAAATCCGGTGCAACCGTGTCCACTTCCATGCCGTCGTCGTCTTGTTCGACGGACGCCGTAGCTTGTTGAAAGTTGTCTGGTTTAAATCTCGCTGTCGGAATCATGTACTCTCACGCGCGCGCGGTTCTTGTACGCACACCAGTTCACAACGCGACGACCGAAAACAACACCACGACTACAGCGCTGAGGCGTCGAAAATCTGCAACGAGAGAGATAAGAAATGCGCCGATCAATGCAACAATTACCTAGGCGTACTGGTCATGCCAGTGGACGGATCGAAACCGTTGAACTCGGCGTCGAACTGCTTGTCGAAGCGTGACCGCTTGGCGGCGCACCTGGCCCACGAATCGTCGGCCATGGTCTCCGGAAGAGCGCACGCGAGGCTTAAGCTGAGCTAAAGTTCAAAACTTCTAGCATCTTCGACGAGGTCGCGCGCACCAACCTTCGCCAATGGAGCACCCGCAGTCGAGCAGTTTTTGACAGTTCGCTCCATAAGAAATACATTGTAGAAAAAAGCAAAAACTGCTCGAATGGAAGTGCTCCATTGTTCAAAATCAACCTTAAATCCCCCTCTAATTCAATCACTAATTGATGAACCGTGGTCGCAGGCCAGAACCTACGCTAGGAACCAGTCCGGACACCCCACAAAAGCTACAAAACTTAACCCGTACAAGCTAAACCGAAACGAAACGGAGTCCGTGCGCCCGAAAGATACTCCCGACTGCCAGAAAATCTCTAGAAATTTCTGTTGAATTACCTTCTTGTGCAGCCTCGTTCGTTCGTTCGTACGCCAAGCAAACGCGTTTTTTATGCTGTGTCAGCTGTGTGTATTGTATTGGCGATTGGGAACCCATACCTACAGAGAGACAGGGAGAGAAGACTGGCCTCTGCGGTGTTGGTGATTGGGAGAATCTGCCCTCCCCGCCCCCCGTGAGTTTCGGGGACTGGGGGTAGGAAGTGTGCAATAATTACTGCATTGTTATTACAATGTAGCACAATGTTTTGAACAAAGTTAAAATTTATATTGAAAAAATACGGCGAAAAATCATCAAAAAAATGTTTAGGCTGAAAATTTACAGGAAAAACTTTAAATTACATTTAAAAAAAAAATTATCAAAATATGAATGCCTTATTCTACAAACATTACTCTTCAAACAAGTATTTTTTTTGAATTCTTTTTATTTTAGATTTTTTGTTTTGTTTTTTAACTACAGTCCAGACTCAATTATCCGAAGGCCTCGGAAAAATTCACTTCGGATATCAAAACTTCGGATAATCGAATCATGATTTTTTTTTTGTTGTTGTTTAATTTTTGATTGTCGACCTTAGGAATGACCCCTAAACTCCGCTAAAATGATTTAGAATTGTTGAATCCAAGATATGGCGGCCAAAATAGCGGTGATGCAATATTGAAAAAAAAACATTTTATTTTTTAATAGGCAGTAACAACTCAAATTTGGGTCGCAGCACTCGAATTTTATGTTAGAAACAAAAAAATGAAAAAATACAAAAAAACTCAAAAAAAAAGTAAAAAAAAAATTATTACAAGACATGATATGAACAGATCAATGAAAAAACTGTTTTAAAATGCATTTTACACCTGCCCAGTTTTTAGCAATCATTAGTTTTCAAAATATTTAAGTATTGACAAAAAAAAATGTTGCCGTAAAAAAAATTTGTTTGCGTTGCTGTACAACGGAGTTTCACAAAAAAAAAAAAATCAAATACTTTTGATCGATCCCAATCATTCTAAATATGTTTTAAAAGCAGGAAAATGCATTTAAATTTGTTTTCGGTCGATTACACTTCTATTTTCATTGAAATTTTCAAGTTTTTTGAAAAACATATTTTTTTTGCCGACTGATTTTTTGGACCGATTTTGAAGGAGGGCAGGGGGGGGGGGCGACATACTGCCTTAGTAGTTTTTTGAATTTTATTACTTATTAATTGCCGTTTTTAACTTTTTGCATTTTTTAGATTAATTATATCTTTTGATTTTGTTTAGCTATTTAACTTTAAGGATTTTTTTAGATTTTGTTTAGCTATTAAAGTATAAGGATTTATGTTTTCGCTGAAGTTTCGCTATTAAATAAGCTATTAAAGTTTAAGGATTTATGTTTTCGCTGAAGTTTCTAATTTGCTGAATTTTAATTTTTATATTTTTTTCAATTTCTTTTTTTTCCATAGGATCCTAAAGCGCTAAGTAAATTTTTATGTACAACAGTAAAAACATGAAACCATTTCTGATCACTTTCTTTCATTTTTATGCAAAAAACGATAAATCAACTATGGCCTTTTTGGAAACAACTGTCACATAGAACTTTTTCTGTCAAGAAGTAAATTTTTGAAAATTTAACTTAAAATCCATTCTAAATCCTTTGCGGTCGTACAAAGGGTCATTGTAAGCTTTATCGTTGTGAACATTAATATCTTCAATTTAGGATTAATTTTAGGACCCAATTGTATATTTTTTTAAATCTTTCAAGATTTAAAAAAATGAAACATTCTTGATTTTTTAATTTTTAATATTTTTATTGTATTGTTTTGTTTATTTTGAGTGTTTATAATTTTCTGAAGCAAATACATTTTTCATTTCAATTTAACGTTTTGTTTTTTTTTTAATTTAATTTTTTTATTTAGGTATTTTTTAAATTAAGTTCAAAATTATTTGATTTTTTTTTCGTACAGCCGCTTATTTTGCTTAAAAAGCAGAACTCTCAAAAGGTCGAAAAAATAATAATTATGATTTTTTTTACTTTGTTCAAATTTTCATGATTTAAAAATTCAATAATTGGTCAAAATATAATTGTTTGGAGAAAATATAATAAAATAAATTAAAAGCCAGAATTTCAATATTATACATCCGTAAAGTTGATTTGCAATCATTAATATAAAAAAATGTAAGACCTTATGAAATCAAAAAAAAAAATACAAAAAATCAAATGATTTTTGAACAAAAAAAAAAACTCGAAAAATATTTGCGATACTTCGATATTTTTTGTAATCCTTTATTTTTGTATTTGGTATTCAAAAACACCCAAATTAATTTATATTTTTGGATTAAAAACAAGCTGGACTAATACATTTTATAAGCATGAACAGCGGAAAACAAAACTAAACCAGCCAAAAGTAGGGCAAAGAACCATCTGACAGCATTTTTCCAGCTGGTTATTTGGTAAAATTAACTAACTTTTAGCTTAACTCGTAAATTCGTTCGAACTGCCAAAAGGGGGAATTTTTAAAAATTGAATCATTTGAACCAAAACATGTTGATGGAAAATTGACTAAATTAGGACTTTTTATAAGTCTACTCATATAGAACTTTGGATTACGTTTACATTAATCAAAAGAAAAATTTCAGATTTTTCTTTAACAATGTCTATCCATTTGTTATCATCGAGCTCTATGATAACAAAAACAGCAAAAGAATCGCGCGTCTTAACAACCACATCCCCAACTGATAACAGTTTGAATCGACATCCCCGTTTCTCAGAGATCAATCTTGTTTTCGGCTTGCACCCGAGAGCCACCCCACTTTTGTTTTGATTCTCTACCTCCCCCTCTACTCCTATCATCTGTTTTCAACCCCCGGAGAGTCTCTCTGAGAGAGAGAGAGAGAGAGAGAGAGAGAGAGAGAGAGAGAGAGAGAGAGTAAGCATCAGCTGAGTTTGTGTGCAGCCAGCTGCACGCAGGTTACCATGGGCACACTAGTGTGAGTGACACATTCGACTTTTCTTTTTCCCTCTTGTGCAAAATCGAACTCTGGCGAAAATCAAGAAAATGCTACTTTTTCCTTCACGTCTTGCGTAAGCTTTCGACGCGAGTCCACTGGCACTGAGAGAAACCGTAGCTTACGGTAGGTTCCGAAATGAAGCGCTTACCTTTGGTGGGAACTTTCCGGAGGACTAGAATATGGGGCACTGTTTCTTGCACCAAACGCAAACTGATTCTGACGGACGGCGGAGAAGAACATACAAACTGGAGGAGAGAGCGAGAGAAGTGGTGTGTGTGCGTGAGAGGATGAGATCATGCGAAAGAGAGGACAAAAGCGAGAGGAGAGAGAGTGATAGTTCTCTCTGTTTACGATTCGGGGGTGGGACATAAATTCGGTAGGGCATGAATTTGAAAAATAAATATTAAATTTTAATATAATTTAAAATTAATTCTTAAGAAGCGGATATATTTTTTAATACCTACTACTATTTTTATAATAATTGCCAGTTTTAACAAAAAAAAAAAGTTTCTATTATTTTTTCATTATATAGAAAAATTAAAATACACAGGAAAATCCGTAAAAAATACATGCATTCAATACATGTTGTTCAACCAATCAAGTTCATGTTTGTGATTTGAAATCAACAGATTAAACGTACACGGATATTTCATTGTAATTGTTCTCAAATGCATTTAACGAAAGTTTATGGCAAAAGGTTCCTTAAAGCAATTCTTAAAGACCAAATATTTGAAATTTGTATGCATTCCGTTATTCCAACAGTAAACTCCCAACGCTAAAGCGATTCCTACCCTTCCGCAATGTTTTTCGACCAGTCTCAAAACAAGTTTACGCATTGCTCAAGTACAAACTCCTTACTCAGCAAAACAATAGCGTTGCACTTGCTTCTCGCGCTGCGGTCAAAGTCAATGCCGTGCCGTCGCCTGGGCTTTGAACCTTTTCCAGCGAAACTACCGCTTCTTCAGTCTAGCTGTTCAGTTCGTTGAGAAAAGATGGAAAAATCGTTTTCGAGAACAATTTTAGGATTCTGGTTGGTCACGTGCGCCACCAGCTGGGATCTGTCCAGTGTTGGAGTTGAGGAGTTTTCGTTGAAGCACGTGTCACTGTACAAATCACGTGCTTTCCTGACGATTGAGCATGCGAATGGTGGGTTGAGTTTGAAATTGCAATTTGAGACAGATTTTTAAGTTGGTGTGAATATTGTTTTAGTTACACTCGTTGAAGCATCGTGGCCGGAGAACAAACTCGGCGTTCGGCCGAGAATCATTTCCGACAGGGATGGAGAGCTGAACAGCGGATGTGAAGGTTTGAAGAAGGTTATTTGGACCGATGTGGATCCGGTGGGTCGACTGTGGATTCTGGATCGTGGCGATGAGCAGTGCAATCCAAAGTTGCTCATCAGCAGCTTGATTTTTGCAAGCAGTAAAGAAATTCGCTACGACTTCAGCGATTCCAGTAGAGAGCTCCATTCGATCGTGGTCGATCCCATTCAGGCCAGTGATGGAGACACGCGAGCTTTTGTAACGCTCGAGAACACCGATTATTTGCTATTTTTCTCGTTGTTCAAGCAAGCCGTTGGAAAGCTACAATTTGAGTAAGTTATTTTAAATTCAAAAGGAATCCCAATTTTCTAATCACATCTTTCCAAACAGAAAGAAAGACTTCTCTCGGATCACGCCGATTTCCCTGTCCGAGGTGACCATCAACCAGAATCGCCTCTACATCTCGGACAGCCTAACGGGAAGGTTGTTTTCCCTGCCAGTGAAGACCATCCGCCAGCTTACCTTTCCCGAGGACGACGTTCAGAAAATGGTCATGAAGACCAACGTGACCTACCTGGGGAGGTTGCTGGGACGCGCCAGTGGGCTAAAGCTCGACCTCCGGGACAACCTGTTCTACATCATTCCGCGGGACGGGGCCATCGTAAAGTGGAAACCGGGCCGGGCGTTGAAGGCCGAGAATCACTTGGTTATTTTTCAACGTGAAATTAACGTCAGTCAGGTTATACTGGGAGGGCCAGGAAAGACGTGGGCCGTTGCCAGTCAGATTGCCACTGATGAAACGATGCGGCATTGTGTACGAATAAATTCTTGATCTGTAAATGTTAATTGTTTTTCTTTTAATGGTTTGAAAACGGTCTGTTGAAAATATATTTCTATTGCAAATTCGATTTTAATGCAAAATTAAATAATTTGACAAGTTATTTCAAAATTGATTTAAAAATAAATTTTGTGATCAATTATACCAGAAATTTCAGCTTAATGATAGCACCTAATACATTTAATAGTTTTGATTTATTTCAATGCGAATTAAAATAACAAAGTTTAAATAATTTTGTTTCCGATATTAAAAATCCAGATCAGATCATCATAAGGCCAAATCACAAAAATCAGGACCTTTTAATATCGAAAATTAAAAGGACGAATTTATGTATAACCCATAATGAAATAAAATGGAGGAATGACAAAAAAAAAGAAGTTAACTTAACTTTGTCGTAAAAATCTGAAATTTCGGAAATAAAAACACAAAAATACACAAAATTTACAAAAACTAAATTATTAATGAAAAAGACAAAATAAAAATTCAAAAAAATAATGTCAAGCAATTTCAAATTTAAAAAATCAAAATTCCATAAAAAAATATATAAAAATATTCGAAAATATAAAATCCCCAAATTAAGAAATAAAAAAAAATAAATTGGATTAACTGAAAACCGGAAAAAATTAAAATCCAATAAAAAATATATTAAATCAAAAACTCTTAAATAAAGAGCTTGACAATATCAAAACAACTAAAAATTTATTTAAAAAAAATTAAAAGCGTACTTTGAAGAAATGATGTTAACTATGCCGCAAAAAACGGAACTTTAAAAATTGAAAATAACAGAAAATCAAAAATTGTATAAATAAGAAAAAAAAAGTAATAAATAAAAAAACAATTATAATTTCAAGCAATTATAAATCAGGAAAAATACAAATCCCAAAAATTAAAAATGAATAAAAAAATATATAAAAAATCGAAAATAAAAAAGTCCAAAATTGAGAAATTTCAAAAGGGACCATCCATAAACCACGTGGACACTTTATTAGGAATGTCGTATCCCCCCCCCCCCCCCTTCGCAATTCGCAATTCACAATTTTCAGTGTAAGAACGGGCCTTCGGATCTTCGTGGACAATTGTCTATAAAAAAAACATGTGGAGCTTGTGCAATCGCCACAACCCCCCCTCCCCTCCCCTCCCCCCCGGCCTCTAAACTGTCCACGTGGTTTGAAGATGGTTGCAAACTAGCAAAAAAAAAAATCAAAAGAAATAAATAAAAAAAAAAAGAAAATCTACAATTTTTAAGTTTAAAGCTATATTTAAAGCTTCATAAACTTAAAAATTTGAGATTTTCGGATTTAAAAAAAAAATTAAAAGCGTACTTAAAAGAAATCTTATATTTTTTTGTCGCAATAAAATCGCAATAAATTTTTCTCACAAAACTCGAAGTGTTAAACAATAGCTGGCCTCCATTGCTACCTTTAAACACTGCGAGTTTTGTTGAATAGTTAGGAAATAGCAAAATAGTTCTAGCTGTAAAAATGCTTATGCGCCCTTTTCAAATGTTACTCCAGGAATCTACAGATTTTTTAAAGGTCCTATAAACTATTTCGTTTCATATGTTTAACAGACCTTTGTTTTTATTAAAAAAAAAACTCTAGAAATATTAAAAAAAAAAAAACAGAAATATGAAAATCCGAAGATTGAGAAATTCAACAATAAGAATTAAAAATTCAAAACAGCGAATAATTTTTAAAATTCAATAATTAAAGGATAATTAGGTTTGCGAATTTAAAAATTTGGAGGATTCAAGAATGCTGATACGTTTGAGGTGGAATGACCCATGCTTAGGGTAGGTATCAAAGGAAACTTTTGAGCTTCCGAAGTCCGAAGTTCGATTATCCGAAGGTTTGTATGGGACTTCGGATAATCGAATCAGGAACAAAAAAAAAATAAAAATTTTTCTTTTCTAACTTTTAACATCAAATTCGAGTTTTGCGACCCAATTTAATTCAAATTTGAATGGTTGATGATTTTCAATATTTTTCGCCACCATTTTGGCGCCATCTTGGATTTAAAATTTTAAAATTACTTTAGAGTAGTTTAAGGGTCATAATTATGCTCAAAAATGAAAAATAAGACAACGAAAAAAAATTTGTTCATGATTCGATTATCCGAGTCTGGACTGTATTTTAATTTATTTTTGTTCAGTTTCTTACAACTTTGGAACTGAAATTTTGTTTATTGTTAAGACATTCTAGGATTTTTTTTTTGAAAGGTCCTATAAGCTATTGTTAGGGTTAGTGAAATTTCACGATTTCGCGGACAGCGTGAAATCCGCGAAATTAGTCTTTTTCCGCGAAATCGCGTGAAATTTTATGTTTGTGTGAAACTGTAACGATTTATCTCAAAATATTTTATTATACTTAAATAGGAATGAACATAATTTTAAGAACTACTGTAGAAGTGAGCGAGCGAATACCCTTGTTCAATTACTAATACAGGGTTAGTGAATTTCGATGAATTTATAAAAAATTTCAAATCATTTTCAATATTTCATCCATAAAGACTATTTCTGAAAAAAAATTTCAATTGAAAAGCTTAATATGAACCATTTGAAGAATTGTTTAGATTTTTCAGTTTTTTAGAAACAAACAAAATATAGTAATATTTTTTCGCTTTAGTAAAATTTTACTACAATTTTATATAAAATGTAAAATTTCATAAAAAAATTAGAAGAAATAAGCTTTGTTTTATCCAAAATTATAGGAAGAGTATTTTTTATTTTTGAAAGCATTTCAGATTTTTTTCGAAGCCCTGTTTAATTTTAACGATATTTGATTATTTTGGTGGATAATTCCCGTGAAAGTTCAATATGCCACCTGTTATTTGTTTTCTGTTCTCATTTACAAATTATATTTTTTTGCCTATTGATGTTAAATTTAGTTTTTGAAGAGAGAGATGAAATCCTTAAAAATTATTTTGAATGGGCTGAATGTCGCAGAAAATTCAAACTATTTTACTCATTTTGGCTGGACAAGATTGTTGAATCTTGCTGTGATATGAAATTCAATAAACTGTAAACTGATAAAACAGAAGCAAATCAGCGAAAACGTTTTTGCTTTATTAGTCGAATATTAAAAAAGTAGTTCATTAAATGACATTTTGTTTTAAAATTTAAATAAAGCTCATCTATTGACCAGGTGGACATATTTTTGAAAATTACTAATTTTTTTTTGTGTCAGGTTCAAATTTAGTGAAGATTTATTTAGTTTATTGAATGAAGTATAAATAGTAATTTCTGTGATTAAAACAAAAGATTTTCAGAGTTATTTTAGCATTTTTCACGTTCCGCGAAATTTGCGTGAAATTTAGTGTTTTGAAATCGAGGTCCCCGTGAAATTAGTTATTTTCGAGCGTGAAAAATCACTAAGCCTAGCTATTGTGTTTCATAAGTTTATAGGACCTATTCAAAAAAAGAACTCTAGATATTCAAAAATTCAACAGTCGGATTTTCTGTAGTTTGATTTAAAAGAAAAGGACAGGATTAAACAAAACAAAAACATGCCAGCTGATAACAGAAAGCCGCCATAAATAACTGGACTTCACCAACACGAACCCATATCGATGTAGTAGTGCCATGCGTGAAAATAACTGTTTTTGTCGTGTTTTGTTGTTATCGATACGTTCCATTCATAAAAATACAACACAACAAAACCCAACAACAACAAACTCTGACAGTTCGACGTTGCTGTCAAAAATTTTCACTTCCAACCTGCCAGACTTGCATCGAACAACAAACCCTCTTGTTCTGCTGTGCTGTGAACCGGATTGTCGCGCCGGAACCCGGAGATGTCGTCGTTCCACCGACGGTGCGGCAAGCGCATCACGCTGGCCAACAACAACCGGACGGCGATGCGGAACATTAGCGAGTTCAACCACGGGCTGGTGCTTAGTTCGGAACCGCTCAAGGATGACGTCCTGTTCGAGGTGCGGATCGATGAGAAGGTGAGTGGTTTATTGATTTTTTTTTGGTCTGGGAGTTGATTTAATTGCGGCTCTGGTTTCTTTGTTGGTAGATTCACGCCTGGAGTGGTAGCATTGAGATTGGGGTGACGACGGTGAATCCGGAGACGACGGAGCTGCCACCGTGTGCGACCAAGTTGAGAAATGGGACGTGGGTGATGTCGGGGATTTCGGTGCTGAAGGATGGTCTCTCGCTGATGGAGTATTATGGGTCCGATTTGGACAAGCTTGGGGAGGGTGATCGGGTTGGGGTTGTGAGGACGGCGCAGGGGGAGTTGATTTTCTTTGTGAACGGAGATTCGCAAGGCGTTTCAGCGGTGGACATTCCGAAGAACGTTTATGCGTTGGTGAACCTTTATGGGAAGTGCGTCCAGGTTTCGATTTGTCCGTCGGATAGCTTGGAGTATGGTAACGAGAGTACACAGATTTCGCAGAACATCGACATTGCCATGTCGGTGGAGATGTCCGTTAGCGCAACGGCTAACGGAGGAGGACCTTCCGGGTCTAGTTCCGTACTGGACGCGATCGATCCTAGCGATAAGTTGAGATTTCATACGCGCTGTGGTTCGCTGGTGAAACTGAGTGCAAATTGTAGAACTGCCGAGAGGCGACGACCTTTAGATGAGTTTAACAACGGAGTCGTGATGACGCATCGACCGTTGCGGGACAACGAGCTGTTTGAGATTCGCATTGATCGCCTGGTTGACAAGTGGTCTGGCTCGATCGAGGTCGGCGTTACGACGCACTGCCCGTCAGCGTTGCAATTCCCAGCGACTATGACAAATCTGCGCAGCGGAACCATCATGATGTCAGGTTGTGGAATTCTGACCAATGGAAAGGGCACACGTCGCGAGTACGGTGAGTTCAATCTGGACGAACTGCGCGAAGGTGATCGCGTAGGAATGATGCGAAAGTCGAACGCGAATCTTCACTACTACATCAACGGGCGGGATCAAGGAGTGGCGGCCACGCGGGTTTCCCAGCAGCTGTGGGGTGTCATTGATCTGTACGGCATGACGATCAAGGTGACGATCGTAGATCGCGACGAACGGGAGCAGCAGAACTTGGTCACTCGGCGTAACAACCTGATGAGCTTGCCCGTCACCGAGCAGGAGTTGATCCCGCCAAGTCCGGAGATAGACCTGAGCCAATCGGACCGACTGCTGTTCCATCCAATGTGTGGATCGCACGCGTCGGTGACCCACAGTGGTAGAACGGCGTTGAGGCCTAACGCTTCGGACGACTTCAACAACGGCGTCGTGCTCACGCGAAGACATCTACGTCCAAACGAGATGTTTCAGGTAAGATTGGAGCGGGTTGTCACGAAGTGGGCTGGCTCCATCGAGATGGGCGTCACAACTCACAGCCCACAGGAGCTGGACTTTCCCTTCACCATGACAAACGTCCGATCAGGGACGTGGATGATGACCGGAAATGGCGTGATGCAAAACGGCATGACCGTGATCGAGCAGTACGGACAAAATCTGGACCGGTTGCAGGTTGGAGATCGTGTCGGAGTCGTTCGCAAGGACGACGGAACGCTGCACTTCTGGGTCAACGGAGTTGACCAAGGCCCGGCTGCGTCCAACGTCCCAGAAAAGGTCTACGGCGTAATCGATCTGTACGGACAAGCGGCGCAGGCCAGCATCGTAGACACGTCCGAGTGCGGCACTCCGGACACCGGAAATTCAACAATCTCAAACACCACTCTCTTCAGCAGTGAACCCAAGCTAAAGTTCCACTCCGTTCACGGAAAGAACGCCCGAATCTCAAACGGAGGCCTCACCGCTTGCCGCCCTAAAGCCCTAGCAGAGTTCAACGACTCGATCGTGTTCAGCAATCGGCCGCTAAGACAACGCGAACTCTTCGAGATCGTCCTCGAAACGGTCGTAGACCAGTGGAACGGCTCAATAGAAATCGGCGTAACCGGAATCCGGCCGGACGAGCTCAGCCTGCCAAGCACCGCAACTGATCTCGAACACGACACCATCATGATCTCCGGAACGACTCTGATGCGCAACGGAGTTACCATCCGCAACGATCTCCCCTTCGACCTGGACACCCTCTCGGCGAGCTCGCGTGTCGGAGTCATGCGCAACGGCGACAACATCCACTTCTTCATCAACGGTGTCGATCAGGGTCCGTACTACGAGTGCAAGGCTCCGAACCTGTACGCGGTGATCGACCTGTACGGACAGTGCGCTCAGGTCAGCATCACCACACCGCTCCCGGACATTCGAGCTCCATACGCCATCAGTGAAAACTCGCAGAGCCTGCAAGCGACCTCGGTCATTCAACCGGCACTCGAGGCCAAACATCGCTGGTCGTGCATCTCCGGCAACGTAACACTCATGCAGAACTGGACACTGGCTTCACGTTGCACCAACACAGCACTGTCGCACTGTTTGGTCTTTTCCGAGCGACCCCTCGTGGTCGGAGAGACGTTCGAGATTAAGATCACCGAGATCAACCCGCTGTACGCGGGTAGCTTGAAAGTTGGCGTCACCGATCTCAACCTTTCGGACGAACACGTCCGCAAGAACATCCCAATCAGCATGAAGCGCATCCCGGCGAACGTTTGGTACGTCAGCGGAAACGAGGTTCGGTACAATTCTACGCTGCTGCAGAAGTCGCTGGCATCGCTGGATTGGCTACGGGTTGGCGATCGCATCGCGATCGAGCTAACCGCTTCGCGCACGCTGAAGATCCTGCTCAACTCGGAAGACATGAACATCAGCTTCCAGAACGTTTCGGAAGACATTTTCGCCGTGGTTGAACTACTCGGATCAACGATGGCCGTTCAGGTCATCTCCTCGCAAGGCCCCTCGTCTCCGTTGAGACCGTGCAGCTTGCGCTTGCAGGACTCACTGGAGCTCGGTCTCGATCCGCTCAACAAGCAGGATTCCATGCTGGAATCCATCGACTCCGACTCGCTATCGTTCGAGTTCTCCGAATGTCACGGCAAGAACATCACACTTCTCGACGACAAGAAATCCGCCGGACGAATGCAATCCTACCACCAGGGCGTGGTCTGCCTCTCGAAACCCCTCTGTAAGGGTCACAGCGTAAGCATCAAGATTCTGCAGGTCAACCCCAAGTGGAAGGGAACCATCGCAGTAGGCGCACTCGGAGTTTGCCCCACCACGCACCAGTTCCCGTTCCCAACATCGGCCATCCTGTTCCGACGACCCTGCTGGATCGCCACCCACGACTACATCAACATCAACGGCAACAAAACCCAGTCCAAGTACGCGGAAATCTTCGAACAGATCCAACCGGGAACCATCATCACGTTAACGCTGACCCACGCCGGCAACCTGGGCATCACCTTCGGCCAAACCCAGCTCGACGACCTGGCCATCGGGATGCCGCACCACATCTATCCGGTGTTTGACATCTACGGCCGTTGCGAGCGGATTGGCATCGTAAATGGGGACGCCAAGGGTGGCAGTCCGATCAACGAGGAGCTGGCACTACCCGCGGGAGCGGTTCCGCTTGGTGTCGGTGGAGTCGCGGAAGGATCGTCCGCGCTGGAGGTGGAGAACGTGCCGCAGTGCGAAAAGGCCGACCTGGAGGTGCACGAGAAGGAAACGGACGTGGCGGGGGCCTCGAACCCGGGAACGTCGTCTTCGATGTGAGTTTTAACGGGGATGTCGGGTTGTTTTGCTGGAACTAATCGATTTCGCTGTTTTCAGGAGCCGCTCCGTAATGGACAGCGTGTCCGAGAATCTGCTGATGAACATTTCCATCAAGAATCGAACCGCCAACGAGGCCAGGAATCAGGATTTGTCCAACTCGTGGTGAGTAATATTTTTTGTTTAGAGTCGCACGCTGGCACGTGGATTTAACTAAGCCGCTTCAAATGGTGAATAAACGCTGGATTAAACCGTTTCTTACCCACAAACGCTTGATTTTCACTGTTTTGCTTGTAAACAAATATTGAGGAAACTGACTGACTGACATTTCGATCAACAATTAAGTTTCGCTTTCCATCCGTTCCATGATCCGTTAGCAAACGTCAAACGTACACGTTAAATTTGGACAACCTCAATTTTCAATTTTCAGCTGCCTCCGCGACTCGCTCCAGCTGCAACATTCCACGAATCTCAACATCCAGCGAAGCCAGAGCACGCATCGCTTCAACGCGCTGCAGGGCAGCTTCGACAGCAACCGCGGCGAGCTGTCCCAGTCGGTCAACTTTGACGAGGGCTTCGAAGACTACCGCAGCACGACTGGAGCGGCAGCCACTTCTGCGGCTGCCGTAACGGCGGCAGCTTCCGGTGCAGCTGGCCAGGCGAACCAAGAGAGCAACACCGATCCCAACTATCTGGAGGACGTGGACAGCAACATTGATTTCAGCATTCAACTGAACGAGTCCGAGCCGGAAGAGGACAGCAACACAATCGCCAACAATCGGGCAAAGCTGGGGTTGCCGCTGCAGAACAGCTGCTCGACGGCTCCGGAACATCAACCTCCGGCGGAGTCGTCAGCAGTGGCATCTACAACTACCACGGGAACTTCCACCGGTCGTCGCGCCAACGTGGTCGAGTTCGCCGAGGATCCGGTCGTACGGCTGTCCCGCGCCAACTCGATCTCGTCGGCCGCTTCGGTGCTGAGCGTGGCCGAGAACAAGGACTGCGACTACCTGAAGCTGGTGATGGGCTTCAAGCGGACGCTGATGCTGCCGGACGTGTTCTTTGCCGGGGACAGCTTCGGGTGCTTCTGCGAGGGTTGCGCTCCTTCGCTGCAGGGCACGATGGTCAGCGGGTGGGTGCGGTTCAAGATCAACCAGCAAACGCTGAACAGTTCTTGCGATGGCCGGATGACTGGGGACGATTCTGTTTGGACTACGGCGTACTACAATGCGCGGGTGGAGAAGATACGGTCGGTGCTGGATCACGGTCAACCGTTGCCGATTGGTGAGGGATCTCTTGAAACCACGAATTTCTCAATACTAATAATCTTGCCCTTTCAGAATCGTGCCAATTCCTGCCGGAAGGTACCACCGTCGGGGACAACTTTGTACCCGGCACGCACATCTTGCTGCAGTCGCAGCCGGATTCGAGCGAGCGTTCGCAGCGTTCGTCGTTCCACCGATACATGGCCAGCGGGGTGTGCTATCGAATTTGCGCCACCTTTGAGGTTCGCGTGAGGTCGCAGGCGCTGTCCAGCATTGAGTTTCCGGATGCGGCCGGCAGTGTTGGAGGAGAGGGCGGGTCGAGCACTTCCGGTGCCGGAAGTGCTGGGCTGCGTCATTGGACGACGAAGGAGGCGGACGCTTGTGTACTGACTGCATTGATGGTGCTGCTGGCACCGGCTTAAGACGAGAGACTGCATTTGAATGTATTTAAAGTATTGTATTGACTGTTTAAGATATATGTGTAATTCCGTACTGACAATTGTGTTCTAACAATTTTCTTCGCTTATTGTCACTCTCCGCAAACGTCAAACCATCCAAATTTGTTGCTGGATCTCTTCCGGAAGAGATACTGGAATCTTTTTCTTAGAATGTATTCTCTTTCTCTAAGCATTTCCAAGCCGTTTCTGCACCAACTCCGTGTCTGACCGGAAGGCCTTTGTTTGAGATCTGATTTTCACTTGATAAAGAGACGCTGTTTTGAGCCGTTCCTAACCTGGGAAACAGAAGCAGGTCCAAAAATATCCGGAATCCGTAATAAAGCAATTTTCTTACAACAGCTGCCAAATGACGTGATTTGTTGGCATTTCATTTTCCATCTGTTCCTTCAGTCGTTAAACGACTTTCGATGCTGTCAGTTGTTTTATGAATGTCAACAAACACGTTAAAGTTAGAAAAGCAAATTTGGGATACATTTCGAGCTGCAGCAAGTGATTAAAAATGGGACTTTCTCATAAATAATTACTCTCGCTTGGCGTTTTCTTTCCTGGAACATTGTGAACTGTGTCTTTTTCGTTTATTTTATTATTTTCTGGTTATTATCAGTAGATTTTGAGAATGAAATGAAACTTGTCGCGCTCGGTCAGTACACTATTCGAATATTATCGATTAAAAAAACAATAATAAATTATTCCAAAAAGAAGGAAGCTAAAGCACACACACGTATATATAAAGAATAGAATCAACTATAAATAAAGAGAAATATCGCAGAATATTTACCCCGTCTTCGTCTCCACCTGCTTCGAAACTCCCCTCTACATCGCATCAAAGTGGAACCGATGTGCCTCCAGCGATCTCTGGATGCGATCCTCGCGCTTTTCCTTCGCGTACAGGATCAAAATCAGCAACAGAATCACCAAACAGATCCCCCCGAGCGCCACCACACTCATCAGGATCAGCTTGCTCGGCGTCACGAACAGTTGCGCCTTCCACTTTTCCGTCTGGTCGATCGGACGCGGAACGACGATCATCTGGGAGTTGGGGATGAGTTGGGTCCAGGTGCGCGAGTGGTTCGACAGGCCGACGGTGAGCGAGTCGACAAAGTTGGGCGTGCGACCCAGGCCGAAGGTGGTGTACGGGAGATGGAGCGAGAAGTAAGCGGACTGGGGGAGCTGGGCGGAGGCGCCGTGCTGCGGGTCGCCGTCCTGGGTGGTGGTGTTGTACTCGATGCGAGGACCGGGCAGGTTGGTTCCTGTGGGGGGAGAGATGTTAAGATATTACAAATAATGTTTTAGAATATTTTTTGATTATCTAAGACCATTCTATAGCATTGTAGTTCGGATGGCACATCGATGGTACACAATACCGACAATCTGGTTGTCGACTTTCGCTATCACAATGTTTCTCGATCTATCGATACTTTCTTCAGCCCTTTTAAACTTCATACTGCAATGCTTTTCTTCGATGTGATCCCTAGCTCAATTTTTTCTCAAAAAGCCATAACAAAAAAAAACGAAAATTTTAATATTCAAAAATGCAAATAATCGAAACATAAAAATTAAAAAAAAACCCGATTTAATCCCACCTGGGGTGAGATAGAGCCTTTCTTACAAAAGGAAGTTAACGGCAGTTGATTTTTTTTTTCAAAGAAATAGCAATATAAAGAATGGTCCATTCATAATACAATTCGAAACTCAACCATATTTTTTCATATAACTGAAAAGCGCTGGTTTTTGCCCATTTGCCATGGCCGGTTGTAAGCTGTGCTCGCACACAAGCATTTTCGATTTTTTAAATCAGAACACATTGTTTTTGCGACAGAGATTTAGTTCACAATTTGCGATGTTCATAATGTTTTCTGCATATCGCTAAATTGTTCGTATTCTCTGAGTGTTTTTTTTGCACTTTTCAAAATATTATAAGTTAACGAGAAAACAAAATAATTCCGTCCTGCTCCAGAGCGTTAAAGTGGTAACAAAATGACTGGCAGAAAGTGTTTCAACACCCGAGAATTTGCCGTGTTGTAAACAACGATGTAACGGTAAAGCCGCATAAATGTTCTTAAAAGCTTTGAAACGCCTACTGTAATTCACTAAACTGTCATTTAGGCGTTAGGCAAAATTGAGAGCTTTCAATAAGCAAGCATTTAGGCGTTTTTGGGATTGGGAAGCATACAACGACTGAGCGCTCGGTGGGACTTCACTACGACAAACGCAAACGTACCGAATAAACCACCGTGGTGCGCTGGTACGATGAACAAAAATACTAATACACAAAAAGGCTAGTAGGGGAAATTCTCGTATCTTTGGCAGGTTAAGCTCTCGCTCCTAACTCCATCCAATTTGCTGATTTTCACTATTTAAACAACTAATTTTGCAAAACTTTTGGTAGAAACTTGCTTGCTCACTTTTTATTGAGCTATTTATCACTCGATTTCAGTTGAAAACGCTTTTAATTAGCTTTAATTGCATGTCAATGTTCTGACCTGCCAACATTAGAGGCACGCTGGAATTAGATGCTGTTCCCCTACCGAAGCTAGAAAACCAAACCCGCGATGTGCGTTGTCACTGGCACATGGGAAGCTTGAACGCTTCCCAGAAATTCGTTCGCTCAGAGTTCGATCAGAGAATGAGCAAAACAAAAAAGAAAGGCAAAAGAATGAGCATGAGGCTTCAGAACAGATAGCTGCTTGCGTCTAGTTTGCGTTCACTGAAGCTTAGCATAGAAAATAATGATAGGCGATGTGTGATGAACGAGCAATCGATAAAGCAACTTGCACTAAAAGGGGGTAATCTAGTATCAAAACTCTACACGCGCCAGCATTTCTCGCGTCTGCATGTGAAGCTCAACTTGGCAACTTGTCGACGAGGCGACGATCGATCGTCCATGATTTTTTGCAGATTTTTCGAATGAATATTTCTCGAGAAATGATTTGGGAACGAAGCTTGATTTGGCGTCGGTGCCAAAAGCAAACACTATACCTTTCTTTAGTAAGAAAGGCAAAAATGGAAATTTTCTAAAATCTGAACGGTAAATCCAAATGAGGTCAAATTTGTTTCAGAACATCGAGTATGGTCTAGATTATGATGTGGAGAAAAAAAATTCGATAAAATGCCAAAGGAATAGTTTTGGCATTTGGTGAAAATTGGCTTTTACCTTTTTAGGGTTTTTCCCCTCACAGTGAATTAGTCCACAAGCTGTAAATCAAAACCACATTACCGACATGGATGAAAATTTGGGAGGATGTAGGGCTGGAAAAATGCAATTTTTGGACAAATAAACGATTTCAATACTTCAATTTTCGACCGAATTTTCATTTGAAAACCGCCTGATTTGGTGAAAACACACTCCGAGTCCCCATAAAAATGGATAAATTCAAATTTGGTATGGAACTGGTTCAGGTTCAGCACATCCCCTTTCAAATGCGCCCAAGAGAGCTTAAATCCATAATGTGGGCTCTGAGAAACCCCTACCACAAAATTGAGCACTTTTTACCACACACGGACGTCACGCGTGCTCTACAGTAAATTAAGCGCCAAAATTCGGATATTGGAGGTAGACGAATTCTGTCATTGTCAATCGATCGGGCGTCGAAAATCGATCGTCCATGATTTTTTGCAGATTTTTCGAATGAATATTTCTCGAGAAATGATTTGGGAACGAAGCTTGATTTGGCGTCGGTGCCAAAAGCAAACACTATACCTTTCTTTAGTAAGAAAGGCAAAAACACACACATTTTAGAAACTCAAAATCTAGAAACTTCAAAAACATAAAAAAAAACTTAAAAATTTATCAAAAATCTGTATTAAAAAAAATCTAAGTTCGATTTTTTTTAAATTTAGTTGATAAAAAAATAAAAAAAGACATTGAAAATCTTACAATTAAAAAATACGGAAATTTTAAGCATTAAAAAACTGCGAAATGCAAAAAAAAAAAATGCAAAAACAAAAAAAAATGTGGTATTAAAAAAAGTTTAACAAAATTAAAAAAAAATCAGTAGTAAAAATACAGTTTTAAATTCCAGAGCTTTAGAAATTTTTTTATTAAAAAATCTGGGGATCACAAAAAAATTAATAAAGCAAAGCAAGTCTAGATTTTTTTTTTTTACAAAATTGGAAATATACTACAAACTATACTGTTTATGATCGCAAAAATGTCCCATATGCATTTTCATCATTTTTGTGTAATTGATGCAGTTTGGTCCAAAATCGTGAGATCTTTCAGAAAAGTTTACAATATCCAGTACTTTGTTCTAGAAATCAGGAGGAAATCCAGTTTTTTCGCGAAAACTTAACACGTAACCTTATGTGTGGGACAAACTTCAAATGCGTTTTTCTCAGCTCAGCAGTTTTTGCATACGGGACATTTATGCGAACATGGGGGGGGTATAAAGGTCCTGTTATCTAAGATGTATTTTTTTTTAAATTTAAACAAGAAATATTAAAAACAAAAATATAGGAACTCAAAAATCTTAATAACTCAAAAACACAAACATTAAAAAATCCTAAACTAAAAATTAAAAAAATATCGAAATTATAAAAATCAAAATTCAAAAATGTATAAATTAATTTAAAAAGAAAATTTGAAAATTTCGTAGTGTTAAAAAGTAATAAAAATATGAAAATAAAAAAAAATGAATTTTCAACTTAAAAAATAGAAATAAAAAAGTTGAAAAATGAAAAATAAAAAAAAATTATTAGAAAAAAATTGCATTTCAAAGTTAAAAAAAGTTGAAAAATTCAGTAATTAAAAATCGAGAAATTAAAAGTGAGAGTGTGTGCGTGCAACATGGAGTTAAACTTTTCAAAGTGTCATGGTAACCTTCACAGCAACTTCATAGAAAGTTTAACTCCATGTTGCACACACTCTCAC
This sequence comes from Culex quinquefasciatus, assembly GCF_015732765.1. Lineage (NCBI taxonomy): Eukaryota > Metazoa > Arthropoda > Insecta > Diptera > Culicidae > Culex > Culex quinquefasciatus. The sequence goes on along the minus strand of NC_051862.1, from coordinate 18,742,945 downwards.
TTTTAATTTCTCGATAGGTATTGAATTTATAAAATTTCAGAGGTAAAGGGATTAGGGATTAGAAAAAATGAATGAAGCATTATCTGGATAATCAAATCACGAAAATATTATTTTTCACAAAATTTGGATCGCTAACCTGATACGTGTTACAAAAATGCTACAAAGTATCCAATTTCCTGTTATCTAAAATGTATTTTTATTAAAATTTAGAAACTCAAAAATCCAGAAGCATAAAAACTCAAAAACACAATCATTAAAAAACCATAAACGAAAAATTAAAAAAAAAATCGGAAGAAAAAAAAATCAAAATTCAACAAGGGGACCATCCATAAACCACGTGGACACTTTTTTGGGAATCTGTGGACAATTGTCCATATATAAAAAATCTTTTTTGTATGGATCGTGGACAATCACCATACCCCCCTCCCCTAAAGTGTTCACGTGGTTTATGGATGGTCCCAAGTTAGGCCGTTGCAAATATTTTTCAAAATTTATTTTGAGCAGAAAATAAAATTTTTGTTAATACTTAGATATTTTGGAAACTAATGATAGCAAAACAACTGGACAGGTGTATAATGCATTTTAAAACACTTTTTTCATTAAAATGTTGAAACCATGACTCGTAATTTCAATTTTAATACTTTTTTATTTTTTTTTGCCTATTACAATGAAAGTAAAATAAAATGTTCATAAATAATCAGGCATTATCCGGATAATTTAATCTAAAAATATTATTTTTCACAAAATTTGGATCTCTACCAAATACAACACCAAAATGCGACAAATTATCTAATTTCATGATATTACTATTATTATGATTTTTAGAATATAACATTATAATTTCGAATTTTCAGATTTTTTTTAAGAATTAAAAATTTTAGGAATTAAAGAATTCAAGAATTTTAAAATTAAAGAATTTAAGAATATAAGAATATAAGAATTTAAGAATTTAAGAATTTAAGAATTTAAGAATTTAAGAATATAAGAATATAAGAATATAAGAATTTAAGAATTTAAGAATTCAAGAATTTAAGAATTTAAGAATTTAAGAATTTAAGAATTTAAGAATTTAAGAATTTAAGAATTTAAGAATTTAAGAATTTAAGAATTTAAGAATTTAAGAATTTAAGAATTTAAGAATTTAAGAATTTAAGAATTTAAGAATTTAAGAATTTAAGAATTTAAGAATTTAAGAATTTAAGAATTTAAGAATTTAAGAATTTAAGAATTTAAGAATTTAAGAATTTAAGAATTTAAGAATTTAAGAATTTAAGAATTTAAGAATTTAAGAATTTAAGAATTTAAGAATTTAAATTTAAGAATTTAAGAATTTAAGAATTTAAGAATTTAAGAATTTAAGAATTTAAGAATTTAAGAATTTAAGAATTTAAGAATTTAAGAATTTAAGAATTTAAGAATTTAAGAATTTAAGAATTTAAGAATTTAAGAATTTAAGAATTTAAGAATTTAAGAATTTAAGAATTTAAGAATTTAAGAATTTAAGAATTTAAGAATTTAAGAATTTAAGAATTTAAGAATTTAAGAATTTAAGAATTTAAGAATTTAAGAATTTAAGAATTTAAGAATTTAAGAATTTAAGAATTTAAGAATTTAAGAATTTAAGAATTTAAGAATTTAAGAATTTAAGAATTTAAGATTTAAGAATTTAAGAATTTAAGAATTTAAGAATTTAAGAATTTAAGAATTTAAGAATTTAAGAATTTAAGAATTTAAGAATTTAAGAATTTAAGAATTTAAGAATTTAAGAATTTAAGAATTTAAGAATTTAGGAATTTAAGAATTTAAGAATTTAATAATTTTAGAATTTAAGAATTTAAGAATTTAAGAAATTAAGAATTTAAGAATTTAAGAATACAAGAATATAAGAATATAGGAATTTAAAAATTTAAGAATTTAAGAATTTAAGAAATTAAGAATTTAAGAATTTAAGAATTTAAGAATTCAGGAATTTATCACAAAAATTTTGAAAATACAATTGAATAAATTTTGAAAACATTGTCAACACCTTAAAAAATTGGCTTAGGCTGCTTTTTTATGGACTGCTTCAAAAGATAGAAGTATGTTTTTAAAAGCAATCGAATCAGAAGTTGAATTGGTTTCCACAAATAAGCTTGTCCTGCTGAGTTTATTTTTTAAAAGTTAATTAAATATGATTACTGAATCTAAACTCACAGAAAAATTTCCTGATGACCGACTTACCGTACGTTCTCTTCTTCCTCCCGAGCGGCGTTCGCTTCTTCGGCCCGGTCCTGTTGGACAGCCCAGTCAGCACAATCACCTTCACAAAGTTCGCGTCGTAATCGAGCGAGTTCCGGAACGCCACCGGTCGCGTACTGTTGGCCGTCTTTTCCACCAAAATCACGTCCAACACGCCGTCGTTGTAAAAATCGTAAAACGACCCCATCAGGGTGCCGTTGGCAAAGGGCGCCAGGGCCTTCCAGCGGATGGCGAAGGTTCGCTTCATGTGAGTGCAGGCTAGTTTCTCGCAGGGGACGTTTTCCAGGAGGAAGGTTTGGGTTTGGCCGGGGGTTTTTGAGAGGGTTGCTAGAAGGTCGGGGTAACCGTCCAGGTTGAAGTCTCCGCCGCGCAGGGAGATGACCTGGTTGGCCCAGTTGTCGTGTTCCGGCGTTACGAAGCCCCAGACGTCGTTGTGGTCGTCTTTGAAGTCGATGTGCAGGTCATGGAAGTGATTTCCGTGGTGCACAAAGATGGTTGAGTTGTGGCATTTGGCATCGAAGCAGAGAGGGACCACCATTAGGAGACTTCCGTCGAGTTCAACGTCGAGGAAGATGGCCTGACCGATGTGGGCGTCGTAGTTGCCGACGATGAGTGGGATTTCGTGGCTGTAGACGAACGCTTCTTCGTCTTCGGTGCCGTGCCAGATCTCGAAGCCACCCATCGTGGCCAGCACCAGGTCCGCGGTGAAATCCTTGTTCAGATCAATGATGGCGTGGGAGTGCGGAACTCGCAGCTCTCCTCCCTTGGCCTTTTTCATTCCGATTGCATCCGGAGGTTTCCGGTGACCGTCCTGGGGCTTCTTGAAGATCCAGAACCGTCGCTCACCGTGCGCGTCCATCCCAAACAGATCGATGATAAAGTCCTTATCGTAATCCAGCGCCAGCGGCTGGCCTCGCATCACAATTAACGGTTCTTCGTCCTCTTTGGTGCAATTCATGTACTCCGAGCCGCCCCAGTTGATATAAACTCCCTGTTCGTCCTTTTCCCCTTCGCGACGCACCGTAAACATCACGTCCATGTACGCGTCCCCATCGAAATCCCCCGGAACAACTCCGGTGATGTGAAACTTTTTAAACTCGCACTTTGGCCCTTCCTGCAGCAGTGGCTTATCGTCACTGCCAAACAGAATCTGCACCGTCTTGAAATTGTCCCGCAGCACAAACACGTCAAACAGCTCGTCCGAGTTAAAGTCCCCGTACGCCGCCGGAATTGTGTCCGCCAGCTTGCCCCCAAACACCAGATCCGTAATGTCAAAATTGTTGTCCGGCCGAGATCCGGCGCAAAACACCAGCAGCTGGGCCATTGCCCACACAAACTGGAACTGCATCTTGACGCGCGCAGAAACGGTCGCGTCCGGCACGGTTCTCCGACACGTCCCAATCAAACGGGCATAATTTTCCCCGGAAAAGCCCAAAATTTTCCACTATTTTCACACAATCACCAGCTTTTTCCTGCGACTTTCTTCTTTTGTTATGATTCACTACACGCAAAACAAAGCATACCGATTTTAAACTCGTGTTTACTGATTCGAAGCAGATGGCCGTGTACAAATGTACCGAAACGTCAAATGTCACTGTCGGTAATTTCGCCGATGCCGTTTCTTTTCAAAAAAAATTGCGCTTTCTTTCGCGAAACAACAGGACCGCGGGCAACGAAGCAGTCGTTGAAAGTTTGTGGACTTTTTTGGTGGATTTTGTGAAAAGTTTAGATTTTATACGATTTTGAAGTGTAAAGTGGACGTGTTTGGTTAAAGTTTCATCGGGACAAGTTGCGTATAATGTCGGATTCGGAGGATATCTTTGTTGGAAACACATCGGACGAGGAGGGTGAGTTTGACAACCGTCAATATTGTGCAAATTGACAAAATTTACTAAAAAAAATATTTTTCTGCGACGTTACAGAATATGCCTCCGTAAATAGCAGCGTCCAGGAACCGGAATCGATTATTATCGAAGAGAGTAAGTCACAAAAGTATCATTTTTGGAAATATAGTTTTTTCTGCATTTTTCAACAGCAATTTCAGCGTGTTTTTGAGGTTTTGTATGTGTCACAGACAAAAGGATCAGATTTTTTTTTGATTTGTGTTTCGATGTTTCAGATAACGATTCTATACATTTTTTTTGATGATTGCAACAAAAGTTTTAACTTCGAATTTTATTTTTTTTTGCATTAATTTTAATACTTATCAAAATTCTACAAAACTAGGTTTTTTTTTTAAAAGGTCCTATAAGCTATTGCGTTTCATATGTATATAGTACCTTCAAACTCTACAAATTTTCGCCGAGCTTCCGTGGCCCTGCGGTTACGGGTTTTACCTTGTAAGCGGAAGGGGTTTCACCTTGTAAAAAAAAATTTGTTTTTTTTTTTAAGAATTCATAAAAAAAACATATAAAATCCAAAATTCTGACACCTTTAAAATTCCAAAATTTTAAAAAAATCTATATTATAAACATTGTGGAAATTCCGAAAATTTTGAAACATCCTAAAAATTCAGAATGTTTCAAATTTTTTTAACTTTAAAAAAATAAATAACATAAAAAATCTTTAGCATTCCAAAAGTTCTAAAATTTACCTCTTTGCCCTGGTAAAAAGTATGACTAACAGGATATCGTAGCCAATTACCCCAAACCCTTAATATTTTTTTTAGTTATACAAATTTCAGAATCTTTAAAACATTTTTTTTAAATTCTTGAATATTTAAAATTTCTAAAGATTTTTTCATTCTTAATTGTGTTAAATTTATAAAACTCTAACAATTCTTCAAAGTTAAACAATTATTAATGGTCTATATTTTTCTTATTCTTGAAATGTTAAATCAGAAGATATTTATTTTATGAATTTGTAATGTTTGTAATAAAATGAAACATACTAAAAATTCTAAATTCTCTTAAAATTGCAAAAAAATGTTTATTCTTACTCAAGAAAAAAAATGAAATTCTTTAAATTTTGAAGAATTCCAAAAGTATTTAAAATTTTATAGATACTCAAAATAAAAAATCATCAAACATTTCATTATTCTCAACAATTCTTAAATTTCCAGACTTTTAAAACATTTCAAGACATTCAGATTTTTTTTACATCTTGAATGTTATAAAATACTAAGTTTCTGAATAATTTTTATTCAAAGATTTTAGAATTTTAAAAACTGGTACATTTCTAAAATTTTGATTTTTTATAAATAAATATAAAAATCTAATTTAGAAGTTTAAATTCTAGTACATAGTAACATTTTAAAAATTTGTAATATATACTTAACTTGTAAAACATTTTTTTCATATTTATAAAATGATATTGTGCAATTTTTTAAAGTATGTTAAAATTCTTTTAAAAAAATATTCAAAATTCGTAAGGTCTAAACTCAGATAATTCAAAGAATTAAATTCAAAAAAGGGTTTTTTTGATTGTGTCACGTTCTCCAGAAAACCATTCTCCCGAAAACCATTCCCCAGAAAACCGTTCCCCAGAAAACCATTCCCCAGAATGTACCATTTCCCAGAAAACCATTCCCCAGAAAAGTTTCTTTCTCGAAAAATCAAAGTAGTTTCAAATATTAGTTTGTTTGAAATTTCTTAGAAAATATAAAAATTAGACAAGGTTATTTTATCCATGCCAAGAAATTTTCCTTTTGTTTTTGACAACAATTCTTGAGAAAATAACAGAAAATGTTAATTCGGCTTATGACTCGTTCTATTATTCTAAGAAATTTACCCTTCTTTTTCAGTCATGTTAAATTTGTTATACAAATGCCGAATAAATTGCAGTTTCTTTTTATTTCTTGTTTTCCGTGAATGCTATTTTTATTTTGCAAAGAAGAAAAATGTTTGTTAAAATTAACATATGATTATGGGTGTCATTGGTATAATTCCATTTGAAATATTGGACCTTTGGCATGATGATTTAAATTTTCTAAATTTGATTTAAGGTGACAAAATTTAATTTATCACTTTTGAATGAAGAAACTATCTTGACTTACAATAACTGACTAATTTTTCCTTCTTTTAAGGTCTCCTGACACAAGTTGAATTTCACCTTCTTTAAAGAAGGGAAAACTGTCTTGACTTGTGATATCTGCTAACAGAAGTTGAATTTTCGCTTTAAAGTTTTTTTTCTTGTATTCTTTCTTGTTTCCATAAGGAAAAACTCTCTTGACTAGTGATAACAAATTTAAAAAGTTGTGTAAGTGGTCAAGTATTTTTTCCCTTACTTAAAGAAGGGAAAATTAAACCCGTGTCAGCAGTTATAATAACAAGGCTATAAATTTTTCCCTTCCTTAAAGAAGGAAAAACTCTCCTCCTCCCTTTTAAAGGTAAAATTCAACTTGTATCAGTCGGTAAAGTTTTTCTTTCTTTAAAGAAGGGAAAGCTTTCTAGCCTTGTAATAACTGCTGACACAAGTTAACGTGGTGATTATTGCACTCGAGCGTAATATTTCAATCTTTATTTCTCGCATCACGTTCGAGATTTTTCGATCTAAATATCATAATTTGTCAACGGTAAGTCAAAAAGTCAAATTAAAAACATTTTCAAAATTCTCAAAAAAAATCAAAAAGTTTGGAATTCAAAAATCAAAATTAAAGAGAAAAGAAATTTTAAAACTAAAAAAAAAAATCAAAGATTATGAATTTTATTTTTTTGAAAACTTAAAATTATGGAAATTTTGATTTTTTTATTTTTTTTTAAATTTTGGAAATTTTGGAAATTTTTGAAATTTTGAAAATTTAGAAAATTTTGAAAATTTTGGAAATTTTGAAAATTTTGAAAATTTTGGAAATTTTGAAAATTTTGGAAATTTTGGGAATTTTGGAAATTTTGGAAATTTTGGAAAATTTGGAAATTTTGGAAGTTGTGGAAAATTTGGAAATTTTGGATATTTTGGAAATTTTAGAAATTTTGGAAATTTAGTTAATTTTGGAAATTTTGAAAATTTTGGAAATTTTGGATAGTTTGGATATTTTGGAAATTTGGAAAATTTGGAAAATTTTAATTATAATCACCACGATAAATATTTCTGGGGAACGGTACATTCTGGGGAATGGTTTTCTGGGGAACGGTTCATTCTGGGGAATTGATTTCTTGGGAATGGTTTTCTGGGGAACGTGACACAATCGGTTTTTTTATTTAAAAAAAATTGTATGGTTCTTCCCTGGAGATGGAGCCACACGTTGCCGTCGTTTCAGGGCTATTTGCAAAGATGGTTTCCGATGTTGATATACACATTTATTTTATATTTATATACTTGTGTTGATAGAAATCACAACTATTGTACTATGTAAAATTGCAAGATATTGATTTTTTTTATTTGCATCTCAATATTCTTGTTTGTAAAATCTGCTTTGAACAGGTTTTAATCTTTTTGATACGTCGTTAGCTTAGGTAGAAATTCATAAAGCACAGCAACGCTTACACAAAACAGTAAGAGAGGCCTCTTCTAGGCATTGTGATTTTTTTCGTTTTTTTTTCAAAGTGGGTGTTAGGTAAGGATTTGGTATTTTGATAAATTAGTTTTGTTGCAAGGCACTCAGAATAGTTAGTTTTTTGTAACTTTAGGTTGTTTAATAGTTCCAGACTCCATCTGTGTGTAAGTAAGTTAAGTAATGCTTTCAGAATCTCTGATTTCAATTTATGTGGTATGCTAACCATTCGGAATAGTAAAAAAATCCATAGAGTCTCGATCAATCAGTAATGAAATGATATCTGACAAAATTCGTTAATCTGTTGAACTAACGGTTTTCGGATTATGGTTGTATCGACCATTGTTGTGAATCGAGGATCTACTGGAGTTTTGACGATCAAATGGTGCCTAACATTTCAAAGGGACACATGGGTTTTGTGAACAGGGAGGCATCTCTCTCACTCAAATGACAGTTTACATAATTTATGATAGGGATACACTCTTGTTTGCAGAGCTTCTGTGCCCTAATGAAATGGAAGGCACGAAATCCGTAATAACAGTTCAATGGAGCGGGTCTGCATTTGTGGACAGACAGTATATCCCTTTCGCTCAAGTGACAGTTCACGTCAAGTAAGAGGGGGATAGACTGCTTGTTTACAAATGCAGATTCGCCCTATTGAACTGTTACTACGGAAATAGTCGTCTTAACAACGAGTGTTCAACTTGTAAAGTATGAACTGTTCAGTTATGTTTATTGGGTTAAAAACAAGTTGTTAAAGGAATGTTTGGCATTTGGGAGTTTGAGATTCAAGTTTCTTTCAGAAAGTTTAGTTTAGGTTGTTGATAAATGTTTGTTTTCCGTAAATAATAGATTGGACTTTAATCAATGGTTAAGCTGGTCGAAGTGTACTATTTCATTTGCACATCTGCTTCTAGTTGTAATGTACGATAAGACTACTGACGGACGCGACAGGACGGGGCCCAGAAAAAAATGCATCTAGATTTATATTCCATAGACAAGTTAGTTTTCATCTTTCGGTTTCCAGTTTTTTTTTTTAAATTTCCTTTAAATTTGAAATACATCATAGGTGTCCTTTGTATAAATCTCCGATTATTTACATTTTCTTATTTAATTAACTAATAATTCAATTTCTTCCGGGCCTTTTTACTTTGAATCATAATTTCAGATTTCCTTTATTCAGTGTTAAACATAGATTAACGTAACTGCTTAAGTCATCCAAGTTCTTACTACTCACATCTACACTAATTTTCTTTCACCTTCCCCCTCCTGATCCTCTATATCTTCCGGTGGTGTTCATTTGGTATGCAATACTAGTTCGGCCACTACCCTATTTTCCACAAGAAACCGGACTTGGACTGACTTGAGGCCGCGTCCCCCACCTTGCTCCGTAAAACGAAAACGAAACGAAACGAAAAAAATTGTATGGTTCTAAACATTAAAAATGTTTTTTTTTTGTTCCGGAGGTTAAAAAAAAGCTATAAAAACGTAATGCTAAAAAAAGTTTTCTTGAAATTATGAAAAAAAATCAAGAATAATTAAAATAATTATATTTTTTTTAATCATAAAGACTACTTATTTCAGATTTTTTTTTAAGCATTTAGGCCGTTGCAAATATTCTCGAAAATTTCTCAACAATTAAGAAAATCTTTTTTTTCATATTTTAAATTTGTATATATTCAATAAAATTTTTAACTTGTTAAATAATTTTAAACATGAAAAATATAAATGTATATTTCAAAAATTATGTTATATTGAACTTGATTTTTTTAATATTCAAAATAAACCAAAAAAAAAAAACAGAAACTGTCGTAAAAGATGCCATTTTTAAAAATGTTTTTGCCCCACCCTTACAACATAGAAAAAATAATAAGGGAGCAAAAAATAATACTTGATTACAATCAAAATTTTCCATTAATACAAATTTGGAAATTTGGGAACACAAGATAAAAAATAGTATTTGCATAAATTAATTGATATTTTGCTTTTTTAAGTAGCATATTTTTACTGATGTGTAAAGCTTTTTGTTATACTTTTAGTTTTAAAATTTGGAAAATAAGGCTTGACATTGAAAATTCAGTTTTTTTTCTTGTTTCAGCGAGATCTTACAAACAAAATTGATCCCGTTCATGTACATCTACGGACCACCCTCCATACAAATTCCAATCATTCCTTTAATTTTCTATTGAATTTTCTCCCCACAGCCGATGACGACGAGCACGTCGAAGAGGAAGAGGAAGAAGAGCGAATGCTGCGCGAACGGCTCAAGAAGCGCCAAAGCCGCCGCATGTCGTTCCATCCGAAGCGCTCGAGCAGCAGCAGCAGTTCGAGCAAATCCGAGGCCGAAACCGTCGCCAACGAGTCTTCCTCCGACGAGTACGAGGTGGAGATAAAGCCTGGTCCGGTGAAGGTGTCGGTAAAGGTGCGCAGCTCCAGCGAGAGCGAAGCTGGTTCGGATGCGTCCGGGAGTGAGACGGACGACGAGGAACGGTCGATGGACGCGAGGGCGTTGTCACCGCGGACGCGGATGTCGATATCGGGGATTCGGCCGGAGGACATGACGTCGGATGAGGACGATGAGATTATTATGCAGCGGAAGAAGACCGGTGGCAAGCGGAACGTGCTGGTTTCGGATGAGGAGGATGAGCAGCAAGGCGAGCGGGAGGATTCGTTTGACGAGAGTTTGCCGATGAGAAGTTTCGATGCGGAGGGGAATAAGCGCGAGTCGATTAGTTCGAAGCTGTCTTCAACGGTCGTTTCGGATGATGTTAAGGACACTAGTAGACGGGACTCGATCAGCACGAAGTTGTCATCGACGGCTGTTTCCGAGGAGGAGTTGAAGGATGAGCTGGGCAATTTGTCGATTGGAGGTCGACTGTCGACCAGCGTGCGTCAGTCGATCGGGAACAAGCTGTCTTCGACGGCGTTGAACTCTTCCGAGCAGCACACGTCCGATCTGAAGAGCGATGATACTTCGAGCATTGCATTGATAGAGAAGACGGCGGAGGTTGTGACGCTGTCCAGTGATGATGAAAAGCCGGACAAGCCGACGACGTTGGTGCAGTCGACGATTCGGGCGGCGTTCGCCAAGCAGCAGGTTTCGCAGAGCTTTTACGAATCTAAGCAACGGAAGCTGGCCGATTCGCAGCAATCGTTGGCCACGATGGAGAAGCTGATGCTGGCAAAGAACAGCCTGCCGGACAAGGGCGTCAATTTGATGAAGCGGATTGTTAAGGCGAAGGAGGAGCTTGCGGGATTGGCGAAGGAGTTGAACGGGCTGGAAGTGCAGGAATCGAAGAGTCTTCGGAACGAAATTCGGCAGAGTTTCGAAAGCACGAACAATTCGTTGACCAGCGCGAATGCCAGCGTAAAATCGGTCAAGGACGATGACAAGGTGATCAACATCTCGTGGGATGACATCAAGAAGGCCGCGGATCAGATCGTGCCGGTGCACACCGGAAAGCAGGGAATGGCCACGTTCGAGAACCAGAAAACGCTGACGATGGGCCGTTTGGAGACGCTGCACAAATCGATAGAAACCTGTCCGACGGAGGACACCTACGCGGAACCGCCAAAGCTGCTGAAGATTGAGCTGATGAACCATCAACTGCACGCGCTTGCGTGGATGATGTGGCGCGAAAGTCAGAAACCTCGCGGAGGAATCCTGGCCGACGACATGGGCTTGGGCAAGACGCTCAGCATGATTTCGTTGATCCTGAAATCCGCCGAAACGGACGATCCGGACAAAGAACTTGAGGAGAGCGACTCCGACGAGGAGGAGGACAACAACGCCGGTTGGAAAGCGAAAGGTCGTAAAGATTATTACGCTGGAGGAACGCTGGTCGTCTGTCCGGCCTCGTTGATGCGCCAATGGGAGGGAGAAATTACGACCCGGGTCGCGAGGAACAGCATGGCGGTCAGCGTGTATCACGGCACCAATCGTGACGCCAAATCGCGACATCTCGCCAAGTACGACGTGGTCATCACGACCTACAACATTGTCGCACGCGAGGGGAAAGGCGATCGTGGAGGTCTCTTCGGCGTCAACTGGGAACGAATCATCCTGGACGAAGCGCACACAATCCGTAACCACAAAACGGCCGTTTCGGTGGGCTGCTGTGCGCTAAAGGGTCGTTATCGCTGGGCCCTCACGGGAACCCCAATCCAAAACAAGGAAATGGACATTTACGCGCTGCTCAAGTTCCTCCGCTGTACGCCGTTCGACGATCTGAACCACTGGAAGAAGTGGATCGACAACAAAACCGCCGGCGGAATGGTTCGGCTCAACACGATCATGAAGTCGCTAATGCTGCGAAGAACCAAGCAACAACTGAAGGAAAAAGGCGCCATCCAATGCCTACCGGAGAAGAACATCGAACTCATCGAGGTGCAACTCTCCAAGGACGAAATGAACGTTTACCAGCGCGTCCTGCTCTACTCTCGAACCCTCTTCTCCCAGTTCCTGCACCAGCGTACCGAAAAAGAAAACGCCAACCACTACGGCTACGCCGGAAGCCAAGCAACCTACGCCCAGAACCGCCAACCCAACGGCGCGTTCGATCGCGTCCACCAAAAGCTCAAGCAGCTCCACACCAAGGACGACGTCAAGCAGCACGAGATTCTGGTTCTCCTCCTCCGCTTGCGACAAATCTGCTGCCACCCTGGTCTCATCCACAAAATGCTCGACGACGACGAAGGAAACTTCCACGACGTCAGCGGCAACAACGAAGAAGCCCCCGAGCTGGATCTGCTCGCCCAGCTAAACAACCTCAAGCTAACCGATCCCGACGACGCCGCCAACAACGACTCGACCGGCGCCCTGCGCGAACTCAACATCTCCGACCAACTGCCGGAAAACACGGAGGCCCTCTCGAAGGCGTCCTCCAAGGTGATGATGCGCTCGAATCCGGTCTTCGACATGGATCGGGTCAGCTCGAAAATTGGCGCCGTCATCCGGCTGCTGGACGAGCGGGTGCTCAAAACCAGCGATAAGGCCGTGGTCGTGTCCCAGTGGAGCAGCATGCTGGAGATTGTGGCGCAGCAGTTGCGCGTGAAGGGGGTGCGCTTTACGGCGCTGACCGGGGCGGTGCCGGTCAAGCTGCGCAACGATCTGGTGGTGGAGTTTAACAAGGAGGGCGCCGGACCGAAGGTGAGTGCGATTTGAGTTGTTTTATGAAATTTGCTCCATTCGATTGGGGGTTGTAACGCATTACTTATATGGTAACAGGCCTTAAAGTATCTATCGAGAAATTAAAAGAGGAGTTAAAATTGCTGTTTAATTGCTGTTAAGATTACCAGGGCACTTTGAAAAGTTTAACTCCATGTTGCACGCACACACTCTCACTTTTAATTTCTCGATATACAGCCTGCCGAACGATCGTCTTCCGTAGCGCTGTTGTTTGAGCGATACAGTTTTTGACGAATTATTCGAGCAGTTGCCCCCTCTCATTTCCCAAACCAATCCCCCAATGCCATGCCACACGAGCACGAGGGATCGATCCGAGGACGTGGAGATGAGCGAGATTGAGGGGAAATCTCGTTTATTTTTGACCCATCTAGAGATCGTTACCGATCATATAGCCCAATCTTCAGTTCGCATTTATCCTGAGAGCATGTGACCAAGTCGAAAGTGGCATTTGAAGCTATTCCCTGTGCATTGGGACGTGGCGTTACATCGTGCTACCATCTGGTTTTTTGAAGTGCAAGAGTGAAAAAGTGCTGAGTCATCGTCTAAAAATAGATGGCGTCCTATCTCGCCCAGCCCCAGCAAAATGAAGTCGATAATGTAATTGTAGGAGTTTTACGAGCAGCGGATTGAAATAAAGAACACGTCCGTGTCCGGAGAGAACTACTTTTCGAATGAATTTATTGTGTTATATACATTGGTATGTGTGTCTGTGTGTGTAAATAAATTCTGCACTGAAACGAATCGTCTTATGGACTTTGTGTAGTTGCTAGCACGATTGTGCCAACACTCCTCCTCAACGCAAAGAAGTTTACTTGACACCGAGTGTGTTACGGTGCAGCTCCAGCTTGGTCCGGTCCAGTGGTTTGGTCATGACGTCCGCGACCATTTCGTCTGTTGGCAAGTAACGGAGGTCAATGACTCCGCGCTGGTGAAGATCCTTGGTGAACGCGTACTTTGTGTCGATGTGTTTGGACCGACGTTCGACGCGATCCGACTCTACCATCTTGATGCAGGATTGGTTATCCTCCCACACCACAACGGATTCCTGGTTGTCCTCGGCGAGATCGTTAAGGAGTTTCTTTGCCCACAGCAGCTCCTGGCAACCTTCGGCAAGGGCGACGAACTCGGCCTCGGTGGACGATAGGGCGACGCAGGTTTGTTTGCGTGTCGACCAGCTCACCACTCCACCGCCGAATTTGATGATCAGACCAGAGTTTGACTTCCGGTCGCCTTCGTTACCGGCCCAGTCCGCGTCGACGAAGCACTCGAGTCCCGCATCTCCGTTACCAAGGTGCAGACGGAGGTCCTTGGTTCCTTTCAGGTATTTCAGGGTGCGTTTGGCTTCTGTCCAGTCGCGATCGCTGGGATTAGACACTTTCCTGCACAACAGCGAAGTTCCGATGCAGATGTCCGGCCGGGAGTTTACCGCGACGTACAACAAACTACCCACCAACGAACGGTACGACGTGTTTGTCGGCAAATTTGTCTCCTCCTTTTGTTTTACGTAGCCGGGGTCAAGCGGGATCTTGGACGGCTTAGCTTCCTCGCACCCGAACCGTCCGAGCAGCTTCTCGATGTAGCTACGCTGGTTCAGCGTGTAGTGGCCGTCGATCTTCTCGATGTGGATTCCGAGGAACTGGCGCAACTCTCCCAAAGTAGACAGCTTGAACTGCCCTTCCAGCGTTGTACGGATTCGGCTGAACTCCTTCTCGGAATGGCAGAAGATGACCATGTCGTCCACGTATATCGCGATGAAACTCATCTGCTTGTCCGTCTTCTTCACATAGAGGCACGTGTCCGCCACGCCGGGCTGGAATCCCATCTGCTTGAAGATGCCGTCGATTTTTGCATTCCAGACCCGCGCCGACTGTTTCAAGCCGTACAAACTGCGTTTTAGTCGGCACACCAGGTTGTCGTCCGACTGGAATCCCGGAGGCAACATGTCGTCCCGAGCGGCGATCGTCAGCAGCGTTCGTAGCGTTGTCTGTTTGGCGACAGGTGCAAACACCTCGTCGTAGTCAGTACCGTACCGCTGGGAGAAACCCTGTGCGACCAACCTGGCTTTGTGCCGCACGACGCGGCCACTTTCATCCTCCTTCTTCTTGAACGTCCACTTACAGCCGACGAGTTTCCTTCCGGGCGGCAGCTCCACGAGCTCCCAGGTCTGGTTTTCTTGCAGCGATTTGATCTCCTCCTTCATCGCTGCCAGCCAGGCGGCTTTCTCTGGACCTTGGACTGCTTCCAGGTAAGATCGGGGCTCCTGACAGTGTGCTTGGTCACGTTGGTTGCGTTTTGGTACCGCTCAGGTGGAATGCCCTTCGTGAGCCGGTCGGATCTTCGAAGTGGTGTTGTGCTGCCAGTTTTGTTGGTGGTATCTTCGGTGGACGAACTTGGCGAAACGTCACTGAAACCGTTGAACTCCTCTTCATCGGACAGTGCGGAGCGGAAGGATGCGTCCTCTTCTTCCGCGTCAAGTTCAGCTGGGTTGTCGCCATCCATAGGGCACTCGGGTTCTGCTTCCGGTGCTCTTTCTTGTTCCAGCGCTGGTTCATCGGGTTTCGGTACAGGTTTGTTGAGTACCGAATCGAAAACCACTGTCTCCTCTCGGCTGGTAACCGTGACCGGCTTCGCATCACCGTTCTGATGACCGACCTCAGCTGACGCACTTTCGACGAAACGCACGTCCCGACTGACAATCACCTTCTGTGTGCTTCGGTCCAGGAATCGGTAGGCTTTATGTTCCAGGGAGTAGCCGACGAAGGTGAGTTCCCGGGCTGTTCCAGTGAGCTTCTTCCGCTTTTCTTTCGGTACATGGACCCACGCTTTGCACCCGAAAACCTTCAGTTTCGCCACGTCCGGCTTGGTTCCGTGCCACATCTCAAACGGGGACGACTTCACGGCCTTTGTTGGAAGGAGATTTTGGAGATACACAGCCGTGCTCAGAGCTTCCGCCCAGTAGCACTGCGGAAGATTGGCGTCGAACAAGAGGCAGCGAACCATTTCGGTCAGGTAGCGGTTTTTGCGTTCCGCCACTCCGTTTTGTTGCGGACTGTAGCCCGCCGTGAACTGCGCCTGGATTCCCTCCTGCTTGTAGAAGTTGCGCAGCTTTTCGCCGGTGTACTCTCCTCCTTGGTCTGAGCGCACGGTTTTGGGTTTTCGGCCGAAGAGGGTTTTCACGAGGGCGACGTACTCGGCGATTCTGTCCGAAACCTCCGACTTGTTCCTCAGCAGGTAGAGCACACAGAAGCGGGAGTAATCGTCAATCATGGTCATGAAATAACGATACCCGCCAACGGAAGGTACTTCAACCGGGCCGCACACGTCGGTATGCACCAGGTCCAACGTCGCTTTGGTGCTGGTTGTCGACTCCGCGGGAAACGGTTTGCGTGAGCTCTTTCCTTTAACCCGGGCATGGTCTTCGGGTCTATATGACCCAAGAGCATGATAAAAGTTATCGTAACTTTTGACCTTTGGCACTTACAGAGCTGAAATTTTATGACTTTGTGCATCTTACCAAGACACACATTTGAGCCAAAAATGGACTTCCGGTGGCCACCGGAAGTGCCCCCCAGAAAAAAGTCACACTTATGGTACTCGGGTCTATATGACCCAGAAATGTTTTGGCTGCCAAAATTCGGAACCTTGACCGATTTTGGATGTCTTGGCCGCAAATGAAAGGTTAGAATGTCTACTTTGCGATTCCGACTGGCAGAACCGGTTTTGGGCACTGTGGCCACCGGGAACCTGCTACAACCGAAAAAAGTCCTTTTTGAGGCCCCGACTTTGAGGACCTGTATCTCCGGAACGATAACACATAGCGGGTTGCTTCCAGTTGCATTTGACGGGTAATAACCTCAACTTTAAGCTCCCGTAGAGATGATTTGTCAAAAGTGGACACCGGTTCCGTTAACCCGGAACATCCGAAAAACATGATTTTTTCAGCTTTTGTTATAAAATCAACACATTAGTCAATTTTTTCAACCGGATTTTTTGTAAATCATTACATTCCTATACTATATACTACCCCTGACTGTTTGGGATCGTTCCGGCCAAGTGTGGCCAATCCGGAACCGGTTCTAGGGTACCACCAAAACGGTTCCAATAATGGTATCGCTAGGAACCCGTCATGTTGCATATCAAACTTCATCAAATTGAAAATTATGACCATCTGAAGTCATTCCGATATCCTCTGACTCACCCTGGTCACTCCGGAACCGGTTACCGGTGGCCACTGGGGGACACTTCCGGAGTATGCAGGGAAGCATATCATGCGACATATCAAACTTCATGAAATTGAAAATTATGACCATCTGAGGTCATGCCGATATCCTCTGACCCAACCTGGTCACTCCGGAACCGGTTACCGGTGGCCACTGGGGAACATTGCCGGAGTATGCAAAGAACCCTACCATGCGACGTATCAAACTTCATGAAATAGAAAATTATGACCATCTAAGGACATGCCAATATCCTATGACCCAACCTGGTCACGCCGGAACCGGTTACCGGTGGACACGGGGGGACACTTCCGGAGTATGCAAAGAACCCTACCATGCGACGTATCAAACTTCATGAAATTGAAAACTATGACCATCTGAGGTCATGCCAATATCCTCTGACCCAACCTGGTCACTCCGGAACCGGTTACCGATGACCACTGGGGGACAATTCCGGAGTATGCAAGGAAGCATATCATGCGACATATCAAACGTCATGAAATTGAAAATTATGACTATCTAAGCTCTTGCCATATCCTATGACCCAACCTGGTCACGCCGGAACCGGTTACCGGTGGACATGGGGGGACACTTCCGGAGTATGCAAAGAACCCTACCATGTGACATATCAAACGTCATGAAATAGAAAATTATGACTATCTAAGGTCATGCCAATATCCTCTGACCCAACCTGGTCCCTCCGGAACCAGTTACCGGTGGACACGGGGGGACACTTACGGAGTATGCAAGGAAGCATATCATGCGACATATCAAACTTCATGAAATAGAAAATTATAACCATCTAAGGTCATGCCATATCCTATGACCCAACCTGGTCACGCCGGAACCGGTTACCGGTGGACATGGGGGGACACTTCCGGAGTATGCAAAGAACCCTACCATGTGACATATCAAACGTCATGAAATAGAAAATTATGACTATCTAAGGTCATGCCAATATCCTCTGACCCAACCTGGTCCCTCCGGAACCAGTTACCGGTGGACACGGGGGGACACTTACGGAGTATGCAAGGAAGCATATCATGCGACATATCAAACTTCATGAAATAGAAAATTATAACCATCTAAGGTCATGCCAATATCCTATGACCCAACCTGGTCACGCCGGAACCGGTTACCGGTGGCCACTGGGGGACACTTCCGGAGTATGCAGGGAAGCATATCATGCGACGTATCAAACTTCATGAATTTGAAAATTATAACCATATAAGGCGGTGGTCACCAAAATGCGGCCTGCGGGCCGTATGTGGCTAACCGAGGTCTTCTGTACGGCCTTCGGGATGGTTTTGAAATTATTTTGGAATCCGGCCCACTTTGCGTTCTCATATGAAGTTCGCTAGAGAAATCATGAACTAAGTTTCTTTAAAAAGAAAAATATGTTTTTTTTGACGAAATAACCATAATTGATTTCTGATTTCTATAATATTTATAAGGTCATGGGAAGTATTAAACTAGTGGTGCCTTATTTTCCTGTAGAATTTATAAAGCGATTAAATTTCTAAATTTGGAAATAATGAATATGAAACATTCATTCCTTTAAAAATATAAAATTATGAATGTGATAGTGTGACAAAAACTTTGTATTATCTGGGAATCACGTTGCTAAAAATACTAAGAATAAATAAATATCAAACAGTTCTAAACATCAGATCACTTTCTGACTAAAACTTGTTAGAAATATTGAATAAGGAAATTATAAAATATGAATTCCGAGCTAATATTTTTTTGGTTCAATTTTGTTATCCTAAAAAATCGACAGAACATAAAAATTCAATTTGATTATATTTTTGATTTTTTTTTGTGCCCGAATCTTTGATTCAAAATGAAACGAGAAAACTGTACTTCGTACGAAAAGATCTTAAAAAATTTCAAAATCATTGAAAAAACACTTTTTTATCTTGTTCAATAATACAAATTTTTCGAACCAAAATAAACTTCTAAATTTCAATAAATATGATTTTTTCCTATAACATACGGATAATTCAAAACTTATTACGAACGAAGTTGACTTTATAGCTTTCGGCCACCATTGCTAGTACCAACCACTAGTGTCTTCCTTTTTATCTACAAGGACTTCGCCGCCCTGGGCTCCTAAGTGTATGAAAGTATGGCACGGAGCGACGGCGCCGAATACCCATATTTACGCAAAGAATTATAAAATCAAAACTTATTACTGTTTCTTCAAAATTCACTCAAAAAATCATTGAAAAAATGTTCAAAACATTCAAAGCTTAAATGGAACAATCAAACCAAATGTGTTCGCAAAACCAAGAAAATAATTATAAACAAAAAAAAGCTAATATAAATATAACAAAAAAATATTTTTTTTTAAAGTGAAATATTGTCGAATTGTACAACATTTATATTTTAAAACATGAGAAAAATTTATGAAGAATGTTGATTTTTTTTCAATTGATTATGTATAATTGGTGACAATTTCTAAGTTGTCAAAAATTTAGTTGTTTGTCAAAATTTCAATTTCAAACTATTCTACTCTACAACTTATTTTTTATTTATATGTTACATGTTGCCCACGACTCTGGGGCAAATTTCCAAATAAGCCCGCGATGATCAGCTGGCTGAGGGCCACTGATCTAAGGTCATGCCGATATCCTCTGACCCAACCTGGTCACTTCGTAACCGGTTACCGGTGCCAGTGGGGGACACTTCCGGAGAATTCAAGGAAACATATCATATCATGAAATTAAAAATTATCATCATCTAAGGTCATGCCAATATCCTATGACCCAACTTGGTCACTCCGGAACCGGATACGGGTTGCCACTGGGGGACACTTCCGGAGGGTCTGTAAGTTAGGTAATTTTGGAAGGTTCAACTAAATTTATCTACTACAGAAAATTAAAACCACCATCAATTAAATGGTTCCGGAATGGTAATCGGGCTCGGTTGTGTAGCTGCTAGTGTGATTGCGTCCACATTTCTTGTGACGAGTAATGTGTCATCACGCCTTCTATCGGATGGGGAAGTAGAACGTCGGTTCCAGCCTCAGTTGTTGTACGGTCATTTGATCATTCCAGTTTTCTCCCTGCTTTAATTACAATCAACACTCCAAACCAAGCCTGCTCCGGTGGAGTCGCTGGCGGCAGTTGGACTCCCAATCAAAGGTCGTCAGTCCGAACTCTGGGATGGAAGGTTCTTTGGAAAATGAAAAGGATTTGGTGCTCTCCTCATTAAAACCTTTTAAATCTTAGGTTCGAGAAGAAACTTCAAACTTGGTTCTTTGCATGTTTCACAAATTTCCTCCATTCCCAACCCATTTTCGGTTCCAAATTAATTAGGATGGGCCGGAGGACATCGCCACCAGAAATTGTCTCCCAGTGGCCAGGTTGGATTAAAAAACGTGGGCAAGACCTTTGGTGGTCATAATTTGCAATTTCATGAGGTTTGATATGTCTCATGATATGCTTCCTTGCATACTCAGAATTGTCCCCAGTGGCCACCGTTAACCGGTTCCGGCGTGACCAGGGTGAGTCAGAGGATATTGGCATGACCTCAGATGGTCATAATTTTCAATTTCATGAAGTTTGATATGTCGCATGATATGCTTCCCTGCATACTCCGGAAGTGTCCCCCAGTGGCCACCGGTAACCGGTTCCGGCGTGACCAGGTTGGGTCATAGGATATTGGCATGACCTTAGATGGTCATAATTTTATATTTCATGAAGTTTGATATGTCGCCTGATATGCTTCCTTGCATACTCCGTAAGTGTCCCCCCGTGTCCACCGGTAACCGATTCCGGCGTGACCAGGTTGGGTCATAGGACATTGGCATGACCTTAGTGGTCATAATTTTATATTTCATGAAGTTTGATACGTCGCATGGTAGGGTTCTTTGCATACTCCGGCAGTGTTCCCCAGTGGCCACCGGTAACCGGTTCCGGAGTGACCAGGTTGGGTTAGAGGATATCGGCATGACCTCAGATGGTCGTAATTTTCAATTTCATGAAGTTTGATATGTCGCATGGTATGCTTCCCTGCATACTCCGGCAGTGTCCCCCAGTGGCCTCCGGTAACCGGTTCCAGCGTGACCAAGTTGGGTCATAGGATATTGGCATGACCTTAGATGGTCATAATTTTCAATTTCATGAAGTTTGATACGTCGCATGGTAGGGTTCTTTGCATACTCCGGCAGTGTTCCCCAGTGGCCACCGGTAACCGGTTCCGGAGTGACCATGTTGGGTCAGAGGATATCGGCATGACCTCAGATGGTCATAATTTTCAATTTCATGAAGTTTGATATGTCGCATGGTATGCTTTCCTGCATACTCCGGAAGTGTCCCCCAGTGGCCTCCGGTAACCGGTTCCGGCATGATCAGGTTGGGTCATAGGATATTGGCATGACCTTAGATGGTCATAATTTTCTATTTCATGAAGTTTGATACGTCGCATGGTAGGGTTCTTTGCATACTCTGAAAGTGTCCCCCAGTGGCCACCGGTAACCGGTTCCGGCGTGACCAGGGTGAGTCAGAGGATATCGGAATGACTTCAGATGGTCATAATTTTCAATTTCATGACGTTTGATATGTCGCATGATATGCTTTCCTGCATACTCCGGAAGTGTCCCCCAGTGGCCACCGATAATCGGTTCCGGAGTGACCAGGTTGGGTCAGAGGATATCGGCATGACCTCAGATGGTCATAATTTTCAATTTGATGAAGTTTGATATGCAACATGACGGGTTTCTAGCGATACCATTATTGGAACCGTTTTGGTGGTACCCTGGAACCGGTTCCGGATTGGCCACAGTTGGCCGGAATGATCCCAAACAGTGAGAGGTAGTATGTAGTGTGCGTATGTAATGATTTACAAAAAATCCGGTTGAAAAAATTGACTAATGTGTTGATTTTATAACAAAAGCTGAAAAAATTATGTTTTTCGGATGTTCCGGGTTAACGGAACCGGTGTCCACTTTTGACAAATCAATTCTACGGGAGCTTAAAGTTGAGGTTATTACTCGTCAAATGCAACTGGAAACAACCCGCTATGTGTTATCGTTCCGGAGATACAGGTCCTCAAAGTCGGGGCCTCAAAAAGGACTTTTTTCGGTTGTAGCAGGTTCCCGGTGGCCACAGTGCCCAAAACCGGTTCTGCCAGTCGGAATCGCAAAGTAGACATTCTAACCTTTCATTTGCGGCCAAGACATCCAAAATCGGTCAAGGTTCCGAATTTTGGCAGCCAAAAACATTTCTGGGTCATATAGACCCGAGTACCATAAGTGTATGTACGAAACGAAGACCATGGCCAGGTTAAGGCAGCTTCCACAGGGCTCATCAACTCCGCAGTCGAACACTCTCAACCCACTTGCTAGGTTTTCCGCCTCCATCCGTGCGATGGCGGCCAGGTCCCGGTGACCGAACCTTCTGTGCCAAACGTGCTTGCAGTCCTTGTTGTGGTGTCCACTGGCGGCATACGCGACTTCCTCCGGTTGTTTCAGGTGGTACAATCCTTGCTTCAGCACGCCGACCGCTACCGTTGTCTCGCCTCGCAGGATCCGGCAACCACCAGCGTCGAACAACACTTTTGCGTTCTTTTTCACTATTGCCGGTACTGATAATAAGTTCATGGCAAGACCAGGGGTGTACAGCGCGACACTAATGTTAACTTCAGTTGGCTGTCCTTTTTCATCACAACAAATAATCGTGCCACACCCTTGGCCTTCCACTTTTGCGAATTTTCCATCGGCAAGTTTAACGCACTGCACTTCACTGTTTTTCAGTTCACTAAAAAAAACACCGATCCGCAACTGTGTGGCTGGTAGCCCCGGAGTCAATGACCCACGGCTTAGTGACGTCAGCTACAGCACCGCCGCCGGCGACAAAAGCGAAAGAGACGCTGTCCTCCTTCTTCGGCTTTGTTCTTCTCGCCTTTGTGTCGCCGTCCACGTGGCGACCACGCTGCGGGCACTCGTATTGCTTGTGGCCCTCCATTTTGCATCGGTG
This sequence comes from Culex quinquefasciatus, assembly GCF_015732765.1. Classification (NCBI taxonomy): domain Eukaryota; kingdom Metazoa; phylum Arthropoda; class Insecta; order Diptera; family Culicidae; genus Culex; species Culex quinquefasciatus. The sequence continues at coordinate 18,719,890 of NC_051862.1, read as the reverse complement.
GCAGACCAGCGTCTTCTTCTTGCTGCTGCGTCCGTAAGCACCGACTTTCAGTGCAGAATCACTTCCGGCGGATCCCTGCCGTTTCGCGACCTCGTCCAGTAGCTTTCGCTTGACGAGTTCCAGAGTAAGATCAGCGTCAGAACGGCTCTCGAGAGCCGTAGTCAGGGTGTCGAAACTTCGCGGCAGACTTCTTAAAATCATCGCGACTTGAAGAGTGTCCGCAAGCGGTTGTCCGGCATTTTTCAACCGATCGAAGAGTTCCTCCATAGCGAACAGATGTTCCGCCATGTCCTCGCCATCCGCGAACCGTTTATCGCAGATTCGCTTCAAGAGCGAAACTTTTGAGGTTAGCGTCGTCTTCATGTGATGCTCTTGCAACGCTGTCCAGACGGCCTTCGAGGTCGCAGCTCCACGGATCAACCCGTGTTGGTTATCCTCGATCAGTAGGCCGACGGTGGCCCGCGTCTTAGCGTCCAGCGCCTTCCACGTCTCATCACTTTCCGCAGCTGGCTTCGTGCCAGGATCGACACAACGCCACAAGTCCTCGCGAACAAGGAGAAGTTCCACTTTGAATCTCCATGCAGAATAATTATCATTATTCAGCTTCTGAATGCTAAAGCGATTAGCGTCCATTTTCACGAGAAAACTATTCGATTTTCGCGATAAAACAAGTAAATTCGCGACACGCGGTCAACTTTTGCAATGGCGTCGAAAATTTCTTTTGTTCCTCCGATTTCTACGTCGAACTCAGGCCCATAACCTGTAGGAGTTTTACGAGCAGCGGATTGAAATAAAGAACACGTCCGTGTCCGGAGAGAACTACTTTTCGAATGAATTTATTGTGTTATATACATTGGTATGTGTGTCTGTGTGTGTAAATAAATTCTGCACTGAAACGAATCGTCTTATGGACTTTGTGTAGTTGCTAGCACGATTGTGCCAACAGTAATCAGTCTCGATGGGGAAAAAGTGGAAAAACGTGGACTAAAAATAGCGACGCCATCCCCCTATTGTTGCAGAGTTCTTCAACGCTCAGACTCAGTCGCCAACAGATCATCCGAGAGATTGGATGGGATGGGTTTTGGGGAGGCATGGGACTTGACAACAAATCAATTCCCGCAGCAGCCGAAATCCCCACTCGGCCGCCACCTACCCCTTTTGCCTCGCCAGATGGGTTTCAAGCCATCGACCTTCCGCTTACAAAACAAAACCCGTACCACTTGACCACGGGAGCTCGACCCCTAATGAGATTAAGAGTTTGTGAGAACAGAATCGATTTTGTATGGGAGAAGACTACAAGAGAAAAAGGAGCACGGGTTAAATTCTTCAAAAACAAAAAGTGCTACGTTATTTGTGGATGACGCGTTAAGGAGGTGTTAGACTATTTTCGATCTCACTAGGTTTTTTGGCCAAATTTTTCCTAGTTTTTGTTTGATTGCATTAGAAGAACCTTCTGTTACTAAGCGGTTAATGAAAAGGAAATAGTTGCGAGGGACACCACAAGTTGTAAAATGGTTATTTCGGTAAAAAAAAATGCAGGCAAACAGTCAAAAAGTGCGAGTTTGTTTGTTTGTCGTAGTCTCACACCTCCTTTACTTTATAATTTTCCAGTTCTATTTTTTTGAAAAAGCAGTTTTTATTGGTGATTCTGCTTTTTATGTTCAAATTTATTTATGTTAAGTAATTTGGAAACGTTTTATAGCCTTTTTAAGTTCTAAGATAAATACAAAATTGAGGAGTGAAAATAACTAATGAGAATATGTGAATAGAGCAATTGTTTACGAAATCGGTCTTTTCTTTAATTTTAATTTTTGTATTTTCCAATCCTGCTGTCTTTGGTACGCCCAAAGAAGCCATTTTGCATCATTTGGTTGTCCATATAATTTTCCTTACAAATTTGGCAGCTGTCCATACAAAAATGAAATATGAAAATTCAAAAATCTGTACCTTTTGATAAGGGCGTCCAATTTTCCCGGGTTTCTAATTTCCCGGGAAACGGAAAAAATATTTTTGAAATCCCGGGATTTTTTTTAACTTTCATAAAATATATGTTTTCATTGAATTTGTTATGTTTTTCAAGCTTACAATCATAGAATTAGCTAAATACTGGTACTTGGTGATAATCTTTACTTCAATATAAACAAGAACAGCAGTTTTTTTTTGTTAGTTTAAAGAATATAAAAAAAGTTTTTTGTTCTTATGCTTTGAATTTTTAATGAATCGCAATTTTTAATCCAAAGTGATTTAACTTATTTCATATTAATAATCATGAAATACTTATTAATATATTTCTTTAATTTTTTACAAAAGCTAAAAAATTTCATTGAAACTGTAAAAAAAAAACAAGAAGCGAAAACAAATAAAATGAAACCATCCAATGTAAAATTTTAGAAATGTTTAGAATTTCATATTTTATATTAAACATATTTTTCAAAATATCTTTAAGTCACTACCGCCAACTGGGGGAAATCGGGTCTGCAGTCTGAAAAGGTACAGGATATTTTACAGCAATAAATTTTAAAATTTGTGTACTAATTGTTTTGTTAATTGGGTCCTAAAATTAAGCTTAAATTTTTGGATATTATTGCTCAGAGCGATAAAGCTTATTTTTCTTTGTAAAATGACTCTTTGTACGACTGCAAAGGATTTAAAATGAATTTTTAAATCAATTTTGAAAAATCATCTTCGCGATCCTTCTTGACAGATAAGGTCCTACTAGACAGCTCGTTCCAAGAGGGCCATAGTTGGTCCATCGAAAAAATGTTGTATTGTCAATTTATTTTTTTTGCATTTAAATGAAAAAGTGGTCAGAAATGGTTTTTAATCGTGTTTTTTACCGATGTACATTAAAATTTATATAGGGCTTTACTGCCCATGTTCGCATAAATGTCCCATATGCAAAAACAGCAAGCTGAGAAAAACGCATTTGAAGTTTGTACCATACATAAGGCTACGTGTTAAGTTTTCGCGAAAAACTGGATTTCCTCCTGATTTCTTGAACAAAGTACTGGATGTTATAGGCTCTTTCGAAAGAGCACACAATTTTGAATCAAACTGCATCAATAACTAGACATCGATGAAAATGCATATGGGAAATTTATGCGATCAGGGGTAGTTTAGGACCCAATTAAAAATATCAGAACATTATGCTGTCTTAATTCGTTACTATTGTCCTAATTTGCTCCAAATGCAGATTTTTGATAAAAATTAATTGAATATGATTTTTTCAAGTTTAAAATAAATTAAAAAAAACGTAAATCTTTAAAAAATAAATAAAATATAATGAAAAATATTTTAAGTGCTAGGCATTTTGCGGATCCGTAAACTAAAATTTTAATAATTTTCCCTTATCAGCCAAATAAATGTTGATATATGCCGAATACAAATTTGCTTATGCTTTTAACCCAAATCTGAGTTTCCAGACCAAAAAATGTTTTTTTTTTCAATTTCGGGAATTCCCGGGACAAAATATAAAAAATCCCGGGATTCTGGAATTCCCGGTTTAGGGAAAACCCTGGGTTTTTATCCCGGGAATTCCCGGGATGGACGCACTACTTTTGAGGGAATTTTTTGATCGATTTGGTGTCTTCGGCAAAGTTGTAGGTATGGATAAGGACTACACTGTAAAAATATGATACACAGTACACCAATTTCCAGAATGTGCAAAAAATCTTTGACATAGTTATGAATCAATACTGATTTAAAAAAAATAGAAATATTGGTCACACAAAATTTTCAACTTCATTTTTCGGTGTAAAATTGGAATTAAAATCAGAAAAATTGATGTTTTCTGAGTCTCACCCAAACAACCCACCATTTTCTAATGTCGATATCTCAGCAACTAATGGTCCGATTTACAATGTTAAAATATGAAACATTATTCGTGAATTTTTCCGATCTTATCCGTTTTTTGACAAAATCAGTATTGATTCAAAAAATCCTAACTCAGTCACGAATGTTTTGCACAGTCTGGAAATGTCTGGAAAGTTGTCATTTATATCCCCTAAAATATATAAAAAAAATAGTGTTTTTGCAAACTAGGTCTAAGTGAAAAAAAGTGAAATTATTTTTTTTATCGTGTATAATTTTTTTCAACTACAACCTACAACTTTGTCGAAGACAACACATCGATCAAAAAAATCCTTTAAAAGATACATATTTTCGAAGAGAGCTGTCAAATTTGTATGGAAAATTATATGGACAAACTATTGATGAAAAATGGCTTCTTTGGGCATACCAAAGGCAACTAAAAAGTTTCAGCCAGATAAAAAAATACAAAAAAATCGAATGACCGGAATCTCAGAAAATTGCTCAATAAAGGAAGCATTTTTGCCCTCCTCACCTTACTGAGGAAAGGCTATAAAATCACTCGAAAAATGAACTTATTAATTTGACCTCGTAGACCCAACTTCACGTATACATATCGACTCAGAATCATGTTCTGAGCAAATGTCTGTGTGGATGTGTGTAGGTGGGTGGACAGAAACTCGATCCGTCTTGGGGTCCCATAGGTCTCTATTTAAAATCAGCAAGTTTAGTTAAGTACTTCAAAAGTTATGCTAAAAAACGATTTTGGCGTATGTCCAGAAGATTGTAAAAAGGGTGGTTTTTGCAAGAAAACCTATCATGTTATACATTTATTAAAAAGACCTTTCCAATGAGCCCAAAACATTGAAGATCTGACAACCCTATTAAAATTTATTAGCACTTAAGTGTTATTTATAAACTTTTGGGAGGCCGGATTTCAGATATTGTGATAGAAATATTGTCTGAATCTTCCATATTGTTGGATAGGTTTTTAATCAGTCCTTGCCGATGATCCAGAGATATTGAAGGTCTGCGAACCCTATCAAAGGAACAGATTAATAAAGTTTTGTTAATTTTGTTAATTTGTTAATCATTGTTAAGGGGGAATGTTGCTATTTTTACTGAATGTATTGACTTAATGAATGTGAGGAAGACACCAACCACCTAAAGGTGGATTAAGTAACGTTTTAAATCAAATGTCGATGCTAAAAATTTGGGGTGAAAACTTGAACCACGTACGAAAGCAAAAGTATTCCAATAACCGGCATTCGTATGTTGTGACTGAGTGGAATCACCCCTACAAAAAACAACGTTTGTTTGTTCGTTTCCCGCGCAACGTTCCGCTCCACTAGCCCAAAGAGGAAGCGACGGGTGATTCACCCGTCGTTACCATAGTGGCCGTAGCAAGAGGTTGGTCCGCTGTTTTGCGATTCCAAACAACAAGCCGTTCATTCCGCCGAGAACCGTCACCGCGAGTGGGTCCACTTTGTGGCCTTTCGAGATCTACCTTAGAGTTGTTGTTGTGTCACCCAGAATGTCCAACCGTACGTTCAACCTGCTGTGGACCAGTTCCCAGAAGGACCTGGAGAAGCTCGGAGTGAACGACTTTGAGTACCAGGCCATCGAAGCGCAGCACGATCGCACCGAAATCCAGGGGCACGTGTACGAGCTGTATCTGCGGTACATTGTGATCGCGAACAAGCTGGAGGAGATCTACGACCAGATTGTGCAGCCGCAGAAGCGGATCTTGATCCGGAAGCTGCTGGATAACTGTTTGGGGCGGGTGTTGGAGCTGAAGCATGATCTGGTGGTGATTGATATGAACGAGTTTAGCTATAACGATGCGGTGGTGGAGAAGCTGGGGCTGACGCCGCTGGTGATGGAGCTTAATGTGCCGAAGTACTTCCGGCGCGAGAAGGAGGAGATGCTGAACGAGCGGAAGAAGTTTATGGACGACATACTGAGACGGATTGGGGCGTTGGACGAGGAGGTTGTGGAGGAGGAATGGTCCGAGTTGGACGCGATAAAGATAATTCAGACGCACGAGCGAGCTAGGCAGGGCAGGTTGAGGGCACAGTTTATGAAGGAGTTGAAGTTGTTGAAGGAGAAGGGCAAGCCGGACAGTAGTAGGGACAAGTCGACGACGGGGTTGAACGCGGCGATGAAGATTCAGAAGGTTTGGCGAGGGTACGCGACGAGACGACAGACGCGACGACGCAAGGCGGAAGAAATGATCCTGATAGGAATGATTCCACCCCAGGTCACGACTGCGCGATCGGCGGTTGACGAGCTGGCCGAAGCAAAGTTGCAACGGTACGACCAGCAAAAGGAGTTTCAAGAGGAGTACGAGAAGAGTTTGGTGCGGGTGAAGGAGGAGATTTACACCAAACAGGGTGCCGCCATGAAGGAGGACATTGCCGATGAAATCCGGACGTGGTTCAAGGAGTATCAGAAGCGAACCGGTCGGTTGCCGGATTTTCCATCGGAGGAAGCCGGCGGTTCCCGCCATCTGCTGAGCCGGCAGGCCACCGAGAGTGAGATGAGCCGGTCTTCCGTGATGTCCTCGCGCGAGAGTAAGCTCAAGTCGGCCAAAGATCCGAACAAGCAGCAGAAGCGGCCTGGGGAGGTTTCGCTCGAGGAAGGATTGGATAAAGCATTTAGACCGATGCAATCCGCGTTTCTTCCGGAGATTAAGAATGGCATTGATGAGTATAATGAGATTTGGAAGGGCAAAGACGAATCACACAACCTAAGACAGACGTACTATGACGACATGATTTACGAGGAAAAGTACGCGGACGTAGAGGCCGAGTTGAGACGTATCGTGGACGATATAATGCGGCAGGAGTTGGATCTGCTGCAGGTTGCACTGGATAGAGATCGAGCCCAGAAGGGAAAGAAAACCAAGAAGGGCAGTAAGAAGGCTCGACGGAGTGGCAAAAAGGGCAAGAAGAAACGTGAGAAAGATTTGACCCCCGATCGCACGACGGAGTCTCTGTTTGAGGAGCTGCTCACGAACGGCATAATTAAAAAGTTTCCCGAAACTCCGATCAACTCCTTTGTGGGGGATTTAAGCTACGCCGCTCGGAGCGCACTAAATCCCTCCCCGGGAGACGTTCGTCACCTCATCAAACAGTACTGCATCCTTCCACTGGGTTCTGAGACCATCCGCAATTTTGGACCGTGCATAAAGTCGTTGCTGGTCGCCGGTCCGAAGGGTTCGGGAAAGACGGCTCTAGTTCACGCAATCTGCACAGAAACCGGATCGGTGCTGTTCGACATCAGTCCGGCCAACATTGCTGGGAAATATCCCGGCAAGTCGGGCCTCATCATGCTGATGCACCTGGTGTCGAAGGTTTCTCGGCTGCTGCAACCGTCCGTCATTTACTTTGGCGATGCCGAGAAACCGTTCATGAAGAAGGTCCCCAAAACGGACCGCACCGATCCGAAGCGGCTGAAGAAGGACCTGCCGAAGCTGATCAAGAACATCAACCCCGAAGATCGGATCATGCTAATCGGCACGTCCAACTGTCCGTGGGAGGCGGACATGAAGCTCATGATACAGACCTACCAGCGTTTCATCTACATTCCCCGACCGGATTACGGTGCGCTATCGTACGCCTGGAAGGAAATGTTAAGCCAGTACAGTGGCGTCCCACGGCAGTTTGACACGGGGGCGATGGCCAAGATCTCGGACGGCTACACTGTGGGCTCGGTGGCGCGCTGCATCCGGGAGGTCATCACGTGCAAGCGGATGCTGCAGCTGCGGACGCAACCGCTGACGCATCTGGAGCTGATCAACGCGCTGAGGTTTGGGCCCCGAAGTGATTCCAGTGGTCAGAGGTTGCAAAATTCAGTGGGAAAGCTGTTTTTTTTTTGGAAAAATCTAGCAGTTTTGGAAGTTATTTATTTTGGTTTCTTTTCATTGCCTTAGAGCTCGGAAGGCACTTCGACGGGGGTTTTTTTTATATACTCAAATTATCATAATTTGCGATACGGATAGTAAACGTGGCGAGTATTTGAATAGAGTTTCACAAAATCAGTGCTATTGGATTATTCGTCCCATGTGGCCCGATTCGCCCCAAATGATGATACTTTCTTTAATTCATTGATATCTTTCATTTTACACTGGATGAATGGATATTGGATATTTTGCATTTCGCACTGGATGATTTTTTAAAGCATTTTATGGTAAAATAGTTTTTTAGCGTTTCTTTACAAAATGAGGCTCTTTGCATAATAAAGCAGGGCTGTAAAGATTTTCACTGCTCTTCTTTCCGTCGCGAGATTTTCAGCACCAAAAATTGACGGTCTCTATCACGTGTCTACATAATCCCGTTTGACATTCTCTTTTTCTCTCTCATTCTCACGTTCAAAATTATCCCCCCTCAACTGATCGTAGCTACATAAGCTGCCGCAAAACAAAATTTTCCAACAAAGTCTAACGGTACGTAATGCGGGCTCGGTTCCCAATCCCGCTCTCGCGCTCTTTCATTGCCGTTTTCTGAGAAAACAAAATAATCTTTGGCGAGAGTACGTGATCGAGGAAAAGAGAAGGAGTGATAGAAAGAGAATGCTCTTTTTGGCAATCACGAGATAAAAGAAGAAAACTCACAAGCTATAGTTACGGTACATAGCTATACTCTCTGTTATTTTGGTGCAGGAATCATCAAATGATATTTTTTTCTATCACTCATTTACAACAGTGTCTTCCAGAAATAATTATTTTCATGATTTCTAATAATTTGCATATTTTTAAAAATGTGATTTGCATAATTTTTAAAATGTAAGAAGCATTTTGTGATACTATCTGCTTTTTACGAAAATTTTATGGACTATCTTCGATAACATTATCGATGATAAAATAATCGTTCTCAACAACCCATTATTTCCGTCGGACAATTTTCAAAGCTGCTAGATTTTTCAGAAATTAAATTTCTCGCTTGTTTTTTTATTGCAACCTGTACAGTACACCCAGACTTTTGAAGCCAAATCTATAAACAACATTGACAGTACCTTTGACATTGCATGCTAAAAAGTGAAATGACATAAACGCAAAAAAAAATAAATGATTGTTTGGGTTTTGAAAACAGTGCTCTATGATTACAAAACTATGCATTGGTTAGCGTTGACGTCGCATCAAGTGTCAGAAAAGCTGTCAATTCACGTTATGATTTGGCATCCGCATTTGAGGTCAGAAGTCTATCGTTTGGGTGTACCCACTGTGCAAATGGGCGTTGAATCTCCAGCTCGCGATCCAACACTACTAATCGGACACCACATCTTTTCGATGAAGCGCCCTGGAACCGGTCTACAAGGAGGAGGAGGAAGCGTTCATGTACTGGTGGTGCAAGACGCCCCTCGGAAGGCGCCGCTCGAAGCAGATGGAGATGGAACACGAGGCCCGCATGGAGATCGAGAACGTCCAGAAGGCGAAGAAGAAATAGTGTTTTTGTGCTGCGTGCCGTTTGTTTTGTTGTTGTTTTCGAATAAAGTTCACCGTTTTCTGTCTTGCGTGACATCTCACACACACACGAATCAAGTTTTTTTTTGCGTTTTCCGTGAAGAGTTGCAAATTATTTAGTCATTGTCAAAGATTTGAAGTTAAAGTCTTTGCCGCTTCTTTCCAGATTATGCTGCTCTCGTTGACGGCAGGCGGCGTCGGCCTGAACCTGGTCGGAGCGAACCACCTGATGCTGCTGGATCTGCACTGGAACCCGCAGCTGGAGGCGCAAGCCCAGGACCGCGTGTACCGGGTGGGCCAGAAGAAACCCGTCTACATCTGGAAGTGAGTCGTTTCTACACTACTTTAAACCAAGTTTTTGACAATCCCGCTTTCAAACAGGTTCATGTGCACGGACACGGTTGAGCAGAAGATCATTGGGCTGCAGCAGAAGAAGCTGGACCTGGCGACGCAGGCCCTCACCGGCACCAAGCACACTGGCAGCAAGCTCACGATAGATGACCTCAAGTCGCTGTTTGGGTTGTAGACAAATCTCTCTCTCGGAAAGCAGCAGTTTGTGGCCGTTGAATCTGTGATATCCGCGTGTTTGGGATTTCCACCTTGAGAAGCAGAATCAGAAGCGAGTGTCGTTGGATCGATTTGGTGTTTCGTAATGTATTTTATTGATTCGATGTACTGTTTTATTCTTAGAGTTTAGAAATAGAAACGAGAGTGGTGTTGCCCACATTCCAAAACCATGGTAAGGAACTGTTTGCGATTTTGTTTATTTGCTCGGAAAGAAACTTAGACCTGGTTGTACATCGTATTTTGTTCAAACTACAAAAAATAACACAAACTTTTTTTTTATTCTGTGTTTGTTTGTACACACTTGTGCGTTGGTTTCAACTATCTTTTGATTGTGGTGATAATTTGGTGATGATAACATATTTGATCAACTAACATTTAATAAAAAAAATCTACTCTGGCTTGGGTGGGTTTATCAATGCACTGTGATTCTTCTGGTTTGGTTGTTCAATTATCGCTAGCTTTGTGCACATCCTGGAAAGGTAAGTTGCTGTGTGGTTTTCCAATTTTACAGTAGTGAAACACAAATTGAGATTTTTTGAACTTCAAAGCGACCGACGGTTGGGTCTTCTTTTAACTTGATTGAGATATTCAAAAATATTTTTTTAAGGTAATCATTCCAATGTCATAAACTTTTCAGCAAATTCTGAAAAAAATGAGATGTCATGTTCGTTATCGAAAAACTCGAAAATTGATTCCCAAATTCCAAATTTGACCCTTGTCCCATCTCAGTTGCAACCGGTCCTCAGCCATTCGGCTTCATTTCCGGAGACAGTAGTGTCAGTCAAACAGGTCAAGCGTTTGGTACTAGGATTGCACGTCCCAAGAAGGGAAGTTCGCAGCGTAATGCTTTAGCTTTGCGAAAATTCAGCTTGCCATCGAAAAGAGAACTCAAAAGTGTGTTTTTATACGTAACAAGGTGAACCCGACAAACTTCGTCTTGTTTTTTCGTGTCTAAACGTTTTTAAGCTTTTTTTGCTTATTCAGCCTACTGTGATCAAAATTTGATTTTGATTCCCATTCAATCTGCAGATTATCCGGAATCGATTCCAGAGTGGCCAAAGTTGTCACTTTTTTGGCGTAAGAACCTTCCTTGGACGAACTCAACGCAACAAAGAGAATCTCGATCCGACGTTCCGTATTGAACTGATTCGAGTTCGAAAAAAACCGTCGACATTTTTATATTTTAATACCCCTTACTCAAGGCGGTTTCAAAAACACCCAAAAGGCAAAAACTGGAAATTTGGTTTATTGGACCTTTAAAAAAAATACTCCATATAGAAGAAGATTCAATGAATCATCTTTACGACAAACTTGACACAGTAGGCCTGGCCATACATAGCTTTTCTGTTTTTTGTCCATCAAACGTCATCAAACATAAATTTTGTTCGTTGAATTGGGTTTTTCATGATAAAGTAATATTTTCGTGGTTATATGTTTGTTACAATCATATAAAAAATTATCGAAATTAGTTTAAACTTAAAGATTCTCGAAACGGTCAATACATTTGAACAATTAACACTCAAACGCTCGGGTAGTCATTTGACCCCTATTTTTTTTCTTAGAAATCCCATAACTTTTGATAGAATTGACCAATTTGGATGCTTTCGGTTGCAAAAGATCCAGATTTGTCTATATTTTGAACTGCCAGATGGGGGACAAATGTGGTCCATTTTTACCGGAGATATTCCGGATTCTGTTGGGGTACCTCGGCCCTCCTATATGGGTATTTGGCCAATATAATAAAACTTTTCAACAGAAAAATTTCGGAAATGATGCAAAACTACAAGGCATTATCCTAATACATCATCCTGCAAAAATAATTGACATGGTTAAGTCCTACGGGGCAGCGGAGCCGGTTCCAGTTGGGCAACAATTGACATCAGCTCAGTGAACCGTTTCCGGATAGAACCTGTTCCGGTGCCCGAAGGTCTTCAGCATGTCATGTATCTATGCAGGATGATGTTTTAGGATGATTCCTTGAAGTTTTGCATCATTTCCGATTTTATTCTGTAGAAAAGTTTTTATTATATTGGCCAAATATCCATTTAGGAGGGCCGAGGTACCCCAACAGAGTCCGGAATATCTCCGGTAAAAATGGACCACATTTGTCCTCCGTCTGAAAGTTGAAAATATAGACAAATCTGGATCTTTTGCACCCGGAAGCATCCAAATTGGTCAATTCTATCAAAAGTTATGAGATTTTTAAGAAAAAAATAGGGGTCAAATGACTACCCGAGCGTTTGAGTGTTAAGAAAGTTTTTGTTCCAAATTTCTTTTTCATTTTTTTAAATAGATCAGAAAACATAACCTGAATTTTTGATTTGAAGAATTTAAAATTCAATCAGCCATTTGTTAACATAAATTTTCTGTAAATTAATTAAAATCCGTACAATGATTGTGTTTTAAAGCATCTTCCGTTGATTCTTTATTTTTAAAATTTGTAAATTATGTTTTAAAAATTGAAGCAATGTTTTATTGTTTCTTTATTGTTATGTTATGCCAAAACGAAAATAAAAACTTTTTTTTTGAAACATTAAAAATTTAGAAATTTTACTAAATCAGGTTTCAAATTTGTTTATATTTCCTTATTTGAAAGTTCGCACAATTTGCACAATAATCAAGGTATTTTATAAAATACTCTTGTAACTTGCTTTACATTATCTGGTTTACCTTTTTTATATTCATATTTGCTTTATGATTTGTATTTTTTGGTGTAATATTTGTTTTCTCTTTTCGCATGGTTAAGAAACAGATCCGTTCGGGCTTTGTCATTTATTCGTGGCCAAGGTCTTCATGTTTTTTTGTTCCTTACAATGTTTTTTTGTGTATTTTTTAGTATTTTTCTATACTTTTGCATTCGTTGGTGCCTTTTCCATTCTATGCAGATTCTTAACTAGTAGGTAATTGTTATATTTAAAATCTTAAAATTATTATTTTCTTCTCATTATAATCTTCGATAATGATAATGATCTTTTAGGGAGGTTTTTCAAATATGTTGACATCAATATTATCCTAATACATTCGTAGTTATCAATTTAGTCATATTTTGACAACAACTTTTTTGTATACATCGGGCAGTGTCACAAAGCAGATTCACGACACTGTCCGACATTTTTGGTTGCGCACTTTCCACTCCAGACCAAAACCCTGACAATTAGTGATCTGGATTGGGGAGCAATATGTGGCACAATCTTTGCTACGTCCAAGAGGTTTGCAAAAATTGGGCGAACCATTAAAATGGCGCAGTTTCAAAGCGATTTTAGCAGTTTTCTTATGTGCTAAAATGATTTGAAAATAGTTTTATTACGGCGATTATCGTGCAAATTGTTGAATAATAATTTTCTTTTTCGCGAGACAACATTTCCTACCTCAAAAAATTTTTTTTTCCAAAAAAAAAAATTAAATATTTTTTCAATTTTTTATATTTTTGTTCAAGTATTTTTCAGAAAATGTGAAAAATATCTAAATATTTGAAAATAAACGTTTTTTTAGCGATAATGATTTTAAAACAATATTCTGTGTAATGTTGTTAGTTTGCAGAATAGGGTCCTAAAGCCCTATGTCAATTTGTATGTACAAAGGTAAAAAACACGATTACAAACAATTTCTAATCACTTTTTTTCATTTTATGCAGAAAAAACGAAAAATACAAGACAACATTTTTGCGATGAATCAACTATGGTCCCCTTGGAAAGAGCTGTCAAGTAGGACCATTTCTGTCAAGAAGGACCGCAAGGTTGATTTTTTAAAATTCATTTAAAAGGCCAATGGGTCGTACAATGGGTCATTGTACTCAGAAAAATAAGCTTTTGCGTTGTGATCAATAATATCAGCAATTTAAACTTAATTTTAGGACTCAATTGGGTCCTAAAATGAAGTTTAGATTGCTGATATTATTGTTCACAGCGATAAAGCTTATTTTTCTGAGTACAATGACCCTTTGTACGACCACAAAGAGTTTAAAATGGATTTTTAAATCAATTTTGAAAAATTAACCTCGCGGTCCTTCTTGACAGAAAAGCTCCTACTTGACAGCTCGTTCCAAGGGGACCATAGTTGATCCATCGAAAAAATGTTGTCTTGTCAATATTTTTTTTGCATTAAAATGAAAAAAAAAAGTGATCAGAAATGGTTTTTAATCGTGTTTTTTACCGTTGTATATAAAAATTGGCATAGGGCTTTAGTACCCAATTACCGTTACGGCTAATACAACGTATTAGGCTTGGCCGGTTTAAGGGCAAACGAGATGACGTTTCATTCATAACAAAATGGCAAAATGGCCTTACACTAAAGAATGTATTCTTTGTATTGTTCTGTTTCTAGTAAGATAATTAGAAAATTTATTAATTCGTTTAATAGATTATAGAAAAATAATCGCACTTTTTGTCTTACGACATTTATAGCTTTGTAGAAGTCTACTTGAGTTATTTTCAAAAATAATTGAATGCAGTTTAAAAGCCAGCAAAAAACATTCCAGGATGTGCTCAGATATTTTTTTTTTGCAAATTCAATCTATTATCTACTTTTCAAATACAATCAACAAACGACAATTAACGCATTATTTTTAAACAAACTGCAAACAAAACTTTTTAAATTGTTTCAAAAGAATTTCACTGTTTAATGCATATGCTTTTCTATTTTCATATTCTATTGAAAAAAAAAAAACTTTCAAGGTTAGATTCATAAACTTGCACTGTAAATGAATAATAATCTTCGCTTAAAAAATATGTTCCACTTTCCGCAAGAATTAATCCGTTGACTTGAGCAAAAAACCGAAAATCCGACCTTAATTGGTGTACGTGTACTGAAAGATCGCCGCCGACGGGGCCCGCATCGGAATCAGCTGCGACCCGATGCCGTTCTTCTCCTTGACTACCATGTAGTCCCGGCCGTTGATCATCTGGCGCGCCGCGTCCCCGTCCGTAACGATCTGACTGCCGAACATTCCCTTGGCACCGATCATGCCACTGGTGTGCCGGCTGAAGATCTCCGCGTACGGCGGCGGCGGTGAGTCCGACACCCCCTTGCTCAGGTAGGTGATCTTCTCCGGGGGCAGCTTGAGTCCGGGTCCGTTGAGTTCCTTCAGCTCCTTGGCCAGCTTGCGCTCGTTCATGATGCGGGCGAACATCTGCCGGGAGGATCGCAAAAGGTTACCAAATGTTCCAAGCCGTTCTCATTAATCGCTTACCTCCGAGAAGAACACGGCGATCGACGTGCAGAACCCGGTCAACATAACCAAGTAGGTCATGACCAGATCGCGGTTCTTCAGCTGACGCTCAGTGCCGCCCAAGTTCTGCGGGCAAATCTCGGCCTTGGGCAGATTCTCCAACAGCTTGAACTTGATCAGGCCTCCTTCGACCATGTTGAGAAGTCTGGAAAAAATAAATCAGTCAAAAACAAAATCTGCCCAAGTCACAGCTGTCAGTCGTACTGCGGATCAAACAGGGCGTTCCAGCGGGTCGAGTTGGGGTACGCGAAGGCCCGGACGCGCTTCAGGAAGGGTGTCGTGGCGGTCGCGAACGGACAGTGGCTGCGCTCGTTGATGGGGTTGACCTTGCGCCGCACTAGGTAGTCGTTGTACACGAGGTGCTCGATGGCGGGCCGATCACGGACGTACACGTAGTTCTTCTTGGCCACCGTCGTCATCAGGATGTCGCTGTCGTTGAGGTTCGTCGTGAACTCGACCAGGTGCTTGTCCACGAGGACGCTCAGCGAGTTGAGCGCTTCGTCGCTCTGGGTAATTAAAATAAAAACATGAAATATTATTTTTTATAATATTTATAAGAAATAAGAAGTAGAAAAACACAAAAGGTAAATCTGTAAACTTTTGGATTTGTTATTCGTGAATTTAGCCCTTTACAAACCAACCCCGCCTTTGCCAGTGTTTTTAAAAATGTCTTTGCGACTTTGCCAATTTTTTTTTAAATGCCATTTTTTTAGGGGTAAACTTTGGCTGTGTTTTACTAACATTTCCTATATTTGAAGTAAAAAGAAGTATGCAGTAATTTTTGTGGCCATAAGCATTTTCTTACAATTTAAATAAAAATGGTGCCATTCTATAGTAGAAAATGTGAAAACAAGAAAAAAAAATGAAAAAGGGTACAAAGACGGAAACGGCAACGAAAATCCGGCGTGTTGACCGCGACGCGCAACGTTCAAATTCTCCAAAGCAACTCTTTTGAGATAAATACAAGTAGGGGAAATATGCCCATTCTAATCACTCTAAGCCGTTCGACCAATTCTCATCACTTTTCCGTTTTCCGCTATTAAATCAACATTTTCAGATGTTTCAACAATGGAGAGTTGCTTGCTCACTTTTATTTGAGCTATTCATTACTTTGGAACAGTCAAAAACACTTTATGAAAGCTGTAATTCATGATCAAAGTGCTGATAGGCCGATAATAGAAATAGGCTGAGAAAGGGTATAGTTCCCCTACGAGAAAATAAGTGAGTAGGTGGTTTTTTGATTTAAAAAAAAACGAATTCAAACTCAGTCAAAACGCTTATTTTTCTTTAAAAAAGTTTAAGTTTAAGTGTAAAATTATTTGTTTTATTCAAAAGGTATTTTTCAAGAATGTCGAAAACTATATGTTTTTGTTTTTCTTGATTTCATTTTTTTTCGAAAAATGCAGAAAACTTCCCTGAAAATTCGTAGAATTTCTGATGGGTTTAGTGTCTTGGGCTAAGTTTTAGGTTATAATAAGGATCTAAAAAAAATACGAAACAAAAAAAACTGGAGTTTTTTGTTTTACTTTTTATTATTTATTCAACTCACAATAAAGGTAAAAGGGACGATTTTATTTATTAAAATTTTAGGGGAGGTAAGGCATCTTTTGCGCCAAAGCGGCTTGAGTTTAGAAGTGGACAAGTGTGGTACTGAAGACATTTTTTTTAAGTGTGATATTTGAAAAATTTGGCATTTTCAGGTATGTTTTTTTTCGAAAAATGTTCAGTTTTTGTAATTTAAAATTACTTCAGGTAGGAAAAGCATCAATGAAATATTTTTTTGAACAGGTGAAAAAATCCTACAATTTTCCTCTTTTGCCTTTGTTGATTGGACTGCTGGTTGCTGAGTTACAACCAGTCAATGTTCAAATTTTAGGATAAATCAGTTTTTTTTCTAATTGTCACCAGTATCCTTATTTTTCTACTAGCGATGTCTCGAAAATTATTGGTTTGACTTTAACCCTCTACTGCCCAAATTTTTTTTTCGAAATTTTTTATTTTTCCCGTGTTTAGGAGGTCATTTTGAGCAACTTTTGTTCAACGAAAAACTTTACTTCTCTTGTTTTATGTTTTTCTTGTTTCATTTTTAGTATTTTTATTTGCATTTATCTTGTTTAGTTTATGTTTGTTTTTGTTAGTATTTGGCCTTCTCTACAACCTCCTATCATTACATTTTGCCTATCTAATTTTTTCATGTTTTATTAACAGTAACTTTTTCAATTTTTTTCATGTTTTTCACATTTTCTGCTATAAAATGGAACCATTATCATTTAAATTGTAAATAAATGCGTAGAGGCATAGTCTGGGGCACTAGAAAAATTACTGCATACTTCTTTTTACTTAAAATATAGGAAATGTTAGTAAAAAACACAGCCAAAGTTGACCCCTAAAAAAATGTCATTTTTAAAAACATTGGCAAAGTCTCATAAAACAAGTCAAACTTCCAACCCTAAAATTTTCCAAAATTTTAAAAGTTCTTCTTTCCAATGCTTTTTGAAGATCAAAAATTGGTTGAAAAATGGTTTTTTGGCGATTTTTTAAATCGAAGCCCGTCTAGAGGCGGGGTTGGGTTGTAGAGGGTTAAATGTTCAAAATGAAACTTGTGTGATAAACATAATTTCAAAAATTATTGTTTTAAGCCCTTTTAAATTGTTATCCTTCTTTCTAAAATTTAATGAATGTTTTTTATTTTAAAGAGCAGATTTTTTTTTTTTTCAAAAGTTTCCCTTTTTACATTGAAAACAAACAAACAAAATAAAGTTTTTTTTTAAATTGAAAAACATTACCTAATTTTGCCAACACACTTAATTTTTTTTACCGCATTCGGTAGTTAAAAATTCGGTTAAAAAAGTTCTAGTGTGTACCTATGACTTCAAAACGGTGCTAATACATCAAAATTTGATTTAGGAAATTTTATTTTAGATTTTATTTTTCAAAAGTCATGGTGTATGTGAAAGTTTGTCTGTCAATTACTTTTGAGCAGTTCTCTCAGATTTCGGTTTTTTGATTTTTTGTATTTTTTAATCCGACTGAAACTTTTTTGGTGCTTTTGGTATGCCCAAAGAAGCCATTTTGCATCATTAGTTTGTCCATATAATTTTCCATACAAATTTGGCAGCTGGCCATACAAAAATGATATATGAAAATTCAAACATTGCCAAACATTCAATATTATGCCCTGTTAAAATGTTAGTCTTGGTTTAAACATTTTGAAAATATTTTTCACGAATGTTTCATATTTTAACATTGAAAATCGGATCATTAGTTGCTGAGATATCGACATTAGAAAATGATGTGTTGTTTGGGTGGGACTTAGAATACATCAATTTTCCTGTTTTTAAACATTTGCATGGCAATATCTCAGCAACTAAGGGTCGTATCAACAAAGTTGAGAAATGCAAAATATAGAGAATTTTCTCTGAATCAAAGGTGGTCAAACATGTGCACTAATTAAAAAAAATGAAAAACTGCGACTATTTTCAAAAAAGTCACCTATAAATGGATTTAACTTGAAAACGGTGCCCTTTATCAAAAATTCACTGAAGTACATTTTGATTGCAAATTTGATTTTACATCGAAAAATGAAATTGAAAAATTTTTGCGGCCAATTTTTCGATTTTTTTGAAAAAATCAGTATTGGTTCAAAAATTCATAACTCGCTCAAAGATTTTTTGCACAACCTGAAAATTTCTGAAAAGTTGGCATTTGATATCCTCTAAAACATATCAAAAAATAAAAAAAAATTAAATATTGTGTTTTTTGCAAATCAAGTTTTAGTGACAAAAAGTTAAATAAAAAATCACCAAATTTTTTTTTACCGTGTACCATTTTTTTCAGTGTAGTCCATTTCTATACCTACAAATTTGCCCAAGACACCAAATCGATCAAAAAATTCCTTCAAAAGATACAGATTTTTGAATTTTCATACACCATTTTTGTATGGCCAGCTGCCAAATTTGTATGGAAAATTATATGGACAAACTATTGATCCTTGCACTGTAACTTGGATTTGGCCCGCACTTTTCTCTCGCACTTTTGACAACAAAATTTCCAAAAACTAGGCAACCAGCAGTTGTTTATTTACATTTCCAGTCGCAGTTTCCACCAAACTGGACATTCGCACTTTAAAATTGCGACTGACAGGTGAGCAACATCGGCTCGCTTTGATCATTTTTTGAGACAATTAAAATTTCCCAAGCCAGTTTGACAAGTCGCAATAGTGCGGTCGATAGCAATAATTTAGTGTGAAGTCCAAGTTAGTGAGAATTGCGCAATAATGATGCAAAATGGCTTCTTTGGGCATACCAAAGGCACCAAAAAAGTTTCAGTCGGATTAAAAAATGCAAAAATTAAAATTTAAGAACAAAGACCGATATCGTAGAGAATTGCTCTTTTAAGGATATAAGCATTCAACCTGTTTAAACAGTTTTTCTGTGTGAAGGGAGCACAATAGGGTGAAAATAAAAAAAACGACATTAGGGACACCCCCTGAAGCGATTCCTTAAGCAAAAAGAAGTAACTGTGCCAATAGGGTGGAATTGAAAATTATTTCGAAGACAATTTTTTGATTTGCAATTTTTCGTTGGGTAAAAATGACGTATCATTTGAATTTCTGGAAAAGTTGAGAATTCCAATATGTGATTTGGGGCCACCCTGTTGGCAATGCGAACTGCAAAATAAAGCTGTTAAATTAAATTAAAACTATATTTACGATTTACCATGAACGTTCTGTTAAAAGTTATATAACTGCTCGTTAATCGAAACAGGCTTTGATTCATTTCCTCGCTCCAAAACCAACCGCACAGGTCAATTTTGGAACCAACGCCCACGTGTTCGGCCGTCGTTAGACTGCCTCATAAAATATTCCATTTATTTTTGGATTACTGCGGTGCTTCCCAAACCCCACCCCTCCCAAATCATCGTCCTGCTGAGCTTTTCCTCGGAGTGTTGATTTTTGATTTCCACGCCACGGAACCATCAGGTGTGGCGCTGGCCATCAAGGACGGGAAAGTGTCGTTTTTGATGGGGGAAGGACACACCTTGTAGACACCTCAGATGGCTTTGGACAGAAGAGGTACCGACTAGGGGAGGGAGGTGTCTCATAATTTACCCCATCAAATATGTACCACTTTCACGGTGATTTATGGGAGCTGGGACGGGGCTTGGAAGCCGAAATGTTTTGTCGGTTGTAAACAAGCCGGACCGTAATCAATTATTGACACCAGCCAAGTCAGCCGAAACAAGAGTGACCACTTCGGGCGAGCACTAGATTAGTCCCAAATCGGCACTTACGTTCTTGATGGCGTACTCGATGGCGTTGCCGCGAATGGTTACAAAGTTTTTTTCTTTCCGGCGCACGTCCTCGGCGTTGTTGATGGGCAGCGTGAACTTGGACAGGGTCAGGAACGCGGTCAGGTTGGCCGTGTAGAACGACGTCAGGATCGTGATGAAGATCCACCAGCTGGCGAACAGGATGCGGGTCGAATCTGGTGGTGAAGGGGAGGAGAGGATATGTTGTTTAGCATAATACAACATTCTGATAATTCTCCGAAAACTTTGTTTCGTGCAGAAAATGTATGAAAAAATGAATAACGCAATTGCTTAAGATACTAAACGATACCAAAAAAACAATTCTCGAATTAAAGAATTTTTAAATACTTTTCATGCATGAAAAAAAAAAAAATTGCTGGCATTTAGAACATCGTGCCATAAAGTTAAACTCTAGCATTCATTTGTAAAACCTACATCGAAACATCATTGCATGCATGCATTGTAACCATTAAATCCCATTCCCGTTTGTGTGTTCAGCACATGTTGTAATTACCATCCGGCATTTTTTTGCTCTCATCAACCATTAAAATTAAAGACTCCAACTGTAACACAATGCACTTTGAAAGAGGAACCCGACTCAACCCCGGGCAGGCCTATAATTTACACCCAGCAGATAGTGACAACCCGATAGCCAAATCGGACCCCATGAATAACTGATGGACGACATACCTCCGGTCGGGGACAGGGTGCTGCCCTGTTTCATGAGCGCGCCGTACACGAACCAGATGCAGTGCGGCAGCGTGTACCGAACCTGTTCCGAGTCCTTGGTTAGATAGTACCGGATGACGAGCAGTCCGTAAATGATCGGACCCACGGCCAGCAGCGAAACCAGAATCAAAATCCAAACGTCCCGATCGAAGGGCGCCAACAGCCCCGAACCACTGGCCGACTCCAGCGGACGGATCATGATCATCATCCATTCGCCCTCGTCCAGGCCCGTGGAGTACAGGATGTGCTGGCGGGCGTCGGCCAGAATGGGCAGAAAGGCCACCGCAATGTCCGCCTTCTCGTTGGCCAGCAGCTCGATGATGCTTCCGTCCATGTCGTCGCTCGAGCCGACGATGTTGTGTTCCGGCATGACCAGCGTGTAGTTGAACTTGAACTTCTCCATCAGGAACTCGAGCATCTCGAAGGCCACGCCGCGCCCGATCAGCGTTCCGTTGATACGTTCCGTGTAGCTGAGGGGCCAGTCCTGGAGAGTCGAAAAGAAGAAAATTGTTATGCATAAACAATTTTGGATATTTGCGAATCTCATTGTACGAAACTGTTAAATTTTTGTAATTTTCTAAAAACCAGATTGACATTGAGTGGATGTGTCAATGTGAAACATATAAATTTTAAGCATTCTAAAAGCCGTAAACCATGCGGCTCCATTAAAATTCAATGGAAACTAAACTTAATGTAGACGCATCCTTCTGTTCGATTGCTGTTCCAGTAGGGCAGGCTTGCCCAACTTCCGGCCCGCGACGGCTTTCAAAATAGTTCTATGACCGGCCCTAAAGGCTGTTTATGAAATACTCAAAAATTTAAGATACAAACTTGAGATCAAATTTTCAGAAATTATAACAAAGCATTTATTTGTTTTATTTTTGCTTTAGCGCCAATGTGCAAAAGGAAAGCTAAAAGACACTAAATTGAAATTTGGCTGTTTTTACTTCTTATTGAATTGTTACATTTTTAAGGATTCAAGTTTCGTTCGGCTGGAAGAGGTTTGCGACGAGAGTGTACTTCTGCGATATCGCAGATAAATTCCCTGGCTGATTTTGGAATCAGCAGCTCTTCCTGGTCCTACAAAAACATCGGTAATTCTAGCGAAGATTTTCACTAAACCAGTAGGTTTTCAAACGGAATCAAACAATTGAGACAGTTTCTGGATGGATACAACCGCGTCGACTCCATAAACGACTCCTTAAACCTTCCATTCATAATTATAAATAAAATGACGAACTCGTCCTCAAGTTTCTTAAGATATCGTAACTTCAACTTTAGGTCCTCAAAAGCAACAAATTTTTCATTCCTGCAAAAAACAATTCCAATGATCCATAACAATATTCTCTACTTTTGGCGAACAGTAAATTGGTTCCACTTCGACAGTTCAAAATTTAGACCGTTTTGCGAACCACTATTCGGCACCCAGGATATGATGAATTATGGCTAAATCTTATCCGGCCCACAGTCTTTTTTATCCCACAAGTTTGACAAGCAGCAGGTATTCTGCCAGAAAAAGTTTACTTTTGTTCAACTTTTGTTATTAACAGTAATCTAAAATTATAAAATCTGGAGTTTTTTTTGAAAAGGTCCAATGAACCAAATTTCCAGTTTTTGCTTTTTGGGTGTTTTTGAAACCGCCTTGAGTCAGGGGTATTAAAAAACATCCAAAAAGCAAAAAACTGAAAATTTGGTTTATTGGACCTTTTCAAAAAAAAAACTCCAGAAATATTCTTTTAATTGGATTTTGTTATAAACAGTAAGCTAAAATCATAAAATATTACTTCAATTGTCCAAGGTTATTTAAATTTTGAAAGTTACCTTAGTTTTTTTTTAAATCTGAATGTCAACAGGTATACAAAATCTCATTAAAAATAGTTTTAAATTATATTTGGTTTTTTCTGTGTTCTTTCAGAAGAAATCGAAGTGCGATCTCGAAAAAAATTACAAATAACCGTTAGAAAAAGCGTCTAAGATTAATTGTTAATTTCAATTTAAATTATTAAAACTTCAAAATCTAATTTTTTGCTAAATATTTGAACTTCGCAACGTTTTATTTAATATTGGAAACGGATCAAAAAAAACTTTATAGGAAAAAATCTTGTATAAGTTTTCAAAAAGACGTAAGAGCCAATTGCAAACAAAGCCTTTTTTGCATTGGTATTCGACCTACAAACGAAAAAACAATTTCAAAATTGCTTAAGTTTGTTCATCTACGCGTCTATCAAGTGCCTCAAATTAAAAATAAATGAAATTTTGCTACAATTTGTAGAATTTTTTTTGAAAACTCACCCGAGAAATTAACATTGCTCTAAAGCATTATTAAAATCATACAGAATCAGCCTTTTCAAAGTTATGTGCAAAAAAACACGCATTTTCAGATAAATAACCCTTCAAAATGTTTTTCATAAACTGCTAATGTTATATAGAATCCAAAAATTAAAAAAATCTTTCAAAAATGTTTTAAAATATGTTATTTATTTGATGGAACCACAAATTTGAAATCATCTCTTTAACCCATTCAGGCCTGATTTTTTTGAAAATATATTTTTAGATAATGATGGCAAAATGATTTTTAGACCATACGAAAATTATAGGCTATTTTTTAAATTTTGGATCATGTATCAAATTAAATTATTTACAAAATTGTTCATGTTTAAAACAATGTGAAAATTCATATGAAAAAAAACAAGATTACATGTTTTGCAAATACAAAAAAAAGCCAAAAAATATTAAGAATTTAGAAAAAAATATTTAGAATTTTGGTCTCGTTGAAAAGAACACAAAACCCAACAATTTTCTGTTAAACGATTTATTTTCAAAGAACCCCGGTCACGAAATATACTAGCAGAGCTAGTTCTGCTAGAATCCTGCTAGTTTTGAAAAGAATGCCTAGGTTGGAACAGTCGTTGAATAGACTATAGACTATACGCATGGAAAACAAATACGTTTCTTTCACTTAAAAAACCTATTTAAATGTAGTTTTCGGAATAACAAAAAAAAGTTGAACTCGATGCAAAATTTGATTTTTCCAAATCTATTTTTTGCACATTATTAGATGAACTACTATTTGAATAGTCCAAAGCACTGGTAATATTTAAAAGAATGTCAAAACACAGAATTATCTTCAAAGAACTGGTAATGTTGGAAAAAATGCAAAAGCTTCCAGAAATGAATAAAATCATCTATTAAATATGCTGAAGAACCAGTCATGTTTGAAAAATGTAAAAACTCACGCAAATAACAGTTTTATTGTTTTTACAATTAGTTTTCTGTTGATTTTCCATTTGCCGAAATGTCCATTCGACGAAACGACTTTAGGTTACATGTCCCGCACCGCGGTTTAAATGATTCTTCTAACCCATTGAAAAAGTCTTTTTATAGATGAGCATTAATTTATTTCTTAGCAATTGCCGTTGAGTAATAGAAGGATCACTAAAAAAAAAATAAATAAACGAAAAAATACTAGACATAACAGAAAAAATTGATTGTATTGTTAAAAAATAAGGTTTTTTCAAAACTTAACATGACTTTTTTTCCCTTTTCATGAACATTTGAAAGATGTTCAGCAAGAAAAATATACCATGATTTTGTTCTTTTTTTTATGTTTCTAAAAATCTGCATATTATTCCTCGCCTTACCTCCAGCGTGGTCACTTTGAGCATCCGGCCCTTCAGCTCGTTGGCCAGCTTCTCCTGGAACGCATCCTTGACGGCCTGGCTGGTGCGCGAATCGCTTTGGTACACAAAGTTCTTAGTCCCGTACCGGTTGGGGCCGGTCCGGTCCGGCCGCACCACCGGAATGGCCCCCCGAACGGCGGTGATGGCCAGTTGGGAGAAGCATAGCAGCAGAAACAGACCAGCGCAGGATAGTTTGGGAAATTTTGCACACTTTTTCTCGGCGGCTTGGGATTTACTCATGATCACCTTGGTGGGACATTTTTTGAAGGATTTTTTTTTTAAATTTTACCGTGTTTCACTGTTTTTCTGATATACAATTTGGGTTCACAAATGAGAGAAACTTTATTTCCTTGAGTTAAAAAAAAACAAGAAAAAACTTAAATTCAACAAAAAATAGAAAAAAATCCCAACACTTTAACTTCTCTCCAACTGGTAATCCAAAGGGGGGTTCGTTTCTTTCTCACTAATGCACAAGTCACTTTCCGAGTTTCGCGTCCGTACCGGCCAACCGTTCGCAAGGAACTGAACGGGCAAGTCCCCAGGCGTTTGGACGGAAGTGGCTCCCAGACCTAAAGCGCACCATCATTGTCGGGAGTCATTACATACGATTTCGTATACACACACACGTGGGGGAAGAATAAAGCCTATCACCAACCCCCCCCCCCCCTCCGGTGGTCAATCATAAATTGTTTAGATTTGTTTTTTTCTATTTATTCTAGGCCCTTTATGTAGTAGTATTCCATGTGAAGTACGGCAATTTGTTTTGTTTGTAAAACCTAAGTTTAGTTTTTTTGAGTTTCGTACAAATATCGCTTAACAATGTTGACATTTTTCAAAATTGGAATTTTGAATCGACCTTCATTAGTAGTTTATGCAACAAGTTGCGAAAACAAAATTTTGTTCAGCACGAGTCGTACATTTAACCAACGAGGTTTGCCGAGTTGGATAAATACGACGAGTGCTGAAATAGTAGTTTATGCAACGAGTTGCTTACAACATTTTTTGCATTTCCGAAAAACGCTTTTTTGCAATTCCGTCGTGAAACTTCTAACTTTCCCTGTCATTCTTGAACGACGAAATAGCCTACCTTTCTGTACCAAAAATAACAGAATCGAAAAGCAACACTTTTCAAAATAAATGCTGAAAAGTTCTACTTTTCAGCACTCAAATGAGTGCTGAAAAGTTGAACTTTTCAGCACTTGTTTCGAAAAGTAACACTTTTCCACATTTTTTTGATTTAAACGATTTATTGACAAAATACATGAAAATTTGACTTAAAATTTCACTCAGTGTGTGTTTTTTGGAATTGCAAAAAATTTTGTATGGAACTCATTGCAAAACTTGATTTTTTTCAGAACTCTTCGTATTTATCCAACTCGGTGAACCTCGTTGGATAAATGTACGACTCGTGCTGAAAAAATCCTCTTTTTGCAACTTGTTGCATAAACTACTATTTGAATGGAATTTTATATCAAAGATCCACTGCCGCTCGAAGCAAGTCCGTCCCATATGTATTTTTATCGTTTTTAAGATAAACCCGACAAAAGTCTTGTTTTAACACCTACTTCAAGCCTATTAAATAAAAAAGTCATGTTTGTTCTAGAAATTCCAAAATAAAAATGACTTGTGTGCTGTCCCATATGCAAAATAAAGGCATGTCAGTTCTTGTTTAGAAATGTCTCACAAATCGATAAAAAAAGTGTATTTTTTTTAACAACTCACAGATTATGTCTCTAAGAGCCTGTTGAA
The DNA here is from genome assembly GCF_015732765.1 of Culex quinquefasciatus. Taxonomy (NCBI): domain Eukaryota; kingdom Metazoa; phylum Arthropoda; class Insecta; order Diptera; family Culicidae; genus Culex; species Culex quinquefasciatus. The sequence goes on along the minus strand of NC_051862.1, from coordinate 18,693,357 downwards.
CTTAAAAAAAACTTTAGTTGTTGATATTTAATTAATATTCATAGATTTTTAAGAGTAATACTTGATACCTATTCTGCCTTTTTTCCTCATGCAAGTGACAACCACGGTTTGAATATAAACTACATACCATTGTAATAATTTAAGAAAAAAAATCAGTTATGTTCCTTATTGGTTGGTTGGTCCTGGTTCCGGATGAGGTTTATCTTCCAACGCAGATTTTAAGGGTCCATTTGCTGAGACGTGCATTCATATATCTCCTCTCACGGCAGCGAAAGAAATTGACTGTCTTGTCCCGGGTAAAGTTTCATACTCAGGAATTTTACTAAAACTATTCCTCAAATAAGATTAACCTGAAATCAACATACTTTTAGATATTTAACCTGGCCATGGTCTTCGTTTTCTACATACACGAATGGTATTCCGGGTCTATAGGACCCAGAAATGTTTTCGGCTGCCAAAATTCGAGATTGTAACCGATTTTGGATGTCATGGCCGCAAATGAAAGGCTAGGATGTCTACTTTCTGAATCCAACCGGCAGAACCGGTTTTGGACACCGTGGCCACCGGGAACCTGCTATAACCAAAAAAAGTCCTTTTTGAGGCCCATACTTTGAGGACCTGTATCTCAGAAACGATTGCACATAGCAGGTTGCTTCCGAATGCATTCGACAAATAATAACCTGAATTTTAAGCCCCAGAAAAAATAATTGGTCCATAGTGGCCACCGGTTCCGGTAACCCGGAACTTCCGGAAAACTTGATTTTTGCAATTTTTGACATAAAACCGTCACACGGATCAGTCTTTTGAAACGGATTATTTTGCAAACCATTGCAAAAGGATACTACATACTACCCCTGACTGTTTGGTATCGGTTCTGGCCAACTGTGGCCAATCCGGAACCGGTTCCAGGGTACCACTGAAACGGTTTCAATAATTGTCACGCTAGAAACCCGTCATGTTGCATATCAAACTTCATAAAATTGCATGTTATGACCATCTGAGGTCATGCCCATGTCCTCTGACCCATCCTGGTCACTCCGGAACCGGTTACCGGTGGCCACTGGGGGACACTATCGGAATATGCAATGAACCCTATCATCCGACGTATCAAACTTCATAAAATTGAAAGTTATGACCATCTGAGGTCATGCCGATGTCTTATGACCTAACCTGGTCACTCCGGAACCGGTTACCGATGGCCACTGGGGGACACTATCGGAATATGCAATGAACCCTATCATCTGACGTATCAAACTTCATAAAATTGAAAGTTATGAACATCTGAGGTCATGCCGATGTCCCCTGACCCAACCTGGTCACTCCGGAACCGGTTACCGGTGGCCACTGGGGGACACTATCGGAATATGCAATGAACCCTATCATCCGACGTATCAAACTTCATAAAATTGAAAGTTATGAACATCTGAGGTCATGCCGATGTCCCCTGACCCAACCTGGTCACTCCGGAACTGGTTACCGGTGGCCACTGGGGGACACTATCGGAATATGCAATGAACCCTATCATCTGACGTATCAAACTTCATAAAATTGAAAGTTATGAACATCTGAGGTCATGCCGATGTCCCCTGACCCAACCAGGTCACTCCGGAACCGGTTACCGGTGGCCACTGGGGGACACTATCGGAATATGCAATGAACCCTATCATCTGACGTATCAAACTTCATAAAATTGAAAGTTATGAACATCTGAGGTCATGCCGATGTCCCCTGACCCAACCTGGTCACTCCGGAACCGGTTACCGGTGGCCACTGGGGGACACTATCGGAATATGCAATGAACCCTATCATCTGACGTATCAAACTTCATAAAATTGAAAGTTATGAACATCTGAGGTCATGCCGATGTCTTATGACCTAACCTGGTCACTCCGGAACCGGTTACTGATGGCCACTGGGGGACACTATCGGAATATGCAATGAACCCTATCATCTGACGTATCAAACTTCATAAAATTGAAAGTTATGAACATCTGAGGTCATGCCGATGTCCTCTGACCCATCCTGGTCACTCCGGAACTGGTTACCGGTTGCCACTGGGGACACTATCGGAATATGCAATGAACCCTATCATCTGACGTATCAAACTTCATAAAATTGAAAGTTATGACCATCTGAAGTCATGCCGATGTCTTATGACCTAACCTGGTCACTCCGGAACCGGTTACTGATGGCCACTGGGGGACACTATCGGAGTATGCAATGAACCCTATCATCTGACGTATCAAACTTCATAAAATTGAAAGTTATGAACATCTGAGGTCATGCCGATGTCTTATGACCCATCCTGGTCACTCCGGAACCGGTTACCGATGGCCACTGGGGGACACTATCGGAATATGCAATGAACCCTATCATCTGACGTATCAAACTTCATAAAATTGAAAGTTATGAACATCTGAGGTCATGCCGATGTCCCCTGACCCAACCTGGTCACTCCGGAACTGGTTACCGGTGGCCACTGGGGGACACTATCGGAATATGCAATGAACCCTATCATCCGACGTATCAAACTTCATAAAATTGAAAGTTATGACCATCTGAGGTCATGCCGATGTCTTATGACCTAACCTGGTCACTCCGGAACCGGTTACTGATGGCCACTGGGGGACACTATCGGAATATGCAATGAACCCTATCATCTGACGTATCAAACTTCATAAAATTGAAAGTTATGAACATCTGAGGTCATGCCGATGTCTTATGACCCATCCTGGTCACTCCGGAACCGGTTACCGATGGCCACTGGGGGACACTATCGGAATATGCAATGAACCCTATCATCTGACGTATCAAACTTCATAAAATTGAAAGTTATGAACATCTGAGGTCATGCCGATGTCCCCTGACCCAACCTGGTCACCGGAACTGGTTACCGGTGGCCACTGGGGACACTATCGGAATATGCAATGAACCCTATCATACGACGTATCAAACTTCATGAAATTGAAAGTTATGACCATCTGAGGTCATGCCGATGTCCTCTGACCCATCCTGGTCACTCCGGAACTGGTTACCGGTGGCCACTGGGGACACTATCGGAATATGCAATGAACCCTATCATCTGACGTATCAAACTTCATAAAATTGAAAGTTATGACCATCTGAGGTCATGCCGATGTCTTATGACCTAACCTGGTCACCTGAACCGGTTACCGATGGCCACTGGGGGACACTATCGGAATATGCAATGAACCCTATCATCTGACGTATCAAACTTCATAAAATTGAAAGTTATGAACATCTGAGGTCATGCCGATGTCTTATGACCCATCCTGGTCACCTGAACCGGTTACCGATGGCCACTGGGGGACACTATCGGAATATGCAATGAACCCTATCATCTGACGTATCAAACTTCATAAAATTGAAAGTTATGAACATCTGAGGTCATGCCGATGTCCCCTGACCCAACCTGGTCACTCCGGAACTGGTTACCGGTGGCCACTGGGGGACACTATCGGAATATGCAATGAACCCTATCATACGACGTATCAAACTTCATGAAATTGAAAGTTATGACCATCTGAGGTCATGCCGATGTCCTCTGACCCATCCTGGTCACTCCGGAACTGGTTACCGGTGGCCACTGGGGGACACTATCGGAATATGCAATGAACCCTATCATCCGACGTATCAAACTTCATAAAATTGAAAGTTATGACCATCTGAGGTCATGCCGATGTCTTATGACCTAACCTGGTCACTCCGGAACCGGTTACTGATGGCCACTGGGGGACACTATCGGAATATGCAATGAACCCTATCATCTGACGTATCAACATAAAATTGAAAGTTATGAACATCTGAGGTCATGCCGATGTCCTCTGACCCATCCTGGTCACTCCGGAACTGGTTACCGGTTGCCACTGGGGACACTATCGGAATATGCAATGAACCCTATCATCTGACGTATCAAACTTCATAAAATTGAAAGTTATGACCATCTGAGGTCATGCCGATGTCTTATGACCTAACCTGGTCACTCCGGAACCGGTTACCGATGGCCACTGGGGGACACTATTGGAATATGCAATGAACCCTATCATCTGACGTATCAAACTTCATAAAATTGAAAGTTATGAACATCTGAGGTCATGCCGATGTCTTATGACCCATCCTGGTCACTCCGGAACCGGTTACCGATGGCCACTGGGGGACACTATCGGAATATGCAATGAACCCTATCATCTGACGTATCAAACTTCATAAAATTGAAAGTTATGAACATCTGAGGTCATGCCGATGTCCTCTGACCCATCCTGGTCACTCCGGAACTGGTTACCGGTTGCCACTGGGGACACTATCGGAATATGCAATGAACCCTATCATCTGACGTATCAAACTTCATAAAATTGAAAGTTATGACCATCTGAGGTCATGCCGATGTCTTATGACCTAACCTGGTCACTCCGGAACCGGTTACCGATGGCCACTGGGGGACACTATCGGAATATGCAATGAACCCTATCATCTGACGTATCAAACTTCATAAAATTGAAAGTTATGAACATCTGAGGTCATGCCGATGTCTTATGACCCATCCTGGTCACTCCGGAACCGGTTACCGATGGCCGATGTCTTATGACCCATCCTGGTCACTCCGGAACCGGTTACCGATGGCCACTGGGGGACACTATCGGAATATGCAATGAACCCTATCATCTGACGTATCAAACTTCATAAAATTGAAAGTTATGAACATCTGAGGTCATGCCGATGTCCCCTGACCCAACCTGGTCACTCCGGAACTGGTTACCGGTGGCCACTGGGGGACACTATCGGAATATGCAATGAACCCTATCATCTGACGTATCAAACTTCATAAAATTGAAAGTTATGAACATCTGAGGTCATGCCGATGTCCCCTGACCCAACCTGGTCACTCCGGAACTGGTTACCGGTGGCCACTGGGGGACACTATCGGAATATGCAATGAACCCTATCATACGACGTATCAAACTTCATGAAATTGAAAGTTATGACCATCTGAGGTCATGCCGATGTCCTCTGACCCATCCTGGTCACTCCGGAACTGGTTACCGGTGGCCACTGGGGGACACTATCGGAATATGCAATGAACCCTATCATCTGACGTATCAAACTTCATAAAATTGAAAGTTATGACCATCTGAGGTCATGCCGATGTCTTATGACCTAACCTGGTCACTCGGAACCGGTTACCGATGGCCACTGGGGACACTATCGGAATATGCAATGAACCCTATCATCTGACGTATCAAACTTCATAAAATTGAAAGTTATGAACATCTGAGGTCATGCCGATGTCTTATGACCCATCCTGGTCACTCCGGAACCGGTTACCGATGGCCACTGGGGGACACTATCGGAATATGCAATGAACCCTATCATCTGACGTATCAAACTTCATAAAATTGAAAGTTATGAACATCTGAGGTCATGCCGATGTCCTCTGACCCATCCTGGTCACTCCGGAACTGGTTACCGGTTGCCACTGGGGGACACTATCGGAATATGCAATGAACCCTATCATCTGACGTATCAAACTTCATAAAATTGAAAGTTATGACCATCTGAGGTCATGCCAATGTCTTATGACCTAACCTGGTCACTCCGGAACCGGTTACCGATGGCCACTGGGGGACACTATCGGAATATGCAATGAACCCTATCATCTGACGTATCAAACTTCATAAAATTGAAAGTTATGAACATCTGAGGTCATGCCGATGTCTTATGACCCATCCTGGTCACTCCGGAACCGGTTACCGATGGCCACTGGGGGACACTATCGGAATATGCAATGAACCCTATCATCTGACGTATCAAACTTCATAAAATTGAATGTTATGAACATCTGAGGTCATGCCGATGTCCCCTGACCCAACCTGGTCACTCCGGAACTGGTTACCGGTGGCCACTGGGGGACACTATCGGAATATGCAATGAACCCTATCATACGACGTATCAAACTTCATGAAATTGAAAGTTATGACCATCTGAGGTCATGCCGATGTCCTCTGACCCATCCTGGTCACTCCGGAACTGGTTACCGGTGGCCACTGGGGGACACTATCGGAATATGCAATGAACCCTATCATCTGACGTATCAAACTTCATAAAATTGAAAGTTATGACCATCTGAGGTCATGCCGATGTCTTATGACCTAACCTGGTCACCTGAACCGGTTACCGATGGCCACTGGGGGACACTATCGGAATATGCAATGAACCCTATCATCTGACGTATCAAACTTCATAAAATTGAAAGTTATGAACATCTGAGGTCATGCCGATGTCTTATGACCCATCCTGGTCACTCCGGAACCGGTTACCGATGGCCACTGGGGGACACTATCGGAATATGCAATGAACCCTATCATCTGACGTATCAAACTTCATAAAATTGAAAGTTATGAACATCTGAGGTCATGCCGATGTCCTCTGACCCATCCTGGTCACTCCGGAACTGGTTACCGGTTGCCACTGGGGGACACTATCGGAATATGCAATGAACCCTATCATCTGACGTATCAAACTTCATAAAATTGAAAGTTATGACCATCTGAGGTCATGCCAATGTCTTATGACCTAACCTGGTCACCTGAACCGGTTACCGATGGCCACTGGGGGACACTATCGGAATATGCAATGAACCCTATCATCTGACGTATCAAACTTCATAAAATTGAAAGTTATGAACATCTGAGGTCATGCCGATGTCTTATGACCCATCCTGGTCACTCCGGAACCGGTTACCGATGGCCACTGGGGGACACTATCGGAATATGCAATGAACCCTATCATCTGACGTATCAAACTTCATAAAATTGAATGTTATGAACATCTGAGGTCATGCCGATGTCCCCTGACCCAACCTGGTCACCCGGAACTGGTTACCGGTGGCCACTGGGGGACACTATCGGAATATGCAATGAACCCTATCATACGACGTATCAAACTTCATGAAATTGAAAGTTATGACCATCTGAGGTCATGCCGATGTCCTCTGACCCATCCTGGTCACTCCGGAACTGGTTACCGGTGGCCACTGGGGGACACTATCGGAATATGCAATGAACCCTATCATCTGACGTATCAAACTTCATAAAATTGAAAGTTATGACCATCTGAGGTCATGCCGATGTCTTATGACCTAACCTGGTCACTCCGGAACCGGTTACCGATGGCCACTGGGGGACACTATCGGAATATGCAATGAACCCTATCATCTGACGTATCAAACTTCATAAAATTGAAAGTTATGAACATCTGAGGTCATGCCGATGTCTTATGACCCATCCTGGTCACTCCGGAACCGGTTACCGATGGCCACTGGGGGACACTATCGGAATATGCAATGAACCCTATCATCTGACGTATCAAACTTCATAAAATTGAATGTTATGAACATCTGAGGTCATGCCGATGTCCTCTGACCCATCCTGGTCACTCCGGAACTGGTTACCGGTTGCCACTGGGGGACACTATCGGAATATGCAATGAACCCTATCATCTGACGTATCAAACTTCATAAAATTGAAAGTTATGACCATCTGAGGTCATGCCGATGTCTTATGACCTAACCTGGTCACTCCGGAACCGGTTACCGATGGCCACTGGGGGACACTATCGGAATATGCAATGAACCCTATCATCTGACGTATCAAACTTCATAAAATTGAAAGTTATGAACATCTGAGGTCATGCCGATGTCTTATGACCCATCCTGGTCACTCCGGAACCGGTTACCGATGGCCACTGGGGGACACTATCGGAATATGCAATGAACCCTATCATCTGACGTATCAAACTTCATAAAATTGAAAGTTATGAACATCTGAGGTCATGCCGATGTCCCCTGACCCAACCTGGTCACTCCGGAACTGGTTACCGGTGGCCACTGGGGGACACTATCGGAATATGCAATGAACCCTATCATACGACGTATCAAACTTCATGAAATTGAAAGTTATGACCATCTGAGGTCATGCCGATGTCCTCTGACCCATCCTGGTCACTCCGGAACTGGTTACCGGTGGCCACTGGGGGACACTATCGGAATATGCAATGAACCCTATCATACGACGTATCAAACTTCATGAAATTGAAAGTTATGACCATCTGAGGTCATGCCGATGTCCTCTGACCCATCCTGGTCACTCCGGAACTGGTTACCGGTGGCCACTGGGGGACACTATCGGAATATGCAATGAACCCTATCATACGACGTATCAAACTTCATGAAATTGAAAGTTATGATCATCTGAGGTCATGCCGATGTCCTCTGACCCATCCTGATCACTCCGGAACTGGTTACCGGTGGCCACTGGGGGACACTATCGGAATATGCAATGAACCCTATCATCTGACGTATCAAACTTCATAAAATTGAAAGTTATGACCATCTGAGGTCATGCCGATGTCTTATGACCTAACCTGGTCACTCCGGAACCGGTTACCGATGGCCACTGGGGGACACTATCGGAATATGCAATGAACCCTATCATCCGACGTATCAAACTTCATAAAATTGAAAGTTATGGACATCTGAGGTCATGCCGATGTCCCCTGACCCAACCTGGTCACTCCGGAACTGGTTACCGGTTGCCACTGGGGGACACTATCGGAATATGCAATGAACCCTATCATCTGACGTATCAAACTTCATAAAATTGAAAGTTATGACCATCTGAGGTCATGCCGATGTCTTATGACCTAACCTGGTCACTCCGGAACCGGTTACCGATGGCCACTGGGGGACACTATCGGAATATGCAATGAACCCTATCATCTGACGTATCAAACTTCATAAAATTGAAAGTTATGAACATCTGAGGTCATGCCGATGTCTTATGACCCATCCTGGTCACTCCGGAACCGGTTACCGATGGCCACTGGGGACACTATCGGAATATGCAATGAACCCTATCATCTGACGTATCAAACTTCATAAAATTGAAAGTTATGAACATCTGAGGTCATGCCGATGTCCCCTGACCCAACCTGGTCACTCCGGAACTGGTTACCGGTGGCCACTGGGGGACACTATCGGAATATGCAATGAACCCTATCATACGACGTATCAAACTTCATGAAATTGAAAGTTATGACCATCTGAGGTCATGCCGATGTCCTCTGACCCATCCTGGTCACTCCGGAACTGGTTACCGGTGGCCACTGGGGGACACTATCGGAATATGCAATGAACCCTATCATACGACGTATCAAACTTCATGAAATTGAAAGTTATGACCATCTGAGGTCATGCCGATGTCCTCTGACCCATCCTGGTCACTCCGGAACTGGTTACCGGTGGCCACTGGGGACACTATCGGAATATGCAATGAACCCTATCATACGACGTATCAAACTTCATGAAATTGAAAGTTATGATCATCTGAGGTCATGCCGATGTCCTCTGACCCATCCTGATCACTCCGGAACTGGTTACCGGTGGCCACTGGGGGACACTATCGGAATATGCAATGAACCCTATCATCTGACGTATCAAACTTCATAAAATTGAAAGTTATGACCATCTGAGGTCATGCCGATGTCTTATGACCTAACCTGGTCACTCCGGAACCGGTTACCGATGGCCACTGGGGGACACTATCGGAATATGCAATGAACCCTATCATCCGACGTATCAAACTTCATAAAATTGAAAGTTATGGACATCTGAGGTCATGCCGATGTCCCCTGACCCAACCTGGTCACTCCGGAACTGGTTACCGGTGGCCACTGGGGGACACTATCGGAATATGCAATGAACCCTATCATCTGACGTATCAAACTTCATAAAATTGAAAGTTATGAACATCTGAGGTCATGCCGATGTCCCCTGACCCAACCTGGTCACTCCGGAACCGGTTACCGGTGGCCACTGGGGGACACTATCGGAATATGCAATGAACCCTATCATCCGACGTATCAAACTTCATAAAATTGAAAGTTATGACCATCTGAGGTGATGCCGATGTCTTCTGACCTAACCTGGTCCGGAATCGGGTTTCGATGGAACCGGTTACCCGTGGCCACTTGGTGACACTCTCTGATTATGTAATATCAAACATCATGAAATTGAACATTCTTACCATCTGAGGTCATGCTAACGTCCTTTGAACTTATCTGGTCACTTCGGAATCGGTTTCCGATGGCCACTTGGGGACACTTGTGGAATATGCTAGATACCCTATCATCCAATATATCAAACTTCATAAAATTGAAAATTATTGCTATCCCAGGTTATGCCAACATCTGTATCCTTCTATATCGCAATAAAATGCATGAGGACAGTTTACATGTAGGTTCTGATACACAGCAAAAATAGGTGAATTTTGGAATGTTGAAAATTCGGAGAACCACTTTGAGTAATTTTACCGAAAAAATGTGTAAAAATGTGAGCCTAATGAAAATTCACCAGAAACTGATGAAAAATCACCAATTCCTGATGTAATATAACACATATTTTTGACACAAAATCTTTCACCATTTTCTCTTTACTATAGTTTGTAATCTGGCTATCAATATCAAACTTTTTTTTCACAATGGGCAATTGTGTTAGGCTTACTGCGACCACCTAAGAAGGCTATCTTTTGTAATGTAACCTGGATTCTGTCCATACTACAAATTACTCGTATTCATGGGATCGGTAGACGAGGGGTTATTTTGCAGATATGGTTTATACATTTATCCGGCAGAGTAAATGTGCCGAGCTTTCTAGCTCAGTTAAACAAAAACGACAGAAGTTGTTAGGCCCCATGCCGATTTTGTGCAGGTGATATCTATCAGGACAATGTCCTGTTAGAAGCCCTGCGAGTATTCGTAGTTCCTTATGGTTTAAGCCAAGAAATTTCTTGGTAATTGAAGGACTTGGAGTGATAAAAGTTTGCGCTTGTCTCAATCCACGCATCTCGCCCCAGATTGAAGCGATTTGCGATTGTCCTCAATTCGTCACTTGTGTGCTATCTTGTGACACGTCTGCTGTAAAAAGATAGGAGATAAATAGCACACAAGCGACGAATTAGTTATTTCTTGCTTCACGGCACTTTTTGAGATTCCAAGGAACGGCTCGGGATCCACGAATATGTTTGATAAGCCTTGTCTGGCAAGTTCATCAGCCATTTCAATGCCTTCAATGCCGCAGTGCCCTGGTACCCAAAACAACATGACTCTGTTATGCCGAGTAGCAAGTTCCAAACATGTTTTGATTCGCATTTAGAGGATTTAAACGCCAATAGTGCAGTTTAGCTATCCGATAAAATACCGATTTTTGCATGTCTATAATTTCTAAAATATCAAAATCAAAGGTTAGGTGAAAGAGTTTCTGAACCCAAATCTCGGCAACACTCGGTTTGAGAGAAAGACGGCCTCATGAAGTTTGATATGTCGGACGATAGAGTTTCTATTCCGCATATTCCACAAGTGTACACCAGTGGCCACCGGTAACCGATTCCAAAAGCCAGATAGAGTTAGGGGATGTTAGCGTAATTACCTTAGATGTAATATTGTTTAATTTCATGTTGTTCGATATGCCGTCATTGCATATTACGATAATGTTTCCCAAAACCCACTGGTAACCGGTCCCGGAGTGGCCCTCAGTGGCCATAGGTAACCGGTTCCAGATTGATCAGGTAAGGTAAGTTGAAGTCGGCATAACTTTGGATAGTTATAATTTTCAATTCTATGAAGTTTGATATTTCTGATGATGGGGTTCCTAGTATATTCCACAAGTGTCCCCAAGTGGCCATCGGAAACCGATTCCGAAGTGACCAGATAAGTTCAAAGAACGTTAGCATGACCTCAGATGGTCATAACTTTCAATTTCATGAAGTTTGATACGTCGTATGATAGGTTTCATTGCATATTCCGATAGTGTCCCCCAGTGGTCACCGGTAACCGGTTCCGGAGTGACCAGGTTGGGTCAGGGGACATCGGCATGACCTCAGATGGTCATAACTTTCAATTTTATGAAGTTTGATACGTCGGATGATAGGATTCATTGCATATTCCGATAGTGTCCCCCAGTGGCCACCGGTAACCGGTTCCGGAGTGACCAGGATGGGTCAGAGGACATCGGCATGACCTCATATGGTCATAACTTTCAATTTCATGAAATTGGATACGTCGGATGATAGGGTTCATTGCATATTCCGATAGTGTCCCCCAGTGGCCACCGGTAACCAGTTCCGGAGTGACCAGAATGGGTCAGAGGACATCGGCATGACCTCAGATGGTCATAACATGCAATTTCATGAAGTTTGATATGCAACATGCCGGGTTTCTAGCGTGACAATTATTGGATCCGTTTTAGTGGTACCCTGGAACCGGTTCCGGATTGGCCACAGTTGGCCAGAACTGATACCAAACAGTCAGGGGTAGTATGTAGTATCCTTCTGCAATGATTTGCAAAATAATCCTTTTCAAAAGACTGGTCCGTGTGACGGTTTTATGTCAATAACTGCAAAAATCAAGTTTTCCGGAAGTTCCGGGTTACCGGAACCGGTGGCCACTATGGACCAATTATTTTTTCTGGAGCTTAAAATTCAGGTTATTATCTGTCGAATGCATTCGGAAGCAACCTGCTATGTGCAATCGTTTCGGAGATACAGGTCCTCAAAGTAGGGGCCTCAAATTGGACTTTTTTCGGTTATAGCAGGTTCCCGGTGGCCACGATGTCCAAAACCGGTTCTGCCGTTTGGATTCAGAAAGTAGACATCCTAGCCTTTCATTTGCGGCCAAGACATCCAAAATCGGTTACAATCTCGAATTTTGTCAGCCGAAAACATTTCTGGGTCCTATAGACCCGGAATACCATTCGTGTCAGTTTTTTTTTGGTGGGCACTTCCGGTGGCCTCCGGAAGTTCATTTTTGGCCAGAATGTGTGTCTTAGTAAGATACACAAAGTCACAAAATTTCAGATCTCTAGGTGTTTTTGGTCAAAAGTTACAATTACTTTTATAGTGCTACTGGGTCCTATAGACCCGAAGACCATGCCCGGGTTAATATAAAATATTTCAAAAATTACCATAACAAACCAACAAATGACAGGTAAATTTCTGTTGTAAATGTTTACGCCTACCTTGATAACCTGACAGACTTGCCTTTATAGTGGACAAATAAAGTCAGGTCAGTCCCAGCACGAAAATTTACCAAATTTACCTGTAAATTTTAGCTTTTTAAAGTTAAATTTGGGGTAGGTGTATTTTTTGAACCAGTATTGAATTAATTGTTGAAAACACTATTGAAAATTTGTTGATTAAAAATGTAAAAAAAAGGTGAAACATTTTTTGAGCTTCGCATGGCGTTATCGCAGCACTCACTTTTTACATATGGGACGGACTAGATTCGAGCGGCAGTCCATGTGTAAAGTAAATTTACTGTTCAAAACAAAACAATATTGAAAAATGTTACTTTGCGATACAAGTGTTGAAAAGTTCAACTTTTCAACACTGGTATTGGAAGGTATTGAATTTGGTAGGGAAAATTAGGCCGTTTCGTTTCTCCAGGAGGACAGAAAAAGTTGACAGTTTTACAGCGGAAGTGCAAAAATCTTTTTTTTTTCAGGTGAAACGTTTTTGTTCCGTTAGAATGTTATTCGCCGTCATTATAAGCATCAAACTTGAGATCAGTATTGAAAAAATGAATGCTGAAAGTCCTTTTTCTACTAATTTGAAGAAGTTTTGGGAAGAAAATTTTATAAAAAGAAAATAAGCATCCAAAACTGATCTTAAAATTAGTGAAGAAAAAAAAAATAAAAAAAATGCAGCAAATCTTTTGATACAACATTAAAGGGAAGTATTTCGGTACAACAAATTGTAGAGCAAACTTTATGTTTGAGCTGTCGGTGGCGATGACCATAATTTCGTTATTTATTGGCTCTTGCGGTCACACGTGCTTCCTAGACACAAAAGGCCTAATGCAATTGGATAAGCCAGTAAATAAATCCAACAGCAGAGGTTATTTCCAGGATCATTTCCCACAAAGCTAAAGCTAAAATATTAAATTTAATGTTTAATATCGGTAGAATTGGAAAATCCATTTTCCGATCCAGTGATTCCTTATGTGTGCTTTTCCCTGATGGGGTAAACTGCAACTGTGTCCCACGTACGTGTCCTGAAATCATTGGCTAGATTGTGATATATCACAGCAGGAATGGGGGTGGGAGGCAAAAGTTATGACGATGACAACCATTGATCTTATCTGTTTACCTTCTGTACATATCCGATCTATATTCCGCTGTTTGGTGACCTTCTTGAGGGGGGCTTTTCTATTGTCGCTCATTGTGTCATCATATTTGATGGGTGGGAAAGGGGAGGGAGGAATCTGGAAATGGAAAATACAATGCCAAATGCATTTTCCATTGGAATAATGATATAATTTGCAGTTGATGGAGTTCATCACAATCAATCGTAACAATTCAGTGTATACTATTATTGTGAGCAATATTAGCATGAATCAATAAATCAATGAAAATGTAGTTAAAAGAAAATGTTAAAGGAGGATGAGGTTGAAAGTATTTAAATTCGATCTTTAAACAAAAAAATTAAATATGTGATTTGTTTGCATTCTCTTAGAGTCTTAGAACAACGATTGTTTTTGGAGATTTTGATGCAGGTGAAACTTTGTGAGGTTTTACTAAGATAAAAAAAACATCGCTTGTATTTTTCTCTTTAAGGCCGTTGCAAATATTTTTCAAAATTTATGTCTCCCTTCAAAATCGGTCTGAAAAATCAGGGAACAAACAATTTTTTTAAACTTCAAAATTTCAATGAAAATTGAAGTCAAATCAACTGAAAACAATCTAAAACTTAGGGCGTCCAATTTTACCGGGTTTTGAATTTCCCGGGAAACGGGAAAAACATTTTTTAAATCCCGGGAATTACCGGGATCCCGGGAAATTTTTGAATCAGTAATAAAATCTATGTTTCATTATATTCGTTATGTTTTCAAGCTTAAAATCATTGAATTAGCTTAATAATATCAAATGGTGATAATCCTCACTTCAATCTAAACAAAGACGACAGTTTTAAAATAGCCTAAAAGAATTTTGTTTTTTGTCTTTGTGGTGTTTAGGATATTATATCAACTACTATTTTTAATTCCAGTATGATTAATTTTTTTTATTTGCGAATCAAATTAAATAATTCCTGAGTTTTTTTTTTAAAAAGGTCCAATAAGCTTTTGTCTTCCATATGTTTATAGGACCTATTCAAAAAAAAACTTTGGAATTCTTTTATTTTTTTTTCTTTTATAAATATTTTTATATGACATGACTAAAACAGCTTAAAAAAATTATTTTATATGTCTAAAAAACAAAAAAACGACAATAAATAAAATGATACCGATCAATGTAAAATTTTATATAAGTTTTGAACTTATTGTTTTATATAAAACATATTTTACAAACTATCTTCAAGTTACTACCGCCAACCGAAGGAAAATCAGAATTACAGTCTAAATAGGTACAGGAGATTTTAGAGCAATACATTTGGAAGTACAAATTGTTTTGTTATGTTCCTGTTTTAACCGAAGTCATCCAAAACGTCATGCAATTATTATTTGCTTTAATAGCTGTATTTATTCGTTACATTTGTACGTATTTGCCTAGATGCCGGTGTTTGATTATAAATAATTTGATATGAGATTGTTTTTTTTCAAATTTAAAATCGAAAATACACGTAAATATATTCAGTCTTTAAAAAAAATAATAGAGAAAAAAAAGCACTAGGCATTTTGCGGAACTGTTAATTAAAATTATAATATTTTTTTCCTAAAAAGCCAATTTAATGCTGAGATTTGCTGAATACAAATTTTAATTCATTTTATTGTTCTACTATTTTTACAACCAAATCTGAATTTCCAGACCAAAATATGTTTTTTTTTCAATTTCGGGAATTCCCGGGACAAATTATTGAAAATCCCGGGATTCGGGAATTCCCGGTTTAGGAAAAATCCCGGATTTTGTCCCGGGAATTCCCGGGATGGACGCACTACTAAAACTCATTTTTCTACTTTGATGATCATAGTTAGCATGTTTGGGCTGGATTAATTTTTTTTTGAATTTTTATGAAATTCCAATTCCCCAAAAACTGTTATACAGTCGACTCTCTGGCTGTCGATCTTCTCGATATCAATATTGCTCCATCTATCGATGAATTCTTCATTCCCTTCAAACTGCATACTTCGATTGGCTTTATTCCTCGATATTTTCTCTTGCTTGAATGATCTCTTCCTCGACGGTCCCTTGGATTCTGTTTGCTCAATATTGTCACTATCTCATGGCTTGCATAGACATTTTTCTTTGCGAAACGAAGCTTTGAAGGGTGTTTGACATTAGTTTGTTTTTGTTTGCTGGACGTTGCCATGATTCTCTCCCATAGCTGGGTACCAAGAAAAACATATTTTCAATCGTGTCTTCATTTTACATCGTTCTGTAAACTGATGATTCTCTTCCTCGACGGTCCCTTGGATATTGACAACCAGAGAGTCGACTGTAATTGCAAAAAAAAACTGTCGTCAATACTTAGGAATTTTGGAAACTATTGATTGCAAAACAACTGTGCTTTTTTTTTAATTTGTTTTGCATTTTTTTCATTGAAACATTCTGAATCAATATTTGAATGTTTTTTCTAAAACAATCATGGGCCAAGTGGCCGGTTAGGGCCTTTCAGAACCATTAAATGGATTTTTTAAACTAATTTTTGAATAACTTCACGGTCGGTCAGAAAAGGTCATATTTGGCAGCTCGTTCCAAGGGGATCGATGTTTTTTTTTTTTTTTTGATGATTCATCAAACAATGTTGTCTTGTCAATTTATTTTTTGCATTAAAAAGAAAAAAAAATAAGAAATGGTTTTAATCTTGTTTTTTATTGTTGTGAAAAACCTCATTTTTAAAAATTCATCTTCCTTCCTTTACAAAAAGTCAATTTTTGGGTGAGCAAATTTGAAGAATTTTTGACGTATAATCAAATGGAATACCTTCTACAAATATTGTGTTGTCAGATTCGAAAATTATGCGTTTGAAGTTTTAAAAGGTAAATTTTTAACCCTTAGGACGATGCTAAGATGTTTTTTTTACATTAAATTCAATTAAAACATCAGGGTAAATTGAATTATTCCTGAGATATCCTGAGAAAGCAGTGTAATTTTTTTGTTCACTTTGATTTTATATTGAACATTATTGAAAATGTTCAATCGGTGAAAAGTACCATTCGCAGAATGATATTCAGTGACATGTATCAGAAACTTTTTCCGTGGTATTATATTTGTAGTAGATTAATCTAAAATCTTTCTTTATGTAGGTGCTCAATACACCTACATATTGAAAATGATTCATAGATAATTTGTCTGAATTATTTATTTGGTAAAAAAATGTATGGGTAATTCTCTACCAACTCACACGAAATCGGGAAAAGTTGCCCCGACCCCTCTTCGATTTGCGTGAAACTTTGTTCTAAGGGGTAACATTTGTCCAGTAGCGTGCCCAGCTCCTCGAGGAAGGTGGGGCAATTATATGGACGTTTTGAAAATTTCGTCGTTTATGGACGTCCCCTGACTAAAACTAGAACAAATTTCTGAGGATGGTGGGGCAGTTGCCCCATCAGGGGGGAATCTATATGGAAAAATTTAAAATGATAAAATTCCAATCAGCAACACATTTTTGGGTCCCTTTTAGGGTCCCAAACAAACAACCAAACTTTGGGAGCGATTGGTTAAGCCCACGATTGGCGCAACGCGAATGAAATTTGTTTAGAAATTACTATGGGGAAACAAGCATTTTCACATTTTTTAAATTTACAAAATTCATGTTTTATTATTATATGAAACTAACATCGTAGAAGTATAGCCCTGAATGTCCTGAACAACTCTTCCGAAGACAGTATGGTGCTAAAGTGCGTCACAAAAATTGATGATTTTTTGAAAATTGGCCGATCTGGAAACCGTTCCGAATATGTGGGATCACTGTACTCAGAATTCCGAAAAACGTATTTTTCATCGAAAAAACACTAAAAAAGTTTAAAAAGTGCTCCCATTTTCCGTTTCTTGACTGTAATTTTTTGGAACATGTCATTTTAAGGGAAATTTAATGTACTTTTCGAATCTACATTGACCCAAAAGGGTAATTTTTTCATTTAAAACAAAATTTTTCATTTTAAAATTTCGTGTTTATTCAACTTTTAAGGGTTTTTTTTAGAGTGTAATAATGTTCTACAAAGTTATAGAGCAGACAATTACAAAAAAAATCATATATAAACATAAGGGCAAACATCACGAGTTATCGCGATTAAAAGTTACCCCTTAGGACAAAGTTTCACGCAAATCGAAGAGTGATCGGGGCAACTGCTGTATTAGTTGGCGCAGAATTACCCATATATAGTTAAGGTGAAATCGTCCTTCATTTTCAAGGAAAACACTCTAAGTATTCTGAATTTTATGTAATTTAACAGGTTTTTGCACCAAAACACATTGTTTCTCTGATACAATGTCGACCCACATCGGCTCATATTTTTCATCAAAATGCAATCATATTTGCAGTACAAAACGAACGTGTGTCATCATTTCATTATCCAAGGACCGTTTTTACGGAATCCTTTGGACAAAACCACGTACTGTAACTTGTATGTTGCTGCCACTGTCTACACACCCAACAATGTCCATCCAACAGCAAAACTCGAGCTCCATTATCTGCACGCGATTCCGACCGAAGGGATGGCAATTTCATAAAAACTCATATGTAACATTAGCGGGGAGAGGCACACATCAGGCTGATGATTGCACCGATCAAAAGATGACCACACACCAGGTCAGGGATAGTGTTTGACGGTTGAAAAATCAATGACGGTTTTGAGGAGTGATTAGTTTCTATGTGTTACTGTCACAGTTGGGATCAATAATTTAATTTCACATTCATTTGATGCAATGGTAGGGGTGAAAACAGATTGATAGATCAAAGAGAAGATTCGGCATTCTCAGACAGTTCATGCTAATGAAGAGTGTTTACCAACAAGAATACATTCTAATAGCTCGAATCAACAACATTCATCTTATCAAATTGGCTAGTCTAGCCATTCAACATGCGATTAACTTCATTCACTGTCGATGAAGTAAAGCAAACAGAACTTCCACAAGCTTTTGTACGAAGAATCTAGTCGATTTGATTCAAGCCACTGAACCGTAACCACGTGCTCAAGTTCATTTACACACTCGGGTTCACGTTCAGTGCTAATCGAACCACCTGGCCGCGATGCTGATCCTCCGAGCGATTCAAGCGGCCCTTCTTTACGGAATTGGCGCATTATACGCGCTTCAGTTTGTGCTCCAAACCGCGTTGCAATTCCTAGCCGATCCCGATCTAGCAGCCTGGCTGGCGAAGAAACGCTCGGTGGCGCCTGCTTTGCTGGGCGATCCGCGCTATGGAACGCATCGCTTCGTTGAGGTTAATGTGAGTACTAGATTGGGTTGCTGTTTGATTTTTTTTGGTTGTGATAGAGAGGTGGTTTGTTACAGGGTGTCAAGCTGCACTACGTCGAAAAGGGTGATCCTGGGAAGCCGTTGATGCTGTTTCTCCATGGATTTCCCGAGTTTTGGTTTAGCTGGCGACATCAGTTGGAGGAGTTCTCCAAGGACTACTGGACGGTAGCCGTGGACCTGCGAGGTTACGGGCAGTCGGAAGGGTTCGAAGATCGCGCGGCGTATCAGATCGATGTGATTGTGGAGGACATTCGAAGCCTTGTTCGTGCGCTTGGACGTGATCGAGTGATCGTGGTGGGACACGATTGGGGCGCGGTACTTGGTTTTCAGTTCGTGTCCAAGCACATGGACATGGTCGACCGTTACGTGATGATGGGTGGTCCGTCGCTGAACGGGATCCGGAGATTGCTGCTGATCAGTTGGCAGCAGTTCCGAATGTCATGGTATATGTTCTTCTTTTTGATTCCGTGGTTGCCGGAGTTTTACATCTGGGGAAAGGACTTCGGATACATTGAGCATAACATGGGGGGATTTTTGACGAAATCTGAACTAGAGGCATACAAGTATACCTTTTCCCAACGGAAAGCCGTGACGCGAGCAATCGACTACTATCGGGAGAATCTTAGCTTCCTGCGGAAGGAACAACCACTGCCGAAGCTTGAAAATCATTGCCCCGGACTCTACCTAATCGCGGAACATGATCAGTTTATATCGCTACGAAGTGGTCGAGTGATGGAGAGGAGCTTACCCAACCTGTGGTATCGGATCGTCCCCGGAACAGGTCACTACATGCAACAGGAATCTCACCATCTAGTCAACAAGATGATTCGGGACTTTTTAGACCTCTCAGGCTAACGAAGGAAATTTTTCTATACTAATTAAAATTTATTTATTAGCAAGAATAAATTCTGTACAGAACAAATCAACAATTTTCACCTTAACTCAACCCTCACTTACGTGACGCTGCAGCTGATCCTGCTCGCGGATCGATTCCCGCGTTTGGAGGGATCGCTGGCGCCAGAGGCGTGCCGCCCGGAGCAAACTTTGCGAGTCATCGTCGCCACCGCCGGTGGGATCGTTTGGCGGAGGAGCAGATCCACCGATAACGCCCAGCTCCAGGTCGACGCTTTTCTGCGGGAGTCGGTCGGGGAAGTCCTTCGAGTAGGACGAATCCGAGCTGCTCATGCTGGAGCAGGACGTCGATTCGCCCCAGGCCGTTCGCTGACGGCGCGTTCGGCGGGCTTTGGTTACGATCGTTCCGCAGAGTGGCTCTCCGGATGTGAGTTGGTGCTTTATTTTCGTTGCATCTGTTTGTGGTAAGTGTAACAAGAGAGAAAAAATGGGATCTTGACGTTTCTTGATGGTCTTGATAGAGGTATCTTCAATTACCCGCGGTAGCTGGTCGTGCGTCGTCGAGCAGTTCTAGCGTTACGGTTCGCTCTTGGTGACTGCTGGTAGGTCTGAATGGCTGCAGCACCTCCCGCTGTTGACGCTCGTTCCAGGCCCCGTCGCCAATACCTCCAACTTCCCATCGGTTGGTGTGCGGACCACCTTCAATGCTCGACGAACTCGATTGGTACTCCGAACTGGACATGTCGGTGTGATCTTCGCGGGCCGCATCCGAAAATGGAATTTCGTTGAGCGATCGCAGCTGTGGAATGTTCTCCTTGAGCATGTGCCGGAAGGAGGGGTTCTCGGAGACAAAGTTCTCGCGAAGATCCAGATGTTCTAGTTTTTCGCATAGCGCAAGAAATGTGATGCTTCCAAGATCGGTGATGCGATTGCTGAAAAACGTCAATTAAGATCGTATCACAACCACTCAAATAACCCATACCAACCTCTTCAAGCTGATCTTCTTGATTTGCACCAAATTGGTGCACGGTCCGACCTCCTCGATCTGGTTGTGATCGGCGACCAGCTCTTCCAGCGTCTCCAGCCCGCTGGTTCCGTCCAGGTTCTTCAAGCTGCACCGACTCACGTTCAGATAAACCAACGACGTCATGTCGCAACCCAAATCCCTCAAGGTCATCACGATGCTTCCCTCCAGTGTCAGCGAGCGCAGGTTTGGTATAAAGCACGGAATTCGCTGCAGGCTGGTCAGGTGCGAGATGACCTTCAGCTTGATTTCCGTTACTCGGTGAAGTTCGGTGGATCCCGCCGCTTGGCGCTGCCATTTTCAAGGACAATCAATCAAAAGGTTACAAAAGCCCGGATAGTAACTACTCACCAACAAATCCTCGATGGTCGGTTCAGCCGGAATTACAATCGGATAGTAGCGCATCGGTGCCGGGATAAAGGACTCGAATGGCAACCGGGGCACGGGCGGACGTGGTCGGTGTCGGGTCGTGGATCGATTACTGTTGATCAGATTTCGGATGGCCACGAACTCATTGCCGTTAGCCTCGCTGCGCACTTCTTCGGGGGAATGCCCCAGCGAGCCGCCGGCGGGTTCCGACGACGAACTCGACGATGGTCGGTCCTCGGCCGGAATCTGCTGTTCCGGCATGGCGGTAGTTCGGATATTTTTTCGCGTATAAAATATTGAAAAATTCCTAGCAAAAGCCAAAAAAACTCACCAAACTTGATTTTTTGTTCTAGAACCGAAAGAAAATTCAACAAACTCGACGTGTCGCCGTGGATACCAGCGTAGGCACGTTTTTGTCCATGGTTTATTGCGCTTCCTCCTTCGGCATTTTATCGATGGTTCGTTAATTGAAGGGGCGGCCAGGAAAAACGATACAGTTTGTTAAACCTGATGGAAATGTAAAATTCAAGATTTGTAGCATCATTTATGGAGGCACCAATCAAATGATACATGAACAGTACCAGCAAATCATTTGCAATTCTAGGGCCAACCTGCAGACTGCTTGTCGGTATGTCCTTGAATTCCATTGAAAAGAGAGCCAGAAATTGGAATGATAATACATGCACGGAGTGATGATTTCGGGAATCTTAAAGAAAGGTCCTAAAAGAACAGAAAATTAGACACATTTTATACTTTTCAAGTTTTTTTAAATTTAAATTTTATAATTCATTTTAAGATTTGTTTTATTTATTTTGTTAAATTATTATTTATTTTTATTTCGTAATTGTCGTAATTGTTATTATTGTTATGTTTTTAGTTTTTAGTTTTTAGTTTTTAGTTTTTAGTTTTTAGTTTTTAGTTTTTAGTTTTTAGTTTTTAGTTTTTAGTTTTTAGTTTTTAGTTTTTAGTTTTTAGTTTTTAGTTTTTAGTTTTTAGTTTTTAGTTTTTAGTTTTTAGTTTTTAGTTTTTAGATTTAAGTTTTAGTTTTTAGTTTTTAGTTTTTAGTTTTTAGTTTTTAGTTTTTAGTTTTTAGTTTTTAGTTTTTAGTTTTTAGTTTTTAGTTTTTAGTTTTTAGTTTTTAGTTTTTAGTTTTTAGTTTTTAGTTTTTAGTTTTTAGTTTTTAGTTTTTAGTTTTTAGTTTTTAGTTTTTAGTTTTTAATGTTAGTTTTTAGTTTTTAGTTTTTAGTTTTTAGTTTTTAGTTTTTAGTTTTTAGTTTTTAGTTTTTAGTTTTTAGTTTTTAGTTTTTAGTCTTTAGTTTTTAGTTTTTAGTTTTTAGTTTTTAGTTTTTAGTTTTTAGTTTTTAGTCTTTAGTTTTTAGTTTTTAGTTTTTAGTTTTTAGTTTTTAGTTTTTAGTTTTTAGTTTTTAGTTTTTAGTTTTTAGTTTTTAGTTTTTAGTTTTTAAGTAAAACAAAATCGGTCATCACTGTATTGCAGTAAACGCACATCTTTCAAGTGGGTAGTAAATCCAGCCTACTACTGATTGTATTCTTGTACGCAAAGTTGAATACAAGACAACTAGGTTGCCGGTGGCCGGCGTCGTGTGCGTTGGCGCGTGGCAAGTGTTTAGAAGTTTCGTTTCCATGGAAGCACCTCGTACGGGCAAAACAAGTGCCTACTAACCGCCTCTATCGATAATGATCAATCAATTTTCGAGCGCGATATTCTTTTTTTCTGTCTTGCTGTTGTTGGACTTGATTTGTTTCGGAGAATCACATCAGGATGTGATAAAAAAAAGCTGACAATCATCGTGATGATTTCGAAAAAGAGGGTTTTTTGAGTCAGAGATGAATGTTTTGAGGACATTTTCGAAAATATAAAGCAATTTAAGAATAATTGCATTCATAACTGAATTTACAAACCATATTCCAATTATACAGTCATTTACCCTAGCAAATTCTGATATCAGCACGATGCTCAGTTGTGGTGGTTAGCCAAATTACGTTTGTTATCTGGCGAAGTCTTCTTCGGTCTGGTGAATTTTGGTAAACATTCTAGGGTGGATCTTCAAAATTTATTTAAATTAATCAAACTCTTTGACGGTGAACTGACCTTGTGTTGATTAATCAGTTTGTCTTAACGAGAAGTTACGTTTGTTTAAAATGGAACAGTTGTTCAGCATAGTCTCAATTACATTGCTGCGAACAAACATTGAACCATGGCCTTAAGTAGGTCTCCTATACCTTCGTGATCAAGTTGTGCGTTCTTTCCAAGACAATTGCTGCAGTTGTAACGGAACACGCGTATGATGTAAAATTAGTGTTTCAAGAATTGATCAGGGTGGTTACACATTTGCTTCTAGTAAAAAAAAAAAAAAAACATTAAGAAGAGCCATAAGATTGGGAAAATTTTGAAATTCGATAAGTATTAAATTTAGGTAATAGTTCTACTATTTAGACATCATTTAGTTAAATTCATTGAACCAAGCACCACCCTACCCCGTCATCTATAGATGATTGAAATTGCTCTGTTTATACCTTGCGAGCAAGACTCGGCCGGTTTCAGTCAACGCTTGCTTGCATTCGCGTACGGTTCGACGGAAAGCTATCATCACCGTCGAGATAGCCAGACGGGTTCGCACATCGCACACACTCAGTAGGCGGCGGCGTGTTATCACTACTCTGAACGAACTCCCCGGTTTGCGTGCGTGCGCCGCCATGGCCTGCTCGGTTCGCGATGTGGCGCAAAAGATTGCCGTTTGGGTGCTGTGCCTGTTCTACTCGGCCCAGATCGTGCTCATGATCGTGGTGATGTTCTTCAAGAAGCCCCACTCCAAGTTCTGGGTCGTGAAGAAACGTCCGTACGCACCGCAATGCCTCGTGAAGCACGAGTACGGCGTGAGCAAGTACGCCACGGTGAACGTAAGTGTGTTGCCCAAGGGAATGTGAATTTAATTGGTCTAATTGATGGACGGTTTTGTTTTGTAGGGCGTGAAGTTGCACTACGTTGAGAATGGTGACCCAAGCAAGCCGTTGATGCTGTTCATCCATGGCTACCCCGAGTTCTGGTTCTCCTGGCGGCACCAGCTCAAAGAGTTCTCAAAAGACTATTGGTACGAAATAGGTCGAATCGTCGGAGGCTCCAAAATACAAAAAATGTTGTTCCAATTTCCAGGGTAGTCGCTGTGGACATGCGCGGGTACGGCGATTCGGACAAACCGAAACAGCTGGAAGCCTACGAGATCACCCAGTTGATACGAGATGTCCGCGAACTTGTGACGACTTTAGGTGAGAAACCGGTTCGATTTTCGCCTCATCACACTTTACATGAAATCAATGTCAACAAAACGTGTTAAACAGCAACAAAATTTGGCTCAAAAGTCATCAACCTGGCCCAAACAGACGTGATGATGAGTTGCGGATTTGTGCCCGCTTCGGTGGCTGCTGACTTCATCGATGCACATTTTGAGCCTCTTGGGCGTGGGGTGCAATCACAATCTACCTTCCCAAGTAGCATTTGGCAACATGATAAATTTGACTAAGTCCAGGTTTTGTTTTGTTTTGCTGTAGAAACATAAAATTTACATTTTAGCAACAATACGTTGCAATGTTGCAAACCTTTCGAATTGGAAACAACTTTGCAACAATGCATTTCATTTTGTAATCGAAACATATTGAAAACTTATTGGTTCCATTGTTGCAACATGTGACTTAGCCCGATTTGTGTGCCAAGAGTAATATTGAAATCAAAAATCCTTAGATACAGTTGAGCCCAACCATTTCACCTTTCATCTATTCAACCATGGTTCAGTGGTAGAGGCAAGGTGTGAAGATCTGAAGGTACCAGTCTAGAATCTCGACAGGGGCACTTAAATTTTTTTGTTAAAAAAGTTTTATTTTTGTTTCACGCAAATTAAACGACAACATAATGGCAACATCATGGCAACACAACAAACTACCTTACCGACATATTTAGACAAACAAATTGTTTCTGGAACTTCGTCGTAACAAAGTTGAAACAAGCGGCTAAATGTTGCCAACACAAAATTTTCGTGCGCTTTTTAAGGCACCACGAGTGTTCTAACTATGTTGTGGTTGCACATTTTGGGTGTTACGAAAT
The DNA here is from genome assembly GCF_015732765.1 of Culex quinquefasciatus. Lineage (NCBI taxonomy): Eukaryota > Metazoa > Arthropoda > Insecta > Diptera > Culicidae > Culex > Culex quinquefasciatus. Next base: position 18,667,515 of record NC_051862.1, on the reverse strand, counting down.
AGTTGCATTTAAGGATCCGCAACAAAAAATGTTACTTGGGTTTTTTATCTTATCAACAATAGAGACTACGGCTGCATGCTAATATCAGTCCGAAGTGCGACGGAAACGCAGATTAGGAAACGATAGATACAGCGGAGACCCACGTGGAGATAAGCTTTGAAGTTGAGGCGTGTCATGTGTGAGCAATTGTTTTTAGCTTGATGGGGTTTTGAGCTGCATTTGAGAAGTAGATTCAAACAGTGCCATTTTTTTATATGGTATTTTTTTAGTAACATGTGATCCCTTACTTTATTTAAACTTAATGCAAGACAAAACAACATTTTTCCGATGGATCAATTATGGTCCCCTTGGAACAAGCTGTCAAGTAGGACCTTTTCTGTCAAGAAGGAACGTGAAGTTATTTTTTTTTAAATTGAGTTCAAAATCCATTTAAAATCTTTTGCGGTTGTTCAAAGGGTCATTGTACTCAGAAAAATAAGCTTTATCCTTATGAGCAATAATATTACAAATTTAAGCTTCATTTTAGGACCCAATTCAGATATTTTTAAAACAACAATAAATCTAGGAAGTTATTCAAAATATCCTTGTATCCCTCATCTAGTGCTCGCGATTTAAGATTTTCTGAAAAATTGCCTCTTTTCAGATAAGTTTGAACATTTGTACTAAAATATTCATGAATATTTTATATTTATATTGATTCAGAAAGTCGTCATTTTTTACTATTTTTTTTGAAAGTGTATTTTTCACTGTTTTTTTTGCAAATTTCTTTCAAAATCCACGTCAAACAGGAAGTATCCCAATCAAAAGAGCTTCGATTTGGCTCAGATTTGGCATGGAAGTTCCTTGGCCAAAGTAATAACTCATATTTTTTTTTGTTTAGCTATTAGGGTGCTCCTACCCAAAATAGGATGTTCCAAAAAATTGCCTTTTCGTAAATTTTCCCAAAAAAATACATTTTTCGTAAAATCCTCTCTTTGGAACGGCTGATTCAATTCTAGAGCGTCACATTTCCAAGGAAAGGTTGTTGGGCTTTTATGAAAAAATATGTTGAGGTCAGAAAAAAAAACTAGGTTAATATTTGAAAATGTCCTATGAATTTAATTCTGTTACATCCAACCAAGGTCATATTTGAGATTTGGGCTCAGTAGAACGCTTACCAAAAAGTAATTTTTGATAATCGAAAAATTTCACAAGTTTAAATGCGCTGAAATGTCTCATTTTCTTGGCGAAATTAAATACCATCGATCTTTGTCTAAAGCTGGTTAAAGAAAAAAAATCAGAGATGAAATAGGGTATATGGCCCTATTTTGGACCTACTATGCAAAGCGTCATCATATTTCGCATAGTTCTCAGGAACGGTCTAACTAATTTGGCTCGTTTCAGGATTGTTTTGTGCCTTAATTTATGCTTAACAAAGTGTACTATTGAAAATTTAAAATAATTTAACCATTCCATTGTAATAGGCATTTCAAGTAAAACATTTTTTGGATGCTTTTTGGACTTATTGAATGTATTTTGGAGACATCGCTGAACCTATTTTGGACCCACACTCTGATTGGTTGAAATTTTGACAACTGGAATTGCGGCGTGCGGCGGCTACACGCACATTTACAAAAACTCGGTTTGATGAACCAAAGGGCCTATCCACGATTATAATTTGGAAAATATTTATTTCAGAAATTAAACGATTATGATGAAACAATGGATTTGAATTTGAAAACGTGTTTTAATCATATTGAATGGAAACTCATGCATCTTTAGCAGGTCTCTGTCCTATTTACAATTTTCATATTCTTACGACCTAATTGTTCAAGCATTAGAACATAAAAGACAACCCGTTATTACTCGCAATAAAAACACCTTATCTTAAAATTAAATGAATGACACAGATACATAACAAGTTACAATGAAAAAAGGTTCTAAATTTTACGCAGAGCTTATGTTCAAATATTATTAAACAATCAAGAAATTTTAAAGGGAGATTATAGCTTGTAACTTGGTGTGAAACTTTCTCATCTGTCATGTTAAACTTTACAGTTGCTTGACAAAAAGTTTAACTAAATGTTGCACTTTAAAAACAATGCAATATTTGAAAAAAATCTATGTTTGAATACCAGGGTGCCTTTGATAGTCATAGTTTGTCTTGCTAAAAGCAGATTTGAGGTTTTCAAACATTATTTTTACTTCGAACTTACCATCACTTAGGTTGCTGATATAATTTTTAAGAAAATCATTTATGTCAATACTTAGTTAATTATTTTTATAAGCTTTTTAATATAATACATAAATTTTAGGTAATATTGTTAAAAATTCAGAACTTTGCCTGAAATTCGTTGAAACTAGATTTGTTTATTAAAATATGGATTTATATTACATGTATAACTGAATTTAAAGAATGAATCAAAAGTTTTCACATTTTATATGAAATTTGTTTTACTGGAAATGCCTTTAAATTATGAGATTTTTTAAAATTATGTTTCAAAAACAAATAATATTTAATAATATTCATATTACTTATTTTACCTTTTCCTAGTAGAAGATTGTCCAAAGAATCCGAAAATGCATTCCGTTTTACGATTCAAAATGCTATTTATCAACATTTTCTTAGTTATAGTTAACTAACATTTTAAACTTTTCAAAATTTCATGAAAAGTTCTTCATGAGGTACTTTGAGCACTTCTCTACCACGGTCAGTATGATTCCATACCATTCCGTACGTATTCAATTTTTACTCTTCATTTTGCGGAAAAATATCAAACCTATCAAAGTCACCCCGGCTATATGTCTCAAATCATAAAAATCATAATGTTAACATCGCATTAACCTCTTATGCTTATTTTTTCGAAGATTTTTATTTTTCTTGCTGGTTTAATTGTGTTTCTAACATGATTGACACGGTATTTTTTTTTCATATGAATATTTCTCTGATTAGTTTGCAATACGTCTTAAAAGCCATCACGATCTCCGACACATATTTGATTTTTTTCTGAACCAAACCAAATTTTGTTTGTTTTCCAGTAAAGAGCATTGCAGATGATAATTCAAAGCGTTTGTTTACAACTAGCGCTTAGGATCTTTTTAAAACTAACTCAAGATTTTTTTAAATTTAATTCATACGACTTTTTAAAAACAACTCGTAAGCGATGTTGACAGCTCCTGTCACGGTGACAGCTGACGATTTAATGAACTAGACCCTTTAGGTTTTTCAATCGTTTCCCCTTCAATTCCAACAGGGTAGCCAGTTTGCATTTTTTGAAGCAAAATTTAAAAATATATGCGGCTAAATTGGTGATTATGATGTTAAGACAAAAATAAATCAACATCAGTTTAAATTTTGGGATACTTTGCAATCGGTCCTAACAATCATCTAAATCTCTAGCATCAATTTGCAGTTTTATCGTTTATAAAACATATTTTCATTGTTTCAGTTAGTCAGTTGCTTTTTAAAGCTTAGATTTCATTCAAATAATTACAGTAAAGAAATTCAATTCAAAATATTAATTTAAATTTTTTTAATCAATTTCAATGAAATATCGAAATAAATTGATAAACAAAACTGGCAACACCTTGTTATGCATGTGTTGGTGATAGCCTTGAACCGACGGCAAAGTAGCTCCAAAAACTGATCCAACGCGGCTGATTTGGAAAAATATTTTGAAATGAGTTTTTTCGATAATAGAATAGTTATTTCAATGGTTTAGTGACGGAAAACAAGAAAGAATTAAATAAACAACAGTTACATTGCTCGGAAACCGGACGAAATTGCTTGGTGTCAGTGCAAAACAGAAAAAATCATCAAGGTGTCGCGAGCCAAATCTGATAAGCAACGAGGCCGGAATTTTTGGACCTAATCGATGTGCTAGGAAAATGAAAGGAAGTTCGAATGGCGTTGGAAAAAGTGGCTGAAAAAGCGGAAATAATCAAAAATGTTAACATTTTTGGAAGAGGTAAGACACAAAACGATCCTGCCTACACTTTCTGTTGGTTGGATTCAGTGAATTCGTACTTTAAAAGCCTGAACTACCTCGATTAATAAAAATAGGTCCAAAATAGGTACTAGGTCCAAAATAGGGTCATATACCCTATAGCATTTTTTTATTTGATCTTTTTATGCTCTAATCATTTTGGATTGCAGATTGTTCACGGCGTGTTTTCTAGAACAACCTTATCAAGAAAAAATAGTCATCGCTACTTTCAAATGTGTCTTATAGGAAATTTTCTCAGCTTTCCAATGCTTCTAAGAGCGAAATGTTTCATCGGGAAATTTCTGAGATATTTCTATTTTAAGTTTTTTGGTTTTAAATTTCTTTATTATTTATTGGAAATTTGATACTAACTGTTCAGAAAACTTATGTAATGATGTGTTTCATGTGTCATTTACTCATCAAAGTGTGCAAAATAAGACAAGAAACAACTTTGTAGATGGTTGCAAATCGCTAAACATTTTGAAAATGAAGTTTTTAGCATTTTTTTTAATATATGGAATTTATTCAGAAATTTAAACCATAAAACAATGAAAACACATATTTTTATTAGATTATTACATATATTTATTGTGTACAAATATCACGAGTCTGCTCTGATTTAGCTTGTTCAGCCAAAACTTTGGCAGTTTTGTGATTGTTGATAGTTTTGTTGAATTTTAATGAATAAATTTGATATTTTTTTAAGCACACATTAACCAGGAACATAAATACAAATATGATTCAAAATCGAAATGTACTAAATATTACTGTTGCAAGCTTCAAAAGTCATATTTTCATAAGAATAAAATAAACATAAAATTTTATAAAATGTTTACTGCTGAAAATGCACTTAAAAGTAGCAATACAACTCGCGTCTTCCAATTCAGAATGCTGAAAACACCGTCACAAACTTTTTTTTTTGTTTGAACAATATTATTTATTATTTTAACAAAAAAAAAAAACAAAAAAAAAGTCTTTCCAAACTATTTGAACAAGAATCAAGAAATAAAACATTTTTTGAAAAAGATGAGATTAAAGATGAGAGTCTTATAAACTTCTAAAATATTGCTTTTTCCTTGATCATTTAGTAAAAAAAAACTAAAACAATCATTTCATACTAATGGAAAGTATTTCTCCTAAAGCTTGCAACAGTAGTTTGCAGTTCAATTTCGAGTATTAAACATGTTTTGTATTCATGCAACTGGTTAATGTTTGATTAAGGAAATATGTTACTTATTTATAAAAATCTTGTAATACTCTATCAATCTCAAACCTGTAAAAATTTCGGTTGTATCAGCTAATTCAAAGCTGAATCAGAGTAGACCGGTGTTAATTGTACACAACAATTATGTTATTATCTATTTGTTCTTGTAAAAATAATATTTTAAAGCGGTTTTATGATTTTAATTTCTGAATAAATCCCACATAATCAAAAATTTGGTTTAAACAAAATTTTCAAAATGTTTAGCGGTTTGCAACCTACTACAAAGTTGTTTCTTGCATTATTTTGCACTTTTTGATGAGTAAATGATACATGAAACACATCATTTGACAAGTTTCCTGGACTGTTATTTAAAAGTTTCCAATAAATGATTAAAGATTTTAAAACAAAAAAACTTAAAATATAGATATCTTAGAAATTTCCCGATGAATCATTTCGCTCTTAGAAGCATTGGAAAGCTGAGAAAACTTCCTATAAGATACTTTTGAAAGTAGCGATGACTATTTTTTTTTCTTAAGGTTGCCCAGAAAACACGCCGTGTGTTTTTTTCCTTTGGTGCCAACAATGGTGTCTTGACTCTCTTTCTAAAAAAAAAACAATGGTTTTAAAATTTATTTTTACCTGTTACAGGTCGCAAAAAGTTCACCCTGGTTGCGCACGACTGGGGCGCGGTCATCGGCTGGGAGTTTTTGGCCAAACACATGGACATGGTGGACAAGTATATCCTAATGGACGCACCCTCTCGACGGGTCGTCCGGAAGCTTCTGCTGACCAACAAAACCCAGTTTAAGATGTCCTGGTAAGAAAGATTCAGTTAAGAAGTGTTTGAGAATTTACATATTAATTTGGTTTGTTCTAGGTACGTGTTTTTCTATCAAATGCCCAAACTACCAGAATTCTTCATGCGAATGAGCGACCTCAAATTGTTTGAAATGGTATTCCGCAAACATTGTAATGACGAGGAGCTTGAAGCGTTCAAGTACACGTTTGCCAAAAAGGGTAAGAGCCTGAGTCAATTTTTAAAAATAGAATCTTGTCTAAACCTTAACCCCTCCCCCCACAGGCGCCCTCACCTACCCCATCAACTACTACCGGGCAAACTTTGGCACCCGGGTTCAGTCGAGTCGACCGCCGGCGGACGTTCCGCACGCCCCCGGACTCTACCTGTTGGGCGAGCACGATGCGTACATTTCGAAGGAAACCGGTCCGCTGATGCAGAAGGAGTACAACAATCTGAGCTTCAAGATTGTGCCCGGGGTGGACCACTTTCTGCAGCAGCACAACCCGACGCTGGTGAACCGGGTGATGCGGGAGTTTTTGGAAGGAACTGGTGGCCAATAAAGAAATTTATTGCGGACAATGATGGCCGTAATGACGGGACGTGTGACCTGTGTGTAGTCACTGCCAATGTGACGAGGGTGAAAGCAGCTTTGGAATATGTGACTGGGAGCACAGTGGGGGAAATGTTGTTTTGTTGTTTTAAAAATAAATTATTTTATTTTATCAACTGCTTGTAACATTTACTGTCTTGAAGAAAAATCCTGGCTTATATATTAAAGTTTATTTTTTGAATCCAAAAAGTAGCATTGGCGAGATTGGCTGTGTTGACGTCTTTCTTAAATTTGATTTTAGAAGGTTGGTCACTTTTTCGTTTGACACTTTTGTAGTTTGAACCCCGTTGGTTTGACAAAGTCAAAATAAAAAGTGACAAACTGTCACTTTTTACACGGGTCTCACACATACTATTAAACCAAACATTTGGTAGTCATTGTTAGCGCTGTATAAATAGGGTGTCTAACTAAAAAGTGACCCCGTTTGTTTGACAACAATAAGTGTCACACCAACGGGGTTTCAGTGTACTTCTTTTACAGGTTGAATATGAAAGAAAATAGCTTATAGGTCCTTTTTTGAATAAAAAAAATCTAGTTTTTTTTGTATTACAAATTTGACACTTCGGAAATGTTAGTCTTGATACCAAAACATTCGGAATATTTATTTTTAAGAGATCAGAAAATTTCACAAATGTTTCGTTTGTGTATTGGTTGCCGAGATTAACATTATAAAAATGGTGGCTGTATGGATGAGACTTAGAAAACTTCAATTTTCCTGTTCTTTTTTTTGTTTCCGCTGTATCTCAGCAACCAAAGGTCAAATTTTCAATGATTCTTAGACAAATTAACAGAAAATTTTCTGATCTAAAGAAATATTGTTAGAAATAGACACTCTTGGATTTTTTTTTAATATCATCAGCTTGGCGGCAAAATGTTCGACCGTACTTCTTGTTGGCTTAAAACATTTACGAGTTTTTGTTTCCTGAAACAATAAAAAATTGAAAATTAAAAAAATACATGTTTTGCTAAATTGTTTTTTTTTCAAAATTAATTCCAAAATCGTAAAAAAAATCCATGTCCTATTTATTAAAAGGGGTTAATGATACTGACAACTTTTTCGAAGACTCAGATACAGATTTTCAAATATTAACGATTTTTGTTCATAGGCCCTTTTCAAGTTTGAACCAAATAAAAGAAATCAAAAATAATATCCATATCCTTTTACAAATATCCGTTGGCAGGACTTCGAGATATGATTTTTTGAAAATAATACATCGGACTTGGGTACAATTAGAGTGAAATAAAATGTTTTTTTTTTGTTGGCATCCAGGGACTTATTCCAGTGGATAAACTAATCCCAAATCCCAAAAATGAGCTTGATTGGACTTAACAAGACTGGCCTCCGCCTTTCAATTCTTAATGGGATTTAATCCGTAAAAAGGCATTTTTTTAAATGATGAATTTTATGGCATTTTGGCTAACAATGTCATTATTTTCATCTTCACTGGCGTGTATACCAGATCCTTGCAAATAATTTAAGCACTCTGGGCCCTTGGCCCCCTTGGCCTACATCGTGCAAGGGTTAAAAAATAACAATTTTCGTCATTTTTCGCAAAAACCACTTTTTTCAAAAAATCATATCTCCGCGCCGTTTCATCCGATTTTAGCTGTCTTAGACGCAAAAGAAAGGAGATTAGTTTGGTTATTTGTGAAAAATTGTAAAAAGTTTCAAAACCGTGTCAGGAATTTCTTATAACATATCAACAAATGGGCGATGTCAAACCGTACGTTTTCGAGATATGATTTTTTGAAAATCATAACTGGGTTTTTCGAAGCGCCACCCGCAAAAACAGAAAGATGACGAAAAAGAGAAAAAACAACTTTTTTCACTAAAACCGCGTGTGAGTTGTAAACCATTTTTGGGAATTTTTTGTTGTATGAAAAGATTGTTCCTGACATCCTAATCTATCATTCTAGGGGTGAGCACCAAAGATTTGACAACTTTTCATATTTTTTGGGACGGCCTAGTGTAGAAGTTCAATCAAAAAAGTTCATTTTTGGAGTGAAAATGGAATTGTATTTTTTTAGTCATAGAAAATTTGAAGAATTTATTCGTGAGTATTGATATTTGAATAAAAAACATTATTCGGGATTTTGGCCCAGTTCTGTAACTTCATACATTGAAAACTTCTTAAAAATAAACTAAACCTTTAAATTACTTTGTTACTTATGCACTCAAGCATCTGAAATACTTATGCCTAAAATACTTATTTTTAAGAATCTGTGTTCTAAAATTCACATTGCTAAAAATCTTTAGAATATTCCGTTCGGAGAAAATAATATTAGAACATGCATTTTTAATAATTTCACTTCAAAAAGAGTTTTCAAATTGCTAAAACACTAGTTAGACTTATTTTGATTCGGATTATTAAAATAGAATCAGCACAAAGACTGTTAGCTGAAAATGAATAATTCTTTATGTTAAAAAAACATGCTCAAATGTGAACTTTTCAACACCAACGTCCCACAATGCACCGGTCGTCTCAGCCAGCGCGTGGGCGTCCCAGCTTTTCTGCAGCAGGGCAAAACTTTGTATAATGCTACCACGTCCCTGCCGTCACACCATCAACCACCCCTGAGGCAACACCACCGGCGGCCACAGCCTGCTGCCAGCCATCCCAGTCAGCGTGGGGCAAAGAATCTGAGATTCTATTCTCTGCCGGCGGTGTGGCGGGTGTCCTCAATCCGATGTCCTCAGGGGACCAAGTCGGGGGGATGTGGGAGAATCCCTTTTTTTGCTACTTCTCTCCGTTGTGCATGTTATTTGGAACCCCATAAAACAGAACCTTTCCATTGACGTCATCGGCCGAAGTTGACGTCATCACCCAAACTCTCGCTCTCTCAATCTTTTGCGTGCGCTCCTTCGTCCTTTTTCGTGTGCGCGTGTATGAGTGTGAATGGCGACCTCCCCACTCCTCGCACGTTGAATGAGGAAGTGGGTGGTGGGCTGGGGAATGCCGGCATCGGTTTACTACACTTTCATTCATTGAGCGCGAGCAACCTTCGCTCGGTGGACCGTTGGGATGACGTGTCGGGTCGGAGGTCGGTGCAGGGAAGGGTCATAGAGAGAGAGAGAGGGAGAGAGCGAGAATGAGAGGGACATCACATTTTACCAGATGGTGCGCAATTTTCCGAATAAGAACCGGGGCTGTTGTTTTTTTCGGCTAAAGTTTTCCTGTCCTGGCAATGTCCATTTTTGGGATGCAGTGGCGGAAATAAAGCTAAGTGGTGATGGTTTTGTCGGGAGTGGAATTTTTGATTTATGTGGGAAATAATGGTGGGAAGAAGAATTTATTTTTAAAGTTGAGCTTCATGTGTTGGTAAGATAAATTATGATAATTGTCATTTGAAATTACCATAAAAGCAGATGAAATTTTAAATTCATTTGCCGGTTATCTAAAAGTGAATCTGTTCATTCAGATACACTTTTTCATTACCACCTCGTAAAAAAATGGTATCTGTATATGAGCAACTCTCTACCAAACCCGGAAATGGATTTTAAAAAGTTCAGAAAATTTGCTATAAAATTGTCTAAGAGACATTGAAGATTGGACCTCTGGTTGCTGAGATATATTTCTTTCTCTTTAAGCATCTGTATCTCAGCAACCAGAGGTCCAACTTTCAATGTCTCTTAGACAATTTTATAGCAAAATTTTCTGAACTTTAAAAAAAATTAGAAATTGTCACTCATGGTACCTATTTTCAAAAATCTAAAAACTGCAAATATTTCGCTAAAATCAAGATTTTTGTGACTACGGAGCAAACGGAGCCCTTCATCAAAAAATCTGTTAAGTACTTTTCGGTTGCAATTTTAATTTTGCATAAAAAATGAGATCAAATTTTTTGCATGAAATTTTGATTTTTTCCAAAAATCATATTTTTTTCAAAAAATCATAACTCGGGGGCACATTTTTTCACCATACTTCTCTATGGCTCAAAAGTTGACGGGTTTTTGCCCCCTAAAGCAAGGGTGCTCAAAGTTTTTGAAGGCCGGGCCAAATTTGAAGCTCAAATGAGCTTGCGGGCCAAATTAACAAAGTAGGTTATTTAAAAAAATACTTTATTTTAACTTGAAATAATATGTCAGTTGAAGATTTTTGTAATTTATGTTATTTTTACATAACATTAATTAATAACATTTTCGTTAATTAAAATTGTAGAAAACACAAAATGACAGTTTTTTATAAGTGTTATTTTGAGTGTTGAGTGTATGAAAAAAAATTGAGTGTACTAGTGTTTTCATTAAATTTTAAAGGTTTTTTTTATATTTCGAAAATGGTGACATGTAATCTGAACAATTTATGAAACGGCGTAATTTTATCTGTAAGTAAAGAAAAGCCGGAAATTCATAATTTCAACAAAAAAAAAAAAAATGAAAATGTTAAAACACTCTTAAAGTTTGCAATCTCAATATTCAAAAAATGTAACAAAAACAGTTTTAGCGAAAAACACTTATCGCAATTTTAATTGATTTTAGCTGATTGCACTTAAATTTCCATTGATATTATGTAGCATTTAAAAAAAAACCTGATTATTTAAGCGATTTTTTTAAAAATGGGGAAGGAGGGGAGGGTTGGTCAGCAAAAGCATTGTAAAATATTTGCAACAACCTTAATTCTCCGATTCCAACATTTTGTCAATCAGATTCGTTATCCTGCCAACATAAGTATGAATCCCGAGGGAAGATTGATAGTCAGATCATAAAAATAGTCATTATGACTTTCAAAATAGTATAGAATACTTTTGCAATTATTACAGATTTCTACTTTAGTCAAATTTAAACGTTTTATAGACATTTCAAAAAATGCTTTATTAATGTTTTGACGATATTTACTTAGTTTTAAGATTTAAAAGAAATGTGTTTCGAAAAATGAAGTTCAAAATATTAATAAATCATGAGTTTTTACATTACAAAAAAATAAAAACATATTACTTTGTTTTTTTTTTTAAATAATCTTAAATTTTAAAAAGTATGAAATCACTTTACTTAGCAAATTTAGAAGGTTTTTTTTATTCTTCCTTCTCTTGAAAAATCCATTGTTAGAATATCCAATTACATCAAAATGAACTATAGTACAAATCATAGTTGAAAGGAACTCCAAAGCTCTATTAGGTTATAAGAATTACGAAATTGTGAATTGATTATTTACTAATAAAAACTAATTGAATTGAATTGACATCACTTTACAAGTGAGTGCATAATTGGCAAAGGGAGCGCGTGGTCGTAAAAAAATATTCGGAGTGAAAAGTGATTTTTTTTTAATTGTTCCTTTTGTTTCGCATTTTTGTCGTGAATTGTGCGCTGCGAGGAGAAGATTACCCTCTGAAAATGCAGCGCATCAGTGCATAATTGGCAAAGGGAGCGCGTGGTCGTAAAAAAATATTCGGAGTGAAAAGTGATTTTTTTTTTAATTGTTCCTTTTGTTTCGCATTTTTGTCGTGAATTGTGCGCTGCGAGGAGAAGATTACCCTCTGAAAATGCAGCGCATCAGTGCATAATTGGCAAAGGGAGCGCGTGGTCGTAAAAAAATATTCGGAGTGAAAAGTGATTTTTTTTAATTGTTCCTTTTGTTTCGCATTTTTGTCGTGAATTGTGCGCTGCGAGGAGAAGATTACCCTCTGAAAATGCAGCGTCATCAGTGCATAATTGGCAAAGGGAGCGCGTGGTCGTAAAAAAATATTCGGAGTAAAAAGTGATTTTTTTTGTGTGTGCCTTTTGTTTCGCATTTTTGTCGTGAATTGTGATATAGTTTTCGATAAAAACGATCCGAGTTCGTTAGGTTTATCGCGTAACAAAATTATTTTGATTCATCAAGAACGTCGTGTGGTGCGCTAGTCTTTTTTGTGTTGAAAAGACCTTCCCATAGCTCCGTAGCTCGGAGGGCTCGACGTCGGTTGTTTGTGTGTTAAGCCCTCTCCATAGCATCGTAGCTCGAGAGGCAACGAAAATCAATACCTAATCTAGCTAATAGAAAGAAGATAGGAAGGCACTTGATGATTGAGTTCGTCGCGTCTATTCCGTAACAAATTCATGAACTAAATGATTACATAATTAAAAATCAGACTACGCTATCATTGCAGCATTGCGTTTAACACCTCATACTATAAACAAATATTATTTGGTTTTATCTTTCCACAGCCGGCTGTCTAAGATTAAACCATTTCATTAAAAATTTAACAACAGTTAAACGGGAAATGTCTCATCCGCAGCATCCGATTGCTTGCCTTGAGAATAAAACATAATACCTTTCAACAAACACTATGATTTTGGGTCGCATCATCATCTTCTATGATGAATCCTGACCAAACACCCTATCCTACTAACCAATTTTCAGGTTCCTGGCGCTTGTGGGGTGTAAGCACAGAGTAAATCAGCTGCCCTAGTAGCAACCTGCGCTAACTAACATTCCCGTCCCTTAAAATCGAGATCTACAAACAGACATGGCGGGCGCCGTTGGTGGCCAATGACTGTTACCTATTCGCAACTGATCTTGTTCTGGAAATCATGGTGTTTTATCTTTTCAGCGCATTCATACATGCTGTTGATAAGGGAAACACCACTAGATCGTCGAAGCCTATGATCAGTAGTGCTGAAAGGATATTACGGTTCTGTTCAGCAACGGAGGGGCAACCATGGGTGATCTCTCATGCTCATGCTCATGCTCATGAATTGACATCACTTTACAAGTGTTCCACGGGCCATTTTACATGATCATTCAAAATGGCTCCGCGGGCCACAAAACAATACCTCGCGGGCCACGTTTGGCCCGCGGGCCGTACTTTGGTCACCCCTGCCCTAAAGCATTTAATTTTTTTGCGAAATTGAGTTTTTGTTAAAAAAATGTTTATTAAAAAATCGGATTTTTTTTCCTTGTACCTATTTTTTTCTCAATAGTCCTCAATAATCAAACAACTTTGTCGAAGACTGATCTGAAAATTCACTCAAAAGTTACAGATTTATGAATATTTACGTACCATTTTTGTATGGACAGCTGCCAAAATTGTATGGAGACTTGTATGGGTGGACCAATGACACAAAATAGCTTCTTTGGTCACAGGGAAGGCCCCCTCAAAGTTTGATCCAAGTCTAGTTGTTGTCGATGCTCAAATTGACCTAAAAAATGATAAACAAAAATGTTGGAAAAAAATGGTTTGCGCTCAAAATAATTGGATAAAAAAACAAGATAGAGTCGTGAAAATATCTTGTTCCTCCTCGATTGGTAAACAACTCTTTTATTGCTGGAAGTCTCCAGGCTCTCAAAGTCTTAACGAATTTCTTGCATCTGGTGGGATTATCCCTAGGCAATACCTTGTGTATTGCTGCTCAACGTCTCAATCAGAGTACACGAAAAAAAAAAAACGACAGCAAAACTTTGCCCAGCTCTTCCGGAGTGGAAAAACATTCCACCAAGTATTGCGATAAGAAATAATCACAGAGAAAAATAATACAAAAAATAAATAAAAGTTACATCGAAATCCCCATCATCGGGGCGGCGGTGGTGGTGCCCTTTCGAAACGACACGACGCCGGCCAGGGTAAAGGTCATCCGGCAAACGAACACGAAATCGTGCCTTGGGGCCTCGGAACACGCAAAGATTTACCGCTATGGCAGCGAAAATTCGAGCTGCCACGGCGAGGGTCCTGATCTGCTGGTGACCAACCGTATTATTCACACCGTCATCAACTTCTACCATTTCGAAATCATATATCACATCGGACGAATGGTCTTTTTACTGCCTACGGGTGTATGAGGGGGGAGGGGGGAACAGTGGGGCTAAATGTACTTTATGAAATAAATTATTTGTTGCTTTCATTCAAAATGTATGAACCTCAACGAACTTTGAATAAATCCGTTATCCGTTATTTGGAATGCAATTGCTTTAAACCAGCGTTAATTTTTGTTTGGAAATAACACAACGTGTATTCGAAAAATGAAATGGGTATAAACCGATAATTAATATAATATCTTTAAAAAAAATACAGCATAAATTTAAGATAAATATTTTAAAATATAAAAAAATTAAATTTAAAGTCATGGTTTGTAAAATGGTTACTGTGAACCTATACACAAAATTTTGCCAAGACTTCTGCAATTATGTTTTACCCCCTGTCCTTAAATTCAACCAGAGCCCAATAAAATCAGGGTGTAGCGTGATGAACGCGATAGGACTTCAACGACATTTAGAACAATAATTCATTCCCATTCACTTATTTCCTTTTTTTTAAATGATTTAGAAAAAAGTGTGAACTCAGATTTCATAAACATTTCTTTAAAAAGTTTTAAGAGAAGAAGTCCGAATTCAAGCAATTCAAACAATTTAATATTCCTTTACATTTTCATTTGCTTCTGTGACAGTTCTGTGAGTTTTTCCATCATGACTAAATAATTTATTCTTGTTTTGATAATACAGTACGGCTCGATTTTCCTAAGACCTAGGAAAATTTCACTTCTGATAATCGAATCACGAAAACATTATTTTTAGTTATCTTATTTTTGAATTTTAAAATCCAAAATGGCGGCCAATATGGCGGTGATGAATTGTTGAGAAAATTGATTTGATAGATTTTAAGGCAATCAAGCATTAAAATTTGATCAAAATTGGAGTCGCCGAATTCGAATTTAATAACATAACATTTTTTTTTATTCGTGATTCGATTATCCGAAGCCCCATACAAACTTTCTTCTAATCGAACTTTGGATAATCGAGTCTGGAATATATATGTGAGTTTCACCAAATAATAAAAAAGGGGTTTTTAAATCTTTTTTTTCTTTAGAAAATTTCAAATTCGAACATAACTCAAAAAAAATAATCTTTCGAAATTTATTTATTCTTGTTTCAGTAATTTTAATGTGAGTTTTCTCATTCTGTCAAAGAAATTTGGGCAATTCCCCGCTAACTCACACAGCAGTTTCCCCGACCATTCTTTGATTTGCGTGAAACTTTGTCCTAAGGGGTAACTTTTGTCCCTGATAACGAATTTGAGATTTATCTTTTAAAGTTGAGAGCAATTCAAAATTTTTTTTCAAAAAGTTGTATCATTGAAAATTGAAAAGCGGGAAGTTACTACTGAAAACCCCAAAAAAAAAGAAGAAATATTTCTCAAATGAACAGCTTTGTTAAATTTAACCCCCTTCCTTCTCTGCACAATATTTTCTCACTCACCCACATTTTCACGCCCACCCCATCAGCAACCAGTCCTTTCTGCATCCTTCTGCAACGACGACGTCGCGCTGACGGGCGGTCGGCGTTGGGGAGGACGAACTTGTGTTTTGATCGAGTGTGTCATCATCGAGGGGGGATGGCGCGGGGGTGGTTTTTTCCGCCACCTCAAATCCACCCACCCAACCTAGTCGACCACCGACCAGCCAGCGAGCGCGCGCGAGAGATCGATAATAACAACACAACGACGACACAAAAAAACGTGGGTTCGGCCTACTGCGCAGGTCCCGCTCGACTCGACGACTCTCTAGCTGGAATCGAAAACGCAATATTCGAGGCTGCCTTGCAGGAGTCTAGTAGGCGAAAAAGGGCTCCCAGTCAGTCTGTGAGGAGTTTCCGACGGAGTTCGTAGTCAGCAGCGCAGGTCGCAACTCGTAAGGCACTTGCTGACGGTTGGTCACGGCGCGAGTTTGGGTTGTCCAGGTCTTGTCTTGGCAAAAAGAGTCGGAACACGCCCTGTGAATGCAAAGGATGTGGCCACTGTGAGGAACCGTTTGAGATATTAAGGTGAAAGTGTGCAGCTGGTTAAGGGATAAGTTTCCGTTTTGTTACGTGGAAGAAATCCAGTGAGAAAAATCTTCCCACGCAGTTCACAGTAGTGACGACATGTTCCAGTAGTTTGGAGGATAAAAAGAAAAACAAATCTAAAGGGAAAACATGGAGCAAGCTCGAGTGCACAGCAAAAGCAAACACCGGAGTTCCCGATCCGGGTCGAGTTCGCGGCGAGTGTCTTCCAGCTCCAGGCTCGAGCTCGAGCCAGTACAGCATCAGGATGACGAATCGGCTAAAAATAGACCGTCGCCACCCGTGCCTGCCGTAAGGACCACTGTACGGCCCTCGGAAGACAACGGAGCAGATACTGGCAGCAGCAGTACCACCACCACCAATGCCAGTGCCAAAATCAATAACAATAACAACAATGACGATGACGCAATTGACAAAAACCAGAATCCACCGGATCTGGCGACGGCGGACTCGACCTCCCTGGAAACAGTCCCCGGCGGCGTCAATACCACCGAAGACAAGCTGCTCCAGAAAGGCATCCTCGGCTACATGGACCGCCAACTCAAAGTCCAGTCCCTGTCCGACCCCCAGAAATCCCCGGCCCAGCGCTCGACGCGCTCGACCCGGTCTAGCCTGGACAAGAGCCCACGCCGGAAGCGCAGCAAATCGGAGTCGCGTAGGCGTCGCGAGCGGAAAATCATCGCCGCCGGAGAGATGGAGGTCCGCCAGGCCAACGAAACGCTGATGCGGTACCTCAAGCAGTGTTCCGACTTTAACGACGCGTCCCTGTCCGGGGATTTGGAGATTCCGGAAAACCTGGAAGACCGACGAGTCCACCGGAAGACCAAGTCCCAGCGGGAGCGGAAGCACCAGCAGCAGGGCGGTGGTGGCGGCAGCGGTGGCCCAAAGCCCGCGGGTAGGTATCGCTGCTGTACCAGCAGTGTGCTATATTTAGGTTAGGTCGTTACGAGCAGAGAGAATGGTGAGCGAGCCTATTTTTAGAACGCGCACCCAATTTGGGAAGGGAATGGATGGAACGAAGCTGGGCTAGTAGCGAGATTAAGACACAAGCACGCACACACACACTAGTGCTGGGAGATCCGGTAGTGTGGGTGGGCGGTGGTGAAATGTCAGGAAGAGTTTTTCAATTATGCTGGACAGGTGTGGTGGCGGTGGGCAAGCTTGTGTTGTTTTGAAGATTGTGGGCTTTGGTGTTTGTGCTTTGTGAAGGAATTCCAGGAAAGAGTTACTGGCTAATAAATTGAATTTTAGAAACAGATGCTGGCAGTTCGGCTTTGTTATTTGATGTTAACAAATGAAACAATAAAGTACAAAAAAATTATTTAAAAAAATCGTAATTCGGAAATCCATAATTGAAAGGAGAAAACTGAACGGATTGAGGAATTCGATAGACATATTTTCAAACAGGTTGTTTAGTCCCAAATCCTTCAAACCACATTCTAAGTGCTCATAACAACTTTTGCCATACCAGGCAATATTTTGATTATTTTTTACTTAAAAGCCTAACTCAATCATCTTTTCATTGCGTCCAAGAGAGCGCAATCCGTTGGCGTGGATATATGATTTAAAAAAATGTGTTTTTGTGAAAAATCGACGAAAACTGACATTTTTTGAACCAGAGACACTCTAAAGGCGAAAAAGATCACTTGTTTGATTATTTCATCCCTGTTTTGGGCTTGTTTTTTATTCGAATCATACTGTTTTATTATAATGACCTCTCCTGCGCATTCCTTTAGTATACAAAATATAATAAACTAAGATACTAGATCAGAGATTTATACGCAGAAAGTTGCGTTGTCACCATGAATTGATTGTCCTAACAAAAACTAGTCAACCATGACTTTTTAAAATAATGAATTTGATTGAATTCAATTTAAAGTTTATGTATCTTTTGCAATTCTTTTTAAAACTTATCTAATTTTGCAAATTTTAAATTCATCAAAATGTCTATATGCATAAATATACATTTATTTTTATTTTTAGGGAAACTTTGAATCGCTAACATTGATTTTTCTCTTACCAACTAAGATTTCCGACTTCGGAAAATCTAGCAGCATCCAAACTGGTGCATTTTTCGTAAGTTCTTTTTTACACCATCATAATAAGCAAAAAATTCCGGATCTAAGTAAATAATCATTGTTGTTTATGCACGATCCCTATGTCAAAAGAAGCCATTTTGCGTCATTAGTTTTTTTCCATAAATGCTTCATACAAAACCAGCAAGGCTGGTTATACAAACTCAGCGTGTATTCACATCAATATCTTGAGGAGTGATTTTCTGATGGTTATGGACATGACTTACCAGAAAAAGTAAGACGTAAAATAAAATGTCCGATTTATGTTATTTGAATATAAATAATCGTTGAATGTTTGTTTCTTATAAGAGGTATTTTTCAACCTGAAAAAAAATTAAGCGTATTGTCGATCATAAAAAGGCACCTTTTGTACTTTTTTTTTGAGTTGATGATGGAGCAAAACTTGATACCGGAGAAATGTTTTTTTTTAATATGAATTTTGGAAAAAAGGTTTTTTTTTTCAACTGGATTTAAAAAAAAAAGTGCAGTCAAAACGATAGTGAAAATCGAAAGTGATTTCATGTATGTTTTAAAATAAATGCACCGATTTTAACAAATTTGATGAAGGAAATGCAAAAAGGCTGCTAGTTGCTGAGATACAGCCTGTTGTGTGAAAATTGAATTTTTCTCACAGTCCCCTATTAACACTGGAACACCCAACGCATGCCCAAACCTCCCAAAAAAGTTGGAACGGTAACTTCAACTCGCTGGTTCTCGGACATAACTCTACCAATCGGGACGATTCTTGTTTTCGGTGATTTGTTAAAATGTCTAGATTTTGCAGAACTCGATTTGATCAAATTAGCAACTTTGCAGAAATCAATTTGATCAAATCTGTATTAATTTCTGCGACTGCAAACATCGTTCCAACTTTTTTAAATGACTACCTCCGCTTAATTTTTGGCGAATTTTATTTTACACGCGAAAAAAAAAAGTTGGGACGATGTTTTGATCGCAAAAATGACAGTTTTAATCAAATTGAGTTCTGCAAAGCTTTAAAAACATCTAGACATCCATACAAATCAGTAAAAAAAAGAATCGCCCCGATTGGTTGAGTTATGTTCG
Organism: Culex quinquefasciatus; assembly: GCF_015732765.1. Classification (NCBI taxonomy): domain Eukaryota; kingdom Metazoa; phylum Arthropoda; class Insecta; order Diptera; family Culicidae; genus Culex; species Culex quinquefasciatus. The sequence continues at coordinate 18,648,051 of NC_051862.1, read as the reverse complement.
AATTTGGTAAAAAATCACCGAAATTCGGTAATGAAGATCATTACTGTTATAATCGTATAATCGATATTCTATAAAATTTGGGAGCAATTCTCTACCAAAACCGGAAATGGATTTTATTTGTATTTTTTTATTTGACTCAAACTTTGTGGGGGCCTTCCCTATGACCAACTAAACTATTTTGTGTGATTGGTTCATCCATACAAGTCTCCATACAATTTTGGCTGCTGTCCATACAAAAATGGTAAATATTCAAACAGCTGTAACTTTTGAGTGAATTTTCTGATCAATTTGGTGTCTTCGGCAAAGTTGTAGGTATTGTTGAGGACTTTTGAGAAAAAATAGGTACACGAAATAAAAAAATGCAGATTTTTTAATCAACTTTTTTTTCACTAAAACTCAATTTCCCAAAATACGTATTTTTTGATTTTCGAGATTTTTTGATATGTTTTAGTGGACAAAAATCCGCAAGTACCTCACAGATTTTTTGATAAAGGGATCCGTTTTCAAGATATAGCCACCGAAAGTTTGATTTTAGCGAAATATTTGCAGTTTTTCAACATGAGTGATCGTTTCTAATTTTTTTTTTGAAAAGTTAAGAAAATTTGCTATAAAATGGTCTAAGAGACATTGAAGATTGGACCTCGGGTTGCTGAGATAGAGCCGCTTTAAGAAAAAGAAACACGAAAATTGATGTTTTCTTAATCTCACCAAAATAACCCACCATTTTCTAATAACGATATCTCAGCAACTAATGGTCCGATTATCAATGTTAATACATGAAACATTTCTGAAATTCCGATCCTTTCGAAAAAAATATTTTCAAATTTTTTTAATCAAGACTAACATTTTAAATGGGCGTAATATTCAATGTTTGGCCCCCAAAATCACTATTTTTTCAAAAATTCATAACTCGGCGGCAGATTTTTTGACCATGTTTCTCTATGGCTCAAAAGTTGTGGATTTTTGTCCCCTAAAACATATCAAAAAATCTCGAAAATAAAAAAATACGTATTTTGGGAAATTGAGTTTTAGTGAAAAAAAGTTGATTAAAAATTCTGCAATTTTTTTTTCCTTGTACCTATTTTTTCTCAAAAGTCCTCAACAATACCTACAATTTTACCGTAGATCAGAAAATTCACTCAATATTTACAACTGTTTGAATATTTACAAGTCCTTGTAGATAAAAAGGAAGACACTAGTGTTTGGTACCAGCAATGGTGGCCGACAGCTATAAAGTCAACTTCGTTTTTTCGTTTTGAATATTTACATACCATTTTTGTATGGACAGCAGCCAAAATTGTATGGAGACTTGTATGGATGAACCAATCACACAAAATATTTATTTGGTCATAGGGAAGGCCCCCACAAAGTTTGAACCAAATAAAAAAATACAACAAATAAAAATGGTCGAAATCGGCTGATTTCGTAGAGAGTTGCTCTTGGTTTATTTTGACAGATGGTTTACCCATGAAAACTTCTACCGAATTTGGTTAAAAATGTATGTATGTATGTTATTTTTGATTGCAAATTTTATTTTGCATCTGAATATTTTTTTTGCGAAAGGGACGAGACTTAAGGAGACTATTGTATAAATTTTTGTTCCAACTGAAGTTTTTCTCATCATTGATCGATTTTTCTGTAACAGGGAGATCGCAGTAAGCTATGGTCGCGTCCGGTTTGTTTGATTATTCGCTCTGCGTTTTTTTTTTTCGTCTTCTGAGGATTTCCGTCAAATTCTTATCGGCTAATTCTAGACGAACTTGTGAGTGGCAGTGGACAAGGTGGAAATGGTGGAGATATACGGGATTCGCGTTGCGTTGCTGCATGTCCGGGAAGACGTCGCTGATCTGGGATAGGGCCTCAATCGCGCAGATGACGAGAAAATCTTGGCTGATTTGATGCGGCCGGTTTGGCGGCTCCTAAGAACTTAGGAGCTGCAGGTTGGGACACAATCTGGCTTTGTCTTTTGAAGATTTTAAGATTTGCTGATTCTTGGTGAGAGCTTTCCATCATTATTTGCTAAATGATTATATTCCCTTATATTATTATACTATAAATTCAATAGCCCTCCTACCCCTTCCTCACTTTCCCCTTCCTTAATCCCATTTAGCCCAATTCCACTTCCTCCCTAAAAATATAATTATCTGCCAAATTTACACTAACACACCACACCTAACTGATCCGGAGCGTTTGGTACGGTATGTCCACGCATCCTTCCTCCCCTGTAGATTCTGTGGAATGTGATCCGTTCACAGAATTCTCTCTGCGGTAAACACAACGCAGTAGGGCTGGCCGCTTTAATTTTTGTATTACATTTTCGGGTGATCTCGGATGTATTGCAATTATTAATATTGACAAGAAAAGTGCTTGGGGCGTAATCTAATCACAAGACTTTCCAGCATGCTTTCATCGGACTGGCTGCGTTTGTGTTAGATTAGATTAGATTAGATAGATCATTGATCGATTTTTCTGTAACATGGTTTAAGCACTGTTAACTTTTGTCCTGCAACATACAACACTCATATATCGTCATCAGTGGTGACATTAAGCCTGGGGGTTACATTGGGTCATACAAAAATACCCAAACCCAATGCCACCCCTGATGATGGTATTTAACAAGTAAAAAAATCTTAAAATTGTCGAGAGGTTAACTTTTTACTACAGCCGTGGGTTGTGGCATCCACACAAAAAAATTCTATGGCCTTTTTAGTGCGGAATATGTAGTTTAACACATCTCACGCAAATCATGATTTTATCCATTTATTCTTAAGTGAAATCGTCTATGCATTTTAAGGGTATTTTAAAATTTATGTATGTCTGTAGATTCCTTCAATGAGTCAAAAACTTTAATCCACCGATGCAGTATTTTTTAATGAGTCCCCTAAAAAAATTGTGAATAGATTTGATTTTTTTGATAGGGAATAATTTTGTGAAATTTTCGATTACAAATCCTAAGTTCATTTAATTTCTTGAATTTGTTTTTTCTTTCCTGTTGTGACCAAATCCTAAAGCATTGACAACAAAACCATGTTCACAATAACAACTCCAATCCCACAGCAATCCGTGTCCATCTAAATTACAATATCGTTGTTCGTTCCATTACGCATAATTGATGTCCTAACGCGTGGGTGGTTGTTAGCGGGTGCGGATCAATATGGATGAATAGGGGGTGGGAAATTTTCGGTACAAGCTATTTATAGCGCTTAGCTATAATTACCGACCGACTTTTCTCAATAGCACACGTTTTGACTTGCTGTAATTGAAGTCGTCATCGAGAACAGTGAGATGGCGTCCCGACGCCGTCTCCCAGGTCAAAGACAGTAACAGTGTCTGTGGAAACGGCGTGGGAAAATAACGGAAGGAAATCCTCACATTATTGCGGGTTGCGGTGCCATCATCATCCCTTCTCTGCGCGGAATGGGCAATGACGTCATTCCGCAGGCAAAGCTTCGAGGGTTTTATCAATATGAGTATCTGTGTGAGGGGGGAAGGCTTAAAGGGAGGCCACTGTTCTTTGATTCTTGATGGGGTTTGTGGAGCTTTCTTTTCGTCTTTTTCTCTACTACTTGAGATCGAGGGTAGCTCGGAAATGTGTTGTGGCTTCAAGGATTCGTGTGAACTTGAATGTGGATGTTCTTTTTATAGAAACTCGCTTCAGGGGAAGGAAATATTTTATTTTTGAAAAAAAAGTTTCAACATCACATTTTTCCTTCGCCAACCAAACGATCCACAGTAAAGAACCGTGTGATACATGTTATTTCTCCACCAAAATTGCCCAATTTCAGCTCAAGAAGAACTCGAAGTAGAATTCGTTGAAATTTTCTTCCCACGAATCGACCTTTTTCGTGATGCTAATGTATAATGTACACATTATTTTTAGCCCACCTGCAATCGTGTTAGCCTTTCGAGAGCAGCATAATTTTTCCATCGACACCTACGCCACGCGACGACGCCAAATTTCGATAAAGTTGGTTGTTTTTCTCAGCAAATGAAGCCAACGCGCGGAAAATGTTAAATGGAAATCACGGAGGTGGCTTTTTCTCGTTCGAACCATTTGTTCAACCTTTCAAAAACCGAGAAATTAATCAACGTAAAAGCAAACAATCCTAAATCGTTCAGCTTTCGGAGGGATTTGCCAGCAGGGCTAATCTATAAATAATGGCAATCGAAAGTCTATTGATTTGGCTTGAGTCCACAATCTTCGTCGTCGTTTTCGGACGAAAATGAATTCTTGCCAGCAGTGTTGAATGGTTTTTTCGCGGAGGAGAAAAGCTGTGGAAAATGTCAAAAGTCAAGAGTGGCTGCCCAGCACACGGAGATAGAAGCAGTAGATAGTACTGAAGAAAAATAGGTTGAACTTTGACCGTTGCAGTAGACAGCATTTACTGATAGGGGAATCTGGAATGTTATCTTTAATATCCGATTAGGTTTGGTTTTGACACTGGTAAAAAATAGTAGCAATTATCAAATATTTAAAGGAGTTTTCAACGGAACTAACAATTTCTTCCACCACAATCTCTACCCTAAAAACCAGGTGACGATAGCGGGGCGTACCATGGCGAGATCTACAATCCATTCACGCCGGTGGTGTCCCCCACGACGGAAGCGGCCCCGACGCGGATCGACAAGATGTACATTCAGACGGCCAGCGGGTACCGGCCGGTCGACAATAGTTACCAGTACTCCCACCATCGGCACCATCACCACCATCTGCATCCGCACAGTCATATGCACCAGCTGCAGCTGCACCGGTCGCGCAGCGGTGATCCCGAAAGCAATAAGTGAGTATTAGAGGACTTTTGTTATTATGTGTGATTTTATTTATTTGTTTACTTGGCCACAAATTAAAAATTATGGGAATCCTAGCAGTAAACTGTTAATTAGTCTTTCTATCATAAAAATAACTCAAGATTTGTAAAAAAATAATAGTGGTTACCTAGAGCGTCCAATCTTCCGTCCCGGTCCCTGGAATCCTCGAAATTCAAGCGGAACTATCTTAATTTTTGGAACCAAAGTTTTGATTTGTTTTTGGAAAAAAAGATAAAGTTTAAGGGGTTACATACATGTAGAAAATCACAATATTTCATATTACAGAAAATGTATAAAATCCACTAAAAAGATGATTTTCAATCACTCCTGAAAGATTCATGAAGATATTCCATGATTAAACTTAGTTAGAGACGATTTTAAGCTCAATATTTTGCCGTGCGCAAAGCGGACTGTCAAACTTTCTGAGTGTTTTTCTCGAAACACCGAGTTGATTTAGGGGAGAGTGGGGAGACTTGATCCCCGGGGACACTTGTTCCCAAGCCTGTATCTCGTCAGCATGTGGGTAAAATCAATCAATCAGCTTTGTTCTAGAAAATTGTGCGAAATTGACTAAAACTCATTGTAGAAAACAAAGAAAAGAATTAAAAAATGTTTCGATTGAGTTACACACATTTTTCTAAAAAGTGCTGCAAAAAATTTCCAAGAGATCTTTTTTCTTTGTTTTGACAAGCATAGAAAGCACTCAAAAATTGTTCAAAAAAATATTTTTTATACATGAATTGTTTGGTAAACATATCAACTCCTAGACCCTTATGCATTTGACTTTAAATTTATCGTCATACTATTTTTACAATCAATTGTTTAAAAAAGTGCGTTTAGGGAGACTTGATCCCTGCATTTATACATTCACTGGAATCAGCCTCAAGATTAAATAATTGGGCTGGGTTTTCGTACATAGTTTCCTTAAGTATAGTTGTACATAACTTACTGCAGTTTGAACCATTTTTCAAAAGTTTTGTAAACAAAAATTACCAGCTTTTGTAAACATGCTCAATTTTGGTCTAAAAAAGAAAATTTTAAGTTTTTAAATATTTTGCATGCTAAACTTGTTGTATTTTGAATACAAACGTACAGGTTTTATGTTAAATTGCTGTAACTTATAAAAAATTAAAAGTTTGGATAAATAAAAAACATTTTGCTTAAGATTTCTTCAAAACGTTGAAAGGGGGATCAAATTACCCCCAACATTTTGAAAATGCCGGTTTAAAATATTTGTTTAAAACGCTTGGCATGATTCGAAGAGTTTATTTGATGAAATACCCTTATCAGCCAAACATAGTTGAATGTTTAAGCTTTCAATTCACGCAAAAAGATCATAGTTTTGTGAGAAATTGACAGAGTTATGTGCGATACAAAAAAAGGGGATCAAGTCTCCCCATTCTCCCCTACGGGTGCCACAATATCTCGAGATGGGATTGACCAAATTGGCTGAAATTCGGTGTGAAGACTCCCTTGACATATCCCGTGTGCATGATGAAGCCCGATTTTTAAATTTTGCTTTAAAAAAAAATACAAAAATCAAAAACTGACGATTTTTTATATGAAAAACATAAAAATATTTTTATCATTTTTTAAAATGTTTTTTGAAAATCGGCCTTCGTCATGCACACAGGACTGGTTTAACGAGTCTTCACCGAAATTTTGAGCATTGGTCAAGGCAGTGTTGAGATATCGTGGCACCCGTTTTTTGAAACTGCTAACTTCAAATAGCTATATCTCGGCAATGATACAACCAAATGTCTTCAAATTTGTTTTGATAATAGATGAAACTGTATATTTTAATACCCTGAAAACAGATTTTAAATAAAATTAAGTGTGTGATCACACCAACCTCTGACTTATTGTCGATTTACATGTATGTAACCCCTTAAACAAAAACTTAATTTGATTTAATTCATTTTAATTCAATGCTCTTTTTTAACTAACCGTCTCTTCTTAAAACTTTTTCTCAAGATCTATTTCAAATACTCTTTACACATAAACTCCCGAGCTTGAGAAAAAGGGGGAATTTGTATGGAAATCTTCCCCATTTTTCTCGGGCTTGGGAGTTGAGGTTTTAAAGTCGGAAGCATTGAAAACTGAGATAACTGTTGCTTATTTGTTGGGCAATTATTTTCTGAGCATGAAATAAACTATTACAATTTTAATGAACTTTTTATAGAATAATTGGTGATGTATCGTTTGGAAACTAAGGTAACACCATTTTTTGGCTAAATATTTATCTGAACAATATCCAATAAATTTCATATTTTCTGGGGTTACCCGAGCAATCTGTTAAAAAAAATCACGTTTTTTTAGCCAACAGCAAAGTAACTCATTGTAAGCAGCTCCCAAAAACTTTTAATTTACATTTTGCTGCAAACTAGCTATTTATCGCAAATTGCAAGTTTGTTCTGATTAATTCAACTTATACAGTGATCACCAAACTGTTATCCGTGACAAAGATTTGTGTTAGTTTTAATTTAATCAAAACATTTTCTTTAAATTTTTGAGAAATTAACAAATTTTTCGAATAAACTGCGAACTTAAGAAAAAACAGCAAATTATTTTGCTTAAAAACCATAATATATATTTGATTTAAAACTTTAGGTCATGAAAATATGCAATTAATTTTACAAACGATGGATTATATTTATTATTCTAACAAAGTTGTTTAAAATTTTGCTAAATCAAATTTATTTAATTTGATAAAATCGTTCAAAAAAGTCAAGATTTTAAAACTTAGAAAACTTAAAAACGAAAATTTAGCTAAATAAAATTATTTGAATCAAATGAACGGATGTATGACAAAAGGACGAAAGACATAAGGTCGAATAAACAAAAGGTTGAATACCAAAAGGTCGAAATGACAAATCTGGAGTTTTTCCAAAAGGTCCAATAAACCAAATTTCAAATTTTTGATTTTTGGTTGATTTTTGGGTGTTTTTGAAACCGCCTTGAGTCAGGGGTATTAAAAACACCCAATAAGCAAAAACTGAAAATTCGGTTTACTGGACCTTTTCAAAAATACACTCCAGAAATGGTCGAATGAACAAAAGGCAGAAAGGACAAAAGGTCGAGTTAAAAAAAAAACATTTTGCAAAACAAATCTTATGATTTGAGCCTAAATACACAAATATTAATAAGCAGCTAGGGAATGTTGATTTGAACATTTTTCTTTAATTTCACTTGTATGTTCTTAAAAAATAGAGGTCTTTTGAAAAGGAAGACTTTAGAAATATTTTAGAAGCCGAACTTTTTTTTGAAGAACTGCTCATCTCTGAGATCATGAATAGGTTATTTTTTAAAATACAATAAAAACTTAAAACATATTTTAAAAGTCGAACAGTTTTTTGGAAGAACTGCTCATGTTTGAAAGTATGGAAAAAAACTGACAATCAAGAAAGTTTTTTTTTTGAAAAAAAAATAAACTTCCAAAATATTTTAGAAGTCGAACTTTTTTTCAAGGAACTGCGCATGTTTGAAAGAATGTAAAAACTCAAAAAATATTGCGACAAGCAAGAAAAAGTTTGTTTTTCAATTAAAATATAAACATAAACAAAAAATTAGAATTCGCATTTTTTTTTTGAAGAACAGTTCATGTTTGAAGGAATAGAAAAACTCACAAAAAACACTAAAGCACTGCTCATGTTTAAAAAATGTTTAAAAATTAACTCACAAAACAAAATCAGACTTGTTCGTAAGAAAATATATTTTCAAACAAATTTTATAAGTTTATAATTATAATTATTTGTTTCATTTTTTCACATTCGACCTTTTGTCCATTCGACCTTTTGACCTTTTTCGACCTTTTGTCCATTCGCTTTATGTCTTTCGATCTTTTGGCATTCATGCATTCAATCATACGTCTTTCGACCTTTTGTCGCACATCCGATTTTGGAAAAGGTTCCACCCTGCAAATGGGATTTAATCCGTAAAAAAACATATTGTCGTCTTGTCCCATTTTCCCCTATTACAAATTACAAACAAAATCGATTATAATTACCAACGGAATTTGTTCTATAAAAAGTTGGAGTTTTGATTTGTTTCATGCGATTTTGTAATTTTTGTCAGAAATTCAGTTTTAATTGGATTTTAATATGCCATTTCAAATATGTATTTATGTTTATGTCTTTTGCCTTCCTCACTGAGGTAAGGCTATAATCCTGCTCTTAAAATGAACTTTGTATAAAAACGTCGTAGATCCACCTTCATGTATACATAACGACTCAGAATCGAAAACTGAACAAATGTCTGTGTGTATGTGTGTGTGTATGTATGTATGTGACCAACAAACTAGCTCGTGTTTCTCGGCACTGGCTGAACCAATTTGACCCGAACCTGTTGCATTCGACTTGGTTTAGGGTCCCATAGATCGAGTTTTATACATATTGAAGTTTCGATAAGTAGTTCAAAAGTTATGTATAGAAATGTGTTTTCACATATATCCGGATCTCACTTAAATGTATATAGACTATGTCCGGGTCCATCATCCGACCCATCGTTGGTTAGGCAATAGAAAGGCCTTTCCAAAGAGTCCAAAACATTGAAGATCTGGCAACCCTGTCTCGAGATATGGCCACTTAAGTGATGTTGATGTACTTTTTGGAAGCCGGATCTCATTTAAATGTATGTAAACTAAGTCCGGGTCCATCGTCCGACCCATTGTTGGTTAGGTTATCAAAAGACCTTTCCAACAAGTTCACAACATTGAAGATCTGGCAACCCTGTCTCGAGTTATGACCACTTAAGTGATATTGATGTACTTTTTTGAAGCCGGATCTCACTTAACTGTAAGTAAACTATGTCCGGATCCATCATCCGACCCAACGTTGGTTAGGCAATAGAAAGGCCTTTCCAAAGAGTCCAAAACATTTAAGATCTGGCAACCCAGTCTCGAGTTATGGCCACTTAAGTGATATTTATGTACTTTTTGGATGCCGGATCTCACTTAAAAGTATGTTAACTATGGCCAGATCCACCATCTGACCCATCGTTGGTTAGGCAACTGAAAGGCCTTTCCAAAGAGTTCAAAACATTGAAGATATGGCAACCCTGTCTCGAGTTATGACCACTTAAGTGATATTTATGTACTTTTTGGATGCCGGATCTCACTTAAATGTATGTAAACTATGTCCGGATCCATCATCCGAGCCATCGTTGTTTAGGTTATTAAAAGACCTTTCCAAAGAGTCCAAAACATTGAAGATCTGGCAACCCTTTCTCGAGGTATGGCCACTTAAGTGATATTTAAGTACTTTTTTTTATTCCGGATCTAAAAAATAGATTAATTTTTTGTACAGTTCCATCATATCAGCCATTGTTGGCAATAAGTGAGGGAAGCTCCAACCACATAGGTGGATTAAGTTAGTTTTTATTTAAGGCATTTGATTTTTTGCATTTATTTATATTGTCAAGAAAAGTGCTTGGGCGTAATCTAACCCTTAAAAATGCATGCCTTCATCGAACTGGCTGCGTTTGTGGTAGATTAGATTTGATTTGATTAGATTATATTATCTCCTTTTATTTATTTCAAAGGGAGGAATAAAAAAATTCTATTACAGCGATTCCACTTCAATCCTGCAGAGTTCAAATTAACCCTCTACAACCTAACCCCGCCTTTAGACGTGCTTCGATGTGAAAAATCGCAAAAAATCCATTTTTCAGCCAATTTTTATGTGACTTTGTCAATGTTTTTAAAAAAACTATGCATTTTTTAACAATTTAAATGATAATGGGGCCATTCTATAGCAGAAAATGTGAAAATCATGTAAAAAAATTAAAAAGTGACTGTAAAAACATGAAAAATTTAGATAGGTGAAATGTAATGATAGGAGGTGTTAGAATAGGCCAAATACTACCAAAAAAATAACTAAACATGATAAATGAAAATTAAAATACTAAAAATAAAACAAGAAAAACATAAAACAAGAGAAGTTTTTAGTAGAACAAAAGTTGCTCAAAATGACCCCCTAAACACGGGAAAAATAAAAATTTTCGAAAAAAAAATTGGGCAGTAGAGGGTTAAAAGTGCTTCAATTTGGCTCAAATTCAGCATGTAAGTACCATGGCCTAAATAATTAGACTTGTATTCCAAAATAGGAAAGCCCGAAAAATTGCATTTGTCGAATATTTTCGCGATTTAACCACGTTTCAAAATAAAGGTGTTTAGTTGGGCTTTTAATGAAAAATGCTAATTGATTTTCAAGACATAGCTGATTACACTTATAGACCAATTGGAAACATTATTTGTTTATCAGAAGGGTTTGGGACCAAAAAGCTCACAGTTGAAAGTATTTGTCTATGCATTTTCAGAGTGTTCATCCATTTCCAAAAATGGTGAAAATACATTATCAGGATTCTAAGTTATGATTTTCTGAAATAAATATTTTTTTAATCGAACTTAAAGTACCATGCTTCTCCATCAAAATGAGTTCCTAGTTCATTTTGGTGGAGACCCATGTAACAAAAACATTCTGAAAAATCATAGAAAAACATTTCCAGCTGTGAGCTCTTTGGTCCCAACAAGATTTGATAAATCAATAAAGTTTTTATTTAATGAATTTTGATGTAATACGTGTGTTCACTTATCCAAAAACGTCTTGATTTGATCCGATTGATCTTGATTTTTTTTATTAAAAAACCCAACCAATATTTTTTCTTTTGCAACGCGGCGATCTGAAATTGGTTCAGCCATGATTTTTAGAAAAATGTGTTTTTTGGCGAAAATGTTAAAAAACGTCATTTTTTGACCACCCTATTTTGGATAGGACCAACCTAAACGACATTAACGACATGCTAAAATTGAGCCAAATCGGAGTGCTTTTGATCTGGATCCTACTGGTTTGACGTGGAATCGCTGAATAATTTCAATCTTTGTTTTGGCGAAAAAGTATTTGTTATATTTGATTTTTATTTTGTTCAAGTCTGATGTTACCAGTTTGAAATAGAAAATATCCGTCGTGGGAGTAAATCTTTTTGCGAAAATAACACTTTGACATTCTCCCTCTCTCTGCCTTCCAGCTTCCCAATCAGCACCGCGGTGCACCTGTCCTGTGCGGTCCAGCGGGCCTGGCTGCACGTGTCCAGCATCTGCCACGGGCTGCTCGGCGGGCTCGCGCTCGCCCATCTGCTGCTGATCTGCACCACCAAACCGTACGACTGGGTTGAGGCGTCGATCCGCCACTACTCGGCCTTCGCGGAGGTTTACGCCAACACGTTCTACTGCTTGGCCATCGTCTGTATGGTTTCGATATTCGATAGGTGAGTTGACGCCGACGACGACCTGGACGCGTGCCAATTTGGTTCTGAGTCTGCTTCCGGGGGAACGGAAAAACGAACGAAAAATAATCGATAACTAAAGTCAAGTTGTGTAACTTGGGTGGCATAATTGGATTGCAGGTCACATTAGTTAGCTTAAGGGGGAGTGGTCAAAACAAGCTGAACTTTATGCTCGGAAAAGGTCTTTGTTAAATCGAGAAAGATTGTTTAAACAGGTCGGTCGAAAATAAAAACATCAATACAGTCCAAAGCAGTCCAAATTGCGTCGATTGAAAAAATAGCTGTAATGGCTAATTAAATTTAAAAAATAATGTTTAAAACTTAACTTGTTCATCTTCTTTTTCTACCCTGCTCCAGAATGGACATATCACACTTCAGCCTATCCGGTGCGGCGGAAAGCAACATCTCCTTCCGGTCGGTGGTAATTATCATGATCTACGCAGCGACGATTATCCTGAGCCTGTCGGCGGGCTCGATGGACGAGCGGCTGTACCTGTCGGCGGCGGTGAACGTGACCGTGTGGGAGGAGGAATTGGTGAGTCGGAGGGGTGCAGCAACAGGAAACAGCAATGTAGAAAGGGTGGAAAACTTTTGCTACTTGGAAAGTTTTGCCTGTAAAAGTGGGATGAAGCACTGTCGTTGCACGGAGAAAAAAGAGTTCCCAAAATCGTGAACAAGCGTACCATGGAATTGGAACACTTTGTTCGTGGTTCCCAATTTCATGAACGCTTGTTCACGATTTTGGGAACTCTTTTTTCTCCGTGTGCGCGATGGTGGTGGGGAGGGAGCAAAAAGAGGGAGCATGACGAGTGAAATTGCAAGATCTTGTGAAAGTGAGTTGAATTCGTAGTCTTGTCTATTTTTTTTGGTATAAGGTTCAGTTTTGTGACTGAAAAGTAATCGAGATGATGATACTAAAGCGTTTGGAAATGTTTCTCAAACATATTTTTTCAATAAATTTTTAATGTTTTAAATTTGAAAAGATGTTCGAATATTTTATCTAAAAAAAAAAGAACTTCGACGACTTTGTTCGAACGCGAATCACTTGAACACGGAACGTCGGATCGAGGCGCTTTTTGTTGCGTTAGGTTTGTGTAAGCCCAAGAAAGGTTTATATGTTAAAAAAAATGTCACTTTGGCCACTCTGGGACCGATTCCGGAACATCTGCAGATTGTATGGGAAAATTTACGAAAACTCAAATTTCGATCTCAGGAGGCTGAATAAGCAAACAAGCTATACATCGAGAAACAAAACTAGTCAAGACGAAGTTTGTCGGGTAAGGCTTGTACTCTTATAAAAATGCTGCTCATTATAAAATTCTTAATCTTAAAACGAGTCCATTTTTCAATTCGAACTTTATTTGATAAAGTAAATCATGATTCTTCAAGAGCATTTTAAATCATGTTTAGCAACTTTTTTTTTCTAAATAAGCTCTTAATCTTTCAAATCATTACATTTTTTAAAAAAAATATTGCTTGATGTTATTTGAGCACTTCAATGCAGCAGCTGGAACAAGTCAATCTCGTTTTTTTTCTTAAAAATACTTAAAATTGATTCTAACTTACCTCATGAAAAGTGTTGTTGCTCGATTGGAAACCCGACAGTAACATCTTTTATCTTCATATAGGCTCTACGTGTATATATACAGCCATTCCACGTCAAACAGGAAGTCTCAAAATTAAAAGTGCTCCGATTTGGCTCAAATTTGGAGTGGGGGTTCTTTGGCCCAAATAATTAGACCCGTATTTTTTTGTTTGGCGATTAGGGTGGTCCAATCCGAAATAGGGTGGTCGAAAAAATTGCGTTTTTCGTCGATTTTCGCAAAAACCACATTTTTCAAAAAATCATATCTCCGGAACGGCTGAACCAATATTGGAGCGCCACAATTCAAAAGAAAGGTTATTAGTTGGGCTTTTAAGGAAAAATATGTTGAGATCCAAAAAAACTAGCTGAATATTTGAAAAGGTCCTATGAAAATTTCATTTGCCGATTTCAAGGTCTCGGGACCAAAGAGCCCATGTCTGAAATTATTTTTCCCTGATTCCTTGTAATATTTTACATAACATATCAAAAAATTGCGAATATCCATTAACACTTTTCGGAGATATGATTTTTTAAACATAAAAAATGGAAAAATGACGAAAACGGGTAAAAATTAACTTTTTTTCACTAAAACTGCGATAACTTGAAAATTTCAGCGATGATTTTGATTTTGAGACTTCCTGTTTGACGTGGAATGGCTGTATAGAGTCTATATTCTGTACCAGTATAATTGAAAACACAAAATGCGCGCTTTTTAATTTTCGTTTTTTTAATGTTTTAGGGTACTTAAAACATGTTTTGTGTCATATGGCGTGATGGTGCAAAATCTGGGTTAGGAAATATAATTAGATATGAAATGTATTTTTTGAAAAATATCGAAAATCTGGATTAATAATAACTAAAGTTCATATTTTAAAGCAAAATCAAGTATAGTTTTGTACCTTTCTTAAATTTTTTATTATTGATATTTTTTTCATTGTTTGCATTTTAAAAATTCTCTATAAAAGAAAAGCACCCCGACTTTTTAAAGCTTAGAGAATTTCCTATTATTTTCTCTCTGGAATTTAGAAAATCGGGCAATTAGGTTCTGAGATAAAGCATCACAAAGAATTTCGAACCGATGAACACGTTTTTTTTAAATTTCACCTAATTGGCCTGCAATTTTCAACTGACGAGATTTCGGAAGCTATTGGTCCGACTTTCAATTTTAAAATTCAAAAGTCAATGTCACGGGATGTCTTTTTTAGTCCTCTTAAAATAAAAAAATAATAAAATGAAAAATAAGTATGTTGGAATTCAACTTTTAGTTATTAAATGATAAATAAAAAATGGGTTTTTTTCGTGTACTTATTTTTTTCTGAAAAAAACCTTTAGGTTTGCTGAAGACACGAAATAGATCAGAAAATCCAACAGAATTTCATACATTTACAAACCCATTTTGTATGACCACGACGACGACCATGACACCACGACGGCGACAACGTGTCAGAGCATATACTCAAGTATTGGCTCAGAAACATTCTTTAAAGTAATAACATTATAATTATTGATATTTTTGGAAGAATTTCAACTATTCTGAATAACGTTAAAATTATGATTATGTGTTAATAATGCAATCGATGCCTCTCCACGTGGTCGCCGTCTGATATGTGGCGTCGTGGTTTACACAAAGCCGTCATAGCATACCTACTAAGGAAATGCGATGCTTTTGAAGGGTGAATTGTTGATTTTGGAGATACCGGACGTCGATCCAATGCGCACCTCGGGGACATTATTGACAACCCCAAATCCTTCTGAAATTAGTTCATTGGACCATCCCCTACACACCTGTCTTTATTCCGAGTGAATCTAGTTGTTCTCTGACCTGTAGGATCGATTGAACGAAAAACACAAAAATCCCATAGTAATTTCCATGTAACTCGCTGGGGACAGGCCAATTCTCAACCAAATGGGTTGATATTTGGCATGAGAGTCCCTATGGGTATCCTCTACAAGGGGAATCTCGGTTTGCCGTGTTCTGAGAATTTTTTGTTTTGGTTGAAACACCTTATTGTTTATACAAGTTTCAATACAAATTTGGGTTCTGTGGAACTGTTTGCTTTATTCATAATTTATTACTGTTATTACTTTAAATGTTATTTTCGATACAAGTTTATAATTTGTGATAATTGAAAATAAATAACGATGAGTTTTTTTTTTGCAGGAAACCAACAAAGTTCTCAGTATCTGGAACACGCTGTCGATAGCGCGCAGCGTCGGTGCCATCTTCGGCTGGGTGGTCATCGGAATGTCCCCGGAACAGGACCAGCTGTACGAGCATCTGCTCGAGATGGAGAAATACCAGCTGCAGTAGACAGCAGCAACTCGAAGATAATAAGCTAAACCCTTTTTTCTTATGTTGTTGTTGAGCTGTTAAGTTGTAAGACTTTATACGGACGTGAAGGACAGCAAAAATCACCGGAGATGGCACCTTTTGTGTAAATACAGCTAGAAACGTGTCGTATGCTGGTGAGTGCGGGCGAGCGATTCCAAAGTACTTGGCGTAATTTGCCACGTGCATTGGAGTAGTTCACATACTGAAATGAATAAAATAAATTAATAAATCAGTAGCTACAATAGCAGCGCGGTACCAATGCTATCCACAACTGTAACAATAATTCAGCAAATAAACAAAAGGAGAACTAAAGGACTACAATAGGATACAAACAGACACACACGCGTACACAATAATGGCAAAAAAAAACAATCGAAGTAAAGATATAAAAAAACTGTTATCACTTATCCAGTTCATGGGAAACCAATACGAACCAGCTTGAATTAATCCAATCGTCGTGACATGAAATGTTCAATATGAATTACCTAATTTTAGAAGATAATCCGAAGGTTTAAAATCTCCTGTAGTAGAACAATACCAAGTTGATAAATTGTTTATCTCATTTACTCCAAGTTTCGTAAAAAAAATCATGACAAACAATCACTAGTGGAATTTCGTGGATCTCGTTTTATCCTGACATACAATTATCAAATAACTGTACGCTGGCCAGCAAAACAAGAAAAAACTGTACATATAAACACAGGAAAGGGTCGTGACTGTAGCTTAAAACAATTGAAAACTGTGTAGTAGAGTAAAGAATCACGTTGTAGTGGAGCAATGTCGTTTTGTGAAAAAGAAAGCAAGCAAAGGACTGAACAAAAAAAAACTAGAAGAAATAAACCTAAAGAATCAATAAAGTTGTTGTAAGCAAAGATGAACTAAGATAAAACAATGAGATAATCAAATGATAGTGAACGAGAGGAGAGAAATCAAGAGATGGAATTAAATGCTGTGATTGCATTCAGATTGTTTCACCAAACCGACAAATCACGAGTAGAAAATCGCTGTCCTCCCACACTTACACACACATCAATAGAGAGCAAAGCACACGTATCCCAAATGAAAGCTAGTATATTTGTAGTACCAACACACAAACACAACACACACAGAGAGTAATAGCTATAATAAAACATTATTTAGAAAAATCACAGAAACCAGAACAAAATCTAACTATCGAACCCTTCCGTGGAAGGCGAAAACACGTGAGTGAAGTTGATATCTCTATTTATATGCCAGTCTAGGTCTCTTAATTCGAAATAACAAATCAAGAATGATGGATAAATTAAGCAGAAAAAAAATACTTGTTGCAAAGAAACAGAGGCAAAGCATAATGTAATTATTATATAATCTTTTTTGTTGATACATATTACGTTAGATACATACATCAATAAATGGCTAAGAGCATTGCACTGATGTTGTTTTATTGTGCTGTGTTTCTGAACGTATTTAAAGAATATAACTAATACCTGAAATCACGTCGTATTCTATCATATTGTGGCGATCTCTTCCATGGTTTCTTATGAAACGATTCTACCACTTGTGTTGCGGCCTTTGGAAAAGTTGTTCTACATAAAATTTCACTCAAAAATCACACTCACTCACATAGTTGACAATATTTCACAATTAACACCACCGTTAGACAAAATTGCAAACAAATAAAATTCCAAATTTTACAAACATGAACATTCAACTGCGATTTTGTTTCAAATTCGCACGGATTGTTTGTTTGGCTAAAGAATCAAAAACGGAGAAGGCCCGATGATATTTTGCAAATTTATGTTTTTTCTTGTCATTCTGGTTATTTTCTATATGTTGCCCTTTTTAAATGTTAGTCATGATTTCATAACTGTCAAAATATTTTCTTCAAAAGGATCATAAAATTTTACAAATATTTCATTTTGTTTACACTGAATGTTGGACCATTAGTTGATGAGATATTGGCATTTGAAAATTGAGGGCTATTTTGATGAGACTTTAAAAACTATTTTTTTCTGTATGTTTTTCTTTTATCCGCTTTATCTCAGGTCTAATGTTCAATGTTTTTTGATGAAATGATAGGAAACTTTTAGAAAATAGAAAAGTTGCAAATTTCAGTTAAAATCAAATTTAAAGTGGTCATATCTCAAAAACGGCTCACCTTATAAAAATTTCTGTAAATTCAACAAGGTAGTCATGAAAAAGGTCCAACAAACTAAATTTAAAAAAGAATCATAACCCTGTGGCAAATATCCCAAAACAACCTGAAAATTAAAAAAAATATGATGTAATTTTTGGATAGATGAATTTTTGTACAAAAAAAAAGATTTATTTCCAAAGAAGCGTCCACGTGGTTGATGGATGGTCCAATCTTAAAGTAGGGGAAATATGCCCATTTTAATCACTCTAAGCCGTTCGACCAATTCTCATCACTTTTGCCGTTTTCCGCTATTAAATCAACATTTTCAGATGTATCAACAATGAAGAGTTGCTTGCTCACTTTTATTTGAGCTATTTATTACTTTGGAATAGTCAAAAACACTTTATTAAGGCTGCAATTCATGATCAAAGTGCTGATAGGCCGATAATAGAAATAGGCTGAGAAAGGGTATAGTTCCCCTACTTGCCTGAATTGTTGATTTTGTGCACCGTTTCCAAGTTAAAGGCATTTTTTGTTGATTTTTGACTTTATTTTACCTTTAGAAGCTTCACCATCATTGAAAATAGTTTCTGAAGAGGTCAGAAAATTTTCCATAAAAAAATGCTTCAAATGCGAGGAGTGTTGGAAAAATAATATTTGCAAGGATTTCTACATAAATCAAGAAAATCCCCTTGTTTTTTTCACTGGTAAAAAATATTTAGGCAGTGATTTCCGAAAAAAAGGATTTTCTCATCTCTTTACGTATTTCAATGCCTATGTGCTCTCTTGTACTAGCTAGATAGGAATCCCAGCAAGCTTAGTACAATACAACATTGCCTTATACGACTCGTGCTGAAAAACCTTCATTTTGCAACTCGTTGCAGACATATTTATTTTGAATCCTTATTGTTTAAACACATTACTTTCTCTCTCATCGCAGTTTCACTCACTTCTCTCACGCACCATGTGTGATTCCAATTGCACATTTTTATCAGCAACCCTTCTCTTCTAGTGCTTCATTTTCTCCTCCCAAGAACACATCTCAAAAAATCACATTCTTGCATAAATTTTATGATATGAAGCCGACATCCATGTGTACCCGCCGCCAAGTCCCGGAGTCAGTTTGTGTTTGAACTTGTACTCGAATGGTGGTGGTGCTTGTAACTGACGCCTTAGAATGCTTCCAACCTCTTTATCAGCTCTACCGATCTTGACGGTGGCGCTTCTACTGCTTCTAGAGGAATCCTCCGGCGCTGGTGGTTCGCAGTATCAACGTAGGAATTTTAAACTTTTGTGGTCAAATTTGACTTTTTATGAGATTATGTTCAATTTTAGTGACCCAAATCCGTCGACCGAAGCCTCCGATACTAAAGAGTGGTCCGGAATGCCCGACGCCGTATTTTCCGAACGGTGTGGCGAAAGCGCGCCAACGGAACAAAATGATCCGGTACACGTGCTCCAGTGGATTCTACCTGGTCGGTAACATGTACTCGATGTGCGAAAAGGGCCGCTGGGACGCGCCGGTTCCGATTTGTATCAGTAAGTAGTGCGAGGTTTTTGGACCGGAAGTGAATCATAGCTGGGGGTTATTTTTGGAACTTGCAGAAGCCGGATGTGCGGACTTGGAAACCGTGGAGAACGGGCAGTTGTCGTACGAGTACGGACGGGCTGCGGTGATGTTGTTCTGTAGCACCGGGTACCAGATTGCGGGATCGTCGAAAGCGTATTGTAATGGGACTCATTGGGACAGACCGTTGGGATCGTGCCGAGAAACGGGTTTAGCCGTGCAGACTAGCTGTGACTTTGAAGTGATGGACTATTGTGGGTGGACTAACGAAGCTACGCATGACTTTGATTGGAAGCGCAGCGATGGCGTGGTGTCCCCAAAGGCACTGAAGACCGGTCCCAAGTACGATCATACGACTATGGTGCCGCTGGCCGGACACTTTTTGATGGTAGATTCAGCGGTGCAGCTGACGAACGAAACGGCTCGACTGTTATCTCCCTTGTATCCAGCAAACTACAGCCAAAGCGCATGCTTCCAGTTCTTCTACCACATGTACGGCGATCAAATAGGATCGCTGACGGTGTATGTGAAACCGTCTTCGGTATCGCTAGACAGCTTAACCGCGGAAGATGTGCTATTTCACAGAGATACCAATCAAGGTAACATGTGGAACGAAGGATTTTTCAAGCTGAACGAACAGTCCGATAGCTTCCAAATAGTGATCGAGGCATCGCTGGGAATGAAGTACAAGAGTGACATTGCGATCGACGACGTGAGTTTACTGTCCGGAAGCGACTGTCGAACCGGTGAAGGACAAGATGACGTACTGGAAATTTCCTCTGCCGTGCCGGACGAAGAACTGCCCGCAGAGCTTCCCACTGCTGATAAGGACACGTTCAAGATTGATTCGTGCGAAAATCGCTGCGGCGCCAACGTCTCGTCTCCAGTTCGCGTGGGCGAACTGTTCTTCATTCACTGTGACTGTATTGAAGGTTGCGTTGAAACGAAGACGTGCTGTCCAGACTATGCGGAACGGTGTGTGTGGAGCGCCGGGGATTCTCCCAGCTCTACAACGTTATCAACAACGCCGTCCACTACAAGTACAACTCTAACGACACCTAGCACAACACCATCTACCACGTCGACGACTACAACAACTGCAGCTCCTACAACAACCACAGTGAGAGCGACAACAAGTACAACGCAACGAAGTACTAGTACAACGCAACGAAGTACTAGCACGACGACACAAAGTACTAGCACGACACAACGTAGTACTACAACGACTCAACGTAGCACCACGACTACGCAACGTAGTACCACAACAACCCAACGCATCACTACGACACCAACAACACCGCGAACCACCAGCACAACCCAAAGAAAGACGACCACTACCCGACCAACAACCCCAAAACCATCATCCACAACAACTACGGGCAGACCGTACAACCTTCGGCCAAGAACGTCAACGGGAGCCCCCGTCATTGTACCCATGGTACGAACCCGTAAACCGACGACCCCCACGACCACCACCACCACCTCAACGGAATCAACGACGGTAGAGTTGAGGATCATCTCCCGCATGAACCTGGAGACGCTCGCCAGTCGAAGCGGTGACACCAAGCCGAACCTTGCGCACGTGTTCATCTACTCCGGTGTGGCCGCGATTGTGTTCAGCGCGATCGTGGTGGCGATCGTGCTGCACATCCGACGAAACTCCGGCGCCAGCGTGCTGGAACGGCTCAAGCAAAAGTCGATGAAGAAGGGTACGGAAGGGTTCGAGGACGTGCGGTTTTTGGCCGTCGACGAGCATTTGGACTTTAGCTTGACGCCGGATGACGCTGAGGAAGCCGAGGAAAGCGATCGAGAGGAGGCGGAGGAGAAGACTGTGCAGAAAAGCGGGCATAAGCCTGGTAAGAAGGGAAAGAAGTGACTCAGGTTTGTGCGTGTGTGTGTGTTTTCTCTGTAATTTATTTTGAATAAAGTTCTAGAACGTAACGCTTTCTCTGTATGATAGCGAAAGAACTAACCCTCGGGGTTTCTCTCCGGAAAGATATGATCGCTTCTTCTTGCCTGTGGTTATTGTGTAGGGTTCTCGTCGTCACAGTTTCTTCTCCGACATCAGTCTTTAGTTGTCTCTCTTGTCGTTCGGTTCATCGTATCGTTCTGCACAGTTATGCAGTTGCGCTTATCAGTGCCGTTGATCGTAGTGGCATGTTTCAGCATTGCGGAAGCTGCTTCGTCGCGGTGTGAGTTGGGCGACAAGGAAACTTCTTCGAATCGATAGCATTGATAGACTTTTCTTTTGCAGACTCGTACCGTCAACGCCAGTTGTTACGGAATACGTACATCTGCTCGTATCCTCACTTTCCGAACGGACAGATCAGGATGAGGTTGAGGGGAAAGATCCTGATGTTTGAGTGTAACGAGAGCTATACGTTGGTCGGTGGAAAATACATGTACTGCAGGGAAGGACGCTGGGACGCAAACACTCCGATATGCATTAGTAAGTTGAAGATTCCAAGGGTGGGAGCGAATGATCATGGGCTACTTTCCTTCCAATAGAGCCTGGTTGTGACGATTTTCCGGCTGTTCCCAATGGATTCATCTTCTACGAGAAGCTGAAAGCGGCAGCGACTCTATTCTGCAACAGTGACTACCAAGCGGCAGGATCGTCGTACAGTTACTGCAACGGTACGCACTGGGATCGTGCGATAGGTAACTGTCGAAAGACGGGACTAGCGGTGCAGACTAGCTGCGACTTTGAAGTAGACGATTGGTGCGGCTGGACAAGTGAGGCTACCCATGAGTACGGCTGGAGAAGAAGTTCAGGGATCGTTTCGAAGCGTACGCTGAAAACTGGACCTAAGCACGATCATACTACGGGGAAAGAGCTGGATGGTAAGATCGGATGTATTTAAAACTTCAAAGAGCTTCAACAGCATCTATTCCAGGACACTTCCTGATGGTTGATTCATCCGAACAGCTTACGAACTCAACAACTCGTCTGATCTCTCCGATCTACACTGCCAACTATAGTGCGAATGCATGCTTTCAGTTCTTCTATCACATGCACGGTGACTCAGTAGGCAGTATGAGCGTGTACGTCAAGCCGCTATCAAAGTGGTGGGCCGATGTGATCGCAGCGGGCGCCCAGTTCTCCGTTAACGGTAGCCAAGGTAACGCGTGGAATGAGGGCTTCTTTGATCTGCCGCAACAGACGGATAGTTTCCAAATAGTGTTCGAGGCATCGCTTGGGATGCGTTTCAGAAGCGATATGGCGCTCGATGACGTTAGCCTATTGAGTGGTGCGGACTGCAACGTAGTAACGGGAACCGACGTGTCGCCTACTGTGGTGGATGAAGAGGAGGGTTCTAAGATCGATTCATGTGAGAACCGCTGTGAACAAACGCTTGAACAGTCATACCTAACGATGAACGTTATTCACTGCGGTTGTAACTCCGATTGTATTTCGAATAGTTCGTGCTGTCCGGACTACATAGAGCTGTGCGTGTTCACCAATACCGAAATTACCTACGTAGAACTTGGAACAGCATTAAAAATTTCGGAAGGCTCTTCAGCAGTGGCCACCACACTTATTCTAGCATTACTCGTTTTAGTTCTAGGTTTTGGAATCGTTTTCGTTCTGTTGCGTAATAATGGCTTCTCGGAACAAATTTATGCCTGGAGAATGAGATCGTTCAGATTTGGAACTCGTAGTACAGGATTGGTGGAAGATCTACAATTCCTAGCAACAAATGAACAACAGCAATTCAGTAATTCCCAAGGAGCAGATGGAGCAGAAGCTCGTGCCACGAGAAAATCGTAAATTTACTCGTTATCAAATCACACGTTTTTGACTTGATGAATTGATGAGAAATAAACTTTTATGCAACAGTACATGTTTTCTATTTATCACCGTGACTGATACCAATATTTAGTTTTTTAAATTTATTATTTAGGTTGGGGTAAAAACTTTGCAAAACTGATAATTTTTATTATTCTTCAACTTAGCCGTAAGGTAAAAAAAAAACTGTGTTCTTTATTCACCGAAAAATATCAATTTCAGCAAAAAAGCATAAAAATACTCGGCGATCAAAAACAGAAAAATAAATTCATATCAAAACATTTTTGAGCTAGGGGGAAGACACTTGATAAATTATCATAATATTGTGGATTTAGTTGGTAGCTGGATTTTCTGGCATCTTCACATGGTCATTGGAAACGGTCGTAGATAGACCTAGGGGTTCTCAATTGGAGTGAAAAAGTTCATGTTATAGAAAAAATATGGATTAAAATTTTGATTTTCAATCACTTCTCCGACCTAGGGAATAATTGTTTGAACATGCTCGCAAATTTTTTATTCACTCGAAAAAATATTATTTTTCTAGAAAAAAGCTGAATTTTTAACCACATGATCACCCCTAATTCTGGCTCGATGCCGCCATCATGCGACCGCGTGCTCCGATTGTTTGTCAACAAAGCTGCAGCTGGATGGTGAGACGACGTGAGGGGATTGACATTTTTATGCCCGCATCTGGCCCGCCGCCTATTTCGTCGATCGTTGAGCCGACGGTCGTTTTCAACGACCGAGTCCAGCTAGGAACTTATCGTACAATATTAACCCAAGATACATACACCCAAAAAAGGAAGATCAGCCTGTGTGAGTTCAATAAAAATCTCGTTGTTCAAATCGACAAATCGTGTTATTGATTCAAATATGCCTTCTGTTTTGCGTGCACATGCAACTGTCATGTCAAATTTCTTGCTGAACCGAAACATTTCAAATGCGCTTCGTTTGCTCATTCTTTATACTGAAACGTTTCCATTTCTCTCCCGCTTTACTCTCAACTCATGAAATATTTCATTCTGCTTGTGGACTCTCTCACACGTTTTGCGAATGCATTTTTCTCTTGTAGTGCATTTTCAATCTGTCAAAGTATAATATTTTTGTTGTTGACACGTAGCGCTGCTTTCAATCAAGACCGATTCTGAGAGCGGTCGTGTTTTTTTTAAAGCAAATAGTTTCCTTAACTGTCCCGGAATGACTCCCAAATTGAAGATCTCGGAATGTGTGCTGCAGGTGAGTCGGTAGAATGTTTGATTTTTTGAAAAAAATGATTAAAATGTGAATGTGAAGGATGTTTACTTTCACTTTTATTTTAGGTTGTGCTATTATTTGGCTTTACGAAATTACAGAGCAAACAGAGTCAAAATTATTGTATGAATTATGATTTTGAAAATTATTTGTAAAATAGAACGATTTTGATGAATTAAACCTTATTTTGGTTGGGTGTTACAATGCTTACAACCAACGCAAATGGATTGGTTTAAAATAATCAAATTTGATTGAAAATATCCTGCTCACTTACTACTGAGCTTTGTATTTATCACTTGATTTCAGACGAAACTTTTAAGAAGGTCTAATTGTACGTCAAAACGCTTATGTGCCAACATAAGATGCTCGATAAAATGACATGCTGTTTTGTTTGTTAAATACCTACTTCGTTTTTAAATTTTAAATTGATGCTTTCGAATTTCCCATATGAATCAAAATATTCCGTGAAATCGTGAAAATTTGCTGATCATAATTATTATGTTAGATTTCTAACTCGTTTAGATCCGACGATACCGATTATTTGGTAAAATAAAAGGCTTTTTTTTAATTTTCTGTAATTGATAAATTAATGTGCAATCAAAAATTTAGTGATTTCAGTAAATTTCATTTACTATTACTTCCAAAATGATTTGTTTTCGTTAAAAAGAGACGAATTCTTTGAAATTTTGTAAAAAAAGAACACAAACGCGAATGGCGGCGCGCTAAAATGACAAAATGTCTGAAAGAATTCGCACCGTCTAGTTAGATAAATATCACATCACAAATCTAGATTTTTTTTAAATGTCCTATAATTAAAATTAAGATGTTTTGCTTTTGGGTGTTTTTAAAACCGCATTGAATCAGGGGCATTCAAAAATACCCGAAAGGTAAAAAAATCAACATTTTGTTTAAAAAGCTCTAGAAATCGACTCGAGGCTCGAGTTGGAATTTTCGCTGGGATTCGTTCTAATAGGGGTAAAGTTCTCGTATTAAATTAATTCACAATACTTTTCATGCGAAATCTGCATCCCAGTGAGTGAACTTTCAGCAATCGATTTACAAATGAAAACTTTTTCTAGAAGCATTAATCAGGCGTTAAAATACGCCAAGATGGAAAACCATGTTTTACCACAGAGCGTAATTGTTATTGAAATAACAAGGGTTTTGTTTTTAGATTGTTAAATCACCTTTACGTTTTATTAATACGGAACTTGTAAAAAATTGCTCTTCATTGCGCCTCTTTTCAAACTTCGGATGTTTCCGAAATTTCAAGATTCGTTTTTTCCCGCTCGTTGAAGTCACCGTTCTGTTTCCCCTTCCAGCGCATCACCAAGGTCACATCCCAATGCAGCGGCGAACTGTTCGGGATCATGTGCCGCGGCACGCTGACCGTGCTGGGGTTCATCCTCGAAGGCAAGGAAAAGTCCAGCACGCTCAACTACAGCCAGATCCAGAATAACTTCCCGACCGAGATCGACCTGTGCGGGCTGATCAAGTTTGGGCCATGCAGCGACGCCGAGGCCCACCTGAGCGAGATCCTCCAGGACGTGGACATTACGGACAATCCGGTGCTGCTGAACTGTGACGCGGATGGGGAGATCACGGCGTCGCTGTTCAAGCACGGTCAGCTGGAGGGGATAAGCTACGAGGTCGTCAGTGAGACGGATTTGTTCCGGGAGTACATGCTGCTGAGGTTGCGGTGTAGTTTGGAGCTGTACTGCGAGCAGAACGAAAAGTCCGTGGCGGAGAATGCTTTTACGTTGAGGAAGCGGCTGGCGGCGGGGAATGTGGCTTTTGCTGTTGCTGGGAGCAAAGTTATTTTGAGTGGGGGATCGAGTGGAAGTCAAGTGGTTGGACTGGGAGCGGAAGATTCCATGGAGACACTGCTGGGACTGAGCGCGAAGGTGGAGGACGACGGGTTCGGATCAACGGGAAAGGGTGGAAAGAAGAAGGGAGGGGCTGGTGGTAACGTGGTTCCGACGGAGTACCAGGTGGTCAATATCAACATGTTGGTGAAGAAGTCGAAGGATGCACAGGACGAGAAGTTGACGCGGGAAGCGTGCAACGTGACGATCGATAGCAAGAATGGTAAGAAGTGTTACTTGATACGGTGACCATAACTTGAAGGTGTGAACTGTTTCAGGTTGCAACCGCGTAAAGATTCCACTGCAGCTGGACGTGCTCAGTATGATTCATCGGGAAACCAAGGTGGTCCTTTGCTACGACATTCTGGTTGAAAGCGTGTGCCGTTCGTTGCGTCTTCTGGAAAGCAGCTTCGTGGAACAGCTCGGTCAGTACAAGAAGGTACACGTTTCCAAGTGCTACCACATGATGCCGGAAAGTCTGGGACACTTTTTGACGTGCGTTTACCCCGCTGGAAATGACGTGAAGGAAGAAGGTATTCGCATTCTTACCTGTAAACGTAGACGACTGTGACTAAACCTCTTTATTTTGCAGACGAGTTTTTGCTGGAGAAACGACGTTCGCTGCACCTCCAGTTTGGTCTGCCGACAATCCGACCGTACTTCCGGAAAGCCAACGGGTTCAGATTCAGGGAAACCGATAGCAAACTGCTGTTCAACCCTCACGTAGGAGTCAAGCGACAATGTAAACACTTCAGCGTAGAAATAACCCAGAACGAATTACTAACTCGCATCTCATCTTTCAGTGACGGAAGGCAAACTATCGCTGGTACAGGGTCGGTACAGCTACCACCACTACATGCAGGACGGATTCAATGACGACGGGTGGGGTTGTGCGTACCGGTCCCTCCAGACGCTCATCTCGTGGTTCATCTACCAGGGTTACGCGGACGTTCGCATCCCGACCCACACGGAAATTCAAAAGTATCTGGTCCGCGTTGGAGACAAACCCGCCAACTTTGCCGGTTCACGCCAGTGGATCGGATCGACGGAAGTCTCAATGTGCCTGAACGAGTTTGTCAAGGTGGACTCGCGGATAATGCACGTCAGTTCGGGCGCGGACATGGCCACCAAGGGATCGGAGCTGGCGTACCACTTTGAGACCCAGGGAACGCCGGTCATGATCGGTGGAGGGGTGCTTGCGCACACCATTTTGGGGGTGGATTTCGACAGGAATACTGGGGATTTGAAATTTTTGATTCTGGATCCGCACTTTACGGGGGCGGATGAGCTGGGCACGGTGCTGGCGAAGGGTTGGTGCGGTTGGAAGGGCGTAGACTTTTGGAACAAGACAGCGTACTATAACTTGTGCATGCCGCAGCGACCGTACGTGTTTTAGACGAAACAACGAACGATTGACGATTGTTTGGATGATGAAAT
This sequence comes from Culex quinquefasciatus, assembly GCF_015732765.1. Lineage (NCBI taxonomy): Eukaryota > Metazoa > Arthropoda > Insecta > Diptera > Culicidae > Culex > Culex quinquefasciatus. The sequence continues at coordinate 18,620,018 of NC_051862.1, read as the reverse complement.
ATATTTTTGTTTTTTGATATGGCTGTGTTTCAAACTTGCTGATATCACATTTGTCTTTTTTACTTGGGTTATGGATGTTTCTTTCCTTTACTACTAAATACTGAATTTCTCGGATAGAAATCCTTTGTACAAAGCCTGTAAAATCAAAGTAATTTGCTTCGAAATCCAGCAAATTGTAAACAATTTTGAAACGGATAATGGAAATAACAACTTAAATTGCTTACAGGATTTCAATTGAAATAATCGTGAAAATTTACTCTAAAACTAATTTTGAAGAAGATTGCATATTGCTCAAAATAGGGTATATTTCCCTTTATTGCGCTTAGCACCAAAATTTAAACAACACAATGATTAAGCCTTTTTGACGACCGGATTTTCGACTAATCAGAAAATGGGTCGAAAATAGGCTCATTTCGGCGTCGCTATCTTGTCTAACTTGTACGTGCGTCAAACGCGTTCTGACCTGAAATCCCTTTGGCCAGTTGTCGCACTTACATCAATTTTCAGGGAGTGACAAGATTGGAACCACTTCCATATGTAAAGTGACAAAAATGCACGGAGTTTTTTCGAATTTCGTTGAACATCTTAGGATTGAAATTGAATTTTGGGGATCTGTGAAGGTCGAAAGGTGAGGCATAGTGAGCTGCACAAAATGGCGTTCTTAACTCAATTTGACCCAAAATGCACGTACGACAAGTTAGCACTACGGCAACGATGTATTAACGCTAGTTATCAAATCTTACAGAGCTGATAATAAAATTTCATTTAAAAAAGGAAAAATTAAGCAAAAAAATAATAAATAACGCAAAAAATCGTACCGAGACAAGATCAATGCATCTAACATATGAAAAAAAAAGTCGTTATGATTATTTTTTGCTCTCCATTTATGTTTCTAAAATATCCACAGGACTATCATGCTAGTCTGCAATCAAATGTTTTGTGTTTAGTCCTTGGTGCGTGTTTTATCTGTAAAGCTCACACAACGAGTTGCTAGCGTGTAGCTAAAAATGGCGTGAATAGTTTTGTATGAAAAATGTAAACATCGTTGCCCGATACTACACGATCACTGTAATGGGATACACCTCACGTGTAAGTTTATGTTAAAAATATGAATTATATACATTTCTGGGCACTGCTGAGAAAAATTAAGGATTGCAATTGATTTTTATGTTTAAATGTCCATCTGTACTCATAATTTAGGGGAAATATACATATTTTCTGCACACAAATCATTCCTGCTAATTTTCATATTTTTTGCAGTTTTCCGCTATCAATACACTATTTCTAAAAACTAATATAAAGAAATCAAAAAAGGAGTATAATTTGATTTTAAAATTATGATAGGCCGATAACAAAAATGCGATACGAAAAAAAAATTGTTCTAAAAAATTAAACTTATCATGACATTTTGAATAAATAACAAAATTGATTAAAAAACAATATTAAATACTTTATTTGACATTGAATCTTGAATGATTTTTTTTTTTCAAAATACCTAAAACAATCGCCATTAATATAATCGATACCCTTTACCAATGGAATTGACAAGCATTCATTTTAAACAGTTTGTCAACAACTTGCTTGCGATAATAGTTCAGTTTGCTGCAAAATTTCACCTCTGGAGTTATTTTTTGAAAAGGTCCAATAAACCAAGTTTCCAGTTTTTGCTTCTTGGGTGTTTCTGAAACCGCCTTGAGTCCGGGGTATTAAAAAAACACTCAAAAAGCTAAAACTGAAAATTTGGTTTATTGGACCTTTTTTTAAAAAAAACGTCAGACCAATATTTGTTTTTTTTAAACATCTTTGATATTTGGTGACCTAAACAGCAAGCAAATCAATCTCTTGACATATTTAAAGTAGCACAAAAAGCCTTCCCGAAAGCACTACGTGACCAGTGTTGACGGAAGTCCAGCGTATGGAGCTGTTCATCCAGACGGTCTGGAGTGCCAGAGATAACGGCTCTAGCTCACTCCGCTGGACCTGACAAACGCGCGCGCACTCGTCTGCCCAGCCAACTTCGATCTCGGCATTGTGTATGGCTTGTGTACTATCAAAGCAAAAATATTTTTCACAGAACTGCATGCAGTTTGACGACGGCCTTGCTCGCCTGCTTGCTGTGAGTTCTGGAATAGCGCGGTTGCGCGGCATGTTTATCCGAAAACATTCCAGGTAGCCGATATCTGTTGTTTAGCTGTCGAAGCAGCCACTTCAGCACGACCCTTTTTTGGCCCAAAGCTGCCAGCAGCACTTGGCACGTGAGAATTTGCGCCTTTCGAATTTCGTTACAGCCATAGATAACCCCGCGAGCCCTGGCAGAGGTGTCCATTATCGTTCACACCTGACCTGCTGGGCGCCAGGTTTCGAGGGCTTCTTTGTCGTGGGCACGCATTTGCAGCCTTCGGATATAAAAACAGTCGGCGGAAGGACAGACCTGCTAGTTATTGAACGGGATAGCCTGGTGGGACGTGGAAAATAATGCTTAGAAGGATAATCGGCTGAGGACGAAGACTAGTGAAGACTCCGATCAAGCAGACAGCTGCTGTGTAGCCAAGAACAATGGAGAAGCGAGCAGTGGTGCAAGTGCTGGTGGTAGTGATTGTGGGGGTGTTGAGTTGGGTCGAGGCTCGACAGTACGGACTGGTGTGCCGAGTGAAGGACCCCTCTGTGGTGTCGGGATGTAACGTGTTCAAGGACTGTTTGTATGAGTTGTATCCGGTGGAGGTGGCTCAGAATTCCATGGATATTTTCGGAGGCCACAACCGACTGTTTTCGTTGTACGGTGGTCCAAGCTCGTGTGGATACTTTGGGAAGCTGATTGCTACCCCCAAGGGACAGCTAACGTTGATCGAAACGATCAAGAAGCAGTTGCTGAAGAGTGGTTTCCGCGGTTTCGAAATTCAGTGCGATGCTGTGATGGCAGAAGTTTCTCAGGTTGAAAAGTCGGCTGCAACAAGTGCAAGTAGTTTACTGAAGTGAGTGTGTTTCGATCTTTCAGTCAATCTACGCCAGCTTCCTGGATTTGTTGCGGACTCAGCTCGGTGGTGGATACATCATTGCCGTATCGCTCAAGCACATCCAGCTGGAGCAGTGTCTGGTCAACACACTGAATTCTGCCGTCGATTTGGTCATCATGCCAATGGACTGCACCCGGGATTGTAACATTCAGCAGTTGACGAACGTCCAGAATGCCATTGCTCACGGTTTGGATCGTCAAAAGATCGTGCTCGAAGTGGTTGTTCCAAGTGTGCTGGTAAGCTCGACTTGATCACGTTTACGAGTGCGACTAAAGTGTGACTGTCTTCTTGTCCCTAGCGTTGTCCGCTGAACACTGGAGCGAGCAATCTGTTCACGTTTATCCAGAAGGCAGGTCACGAGGTGTTGGTACAAGATCTGTTCGGAGCGAGCCTCCAGCTAGATCGAGATGACGTGATGAACGTGTGCGGAAGTGGTCGGTTCCCGCTGTTGCGACTACTGAACTTCCAGCTAAACGGAGGTAGTGCCGTGGGTGGGGGCAGCGGTATGATGACCAATGGAATGGGCGGTGGTAGTGGAATGATGGGTGGCAATGGAATGATGGCCGATGGAGGAATGATGGGTAATGGTATGGGAAGCGGCGGCGGTTCTGGCAGTTGTAGTTTCTCCGGATTCGTCCGCGATACTCGTGACTGCTCGCGGTTCTACTCATGCAACAACGGACAGTAGGTAGAAAATGATTAATGTAGGACGAGATTTTATCGCATTTTGTTCCAGACAAAATCAGATGCAGTGCCCGCTTGGAAAGTCGTTTGATCTGTGCAGCAGCAGCTGTCAGCCGTTCTACCAGGTGAACTGTAACCAGACGTCGTGCACGCTGACCGGAGTCATCGACGGAGGTGGTAACAAGGTCCCGATTCCGATTCCATACCCGTTCCCGTTCCCGGGAGCTTGCGGTGGAAGCGGTGCAGGAGGTGGTAACAATGGAGGAGGGAACAATGGTGGCAACAACGGGGGTAACAATGGGGGTAACAACGGTGGCAACAATGGAGGAAACAATGGAGGAACCGGCGGTGCTGGTATGAACGGTACAGATGGTATGGATGGTACGGGAACACCGGGTGCAAACGGCACAAACACCAACATAAACGCTACCACCGTCACCATGCTCAACCAGCAGACGTCCGAGCTGCTGAAGCTGCTGAACGCAACTGACCTCGAGCAAACGGTAGGAATCTTGAACAAGGCCCTGAAGGACGTCTACCCACCGCTGAAGGACGTCGTGGGCAATGTCAACGATTTGCTTTCGAATCTTCTGCTGGGTAACCAAGCCATGAACGACACCATGGGACAAATGGACGAGATGCGGAGAAAGCTGGGTCTGCTGGAGAGCTTGCTGGATGTGGTGTTGAACTTGCTCAAGAATCTGCTCGGCCTGGATCTGACTGGGCTGCTAGGCGGTGGAGGAGGAGGAGGTGCAGCGGCCGACCCGTTGGCTCCCGTGACAGGGCTTTTAGGAGGAGCCACGGGTGGAGCACCGGCTGGTGGGGGACCTCTTGGAGGACTTTTAGGCTAATGTTTTGAGCTGAACCAGCTTGTTATCTACGCTGTACTTGTAATTATTCAAAATAAATTATGTTTAATCGAGCTTTGTGCTATCGGACATTTTGTTTTCGAAAGGTCCTAATAGTACGTGCCACGCACGTGCCTTATCACATGTCGCATGGCGCGAAGCCTATTTGGGGGGAACTTTCTATTTGGGGTTATAAAAAAGACAATATTTAAGTACACGTAGGTCATTCGTTCCGGTCAGTGGTTGAGGAGTGTTGACACGTGAGGGTACCAGTAGGCCTTGGATTTGCAATGCGTGATCGGCGGGCGGCTTCAGCGGTGGTGTTCTTGGCATGGACTGCTTGGATGCTACCAAACATAGTGGTCGGTAAGCAGATGGTGTGTCGTATCGATGATCCGTCCAAGGTACGAGACTGCCGAGCGCTGGCGGACTGCGCGTATCGGATCTACCCAATAGAATTTGCCCAGCAAGGTGCTGATCAAGGCAATAACGTTATTTGCGGAGGCCTGAACAACCTGGTCTCGATGTACGACGGAGCTGGAGCTTGCAGATACTTTGGTGACCTGATTAGTACGAATGCAGGTCGAACGGGTTTCGCGACCACTGTTCAGCAGCAACTGTCGAACGGGCAATTTCGGGGTGTAGACCTGCGGTGTGATCCGACAGTTAACGGAGTTAATCAGACTGCGTATAACGGGGCACTTAAAAAGTTGCGTCAATTTCTTGGTCGAGGATTCACAATATTCGCCAAGGTGGACAATCCAGATCTTGATCCAGTGGTTATCCAAACTTTGAACGAAGATATAGATATAATTTCTTGTCCTGGCGAGGAGGATGCAAATACGTTGAGGACATACATTGCGAATGGCGGTATTCCCACTAGAGTAGTGGTAGACGTTCTGGAGCCACCAATTCTGGTAAGAAACTGCAAAAGCATAGGCAAATAAGTTACTAATGGGTAAAATTTCAGACTTGTCCCATCAATACGAGACCCGTCGATGTAGCTGGTAGGATTGTCCAGGAGAATAACTTGTTTGGAGCCACTATACAGGTAGACAGAGACGACGTGAACAACGACTGCGGTGAGGGTACATTTCCCAAGACTAGAAGATTGAAGGACTCTCTAGACGCCGATCCTAATGCTTGTGATTTTGACGGATTTGAGCCGGATCCAACTGATCGGTCGAGGTTCTACGGCTGCGGTGGTGGAAAGTGAGTTGCTGAACAATATGTGAGTTAATGTAGTTCTAATCCGAATACTTATTTGCAGACGCGAACTCCATCAGTGCCCGCCAGGTCAGCTGTTTGACGCTCTAAACGGCACGTGCATTCCCTTCATTCGGATGGAGTGTAACGAAACGACCTGTACAATTCTCAGTCCACTGGACGTAAACAACCAAACGGAGTTCATCCCGGTTCCAGTTTTCTTCCCACAAGAACCGACTACGACCGTACTTACGACGGTTCCTCCGACGACTACGACGCCAAGTAATTAAAACATCACTTAATTTATTTATATTGTATAACGAGCTTATCATTTACTAACACATCGAATTTAGTTCCAACTACTACAACGACGACTACGACAACCACGACACCAGCTCCAACAACTACAACGACCACAACGACTACAACGACTACGACAACTACGACGACGACACCAGCACCAACTACAACAGTTGCTTCAGTTGCTACCATGGGGTCTGGTTCCGATACCTCATCCGATACTGGTTTACCGACTGTTCCCGGATTACCTCCCGTAACAATACCACCGGTAACGATACCTCCGGTGCTACCACCATTAACGATACCACCGGTAACGATACCTCCGGTGCTACCCCCTGTCACTCTACCACCCGTGACGATACCTCCTGTGTTACCAGCGTTAACGCTACCCCCGGTAACACTACCACCCGTAACGATCCCTCCTGTGCTACCTCCGTTGACGTTACCTCCCGTAACGCTACCACCGGTTTTACCCCCGATAGCTGGCCTGACCCTTCCTCCGATCTTACCAACTGTACCGAACTTGATTGCCACTATGCCTCCTGGCGGTGGTCACCCAACGGTACCGTACCATAGCGGCGGAGGTTATCCAACAATACCGTATGCGGTATCCGGCCATAAACCAGCAGGACATTATCTTCCGGTGGGGAAATAGTTTGCACTAAGACTGACAAAGACACTGTTGTGTAGTTTTAAGCTTTTTGTTACGAGGAAAAATAAATGAAAATTGGTTAAATTTTAAAACTGTGCTTTTTTTACTCTTTTCTATCACAATCACCAAAGTTTATACTGCAACCACTAACACTTGACTTTAGTGACAAAACTTTCGCAATGAAGTTGTTTCCATGTCCGCTCCGGACTCAGTAAAAGAAGTCAATGGAAGGGTGTCAAATTTATAGTATTTTTACCCCTCTTACTGCACCCTGAAGTTGAGACGATTATCTCGTCTCCAGGAGCCTCTCATCCCAACACCGGAAGCGACTGAGCAAATTTCACGAAATAAAACAAGCACGATATTTCAGGAGAAACCACCCGCAAAAAAATCCCTCGTTTTCCCTAGCATTTTCCCGATTTGGGAACACACAAACAATACCCATCAAAGATAACTGCGGCAACTTTTGGCCACAAAGTTTACGTGCAAAGTTTGACCGGTTATTGGAGGGTGGTGGTTGGTGCCACAGAAAAGGGGACATGAAATCACGTGGAGATTTTTTTTTAAACATTTTAATGAATTTTGAATTTTCTTACAAGGAAGTGAAATTGACTTCTGTTTATAGCAGTTTTAGAAAATGTTAAAATTTTCAATTATAATAATTCTCAAAAAAAAAAAAAAAAAAAAAGATAACTTGTCCTATTTGTTTTCGCGGATTGTTTTCAATATGATAATACCTTAGTACTAGATTTACTGAAAAATGTTGTAACAAAAATATGACGAACAACATGTTTTTTAAAGTAATTGAAGAATGATAAAGAACATGTCCTACTTCTTTAATATTTTTTTACTGCAAATTTGTAAATAAATCTTAATAAAAATAAGAATTTCTATTGAAAGATTGATAAATTTTCAAAGACTTATTTTTTAATTTATTGATCCGATCAATAGTTGCATAAAATCACTTTAAAAAATTAAATATTTCTTTGTTTCTGTAATACTCTATCTCAGCAAATTGTGTCAATTTCAAAGTTTTAAATGGAAAGTTACAGAAGTTTTTTCAGTCACCTGAAAATAAATATTCAGTTGGACACTATTTCAAGTAGAAGAATATTTTTTTCTTCCGGGAAATGAGCATGAGCATGAGCATGAGAAGGATAAATTTTTCTTCCGGGAAATTATAAAAAAATGTACATTTCGATTGCAAATTCGATTTTGCATTTGAAAATGGTTTCCGAAATTTTGTTGGAGTGAATTCAGAATATCCTTGAATTTTCCAAATTTATTTCTTCAAGATAAAAACCTAAGATCTTTTTCTGTTCACTAAAACATATAAAAAATATAGGTTTTGAGAATTTAATTTTTGATGGGAAACCCTAATAAAAAATGTATATTTGTTTGACAGGTGTTGCTATGTTTTTCTAATTGTTGTAACCTACAACTTTGCTGGTGACACCAAATTGGTCAGAAGATGTTTTTCCCGAGATATAGATTTACGAATAGGCAGAGATTTTTTTTTACAAAACTGTATGAGACTTGTGGGACGAACAAATCATGCAAAACGCCTTCTTTTGTCATATGGATGCCCATCAAAATGATTTAGCTCCAAAACTCAAATTTTCGCAAAACTACGTTTTTTTTTTGTTTTTTTGAGTATTTTCAAAAGAGTATTATTCCTTTCGAAATGTATGAAAAATTTCCGATCATTTGATACCCATCATACTGTAAAAATTAAAATTTTCAGTTATTTTTCGAAAGTCCGAAGTTTTGAGAAAATTTCAAGTGTTTTAAAATTAGATTTTCTTAATTTCGAAATTTATGATTTTGTTTTGATAATTTGGTACCGAAAGCCTTTGGATCTTTTCGTCGATAAATAAAGATCCCAGGGTTGTTAAAATATCAAAATATCAGCTCTCAGCAACTACAATTATCTCGCCTGAATATTCATGCCTCAAATACAACTGCTCTTCTCTCTTCATTGAAACTCTCAGCGCCGAACATAGCCGAACACGTCTTCGTGTTTACACACTCGCGATTGACTTTTTCCTTTTCTCACTCATTCCCGCTTCCACGATCATCCTACCGCGACAGCGTTTAACCACAAAAGCCGCCACAAAACCAATTTCGCAGACGCAGTTTAACGGGACGTCATGCGTGGCCAGCTCCTAATCGCCATCTCGCGTTCTCTTATTGCAGTTTTCGGAGAGATTGAGAGACTCAGCGGTGAGAGCGCAGAGTCGAGGAAAAAGGGAGGAGTGATAAAGCGAGAGAATGACATCGCTGGGAATCACGAGACACAAGAAGAGATCTCACAGGCTATAGTGACGGCCGCTATACTCTCGGATATTTTTGGTGCAGAGATAATCTAATGATAGCTTTTTTATCACTCATTTGCAACACAAAACATTTAATAAAATTAGCAATGGAAAAAGTGCGTATTTATTATTACATGTACTAAGCTTTGTGCATTTTCAAGACACGTTTCTAAAGGTTTTTAAATTTTGGTAAATTAGCTAGTTTTAATTGATTAATTTCAATGGATTATCGTTGTTTTTAGCTAATAATATAATCTTTACGTAAAATCGTTGAAAAAAACCTCGTAATGCACGAAAAAAATGCTTTTCAGCATATTGGTTTCAAAGCTTTTTTTTTTTTGATCTCTTTGTTTATGTCACAATTTTCCTCTAGAAAAACCCAACACTCAAGCTGTTTCTTTGTCACCCACCACCGTCAATCCGTTGACAATGTAAACTCTTTGGGGGAAAATTCACCCGCTCAAAGTCCCTACGACGGGGAGCTGGCTTCCACTAAGCTAAGACTAATGGTGGAGCGTTTCTGTAAAGTTTTTCCCACGGCACATCTTTCTTGGGAGACCCCAGGAGAAAGGAAATTTTTCACAATTTTGCAAACTCTTAAGCTTTACGGAGAAAGTTTTCCGATTGCCGATGGCGGCCCAGAAGCTTCTGAGAGTGATAAAGGAAAGCGGAGGAAGGCTGGAAAATTTATCGGTACTTGGTGGTGATGGTGGTGTGGTTTTGGTTTGGGGAAGCTTGTTACAACAGAAGAACCACGCCGAGTGCTGACTAACCAAACCGCTGATATGTGGAAAGCTGGCATAGATCAAAGAACAGTTTTCCTTCGACGACTGCATCCGCGATGGGGAAAGTTGGCGGACTTTTGCTGCACCATTATATTGGATTTGTTGTTGCTGCTGTTGCATGTTTCAGAAGTTCAATATGCTGGGCTGGGAAGGATGCAATCGGATGCCGCGGTGAAGGCTTTGATGTGTTCTGTACAGAGAATGTTGTTATTGGACGCAAAGTTTTGATGGGAAATGAAAACTTTCGCCGGGTCTTGGTTGGAAATGTTCTTCTGTAGCAACAACGTTTCAATAAGTATTTACAATTTCTTTCTCGAATTTTAATTGAACCGATTTGATCCAAAGCTATGAAGAAACAAAATACAGAACTTTGCGCTTTTCCAAATAAGCATTTGTATCATCGAGCACAAGGTCACATCATCTCTTCGCGTGTGACCAAAAGACCACGAGAAGAGTACATGATCTATCACCGGAGTGGCTGAACAGCACAGACGTGCACGTGGTTCAATTTTATCACACAATAATACAGTATAAAATCGAGCAAATACCAATCCATAGCATCATAAGTCGAAATCATCAAGCCATAGAATGACCACTTGGAAGCTGCTTCTGGTTTTGGGTTTAGCCGTTGGCGCAACACGATGTTCGGACCTGGAGATTCACGACGAGGAGCGTAAGCATTATATGAGGTTATGTTAGGAAATTAGGAATTAATCTTATGAGTATTACAGCTGACATCATGTGCATGGTGAACATCTATCCGGATATCAGTGATGCAATTCTGAACAAGCTTGCAGTCTGTGATTTTATCATCGTAAGCTACGACGGCTTGTGCGATTTTGCGAGACATCTGAAGAACTTTTCCGACGCCAAACGAGTCGCTTTGATCCGTAGTAAAGCACCACATGCCAAGATTCTGCGCAAAGTTGACGTAAAGTTCGATGAGACCTTTGACCCCAATCATGCGGTTCAGAACGTTGAGGGTAGTTTGGCGGCGGGACTCTTCGATGGAGTGGAGTTGGCTTTCGATTCGGCACATCTGGATCAACATGAACAGGTATGAATTGAGCGAGTTCTTAAATTGCGAAAATGTTCCCAACTGGATTTTACGTATTACAGATCAAATATGCTCAATTTCTCAAGCTGCTGAAACGTCACCTCGACGATCACGTGCTGATCTCGAACTCTTTCGTTTGCCAACACCATCTTCCGGCTTTCTTGCTCAACGCGATGAGCGAAGTACTGGACTACGTCATATTGGTACCATCATCCCAGAATGCTTCCGCCGAGGGAAATGCTCTGGCACCTCGAGTGTACTCGGACTCGGTGGCCAACTGCCTTCTGAACGCAAATTTCCCCCGAAATAAGATTGTGCTTGGCCTCCCAACCGGTGGACTGCTAGTGGATTCATCGGCAGACCGAGAATCTCCTTCAAACTTTATACCATACGGAAATGTATTGAAAATCATATATTGCTACATGAAGGATTCTTCTAATCACGATTCCTTCTTTCAAGGTTTGTGAGCTACAGAACGAGCAGCAACGGCACTGTGAAGAGCAGCAATACCAGAACTGTTCCTTGTTTGAAGACGGTGTTAAGCTTGTATACGACGATCCAAATTCGGCTGGTGGACGTGCCTTACAGGTCGTTGGTTGCAAACTGAGAGGTATATCGATTGCACTGAGCTACGATGATCCAGCTGGAATATGCGTGGGATCAAGCTTTCCACTGTTGGGCGCTGTTCAGAATGTGTTTGAGCATCGTTCTGGGGTTTCAGGATTCCGAGGATGCCCCTGTGGAACGGATGAATCCGAAGAGGAAGAGTAAGATCCGCTTGAGGTATTTTATAAGCGTTCATTTAAAAAATCATATTTTACAGGCATGAAACCGATTCTCCATGCCACTCAAGCGAGCACCACCAGTCGGATAGTCATGAAGCAGATGATTGCTGTTGCAACAGTGAAAAGCCTTGCGATGGATGTAAACTGCTGAATCGTCTTCAAGGAGCAGTGAAAACTTCCGAACACGTCGCTGGTATTTCGAAAAGTGTCGCAGACAAGGTCTTGGAATCACTAGATAGAGTTGTCGAGCTTGTATCTTACACCATGGGCCAACGTCCAGAGTTGCCTGAATCCCCTCAGCCAGCCCCAGCCCCGTCTCCTGTTCCTTCATCGCTATTGGAATCGTTGCTTCCACTGGGTTTAGGCGCATTAAACCCTCAGCTTCCACTTGCATCTAACCCTACCAATGTTCCTACTGTTGCTGCTCCGACGAGTATATTGAGTCCTCTTAGTCCTTCTACAACAGGCTTGATACCTCTGGTACTGAGTGCCCTAAACCAAACCCTTCAGCAAGTTTTAGGCTCTCTATCAACGCCATCCCTTCTAGGATCGGGATTAGGTTCTTTAAATCTTCCTACGTCATCAGCACCAGTTCCAACATCCTTAGTAAACACTATCCTATCTTCCGTTGCGGGATCTCTAAGCAATCCTGCACTGGCGGGTTCAGTTGCACAACAAGACCTGATACCTATGGTGTTAGGCGCATTAAACAAAACCCTGACTCAAGTTTTGAGCTCGCTATCTGGCACAAGCTCGCCATCCCTGTTAGGCGCTGTGAAACCTCCTGTGCCTTCAGCACCAGTTCCAACATCTTTAGCAAACTCTATCGTATCTTCCGTTGCCGGATCTCTAACTAATCCAACTCTATTGGGTTCAGCAGCTGCTCCAGCAATCGTTCCTGCTGTTCCTGCGAATCCACTAAGCCCCGTTTCAATTTTGACTAATAATTCTGAACAATTAGGCCTTGTGCCTATAGTATTGGGTGCCCTGAATAATACACTAAACCAAGTACTAGGCTCGCTAACGGCTACAAGTTCGCCATCCCTAATAGGCTCTGCCTTAGGCTCTTTAGCTCCTTCTGCCCCATCATCACCAGTTCCGATACCCATATTAGGTACAGTTGCCTCCACCCTCCTAGGTTCTCTAACTAATACTGCTCTAACCGGGTCAGCTGCTGCTCCAGCCGGTGTTCCTTCTGCAAGTTCTATTCCAGTATCCAATCCTCTAGTTCCTCTTACCGCACTTCAACCTGGGCAAAACGTAGTGAGCACACTGCCAAACCCTACATCAATCGGTAGGCTTCCAAATTTCCTTCTATTGCGTAAGAGGAGCACCAATCTGCATGAAGGTAATGTTAGTCTAAAGCACAACAAACAAGCTGTTGATGAACATCACTCAGCAAAAGGAGTTAAAAGAGAGAAGGGATCGCGTAGTTCCGTTGGTTCAAAATCCAAGAACTGAATGGCAACGTTATAAGCTGAAATCATCCGTCTTCATAAAATAAATGCAGTAAATTAACTGATTAAATTAACGCTGTACGGTGAATGAAACGGTACATTGATGTTAATGATTATGAATAAACGTATTAATAAAGCACATTTTAAAACAAAACAATGAAATTTCATTTGAGGATGACAATAAATTACTTTCAATTACACTAATAAAAAAAATAGATTACAAAACCTTTGTATATATCTTGTCACCATTGTTTTTATATTATTAAGCACTTTTTTAAGCACTTTTTGCCTTCCTCTTCTTACTGAGGAAAGGCTATAAAATCACTCGGAAAATGAACTTTTTAATTAGACCTCCTAGACCTACCTTCATTTGTACATATCGACTTAGAATCACTAGCGGAGCAAATGTCTGTGTGTTTGGCTGTATGTAGACATGTGTACCAAATCAATGTCACTGGAATATCTCGACACAAGCTCAACCGATTTTGGCCGGAATGGTTTTAATCGATCTGTCTTATCGTCGCTTAAGTTGCTATTTAAATTCATGCAGTTTTATCATGTATTTAAAAAGTTATGTTAAAAAAAACTGTTTCATATTAAATTAAATTTATGGTAAAAAGGGTGGTTTTTTCATGAAACCCTCACATGTTATATATTTTTAGAAAGGTTCTGAAATGACCTTGCTTGTGGATTAAGAATTTTCAAGATCTGACTTACCTATCTAAAATAACAAGCAGTTTAAAAATGGTCTAAATTTACATAACCTCAAATGGTCGCCACGAAAAAGCCGTGTAGAGGGATGCCATTTTCCTCAAAGGCGGTGTCTGTATCGTCTTGACAAAAATTCTGTAGGTAGTCTATTTTTTTTACTCATCACTTATTTTTATTAGGACCTCTTAGATGATGCGATCACGGTAGGGGAGATCCATAAACAATGTGGACACTTTATGGGGGTTGGAATTACTCTATAAATGAGAGGAAGGCACCAATCACCTAAAGGTGGATTAAGAAACGTTTTTTTTTTCTAAAGAACCTTGAGTAAAAATGCCTTGGTCCTACGGGTTTCATATGGGATTTTAGTATTTTTTTTTAATAATTAAGTAATTTTTATCTTATTTCTCAGCATATTGGGGCTTCATTAACAAAGCGGATTCAGAGGCTTTTTCTTAACTTAATGTTAACCTGTTAAGGTTAATGCTCACATTCCATAGGTCGCCTTCCCTAAGGTGTCGTGATATCCAGAAGGTTGTGTTGGTCCGAGTCGGGATTTGAACCCCATTCTACCGCTTACGAAGTGGAAACGTTACAACTAGGCTTCTTTGCTCGGTCAGCTTTTTTGAGTAATGGTCTAATTTCGCTGTTAATTCCAATTTCAGAGCCCAGATTAATGTGATAACTTTGAAATTTTTGAAAGATTAAAAAATTCGCTTATTTTTTTTGTTATTGAAAATTGTTCCAAAGTTTTTGAGAAGACGTTTTCTGAATATTGGACGTTAACACAAATAAAACTTAATCTCCTTGTTTTTTTGTCTTTCAGAGGCTCTGTATCAGAAACCGTAAGTCCAATCTGTAATGTTTTTCAAGTAAGTTTTTGGGAATTTTTTCGATCTTTTCAAAACATTTTCTTTCGGATATGATCAATCGTGTTCATGGCTTCTACTGGTACAATCAAACCGTTTATTCGGAACACCTATAAACTTGGAACATATTAGGGGTAATTCGTCAATAGGATACAGTGAAGCAATAATTTCTTCCAAAAAAAATTGAAATGCAATTTTAAAATTTCCTACCGGTAGATACATTATTCGAAAGATTAAAAAAAAGCTTTCAAATGAAAGTTATTGTTCAATTATCGATTTTCTATGATTTTTAAACATTGATTAATCTGTAAACTGTTCCGAATATGAGCAATGAATGTAAATAAGTTTCTTCCGTATTAAAAAAAAAAACCCGATTTAATCCCACCTGGGGTGAGATAGAGCCTTTCTTACTAAAGAATATAACAATGATAGAACTTCTTTCAATTCATAACATCGACTTTGTTTATTTATAACGTCAGCACAAAAGAATATGACGAAAGCAAAGTATTATAAATGATATGTTTTCCAAAAGAAATAAAAAACGCAATTTTCACCAAAAGAATATGTTTAACCGTACATATAAAGAATGTGACATTTTCAGAAAACGTTATTTGAGTTGTCTCCTACAAAACCCTTCAAACAGGATCAAGTTTCATTGAAAAGACTGAGAAATTGCATAGTCCATAAAAAATCAATTTTGACCTAATTTCACCCCTACTGCAGGTTTATTTTTTGATGATTTGGCAATAAATAGCCGCTCCAGCCACAATAAATTTAATTATCGCAGCGATCAAAAAATATTTACTTCTAACTCAGACCGGACCCTGATATACCATCACACCGGTCATTCTAAGTGTAAATATAGGTATTCGGTGCCCTCTCCCCGTGCCCATACCTTCACACTTAGGAGACCCGGGAGGCGGAGTCTTGTCGCAAAAAGAACGATACACGCCTGTGGATCCGTTGACGAAACCGCAAGGTTTAAGAGGGCCACATTATAAGGTGTTACGTCGATTCCGTTCCGGTCATTGTATGCTAGCGATGCATACAACGAACAGCGACCCAGAAACGTAGCAACATCTAGAAAGAGGAAAGAATCATCAAAACGGAACAAGTTACACGGAACAAAATCCGGTTTGCGGAATCGCAAACTTTGCTCTCGATTTGCTCTAAAAATCGCAAATCTCGGTTTGCACTCGTCAGCAGGAAGCATTGCTTCCGATATCGCAAACCAGTTTCCCCGAATTCGCAAACGTAACGCAGTAACGTATACCCCGGCAAAAGCACGCAGCACGCAGCCACTTCAATATTTACTTTTTTGAATTGACCGTTGCTGCTTGATATTTCGATGGAAAAAAGAAGAAGAAGAAGAGGTTTTAAGTTTTGTTTCAAGTTTTTATTTATTATTTTCATATTTCAAAATCAAAACAATGAATTGCCTATGTTTTTGCTGTGGTTGTGTTTTGCTTTTGAAAGCTTGGTAAAAAACACGGGTCAGTCGCCTTGGCCTCGATTACCGTGGTGCAGCTGGGTACTGCTGAGCGCCGTCGCCGACATTGGCACGTTGCTCCCCGTGATGTGAGTTCCGGTGCTAGCAGTAGCAGGAGGCGAGGCCGCCGTCCACTTGCCAAAGTCAATGTGACTGGCACCGTAATCGCGGCGCGGATGTTTATGATGATTATGTTGACGACTTGCGTTTTGTGAAGCAGAGTATGTGTAGTTCCGGTTGGCAGCATTCGCCTTGTCCAGATCTTTTCATGAGTCGGTGACGACGGCGGCGGGGCCACACGGATATAGGTGCTGCTAAGACCGGTGCAGCGTGTACGGGCCGGAGATCTGGTTGATTTCCAGCGCTGGCTTCAGTCACAGTTCCATGGCACCGCGTAGCGAGCTGACACTTGAGCGGATTCGCGGACCGTCGGAAGTTCTCCTCGTTCTTGGAGGTTATTGATCTTTTCATGTCGGAGACCGAGTGACTCTGGAGCATCTGGCGACAGACGTGGGCAACGAAGGCGCCATTCCAGATCCGACCTTCACTTCGAAGATTGTCTTGAGCACTAGAAAACTGTCCATCTGGAACGAGTCTCCAGCAGTAAGATCTGTAAAAGCGTTTGCCGAAATCACGCTGCAATCACGAGGCATAGACTGCGAAAGAGAAAACAAAATTGAATTTCAATTATCGTCTCTTGACTCTCCAGATTTGGCAAAATTCCATCATGATTGTTGCGTGAACCGTAAGGAATCTTCGCCGGGAAACTCCCGGAAAAGTCACAGCAGGTGTTTCGCTAAACTCCAGGCTGAAGCGCCGGGTCAGAATATCATGGGCGCATTATGACACCAAAAATACAAAAATACTAACATACAAAAACAAAAACAACATACAAGCATACACAAATACAGAAATACTAAAATATAAAATTCAAAAAAAAAAAAAAAGACAAAAAGACAAAAAGACAAAAAGACAAAAAGACAAAAAGACAAAAAGACAAAAAGACAAAAAGACAAAAAGACAAAAGACAAAAAGACAAAAAGACAAAAAAAAAAAAAAGACAAAAAGACAAAAAGACAAAAAGACAAAAGACAAAAAGACAAAAGACAAAAAGACAAAAAGACAAAAAGACAAAAAGACAAAAAGACAAAAAGACAAAAAGACAAAAAGACAAAAAGACAAAAAGACAAAAGACAAAAGACAAAAAGACAAAAAGACAAAAAGACAAAAAGACAAAAAGACAAAAAGACAAAAAGACAAAGACAAAAAGACAAAAGACAAAAAGACAAAAAGACAAAAAGACAAAAAGACAAAAAGACAAAAAGACAAAAAGACAAAAAGACAAAAAGACAAAAAGACAAAAAGACAAAAAGACAAAAAGACAAAAAGACAAAAAGACAAAAAGACAAAAAGACAAAAAAACAAAAAGACAAAAAGACAAAAAGACAAAAAGACAAAAAGACAAAAAGACAAAAATACAAAAATACAAAAAGACAAAAAAACAAAAAGACAAAATTCTTGAAATTTAGAATTTTAGAATTTTAGAATTTTAGAATTTTAGAATTTTAGAATTTTAGAATTTTAGAATTTTAGAATTTTAGAATTTTAGAATTTTAGAATTTTAGAATTTTAGAATTTTAGAATTTTAGAATTTTAGAATTTTAAATTTTAAATTTTAGAATTTTAGAATTTTAAATTTTAAATTTTAGAATTTTAAATTTTAAATTTTAAATTTTAAATTTTAGAATTTTAGAATTTTAAATTTTAGAATTTTAGAATTTTAAATTTTAAATTTTAGAATTTTAAATTTTAAATTTTAAATTTTAAATTTTAAATTTTAAATTTTAAATTTTAAATTTTAGAATTTTAAATTTTAAATTTTAGAATTTTAAATTTTAAATTTTAAATTTTAAATTTTAAATTTTAAATTTTAGAATTTTAAATTTTAAATTTTAAATTTTAAATTTTAAATTTTAGAATTTTAAATTTTAGAATTTTAGAATTTTAAATTTTAGAATTTTAAATTTTAAATTTTAAATTTTAAATTTTAAATTTTAAATTTTAGAATTTTAGAATTTTAGAATTTTAAATTTTAAATTTTAAATTTTAGAATTTTAAATTTTAAATTTTAAATTTTAGAAATTTTAGAATTTTAAATTTTAGAATTTTAAATTTTAAATTTTAGAATTTTAAATTTTAAATTTTAGAATTTTAGAATTTTAAATTTTAGAATTTTAAATTTTAAATTTTAAATTTTAAATTTTAAATTTTAAATTTTAAATTTTAAATTTTAAATTTTAAATTTTAAATTTTAAATTTTAGAATTTTAAATTTTAAATTTTAAATTTTAGAATTTTAAATTTTAAATTTTAAATTTTAAATTTTAGAATTTTAAATTTTAAATTTTAGAATTTTAAATTTTAAATTTTAAATTTTAGAATTTTTTAAATTTTAGAATTTTAAATTTTAAATTTTAGAATTTTAGAATTTTAGAATTTTAGAATTTCAGAATTTTAGAATTTTTGTATTTTTGTATTTTTGTATTTTTGTATTTTTGTATTTTTGTATTTTTGTATTTTTGTATTTTTGTATTTTTGTATTTTTGTATTTTTGTATTTTTGTATTTTTGTATTTTATTTTTGTATTTTTGTATTTTGTATTTTTGTATTTTTGTATTTTTGTATTTTTGTATTTTTGTATTTTTGTATTTTGTATTTTTGTATTTTTGTATTTTTGTATTTTTGTATTTTTGTATTTTTGTATTTTTGTATTTTTGTATTTTTGTATTTTTGTATTTTTGTATTTTTGTATTTTTGTATTTTTGTATTTTTGTATTTTTGTATTTTTGTATTTTTGTATTTTGTATTTTGTATTTTTGTATTTTGTATTTTGTATTTTGTATTTTTGTATTTGTATTTTTGTATTTTTATTTTTGTATTTTTGTATTTTTGTATTTTTGTATTTTTGTATTTTTGTATTTTTGTATTTTTGTATTTTTGTATTTTTGTATTTTTGTATTTTTGTATTTTTGTATTTTTGTATTTTTGTATTTTTGTATTTTTGTATTTTTGTATTTTGTATTTTGTATTTTGTATTTTTGTATTTTTGTATTTTTGTATTTTTGTATTTTGTATTTTGTATTTTTGTATTTTTGTATTTTGTATTTTTGTATTTTTGTATTTTGTATTTTTGTATTTTGTATTTTTGTATTTTGTATTTTTGTATTTTTGTATTTTTGTATTTTTGTATTTTTGTATTTTTGTATTTTTGTATTTTTGTATTTTTGTATTTTTGTATTTTTGATTTTTTGTATTTTTGTATTTTTGTATTTTTGTATTTTTGTATTTTTGTATTTTTGTATTTTTGTATTTTTGTATTTTTGTATTTTTGTATTTTTGTATTTTTGTATTTTTGTATTTTTGTATTTTTGTTTTTATTTTTGTATTTTTGTATTTTTGTATTTTTGTATTTTTGTATTTTTGTATTTTTGTATTTTTGTATTTTTGTATTTTGTATTTTTGTATTTTTGTATTTTTGTATTTTTATTTTTGTATTTTTGTATTTTTGTATTTTGTATTTTGTATTTTTGTATTTTTGTATTTTGTATTTTTATTTTTATTTTTTTTGTATTTTTGTATTTTTGTATTTTGTATTTTGTATTTTGTATTTTTGTATTTTTGTATTTTTGTATTTTTGTATTTTTGTATTTTTGTATTTTTGTATTTTTGTATTTTTGTATTTTTGTATTTTTGTATTTTTGTATTTTTGTATTTTTGTATTTTTGTATTTTGTATTTTGTATTTTTGTATTTTTGTATTTTGTATTTTTGTATTTTTGTATTTTTGTATTTTGTATTTTTGTATTTTGTATTTTGTATTTTTGTATTTTTGTATTTTTGTATTTTGTATTTTTGTATTTTTGTATTTTTGTATTTTTGTATTTTTGTATTTTTGTATTTTTGTATTTTTGTATTTTTGTATTTTGTATTTTTGTATTTTTGTATTTTGTATTTTGTATTTTTGTATTTTTGTATTTTTGTATTTTGTATTTTTGTATTTTTGTATTTTTGTATTTTTGTATTTTGTATTTTTGTATTTTTGTATTTTTGTATTTTGTATTTTTGTATTTTTGTATTTTTGTATTTTTGTATTTTGTATTTTTGTATTTTTGTATTTTGTATTTTGTATTTTTGTATTTTTGTATTTTTGTATTTTTGTATTTTGTATTTTGTATTTTGTATTTTGTATTTTGTATTTTTGTATTTTTGTATTTTTGTATTTTTGTATTTTTGTATTTTTGTATTTTTGTATTTTTGTATTTTTGTATTTTTGTATTTTTATTTTTGTATTTTTGTATTTTTGTATTTTTGTATTTTTGTATTTTTGTATTTTTGTATTTTTGTATTTTTGTATTTTTGTATTTTTGTATTTTTGTATTTTTGTATTTTTGTATTTTTGTATTTTTGTATTTTTGTATTTTTGTATTTTTGTATTTTTGTATTTTTGTATTTTTGTATTTTTGTATTTTGTATTTTTGTATTTTTGTATTTTGTATTTTGTATTTTTGTATTTTTGTATTTTGTATTTTTGTATTTTTGTATTTTGTATTTTTGTATTTTGTATTTTTGTATTTTTGTATTTTGTATTTTTGTATTTTGTATTTTTGTATTTTTGTATTTTTGTATTTTGTATTTTTGTATTTTTGTATTTTTGTATTTTTGTATTTTTGTATTTTTGTATTTTTGTATTTTTGTATTTTGTATTTTTGTATTTTTGTATTTTATTTTGTATTTTTGTATTTTTGTATTTTTGTATTTTTGTATTTTTGTATTTTTGTATTTTGGTATTTTTGTATTTTTGTATTTTTGTATTTTTGTATTTTTGTATTTTTGTATTTTTGTATTTTTGTATTTTTGTATTTTTGTATTTTTGTATTTTTGTATTTTTGTATTTTTGTATTTTTGAATTATTGTATTTTTGTATTTTTGTATTTTAGTTTTTTTTTGTATTTTTGAATTTTAGTATTTTAGTATTTTTGTATTTTTGTATTTTTGTTTTTTTGTATTTTTGTATTTTTGTATTTTTGTATTTTTGTATTTTTGTATTTTTGTATTTTAGTATTTTAGTATTTTTGTATTTTTGCATTTTTGTATTTTTGTATTGTTTTTTTTTGTATTTTTGTATTTTTGCATTTTTTTATTTTTGTATTTTTGTATTGTTTTTTTTTTGTTTTTGTTTTCTATGGTTGCACGTTTGTTTTTTTGTTGTCTTTTTGTATTTGTATATGCCTGCATGTTTTTATGCTTGTATTTTTTTATTTTTTTTGTATTTTTGTATTTCTGTATTTTAGTATTTTTGTATTCGTGTATTTGAATGCTTGTATTTTCGTATTTTATTTGTTTTTTTGTTGTATGTTAGTTTTTTTGTATTTTTGGTGTCAAGCATAATGCGCCCATGATATTCTGACCCGGCGCTTCAGCCTGGAGTTTCGCGAACCACCTGCTGTGATTTCGGGAGTTTCCCGGCGAAGATTCCTTTCGGTTGACGCAACAAGTCTGGAGAATCCTTCTGAGATATGTCCATTGTGATGTACCGGGAAAGCGGCGGAGAGTTTCGGTGGCCGGGGACAGTGGCTGGTTTTTGGAGCTGAAATGAATCAATTATAGTTTAAACATCTTGCTGATTCAACTATTCCTGCCAAGTTACCTTGAAAGGTTGAACCGGTCCGAGTCGGTTCCAGCTTCTTGAAGACGACCGCAGCCTGCTGCCTGTCCTGCTAGGTGGCCACCTCTCATTTCGTGTTTAGGTCCTATGCAGTAACAATTCGCGGGGGAAATGTTCCATCATGGTCACAGTTGGTCGATGGTCCGATCGTGAATACCTTGGAGTTTTTTGTGTGCGCTTCCGCGGCACGATGCACATTACCGCCCGTTCTTCCGTCAGTTTGGTCCGCAGTCACGTCAAGATTCTTCTGCGGAGATAGGTTAGGTTTGAATAAAAATGATTTAATTGAGTAATACATACACAAACTTACCGTACAGCATTTTATCCCCGCGGTACTTCCTGAATCGGTAGCCAAAGTCCTTCATGCCATCGCGTAAGTATGCCTCTCTTGCAAAGCACTCACTTCAGGACTGCTGGCAGGTGAAAATGCGATAAAACAAACGGCGCGGACCAGTTTTGCCGAACTTCCTGCTTGCATTTTCTCGCCTGCTGCGATCGTTTCCGGAAATGCTGGTCAACCGGACATGTTTGGCAGTTTCTTTCCCCGAATGTCACATCATCCTTCGAGTTGATTTCGGGTTCAGGGTGTATTTCCTTCCGTTGGGGGAAGGGGGCTGCCTCTTCGTTGCTGCTGCCGTTCTATTTTGCAGAACACGTCAAAAATCTTCTGTGAGATTTCCAGCACGGATTGGTCCAGTAGAGGGACTCGGCTGCCCTTACGCTTCGGATTGTCCTTTGTTGGGGGTCAAGTTCCAGACACCATTGGCCCCCATAATCGTAAAAAACCACCGGCAATCCGTGACCTTTGTAGTTGCGGGCCCGTTGAAGCTAAGGTTTCGCCATCCCGTAAAAGTTGCAGTACCTTGCGGAAGTCCCGATAGATTGGCCGATGCGGAACGTAGGGCATTTTTAACGAACTGAACAATTGAAAACGGAAATTTCAAACTTGATTTTAAAATTAACAACAAACTCGAAAGCAAAAATGAACATCAAATTTTATCGAAATCTGACGAGCGACTTTTGTTTATGTTTTGCGTTTGGCTGATTTTGACAGCTCGTAACGCATTGGCTGCGGCGGGCTGCACAGACAAAAGGACCGCAAACATGATGTTTGCGATATTGCTAACATTTTGTTTCGATATCGGAAACAATTCTTTCAATATTGAAAACATTTTCGATGAATTCGGAAACGAGCATAGTTTTCGGATTCATCGCAATATTTTTCCGAATCCGCATGCCGGTTTTTGTTCCGTGTATAGAGCAATGCAATGTTTCTCTTGGCAAACGGGAAACAAATTGATTGTAGCAGGATGAATATCCTATGTCATGTTGAACGAAACATCGGTAGACAACCTACTACAAACGAGTATAAGTCGAGCAAAACATATATGCGCCAGCATTCTCGCGCCAGTATTCGAAGTTCAACTTGACAACTTGTCGACTTGGCGACGAAGCGTCAAAAATCGATGCAGTGTGATTTTTTGGCGATTTTTCCGATTAAAATTCATGCTGAATCGACATATTTACGAAGATGGAAATGGCGTCCTGGCTTAAAGTAAAACCTATACCTTTCTTTAGTAAGAAAGGCAAAAAGTAAATCGTTCTAAAAATTGATCCGGATTGCCGATAGATGTCAAATTTGTTTCAGATGCTCACTCATGGTCTGTACTATGAATGTAGAAAGAAATTTCGAATAAAATTAGAAACGAAAAATGTTGGCAAAGGTCACCAGGTGGGCTTTTACCTTTTTAAGGGATTTTTTTGTTTATGGTAGGTTAATCAAACGGCTCTAACTCGAGAACCAAATTATGAATCGGGATGAAAATTTGGGAGGTTGTAGAGCTCGAAAAATGTATTTTTTGAGATAAATAAAAGAAATGAAAATGACAAATTTTGACCATATTTTCATTTGAAAACTGTGTATTTTCTGGAAAAGTCTGGCCACATCTGAAAACGAAATTTGCGCGGCAACTCGCCCAGGTTCAGCACACTAGCTTTCATCTGCATTTAGAAGAATCGAAATCGGATTTATGGGAGCTGAGAACGGCGCGACACAAAATTTTGCAAAATTTTACCACATACGAACATCACTCGACCTCCACGAAATTTATTTTCTCAAAATTCGAGGGTTCTAGATAGACGAGTTCTGTCAAGGTGAATCGATAGAGCGTCAAAAATCGATGCAGTGTGATTTTTTGGCGATTTTTCCGATTAAAATTCATGCTGAATCGACATACTTACGAAGATGAAAATGACGTCCAGCCTTAAAGTAAAACCTATACCTTTCTTTAGTAAGAAAGGCAAAAACATATTTTTAGGTATTTAACTCGAAAACACCTTAGCAAATCAATTTTTTTGTTTATAAATTCGATTTTACTGGTTTTCACTGGTTTTTTGATACCGTTAAGCAGAATGAAGAGAATGAATTGAATACGAACAGAATTGTATAAAATCATACTGACCGTGGTAGATGCATTATTCAAAGTACTTAAACAAAAAGTTGTGATCAAATCTTGAATATTTTGAAAAGTTGGTTTACTAAAATTACGAAAATGATGATTATAGGGTTATTCAATTATTCCATATGTGTCATTAGCTCCCACTATTGGGTCAATTTTCAAATTATTGGCATTTAAGGTAGTGTTCATCAAAATCCACCATATTTTGGGAAAATGTTAGTAAACTATTTAAGAACAAATCTGGAGTTTTTTTTTGAAAAGGTCCGATAAACCAAATTTCCAGTTTTTGCTTTTTGGGTGTTTTTAAACCCGCCTTGAGTCAGGGGTATTAAAAACACCCAAAAAGCAAAAAATAAAAATTTGGTTTATTGGACTTAAAAAAAAAAAACTCCAGAAATCTACGTTGAAAGATTTTTGATGTTATTTAAATTGAGTTTATTATTAAGAAATTACAAGAGGTGTATCGTTTTTTTTACCCATAGTCACCCCCACTGACGGTATAGCAAAGCATTGGTGTCTACCCGTAGTTGTAACTCTGTTATTAACTTTCATTTGAACAGTAGATTGAAATGAATAAAATCAATTAAGGTTCTCTTATTATTATTTTTTGTATGATTTCAAAACATTGATGCCAAAAAGGTAGGAAAATGTATACTTCCGCTTGTATTTCTGGAATTCCCGGGAAATTTGCAAATTTCCCGGGAAACGGGAAATATTTAATTCCAGGAAATCCCGGGAATTCCCGGGATATTTTTTCCTGGGACCTGGGAAATTGGACGCTCTAAACGTACGACATGGTAGCACGACGGCGTCGAGTTGGAACAGGAATATGATTTGAAATGCACACTGCACACAGTGCTTCCTGCTTCCGCAAGTCTCGAGGTCAGTCTATCATCTCGTCGTGTGCTTCCAAAACCGTGATAAAACAACAGCGTGCATGGTTTATCACGGGACATGCCACTCAAGCAAGTAGATTCTGTTTTATCGAACCAATAATGTGGTATAAATTCGAACAGGGTTCAATTCCAAGCATCATTAGACGCAATCAAATCGTAGTTGAATGGAATCGTGGAAGCTGTTTCTCGTGCTGAGTTTAACCGTTGGCGCAGTGGCATGTCTGGATCTTGAAGGTTCTGCTCCGAGGCGTATGTATTATCTGCTAGAGTTGGTTTTAGATTTAATCCAAGTTTGTGGAAATTACAGCGATGATCGTGTGCCACGTGAGCATCTACCCAGATATCAGTGATGCAATACAGAACAAACTGGACGATTGTTATCACGTCATCGTTAGTTACGATGGTTTGTGTGATTTGGCGAAGTATTTTTTGAACTTTTCCGATACCATAAGGATAGCGTTAATTCGTGGTAGGGCTCCGCATGCTAAGATTCTCCGCCAGGTTGAGGTAAAGCTCGATGAGAACTTTGACCCAATTCTGGCGGTTCATAACGTCCAAGCCAGTTTGGCGGGTGGACTCTTCGATGGAGTTGAGCTGGTTTTGGACATGGAGTATCTGGATCAAAACGAACAGGTATGTATTGTGGAAAGCGTTCCTTGATATTGGATACTTCCTAAATGCCTTTTTTATAGATCAAATACGCGCAATTTCTCAAGATGCTTAAACAAAACCTGGATGACCACGTGTTGATCTCGAACTCATTCGTCTGCAATCAACAACTCCATGCGTATCTACTAAATGCAATGAGTGAAGTTCTAGACTACGTCATACTGCTACCATCATCCCAGAATGCTTCCATTGAAGTGAGTGCTTTTGAATCCCGCGTGTACTCTGGTCCGGTGGCCAACTGCCTTTTGGGTGCAAATTTCCCTCGTAATAAGATTGTTCTCGGACTCCCAACCGGTGGTAAGCTGGTAGATTCCTCGGTGGACCGAGAAACTCCTTCGAACTTGATACCGTATGGAAATGTATGCAGCTCGTGTTTTGCTTCCCATATGAACTCTCTAATGACGATTTCACCTTTCAAGGTCTGTGAGCTCCAAGAAGAGCAGCAGCGACACTGCGAAGAGCAGCAAAATCAAGATTGTTCATTGTTCGAGGACGGTGTAAAGCTCATCTACGACGATTCCAACTCAGCTGGAAGAAGAGCTTTGCAGTGCGTTGGATGTAAACTGAAGGGAGTCTCTATTGCGCTGAGCTACGACGATCCAGCTGGAATATGTGTGGGGTCACGCTTTCCACTGCTGAGTGCAGTACAGAACGTGTTCGAGTATCGTTCCGGAGTGTTGGGCTTCAACGGGTGTCCATCTGATTCTCAAGAATCTGATGTAGGTTCAAATCAAGAGTAAGATCCGCAAGGTTGATATTGTTGTTTGCTGAATTTAAATGTTTTATTTTGCAGGATTCAGTTCGATATTTCTTCTCATTTCATAGAGAACGAACATTTAGATAGTGAAAAGGAAGATGATTGCAGTTGTACTAATGGAAAGCTTTGTAAAGGATGCACCCTGCGAAAACGTCTGCAACAAACACTTAAAAGTTCCGAGAATGTTGCCAGCTTATCAAAGGATGTTACAGATAAGGTGTTAGGATCATTAGATAGGGTCGTAACACTTGTTTCCTTAATGATGCAATACAGGTCTATGCATACTTTACCATCTGGTTCAGATCAGGTACAAACTGCTGAAATAAATCCAGCCACACTACTTGGACCTTCTGTTGAAGTTGAACCATTTCGAAAACCTGGAGTTGATGCCGTACTAACTGATGAAGTTGGGCCAAATTTACCATCTGGGTCAGATCAGGTTCAAACTGCTGATACAAACCCAGTACTGCAACCTGACCCGGCTGGTGAAGATGACCCAGTTCAGACATCTGGCGCAGATACAATATTAACTGATGAAGTTGGGCCAAATTCACCATCTGGGTCAGATCAGGTTCCAACTGCTGATACAAACCCAGTACTGCAACCTGACCCAGCTGGTGAAAATGACCCAGTTCAGACATCTGGCGCAGATACAATATTAACTGATGAAGTTGGGCAAAATTTACCATCTGGGTCAGATCAGGTGGAAACTGTTGAAGTTGATCCAGTACCGAAACCTGACCCGGCTGGTGATGTTGACCCTGTTCGTAAATCTGTCGTTGACACAAAACTAACTGACGAAGTTGAGCAAAATATATCACGTAGGTCAGACCAGGAACAAACTGCTGAACTAAATCCAGGCACACAACCTGGCCCTCATGTTGAGGTTGACCCAATTCAGAAATCTGGCGTTGACCCAAAACTAACTGATGAAGTTGATCAAAATTTACCATTTGGGTCAGATCAGGTGGAAACTGTTGAAGTTGACCCAGTTCAGAAATCTGACGTAGATACAATACTAACTGATGAAGTTGAGCTAAATTTACCATCTGGGTCAAACCAGGTGCAAATTGATGAAGACCCGCAACTTGGACAAGCTTCAGATCTAACGAATGAAAATCACGATTTACCATCTGGGCTAGATTCTGAGCTGGCTCTGGCACAAACTGCTCAAGAAAATCTAAATGAACAAACCGAGCCACCCCCTGGGTATCAAGCTGATGGTGATTCCGGTCCGGATTCTCAACACACTGATCATGGAAATCAAATTACACCATCAGGACCAGATACAGAACCAATTGGAGTAGAAAATCCTTCAATACCAACCGGACTAGATGAAGGTCAGGAAGATTCCGTAATAACTGTCCAGGAAATAAAAAGTTCACGATCTTTTCCGGAATATAGTGAAGTAGGTTATGATTCACCACAGAAGTGAGGACTGATTGTTCGTTAACAGGACCGAATTTCGTTTAATTCATTACCAATTGGACCTTATAAATACAAATCGATAGAAATCTAAATAAAACGTTACAAACGCAACTTAGCTATAATACACATACGCTCGGGTAGTCATTTTCTTCACCCTATTTTTTTCCTGAAATTATTCTTACCAAATAGGACGAATAGATTCCTAGAATTTATTTCAAAGGCTCTTTAAGGCTCTGAAAGGCATCATTCCCGATCGGCCATTTGGCGGCCATGTTTGTTTTTGAAAAAAAATCTTGATTCAGAATGTTTCAATAAAAAATGGGTTTCTTTGCGTTGTTTGTAGAAGCAGTACGATTTTCAAAAACGTATCATAGAATTTGAACACTTTGTTCGTGGTTCCCACTTTCATGAACGATTTTGGGAACTCTTTTTTCTCCGTGTTTAGTGTGTATTTTTGCATTTAAATTTACTATTTTTGAACCCTAAATCCAGAAACATCATTGATAGTCATTTTAAACATGAGATATCCCAAAACTTATCGGATCTTTTTGAAAAAAAAAAATAATCTAAATTTGTATATCTGGAGTTTTTTTTTGAAAAGGTCCTATAAACCAAATTTTCATTTTTTTGCTTTTTGGGTGTTTTTGAATACCCCTGACTCAACTCCAGATATGTACTAGTATTTTATCTTAGTAGCCACGTACAAATTTCCGACATTATTCACCCATCCGTCAATACATAAATTAAATTACCCGTTCCATTGTAATTAATCGAATCGAATAAATTGCTTCCCCGCGGTTTGTGACAAAATTGGCGCCTCGCCAATTGTACAAAGAACAAAAAAGCCCCGTTTCCCAACCTCCCTCCACTGCTTCCGGGTCGGTGTCCAATGTCCAGCTGTTTCCGATCGTGGTCATGTTCCGCATCGCGCCGGAACGTGCTGATGCCGCTAGATCAGCACCAATTAACTCTGACCGCTGCTGCTGCTGGCTCCGTCGGTGTCACCGGGGGACCACCACCCCCACCCGGTCACTTTACGTTCCGTCGGCAGTTCGAGGCACGATTAAACAATTCGTGGCGGACGGCTCTATTCATCAAGTGGTACGCCGTGCTGATCAACGTGGTCGAAGCGGTAAGCCACTCGGACTGTCTCCTATCGCTATCTCGCTCTATCTCACCCGGTCTCGCGTTTCCCGATGGATCCCCGTTCAGAGAGTTCCATCATCGTTTCTGCCGGGCGCCGGGCTTGACACGTGACATCATGGACTTTTATGTAGAGTGGGGGCGCACAGTGGAGTTTATGTTTTTTAATGGTTTAAAATATCGTTAGTTGAATAAATTTTCTAGCTTTATTTTATCAACGATTTGGTTGGATATATTTTCTCTGTTTTCTATCTTGAAGTTACCTTCATAACCTGATATAAAGTTGTAAACTAACAGGCTTTGTCGCAAATAAACAATCAATTACAATTACAATTTTATTGGATTTATTGGAGGAAAGATGTTTTTTCTGTTTTGAAAAATTTCCACTCATATTTCAAATAATAAATGAAAACGAGGATTTGTTTTGTGCAAACTCGAGCATTTAATAATAATAACTGAACGGTAGTGAATATTAAATAAAAAATCTTATCTTTGAATACCAATATTACAAATTATTATCCCAAATTATGTAAAAATATGGGCTATTCTGTCAAGAATTATGCCCATAATGATGCGTTACATGTTTCTGGAGGCAGTACAGTCCAGACTCGATTATCCGAAGTTTTGATCATCCGAAATTCGATTGTCCAGAAGTTTGTATGGGACTTCGGTTAATCGAATCATGATTTTTTTTTTGTATTTTTTACTTTTAACGGTACACATCAACAGGGGCATTTGCACCAAGAGTTCAATACTACGGGAACTTTTGATATGGTTTTTTATTCATCCTCTAAAGTACTGTCTTCTGGCCTGTGATCCCATTTTAGTCGAATTTAAATAATATATTGTAGTAAATTACCAAATGCATTTTCAATATTGTATCACCGCCATCTTTTTTGCGTAGTATGGGGGTCATACTTATGCTCGACAAACAAAAATATAACAAAGAAAATATTTTTGTGATCGATTATTCGAAGTTTTGATTATCTGAAGTGCAATCTTGCAAGCAGACATGCATCGGCACTAAGAGCTCTTCTTAACGGCACTCAGCTTGTTCTAGTTGGCATTTACGTTTAAAGTAATATTATGCTTGTTGCCAGTTAAAAACGTCTTGTTTTTAGCATGAATAATGTGTAGAAAATATTGGCTCATTGGAAAAACTGACTTCAGGTAAATTTTCGTGTGACTGTTCTCATAAGCCAGACCAATTTTGGAAAAAAACTTGTCTTATTTTTTAATTCAGTTTAGTTGGATAAATGTACAAACGAAG
The DNA here is from genome assembly GCF_015732765.1 of Culex quinquefasciatus. Lineage (NCBI taxonomy): Eukaryota > Metazoa > Arthropoda > Insecta > Diptera > Culicidae > Culex > Culex quinquefasciatus. Next base: position 18,589,501 of record NC_051862.1, on the reverse strand, counting down.
TTGACTTTATAGCTGTCGGCCACCATTGCTAGTACCAACCACTAGTGTCTTCCTTTTAACTACAAGGACTTCGCCGCCCTTGGCTCCAAAGTATTTGAGTACGGCACGGAGCGACGGCGCCGGATACCCATATTTACACAAAGAATTCTTAGAGCGCCCGCCGCGGGATTCTAACCAGCAGCCTCTGGATTGTGAGTCCAGTGCGTAGTCCGATTGATCCACATGTACGAATCGTACTGAAAACAGCTTTTTGCAACTTGTTGCATAATCTACTAATTCAACATCCATTTGAATACTGAAAAGTTCATGTTTTCATTACTTTTTTCGAAAAGTAATACTTATTAATTCTGTTTTAGAGTTTCAGTAAGAAAATAACAGTATGCCTGATTTTTAAGCAGTCTCTGTAAAAATTGTTGAATAAATGTACGCATCGTTGAACAGATTTTTTTTTACTTATGTTTTGCACCTTTTCTGATCAATCAGAACTTAGTCAAACGACCCACTGTCCAGATAGTCCAATTATCGAAGCTTTTTTGTTAAATTCTTCACCGCCCCTCCTAATCCCCATCCCGGCTCGCATTAATTCTCCATCACTTTTGCGCATCAGCAGTGTTTCGCTATCTACGAAATTGGAAAGCAAAAGCGACACCGCCGGTGGCCTGCGGAAGGACACTTTCCCGATAGTGCCGTCCGACGGAATCTGCACTCGGCGATGGCAACACTGATGCTGCTGTCCAGTGGGGCGGCCATTGTGGGACTGCTCGCGGTAAGCTGGCCATTTCGTACACTTTATGGAGAGGTCGATTTTCGGATTCAAGCCCGTCAGTGCTGAGCCGCAGACTTATCAGACGTGACACTTTGTTTTTTTTTTTCATGTGTTTTAAGTCTGTGGCTTTAATTTGAAATTTATTTCATACAATATTTCCATCCACAGCAAAATACCACTCTGCTCCTTCCGTACTACTTCCTCCACGTGGCCACCCTGGTACTGGAGCTAAACTATGTGGTCATTCGGGTTGCCACGGCCGTCAGCTGGACCGGGGGTGGCGGAAAATCCGGCAATCATCGTCGCCGTACTTCAACCGTGCGCACGCTGGCAACACTGGCCTACATCACGTTCAATTTGCTGATAATGATCGGAGCGGAATTTGGCACCACCGGAGGAGGAAGAGGAGAAGGCCTGCTGTGGCGTGCAGAGTACCCACCGTTTTGGCATCGGTTCTCGACGATGATGGCCTGAGCGTGTCCGTCCATGCCATGTGATGTGCTTTTGCCAGATGGGGACTCACGTGACTTGGTCCGGCGTTGAGTGGATTTGGTGGCAAATTGGGCACCATTTTGGCACCCTATGGGTGCTGTCGGTGCAATGATCAAATTTTAGAGTGACATGGTTAAATTATTATTTGAATTATGGTAATGTGTTATGTGAATTGCATAATGGATCAGTTTTGTGGTAGTAATGATGGCGTGCATAATTTGAATTTTTTCAGTATATTATGATTTTTGTATACAATCGCAAAAAATAAAAGCTCAAAAAAGTTCACTGAGGCACAATTTGATTAAAAAATATTTGAATTGACAAAAAAAAAAATACTTTGTTTCGCTGATAGATCGTATTCGAAGAGTGTTTGTCGGAATAGCAAAAAATGTTGCATGGAGTTAGTAGCAAAACTCGATTAAAAATGTTTGACTCTTGCTAAAAAATCTAGTTTTTGCAACTAGTTTCTAATTTATTTCAATTTTAAATATTCTTCTTAATTTGAGAATAAAAGCAATGCATAGTGGTTCAAATCTCAAAATTAAGAAAAACTATCTATATTGTTCGCAAAATTTTTCGAAAAAATGTGAAAATTATGAGCTTTTGTGTGTCTTCAGAAGAGTTGTTGCATCTGGGTTGTCCCTTCCCATTATGGCATAGATGAAAATAAGGGGCGGTTCACGTTTAATAGAATCTACCTTTCCAGGAATATTTTTGAGTTTTTTTTGTCTCTACTAGAAAGTTGTTGGACATACCAATGCAAGCAAATTTGAGTTTTGTTTCACCTCTTGAATTTTGGAATGTTTTTCAAAGGCCACTTATATGAAATTAAAAAGATAAAAGTTTATACCCCTATCTACTTACAAAGAAAATTGTAGGAATTTGTCGGAGCTTTTCAAAAATATTTGTTTTAGAGCTGGGACTTCTGATATCCGGATAATTTAGAATTTTTCTTAAATAAATCGGATATCATCTTTCAAATATCTCTTTCAAATATCTAATGAACCCAAAAATGATTTAAAAATTAAAAATAAACGGATCGGATAGTTTCTCGGATAATAGTATTCGAACATAAATCGTGTGATACAAAATCAAAGGTCTTTTGCATACCTGTAAATTTACACAATCGTGAGAGAAAGCTGGCATGTATGAGTTAGTTCATTTTCTAATAGAATTGTTAACGCTGCAATTTATCTGAATATCCGAAGTACCAGCTCTAATATGTTTAAGGTTTTTTATTATTTTTTTTAATCAAAAAAATAACAGAAATCGAAAATCTAGAAGTTTGTATATGAAATACAATAGCTTATAGGACCTTTCAAAAAACTCTAGAAATGTATACCTTAAAAGTAGCTTTAACTTAAAAATGGAAATTATTTAAAAAAAATGTAAAGTACTTATCGATTGCAGATTTGATTTTACTCCAATAAAAGTTTTTTGTCAAAATGATTTTAATAACTTTTTTGATCAAATTTTCAATATTTTCCACACATAAGCACGTTTTTTTCCATTCATATCTCCCAAATTTGCACCATAAAGCACTATGACTCAGAAGTTTTTTTTAGTCTTTCCTCCCCCTTCAAAACTGGTTCGAAAATTTAGGGGGAAAAAGATTTTTTTTAACTTTTTTGCCTAAACGTATAAAAAATGAAAATTTTAAAATTCTGTTTTTTTATTATAAAAAGTTAAACAGAAAAAATATTTTTTACGTGTACCCATTTATTCCCAAAGGTAACCTAGAACTTTGCCGAAGACACCAAATCGATCAGAAAACCCCTTCTCAGGATACAGCACTTCATACATTTAGTACCAACTAATGATGTTAAATTGTTTCTTTTGACTCCGGGAATGCATGAACAAAGTTTCATCCAAATAAAAAAAAAATACAAAGAAAAGTCGATTCCAAAATCGTAGAAAACCCACTGTTGATTTGCAATCATTAGTACACAGCAAAAAATCCGATGGTAAAATCGCATGCAAAAGCATGCACATCACCTTCGTCGAAAAAGATACTTTATATTACACGCTGCATGTACATTTTTTGTAAACACAAAAAAAATTGCAATCGACGGGACTCAAACCCAGTACCAATAGTAAGGACTGGCGCCTTGGCCCGCTCGACCATATTTGTAAGGACAATATATGAGCTTGACATTTCGGTCAAGTAGGTTTCCCATACTGATGGGCTCTATATTTCAGGGTGTAATATTACACAGAATTTCATAATATAATGCAAAATTTATTTTACACCCAGGCTTTTTACAAGCAGCTGGATTACTAGTTTATTTGCTGTGTATTCAAACATTTGAAGATTTGACGAAACAAAAATTAAGCTGAAAAAACTTTTTGCGTTACTGTGCATCGGATTTTATAATAAACCCGAACATGCTAACGATGATTCTTAACGCAGAGGAATACATTATCAATTTATTTCAGCAATTAAATTTTTGCACTTAAATTTCCATCAGAATTTTTATTATACCCCATTTTTTGAGCCGATTTTTTTTTTTTTTATAAAAAAAAACACAGCCAAAGTCTATCCTGACAAAATGACATTTGTTAAAAACGTTGGCAATGTCACATAAAAGAAGTCAAACTTCCCAATATTTTTTCAATTTAAGAGTTCTTGACTGCTTTTTAAGGATCTAAAATTAGTTGAAAAATTGATTTTTGCCAAACGAAACAGTAATAATATCTAAGAACTTTCTACACGAAAATAAAACTGTTTACGTAATAATACAGCAATTCCCCACGAAAACAGCATGGAAAAAAACAAAAGTGCTCGGATCGGGCTCAAAATTTTTGGGGGGGTTCCCTGGCCAAAATAATTAGACCCGTATTTTTTTTCTTTGGCCATTAGGGTGACCTACGCCGTGTTGGGGTGGTCTGAAAAATTGTCATTTTCGTCGATTTACGCAAAAACCACTTTTTTCGAAAAATCATAACTCCTCGCCATTTTAACCGATTTCAATTGTCTTATACGCAAATGAAAGGTTGGCCTTTAAAAGAAAAATTGTAAGAAGCTTTAAAAATCTAGCCTAACATATGAAAAGGGCGTATGAAACTTTAAAATGTCGTTTTGACGGTGTCTGGACCAAATAGCCTATGTCTGAAAATATTTTTATCGGATTCCCCGGACATTTTTACATAACATATTAAAAAATGGGAGGAGTTCATTAACAGGATTCCGAGATATGATTTTTTGAAAATAAAATCCGTGTTTTTCCAAGCGCCGCGCGCAAAAACTGGAGAATGGCGAAATTGGCAAAAAAAAACATCTTTTTTCACTAAAACTGCGATAACTTTAAAATTTCAGCGATAACCTATAAATGTTTGGGTACCAAAATTTTTGTAATTAAAAGACGCAACTTTTGGTACCCAGACATGTATAGGTCATCGCTGAAAGTTTGAAGTTATCGCAGTTTTAGTGAAAAAAAGAAATCGGTTAAAATGGCGAGGAGTAATGATTTTTCAAAAAAAGTGGTTTTTGCGTAAATCGACGAAAATGGCCATTTTTTATACCACCCTAACACGGCGTAGGTCACCCTGATGGCCAAACAAAAAAATACGGGTCTAATTATTCGGCCAGGGAACCCCCAGAAAAATGTTGAGCCCGATCCGAGCACTTTTGTTTTTTTCCATGCTGTTTCGTGGGGAATTGCTGAATATAGAAAAAGCTGTCACTTTTTTTCTATCGATGTTCAGAAGAAGCCAGCGATTCAAATTAATTAAATCAAGCAGAAGTTTTCATTCACCACTTCAAGACCAATAACAAGCTTCTTCAGAATCGGTTTCCAGCGTCTCGGTCTACCATTTGCAATAGCCTTGACCGTCCTCAGTGTCTGGTTGTGGTGGCAATCCTTCAGTGTCCAGGCCCCTCACTCCGGGATGCTGTGGTCAATCCGTTGCCAAGAAAAAAAAAACCTCCGCAAAAAGAAATGAAATGGAACTTAAATATTCATGAAACGAGCACACGATCCATTTCATTTGATAGAACGGTAATGAAGAAATATTTTCCAGCTCACCGGGCCACACTGGTCTGCCCTGCTGAAACCATAATGAAATGATGCTGCTCCGGAAGCACGGACTCACGTTGAACTCACAGCAGCAACAGGTCACGTAAAGTCAATTTTAAAGAGTGATATTGAGAGGTAAACATGTACAGAACGAAGCCGGAAAGCCAATCTATAAACAGAAATAGCTTTTTATTATTATTTTTTCTATCAACCGATAATTGAAAAATCTGCATTGCAAAAAGGTCATTCTCCGACCTCCATGAATAAAAAAAATTTAACGTCCGGAAAATATGGTGAAAAAGCTGCAAAAGGAGGTAATTTCATTAGCGATCGGCCCTTAATGGGAGGGGAAAACTGCCACTCTGCAAAGTGATGATATTTTTAAACACAACAGTTGATGGGTGGCGTGGGTGGCACTTAAAACGGCTGTCAATAAAGAGGCAAAAAACAAAACGTCCAGTTTACAGTGGAACGCCAACGGCCACAATTACATGGCAAGAGTGGCGGAAAATATGTTTATTGTTTGCATCAATACTGTAAACATCAACAAGCAGCAGTTATTTCAAGTGGTTTTGGCATCAACGTGAATTATTTTATCGAGTTTTGCGGTTGAGGCAAATGTGGTGCGCTCAGCAGTTAATTTAATTAAATGATTAAAACTTGATTGAATTGAAAATAAACTCAGCAATTATGGCATTGATTGACCACACGGTCCATTATGGGTGATTGCAGTTATTTCAGTAACCACGTCATTAAATCGTGTTAGTCATCAATAAGAACAGTCAATTGTTGAAAGTAAGCAAAGTTAAACTCATTTAAAGTTGAATGTTTGGCTTTAATTGGTGCATTATGTAGTATCTGAAAAGTATTCAAAGTTTATGGAATAGTTTTTTTTTTTGCAACAAGTTGCATAAAAGATTTCCAGCATTGAGAATTATTACTTTTCGTTTTAATGTTTGACCTTGAATAAACAAAAACGAGAGCACGCAATGTAAACAATAACAAACACGTATTGTTTGGTTGACCATTATGTGCATTGTCCCGAAGTTTGGTTCAATTTGGGTGCCGGAGTCCCGAGTTGTAATTACAAATGTTTACGGTAGTTGGGCTTGTACGTGTGTCAAACGCGTTCTGCCTCAGGCCAATTGACGCACTTACGTGAATTTTCAGGCTTTTTTCGGTTTTGATTGAATATCTAAGGATTGTAATTGAATTTTGGGGATCTGTGAAGGTCAAAAGGTGAGGCATTGTGAGCTGCACAAAATGGCGTTCCTAATTCAATTTGGCCCTACATCGACGTGTGACAAGATAGCTCGACAGCGACGATATGAGAGCAAAAGGGGGAGCTAATAAAACAATTGTTGTTTTTTTTTGCTGAAAAAAAGCATTTAAGTGGGATGAAACTGAAGATAATTGTTTAGCAAGTGTGACTTTATTCCCTATTATTATTTCTGAAGATGAAGATATTTTCAAATAAAATTGATGTAATACTTCAAGCAGTCACATTCTTTGGTATCACCCAACTGCAACCAAGTTGCACTTTTTTCGCTCAAAGTTATTGTCCGATTACGACTCTCAACTAGTTCACCCGGGGGTCACGTGCTGCAGTCTGTCCGTACAAAAGGCCAATCTGGGTGAAGGTACTGCGGGTTCTAAATATTGTGTTTTGTCAGACATTGTTTGTTGTGGCCGATGCGCGGGCTCCGGAATACCACGTGTGACTTTGTTGTGCCACAATTTGCAAACTTACATCACATTTGGACCGTGAGGAAGTTAGGGTGATTGAGGCAAAATGACACTGTGTTTTGAAAATATTTTTTCAAGCATTCTATATAACAATTAAAACTTCAACTGATTTTTCCGCAACAGTTAATATTTTCAGAGTTTAAAATGTACACCCCTTTATTCCTTATGCATGCAAAACAGAGTAACTCTTTCCTAGCCCAAACAAAGTTGATTTTAGTATAGACCCTTTAAACGCGATGACAGCACTGCATATAAAACAGCACAACAAACCGTGTCAACAGTGTTGAACGAATTATAAAAGTGGGTTTTGTGGGTTTTGCAAGCTTGTTGTGGTAAGGGTCAGCTCGCCATCCGGGACAGCGAGTTTGGCTGTGTCTGCTGGTGTCGTTCTGTTGAAATGGTTTGTACTCTAGGATTTATTGCATGATATATTTTTTAATGCTAAGTTGCAGGTGTTTAAAAAGCTGTCATACTTTCAAACTTTTTGTAGCTTTTTATATATATTTTGAAATTTTAACATATTTGAAAACTTTTGCAAACATAACATAATTAGTTTATCAGAAAATCAGATTTGCGATTTAGTTTCAAAGTAGTCGAAAACTTGCATTTTTGTCTTGTTGACATATCTCAATGCACGATAGATTTTGTTTTGATGGATTTTTATGTAAAATTTGATGCCCGATTTGATGGCGTACTCAAAATTGGGTCTTAAAATTTAAATAAATAAATTTAAATTGTGATATTATTTTCACAACGATAAAGCTTATTTTTCTGAGTGACCCTTCAAACGATCGCAAAAGATGAATATTTGAACGATCGCAATAGATTTAAAATAGGTTTTTTTTATTTTATTTGTTTAAAATTAACTTCACGGCCCTTCTTGACAGAAAAAGTTGTTGTTTTGTCAATATTTTTGCATTAAAATGAAAATAAAAAATGATCAGAAATTATTGTAATCGTATTTTTTACCGTTGTACATAAAAATTGAAATAGGGCTTTAGTACCCAATTACGTAGAAAAAAAACACAAAAAATATTTTGTTACTGTACAAAATTTGGAATATGTCATTTAAAGGGAAATTTAATGTAGTTTAAAAATCTGCAATAACGCAGAATGGTATTTTTTCATATTTAACAAAAAAATAATCTTTTTATAGTATCGTGTTTTTGTAATTTTCAAGGTAATTTTTAAGAGTGTAACAATATTAAACAATGTTGTAGAGCAGACAATAACAAAAATTTAGATATAAAAACATAAGGGGATTGCTTGTAATCATCATAAGTTATTATTTGTTATATTTGTTATTATTTTTTGTTATTTTTTCATCCCAATAACAGTTGGCGGTATTCTTCCAACACAAAACATGTTGTTCCCAAGTTGTTTTGGCTTTCAACCAATATCAGATCAATAACAAATTTTGATATCATAACATAAACTGTTATTACACCCTAATGCAAAAATGGATTTGCAAGAAGAATACATATTACTTTCTGTTATTTTAACAGTATTTCGTCAGCTGTGTGCTATCTTGTGACATAGACCATTTTGGTCGAAAATGAGTTAATGATGACGTTTTGCTATACTTAACAAACACTACAAGATGCTTTAACCCAATTTTGGAAACTCGCTTCCGTTTCCCGGATATCGCAATAGGGGAGAGTGGGGAGACTAGATCCCCGGGGAGACTTGATCCCAAGTCTGTATCTCGTCAGCATGTGGGTAAAACAATTAGCTTTGTTCTAGAAAGTTGTGCGAAATTGACTAAAACTCATTGTAGAAAACAAATAAAAAAATTAAAAAATGTTTAGATTGAGTTACACACATTTTTCTAAGAAGTGCTGCAAAAAACTTCCAAGAGATCTTTTTTCTTTGTTTTGATAAGTATAGAAAACACTCAAAAAATATTCAAAAAAATATGTTTTATACGTAAATTGTTTGATAAACATATCAACTCCAAAACCCTTACGCATTTGACGTTAAATTTATCGTCATACTATTTTTACAATCAATTGTTTAAAAAAGTGCGTTTAGGGAGACTTGATCCCTGCATATTTACAGTCACTGGAATCAACCTTAAGATTAAATAATTGGGCTGGGTTTTCGTATATAGTTTCCTTTAGTATAGTTGTACATAACTTACTGCAGTTTGAATTATTTTTCAAAAGTTTTGTAAACAAAAATTACCAGCTTTTGTAAACATGCTCAATTTTGGTCTAAAAAAGAAAATTTTAAGTTTTTAAATATTTTTCATGCTAAACTTGTTATATTTTGAACACAAACGTACAGGTTTAATGTGAAATTGCTGTAACTTATAGAAAATTAAATGTTTGGATGAATAAAAAACATTTTGCTTAAGATTTCTTCAAAATGATGAAAGGGGGATCAAATGACCCCTAACATTTTGAAAATGCCGTTTTAAAATATTTTTTTAAAACGCTTGGCATGATTCGAAGAGTTTATCTGATGAAATACCCTTATCAGCCAAACATAGTTGAATGTTTAAGCTTTCAATTCATGCAAAAAGAACATAGTTTTGTGAGAAATTGACAGAGTTATGTGCGATACAAAAAAAGGGGATCAAGTCTCCCCACTCTCCCCTACACACTTGTGACATAGACCAATTTATCATCAAAATGATTGTGCACACGTCATACATGTTGTTGGAAAATGTGGAAAATTTTTCTTGTTTTTCACAAATTTATGTACATACATACTTTCTAAAGGCAATGCAACCTTTGTTTATAAAAAATATACTGATTAAGTCGGTTAAAACATTGATTTGAGCTTATTTTAGTTTGTATGGGAATTCTGTGCACACTTGTGACACGTAGTACAATTTTACTTTCGAAACACACTTGTGACACGTGCTTTTCAGATTTTTGTTTACATTATTTACTGTATCTTTTAACTGGTGTAGCCAAATTAGTTGAAATTTGGAGCGTTTGTTAAGCGATAGTATACGAACCGATTGCTTCAAAAAGTTTGGCTCTATCATTCATAGTTTTGAAATTATTTACCAACAAACTTTAAAAATCGATTTTCTCGAAAAGTTACTAGATAGCACACAACTGACGATTTGTTATTTAAATTGCATGAAATTTGTTATTACCGTCTGCCCGGGTAACAAAAAATGGGATAGTTTTAAATAATTTTTTGTTAGTTTTTTTTCGATGAAAAATATGTTGTTTTTTTTAAATTTACAAATCATCACCATTTCAGTCTGCAAAAACACGTTTTTTCCCATTTTCAAAAATTGCAGGGGTCGTACCGGTCCTCCACCACGAGATATCGATAAAAAGGACATTTGATTCGTGATCAGAGACAAAAGTTACCCCTTAGGACAAAGTTTCACGAGAATCGAAGAGGGGTCAAGACAACTGCTGTGCGAGTTGGCGGAGAGTGACACGTGTCGTATTTCTCCGAACGTCTAAAATTATCTGATCAAATTAATTATGAAACAAGCTCCCAAAACGAATAAATGTCCATCCATCGATTTATTAATTGATTGATACCAACCGCAGGCAAAGAAAAGCTGAATCAACTGTGTGGGGGCAAATATCCAGTTTCCTGCTGCTTCCAAGTAATTAAGATGTTCGTCGTACTGCTTCCACACTGCCGCCTGATTAATGCCCTTTCCGGTCCCAACTCGGCAGGGGAGCTGTGTTTGATGAATTTACGATGATATTTTAATTCCAGACTGGAGGGGCTTACCTCTCCGCAGTGGCAACGGCGTTGACGATGGTGGTGAACACGTAATTTTCGGCATAAGTAATGTGGGCACGCTCCTTTTTTGTGGTTTTATTTTTGGTACAATAGCACATTCATTATTTATTCCACCTTTAGTTTTCCCGTTTGTTTTTTTCCCTACTACTTTTAGTTTATGTATAATATATATCTATATAATACTAGCTTACAACATTCTCTATAACTTTTGCGTTTGCTCTTGTTTTTACTCTTTGTTGTTGTCGGAACTTGCGTTCGCCCGGTAACTAGTGGCTATAAATACGGAGCCTGTTTGGTTGGGTTGTCCTTTTGAATGATTTCCTTTTGGGTAAATAAGGTTTCAGATTTTACGGCACTCATTCACTCGATCTAGCTCTCTCTTTCAGATTTAACACGTTCAACTTGGTCTAGCAATTCTCTTGATAGTCTGATTTTCAGAATTCATTCCGCTTTTATCACAGCAGTACTGGATTTTTTTTCTTTGATTTTAAACATCAGTTTATGTAATTTAATGAAGGTTTTTTTTAGCCTAGTTGCATAAATGCGATTAGTTCTAAAAACTTATTGTTTGCATAGAGTTTCTCATATAATTTATTTGCATTTTACAATACACAGAAAAACTTATCTTTGAATGTAAAAAAGATTGATTTGTTTACTTCAAGAAAATGATAGGATGCAGGTGTTTTTGTTTCAGACATAATCAGTATGGCAACGAACATGATGAATTCAAAATCAAGTTAAACTATGTAAAATCACAGGTCAATGCTGTCGAAATGACGCAAAAAAATAATTTGATTATTATTTTGATTATTTTAATAATTAAGGAAAATATGATTGACATTTTAATGTCATAAAATGACGAAGTTCCAATCAAATAAAAAAATACATTTGATATTAGATCGACAAAACATCAGAGAATTGCTTGCCCGGAATGCTGTATTTACAAGGATTCTACCATACACAAGGGGTCCATCCATACCTGCCGTACACTCCTGACCGCAATACGTAACAACTAAACCTGGCACCCTTCCTTTTCGAGGGCCTGTCTAGAAAAATATAAAAATCTGCGCATAAACCTCAATACAAAATATAATCAAGAACAACAACACGGCACTGTCCGCCTGCCGCTGGAACTCGGCCATGGCCCGGGCCATCTTTCGATAGTGTCAGACGGACGCGACCGAGTTGCTGTCGTACGCCACGAGCAGCGAATCGTCCTCGTCGCTGCCACTTCCGGCACTCCGCTCCTCGCCGTCTTCGCCGGAATCGTCGTCGTCCTGGAAGCGCGAACTCCGGCTGTTGCCCCGTTGACCCCGTCGCTTCCCCCGCCGCCCACCAGAAGTGTCAATCATATTGTCGTCGGTGTCGTCGTCCTCCTCCCCATCGTCGTCCTCACTGCCGGTGCCACTCCCGGCGTGGTTGCTCCGCCGACCGCCGCCAACGCTTACGTAGTCGTCGTCACCGTCCGGGCCGCGGATCCGCACGATCAGGTGCGTTTCGTCACGGAGAGACGCCAGCGTTTTCTCCGTGTCGTTCGAGTTGTGTCATAGCTCGATCACCTCCGGTCCCTTCCAGGTGACGCCGGCCCGCAGCAGGTTGTAGAAGCGCGTCACGGCCCACATGGCCAGGGCCTGTAAGGTGATAGTTGAAACGGTTAAAGTATGTTTTAACTAATTTGACGATGGAATCCTTACGTTGATGAACGCCCGAGAAATAAAAAAGGCCACTTCTGCTTTGCACAGGGAATCGAATTGCTGTTGATGAAAATTAAAGAAAATTATTTTTTTTATATTTTAATGTGTTAGTTTTTTAGTATTTTAGTATTTTAGTATTTTAGTATTTTAGTATTTTAGTATTTTAGTATTTTAGTATTTTAGTATTTTAGTATTTTAGTATTTTAGTATTTTAGTATCATAGTATTATAGTATTATAGTATTTTAGTATTATAGTATTTTAGTATTTTAGTATTTTAGTATTTTAGTATTTTAGTATTTTAGTATTTTAGTATTTTAGTATTTTAGTATTTTAGTATTTTAGTATTTTAGTATTTTAGTATTTTAGTATTTTAGTATTTTAGTATTTTAGTATTTTAGTATTTTAGTATTTTAGTATTTTAGTATTTTAGTATTTTAGTATTTTAGTATTTTAGTATTTTAGTATTTTAGTATTTTAGTATTTTAGTATTTTAGTATTTTAGTATTTTAGTATTTTAGTATTTTAGTATTTTAGTATTTTAGTATTTTAGTATTTTAGTATTTTAGTATTTTAGTATTTTAGTATTTTAGTATTTTAGTGTTTAAGCAATTCAAAAGTGGGTAAAATTTATCAAATTTATTAGAAAAATTTATGTGTTGTTGCTTTCGGTTTGACAAAATTTTGACTGTCATTCTTGAATAAAATTTTCCAACTTGACATTTCTATGACAATCACAACTTACCCGATTCACGTGGTCCCGCAGCACGTTGGAGTAGACCATCGCCACAGCTTCCAGCGCCATAAAGGTGATGAATCCGATTATCCACGGCACCACGAGGCCAATATTTTCCTGTGGGACAAAAAACCGGAAAGCAAAGCAACACGAATCCGTTTTAATTGAATCACTTTGCCAGCGAATTTTGAATCAGCGATAAAGCAGTTTGTAGAAGGGACTGGATAAAAATATTTGAGAGGTCAAGCAAAACGGCGAGAATCGTTGATAAAACTGTCAAAACTTTTTCGGTGCTGCACGAGTTGTATTCCAACAGTTTGAGATACAACATTGTTTTGTAGCTTTTTAGTAGTAAAAAAGAAAATAAATCTAACCTTGTAGATGCCGAATATCAGCACCACGCTGAGCAGAATCATCGAGCACTGCGTCCCAATGATTGCAAAGTACGCAATTTGCACTCCTTCAAACACGTCCAGATGCCAGGGAATGAACAAAAAAAGATTGAAAAGACAGTTGAACGAGTGTATCATAATAAAATTGGATTTTTTTTAAGATTTCAAACAAAAAAGAACTCCGTTCCTACTGTCCAAGTCTGAAAATTGGATTTTTTACAATTTGAAGCTACCAATAATCCTACCAGGACAGTAGAAAAAATCGAAAAAAAAACCGGAAATTGCTATACCATAGTAGACGTCCTCGAGGTCGCTGTACTTTTTCACGTTGACACTGATCCGCCAGGAGTAGAGCAGCACGACCAGGATGGAAATGTTCTGAGGACGAAAAAAAGGGAAACAAGCATAAAAAGGACACCGTTCGACAGAGATTTGCGTGGCTGCGATGAGAGCTGGAAAAATGGGAAAATATTGCAATCTGGTTACACCAGGATTTGATTATCTCTGTTGCGCTGGGTGCAGTATTGCACTGAACAAGGAGAGCGAATTGTGATTTTTGTGGGTGTAACTTGCGAATAAAAAAAAGGTGTTTGGTTTTTTGGTTTATGGATAGGTTGGAAACGAATCAAGATTTAATTTGCAGTTATACTGTTTGAAAAGAAGTTTTGAGTGAAAAACTTTTGATTTGATTTTGTCTTAATCTTGACAAGCTAGCGAAATTTGTTATAACCTACTTATTAGATTTCTATCCATAACTATGCCTTGCTAAAGAGCACCCGAGTGAGAATAATTTAACCCTTAGCTTGGCGTAAAAGCGTGCACTTATAAGGGTGTGCAATTAAATGCTTAGCAAAGTGCTGAAATAAAATGCTTTCAAGTTTCCATTACAACTGCGGCATTTGAAGACGTCACATCAACCGCATGCTCAGATACTCAACGTAAGTTTATATTGTGTAATGGGGTTAATTGAAGCCCAAGGATTCTTAAAAATAATAAAAATTCATGATTTAATCTTGAAGTAACAAAAGAAGCATTACATTTAAAATTATAAGGACTAACGTTGTTTGTTTCAACAATTTGTATAAAATAACTCGACCATCACTCAAAACCAGGAAATTGTGCTCAATTTAAAATATTTTCCTTGGATTTCTACGTTTTTGCTTAAATTTGTATTTGGGACTTTCGCCATTTTAAAATTCAAGGTGAGTTTTTTAAAAACTGGACATATTTTAAACAGAAATATCAGCAAATTTAGCACAATACAATCGTTTATTTAAGTTTTTTGTACTAATATAATTTATAGTATGCAAATGCATTCTCATCTCATTCTCATCTCATTCTCATCTCATTCTCATCTCATTCTCATCTCATTCTCATCTCATTCTCATCTCATTCTCATCTCATTCTCATCTCATTCTCATCTCATTCTCATCTCATTCTCATCTCATTCTCATCTCATTCTCATCTCATTCTCATCTCATTCTCATCTCATTCTCATCTCATTCTCATCTCATTCTCATCTCATTCTCATCTCATTCTCATCTCATTCTCATCTCATTCTCATCTCATTCTCATCTCATTCTCATCTCATTCTCATCTCATTCTCATCTCATTCTCATCTCATTCTCATCTCATTCTCATCTCATTCTCATCTCATTCTCATCTCATTCTCATCTCATTCTCATCTCATTCTCATCTCATTCTCATCTCATTCTCATCTCATTCTCATCTCATTCTCATCTCATTCTCATCTCATTCTCATCTCATTCTCATCTCATTCTCATCTCATTCTCATCTCATTCTCATCTCATTCTCATCTCATTCTCATCTCATTCTCATCTCATTCTCATCTCATTCTCATCTCATTCTCATCTCATTCTCATCTCATTCTCATTTCATTCTCATCTCATTCTCATCTCATTCTCATCTCATTCTCATCTCATTCTCATCTCATTCTCATCTCATTCTCATCTCATTCTCATCTCATTCTCATCTCATTCTCATCTCATTCTCATCTCATTCTCATTTCATTCTCATCTCATTCTCATCTCATTCTCATCTCATTCTCATCTCATTCTCATCTCATTCTCATCTCATTCTCATCTCATTCTCATCTCATTCTCATCTCATTCTCATCTCATTCTCATCTCATTCTCATCTCATTCTCATCTCATCCTCAGCCTATAGGCTGTGTTCATCATGTGAAAGGGAATTAAATCTTGAAATTTTTAGAGAAATATACTTTCTATTTTACGAAATTTTACGATATCTCTGCTTTTATTGAATCAAAATTGCTATTTTTAAGGGGAAATTGTTTTAGAAACTGTTCTCGACAATGCGATTGATTAGAAAAAAAAGAAGATATTTATTTGGTTGTATTGGGGTTTCCAGCCCGAATTTTGGGGTTATTTTAAGAAATGCTAGAAATATGATAAATTTGGTTCGCAATTTTTTTATTTGACGTTAAATATTGCTAAATTATGTTGGCATATTCATAAGAAATTCGATAATTAGGGTTAGTGAAATTTCACGATTTCGCGGACAGCGTGAAATCCGCGAAATTTGACTTTTCCGCGAAATCCCGTGAAATTTTATGTTTGTGTGAATTTTCACAATGATTTTTCTTCTTGTTATCAAACTCAAAAAGGAATAAAAATAATCTTACGAACTACTGTAGAATTAAGCGAGTGAATACCCTGGATTAATTACTAATATAGGGTTAGTGATTTTTGACGATTTCGTGGACGGCGAGAAATTCGTTAAATTTATCAATTTTCTTAAATCATTTTTTTTAAATAACACAAACAACTTAATAAATATTTCATCCAAAAAGACTATATCATTAAATTTGATTTGTTTTCAATTAAAAAGCTTGAATATATACAGCAATTCCATTTGAAAAGAGCCTAAACCAAAAAAAAGTTCTCCGATCGGGCTCAAAATTTTTCTGGGGGTTCCTTGGCCAAAATAATTAGACCCATTAGTGGCTAGGTGGCAAAAAATGGCAATTTTCGTCATTTTCGCAAAAACCACTTTTTCTAAAAATCATATCTCCGCGCCATTTCATCCGATTTTAGCTGTCTTAGACGCAAAGAAAGGTGATGAGTTTGGCTATTTGGGAAAAATAGTAAAAAGTTCCAAAAATCTAGCTTAACTATTGAAAAAGTCGTATGAAAACTTAAAATGGCGTTTTGACCGTGTCTGGACCAAAGAGCCTATGTCTGAAAATATTTTTATCGGATTCCTCGGAAAATTTCACGTAACATTTAAAAAAATTGGCGATGTCGAACCGTACGTTTTCAAGATATGATTTTTTGAAAATAAAAACTGAGTTTTTCGACGCGCCACGCGCAAAAACGGGAAAATGAGGAAATCGGCAAAAAATCAACTTTTTTCACTAAAACTGCGATAACTTTAAAATTTCAGCGATGACCTATACATGTCTGGGTACCAAAATTTTCGTAATTGAGAGACGCAACTTTTGGTACCATAACATCTATAGGTCATCGCTGAAATTTTAAAGTTATCGCAGTTTTAGTGGAAAAAGTTGATTTTGCCGATTTCGTCATTTTCCGGTTTTGCGCGTGGCGCGTCGAAAACGCAGTTTTTCAAAAATCATATCTCGAAACGTACGGTTCGACATCGCCAATTTTGATATGTTATGTGAAATTTTCCGAGGAATCCGATAAAATATTTTCAGACATAGGCTCTTTGGTCCAGACACGGTCAAAACGCCATTTTAAGTTTTCATACGACTTTTCAATAGTTAAGCTAGATTTTGGAACTTTACTATTTTTCCCAAATAGCCAAACTCATCACCTTTCTTTGCGTCTAAGACAGCTAAAATCGGATGAAATGGCGCGGAGATATGATTTTAGAAAAAGTGGTTTTGCGAAAATGACGAAAATTGCCATTTTTGAACCACCCTAGCACGATGTAGGCCACCCTAATGGCCAAACAAAAAAATACGGGTCTAATTATTTTGGCCAAGGAACCCCCAGAAAAATTTTGAGCCCGATCGGAGAACTTTTTTTTGGTTTAGGCTCTTTTCAAATGGAATTGCTGTATATGTATATCAAGTTGATATGAGCCATTTGAAGAAATGTTCAGATGTTTGAGTTTTTTAATTAACTAAATTTAGTAATATTTTCATCGCTGTATTAAAAATTTAACTGCAATTTCATTTGAAAGGTATAGTTTTGGAAGAAGTTAAAAGAATTAAGCTTTTTTTTATTGAAATTAAAATGAAGAGTATTTTATATCTTTGGAATCACATTCTAAAAACATATCAAATTTTCTTTCTGGGCCTGTTTTATTTTAACAATATTTGTTTATTTGGGTGGATGATTCCCGCGAAAGTAAAAAAAATATTTGTTTTTTTTTTTTGTTTTCTTTTCTCATTTAGAATAATGTCGTTGCAAATATTTGTGAAAAGTGAGCTAAAACCCTTAACAAATATGTTAAATGGGCTAAATATCACAGAAAATTCAATTTATTTTACTTATTTTGACCGGAGAAGATTGTTAAAATCTTGCTTCGATATTAAATTCAATAAAATGTAAAATGATATGACAGAAACAAATTAGTGAAAACATTTAAGCTTTAATAGTCGAATATTAAATGAGCAGTTCAGTAAATGAGAATACGCGTGCCCAACATTTTGTTTCAAAATATATATCCTTAAACCAGGAGGATTTGTTTTGAAATTAGAAGTGTTTTTGTGTCGCATTCAAATTTAGTGAAGATTTTTTTTAGTTTATTGAAGAATAATATATAATGAAGCATAAAAAGTAGTTTCTGTTATTAAAACATAGAATTTTCAAAGTCTTTTTAACATTTTTCAAGTTCCGCGAAATTTGCGTGGAATTTTGTGTTTTGAAATTGAGGACCCCGTGAAATTTGCAATTTTCGAGCTTGAAAAATCACTAAGCCTAACTATAATATATAAACAAAAAATTGGAAAAAATACTCAAAATTTTGACGGTCCCGTAAAATGTCGGAAAAGAACCCTTCATTCATGGTGTCAGATATTAGACTTGCTGAATTTGTTATCATAAGTTTGGTCAAGAAAACACACCGTGTTATGAGTTAGAAAAACGTCATTTATGCCAATTTATAAAGAGGTTCATAGTAGTGTAAATAGCTGTATTTGAGTTAATATTTTTTGTTTGGATAGTGGTGTTTCGCCTGGAATTGTAAAATTTATATGGCTAAGTTTTAATTTACATATTTAACCGTGAATTGAATAAAATTCCTTTCATTTTATCAGTGAATCTACAAAAAAAATCAACAAGGCATCTAAAACCTTTTCCCTTCAAGAGCAAAATTTCAATCATTACTCATGCATTGAAAACTGTTAAATTAGGATAAGAAAAAGAAAATTTATTTCAATTTATTATATCTAATAAATAATAATCATTTTATTTTCATATTCCAGCTAATTCATTTTACCCCATTTTACACGATAAACCCACGGAAATTGTTCGGCACTCAACACTAAAAGCTGCTTGCCGCCAGCAGCAAGAGGCTTTCCCTCAAATAACAAGTCGAGTTGGTTGTTTCCACAGACAAATAGATGTACATTAAAAAAAGCTGTTTTACTCAAAACCTTCGGCAAAGTTTTTTTTTTTCAAAAACAACAGTTAATACTTAATGCTAAGCTGCGATTAATTACCAAATCATCGATTTCCAAATTTATCTTTCTTTATCCATGACAGCCCGAACACCCCTGTGGTTCACTCACCAGCGTGTAGATGGCACTCGTCAGCGCCAGATGCTTCGCGTGAAGCATCCGACAGCATCCATTAGCGCGGAGTGGCCCGTACGGGTACAAAATTGCCGACTTCATCATGCTGGCACTGCTGGTTCTGCTTCCGCTTCCGGTTTCAGGGGCTCTCTGGAAGAACTATGCGCCGTTGGTTCTTTCAAGTGAAGTGAGTAGGCTTGTTTTTTTTTCCTCTGTGGTCCACTTTTAGCTCACTCTCGTTGGCATCGTTTAAGGGGAGAAACTATTTCTCATATTTATCGCCACACCGCACCGCAGTTTTGCTCACTTCCGGTTGGTTTATCACTTTTTCAGCTGTACATAACCTCAACCCACTGCGTTGGTTGGCACGTGCTCACAGCCAGGAACTTGCTAAAGATGCAAATAACTCGTTTCACGGTGCATCTTGGCCCCGGTTCTTCTATCCCCGGTTGTGTCCGTCTGTTTTCGACAAGTTCTTCGACTGCGAATAGTAGTGATGCGGGGTTGGAATTTTAAACTCTTGACTCGACTCGAATCGATGTCCGGCAGCCGTTGAATTCTTGATGGCTCTGTCTACGTTGCGCTTTGCTTCCCGGTTCCAGGTTGATAAAGTTTTCCCCCTGGAAAAGTGCGGAAGAAATGCAGAAGAAAAAAAAAGGATGAAAATTTTATTTGCCACTAACGATGCTCGAGTGGGAACTCGAGTGCTGTATAGAGGAGAGGAGTTGGATAAGATAGATTGGTTCGAAGAAGATTTTTTTTTCTTACTCTTGCATTTCCTAGAAAGAATTGTGGTACATAATTTATTCGATATTCCGTTTCTACGGACTATTGCTGATGTGAAATCCATCTCTAGTTGATTTAATTCAATCAAAAAATTATGAACAGAAGCGAAATAAGTTGGGTTTAAAGTCTTAAGAATATATTGTAATGCAAAGATTTGGCATAGTGGTGAATATTGCTACCTTAAGCCGGGGTGACTTTGATAGGTTTGAGATTTTTTTGCAAAATGAAGAGTACAAATTAAATACAACGGAATGGAATGGATTCTAACTGACCCTGGTAGACAAGTGTTCAAAGAACTTCAAGAAGTTAGATATTTTTAAGAAAATGTTGATGAACATCATTTTATCAATATTCTCTAAGTGGCATGTATTAATGCTCTACACAGTGGAACATACTAATATAAAAAAAAACTCGTTAGATCAAAAAACTTTTCTAAAATTTCATGAATGATGACGTCCTTAAAATACTAAAACAGGTAACAAAAAAAAGTTTCTCTTATTTCTGCGTGATCTGCCCATAACAGTTTTCATCTAATTATAATAATCAACAGCCTCGCACTATAAACTTCGCCCACTTCCCATCGTTCGCAGTCACACCCTCTCGAACTTTCTCTAATTCCCTCTAATCTACCCGACATTGATCAACACGCAAACTTTCGCCTCCGAATTGTTTGGAGTTAATTATTCCCAACAGTAGCGTATAAATGTATTGAAAGCTCGACCTTCACCCTCCCACACTAAATTAATTGGCAAAATTTTGGGTCGCCAGCGCAGCCGCCATCTCGATAAGCTCTGCTACTGATTTCGATTTTTTACGACCACGCAAACCGGAAGTGGGGTCGGGGTGCCTTGTTTCTCTAAACGGCAAATCAATATTTGAAGCCCGGATTAAATTTCTATCACTCGAAGTGGAACTTGAGCTGCAGAGTATGAATCGGCACTATAAATGCAATTACTCAATCCAATAAAAGCCATGAATATTAAGCAGCAGAGTGTGCACTTCATGATCGAGGAAACTATGAAGGTTCACTTTCCAAATTGAATTGCTTTTCAAAACCCTTCCGCTGCACTCCCCATCTGGATCGACGTGGAACCGCGTCCCTCGCATGGGATGTAAGTAATTTCAGAAACTATCATCTGCAAAGAACGGCGGCCATAAAATAAAACTTTATGAAAGCAAAAACACACACACACACACACACGGATGCTCAACCCTCAGCCCACCAACTCCCACGAGCTTAGCGAAGATAAACTGCCCTCTGCAGTCAGTACTGCTGGTGATGATAAGACAAGTCCAAGCTGGAGGCACCAAGTTGGAATTGAGGCCAGCTCTTAGCTTGAGCGAGCGGAGTGAATTTGCCGCAGCAGCTGCCGGGTGGTTTTGTTTTGCTTGGTTGTGGACGGTGGGCTTGCTGGGGGGAATTATTTGATAAATTCAGATTATTTTCAAAAATACGTACTCAAGTGAGTAATTATTCAGCGATTCTCTGACATTTCTGACAATCATTTTCTTATACAAATCTTTAAAAGATTTCAAAAATGACAATAGGAAATATCATAAGTTTTTTTTAAGGTCCAATAAACAAAATTTTTGTTCGAAAACCCCTGGCTCAAGGCGGTTTAAAAACACCTAAAAAGCTAAAATTGGAATATTTTGTTTATTGGACCTTTTAAAAATTCTAGATATGTTAATGATCGATTTGGTAAAGAAAAAGCATAAAGCATTTCTGAAAAAAAAACTAATTATGTATTTTTTTACGTGGTGCGATAAAAGCTATACAAAATTCTTGCCTTTATGTTATAGTGAAAATTATTTTTATTCAATTTTCCCTGAATGAAAGTTTTAAAAATTTGTAATTTTTAATAATATAATACAGAAAAGTAATTTCTGCAACAAGTTGCAAAAAGCAGATTTTTTTCAGCACGAGTCGTCTTTTTATCCAATGAGGTTTACCGAGTAAGATGAATACAACGAGTATTGAAAAAAAAAACGGAGCCCTTTATCAAAAAATCTGTAAAGTACTTTTCGATTGCAAATTCAATTTTGCATTAAAAAATAATATCAAACTTGTTTTTGCATGAAACTTCGATTTTTTTTCCAAAAATCACTATTTTTTCAAAAATGCATAATTCGGCGGCAGATTTTTAGACCATGTTTCTCTATGGCTCAAAAAAATGCGGATTTTTGTCCCCTAAAACATATCAAAAAATCTTGAAAATCAAAAAAATACATATTTTAGGAAATTGAGTTTTAGTGAACAAGAAGGTGATTAAAAAATCTGCTATTTTTTCCGTGTACCTATTTTTTTCTCAATAGTGCTCAACAATACCTACAACTGTGCCGAAGACACCAATATGATCAGAAAATTCACTCAAAAGTTACAGCTGTTTGAATATTTACATATCATTTTTGTATGGACAGCAGCCAAAATTGAATGGAGACTTGTATGGATGAACCAATCACACAAAATACTTTATTTGATCATAGGGAAGGCCCCCACAAAGTTTGAGCCAAATCAAAAAAAAAAAATACAAATAAAATCCATTTCCGGTTTTGGTAAAGAATTGCTCAAGTACAATAAAAAAATGTTGGGCCTGAAATGTATTTGTAATTTTATTTCAGAGATTTGATTTGTTTTAATTTTTCAAAGTATTTTTTAGATGGAAAAAATGTCATCTCTTGAGCGATTGCACAAGACAATAATAATTTGTTTGGTCAAGTCATGATTTTTTTTTGGAGAAATATCAAACATAATTTTTATTGCTTCAGTCAAGCTTCATTAGCGTATTTGTCCCTATTTTGGGCCTAGTACCTATTTTGGGTCTACCAAACTTAATTCAACGAAATTGAGCATTTCACCAAATCTGGCAAGAATCTGTCACTTGATAATGATACGTGCAGTCATTATCTTCATTTTGGTGGGCAATAATTATTCACTTTTTCCTCCTAAATGAGAAATAAAGCAATAAAAATAGCACTCATCACTTTTTTCTTGGCAAATCGCTAGTTGCCCATTAGGTCGAAAAATTTCACCACTTTAGCTTACGGCTTGTTGACACACAGCGCCCGGCTTTCATCGCTCAGCACACGAATGAGAGCCGTCCATTTGACACAGTTCAGTCCATTTGACACTTCTACAAATTGTGACAGTGTGTGTGTGTGCGCTTTTCACAAGTTACAGTGTTTCTTGCATATTACGGGCTTGTTGTTTGGCTACGCAACAAATGTTTAATTATGTTTAAAACTCGTAAAGAATTATATAAATCATGTCCAAGCTAATTATGCACGTAATGCTAGTGAAATCAATCGTTCTAATGTTGATTTGTGTCTTAAAACATCACAATGATTGAGCATGTTTGTCGACCGAATTTGTGCGGCTGCACTGTACGAGCTGGGGCTGAACCGTGCGTCAAAAAAAAATCGCCACGTGCTTCGAGATTTCAACCAATCAGAAGGTAGGCCGAAAATATGTACAAAGAAGGTCGTATGCTAGAAGCAATATCCCCAAAATAGGGACAAAAAATGTTTCAGTTTGTCGGGCTTATACAGAAATATAAAGTATTTTCGTCAAAAATGTGATTAAGTAAGAGCATTAGCATTAAAAAACCAACTTATTCTTCTAATAAAAGCTAAGAATAAGAATACATCAAATAAAAAGTGCGCTCGGCTTAGTAGGCCCAAAATAGGGACAAATACCCTATTTGAAAAAAAAATTGCAACCGGAAAGAACTTCACAACTCTTGTACAAAAGTTTCAACAGGTGTTTATGGAAAAAATGCAATAATCAGCCCATCTGCCCATCTTGTATCTACTAAGCTTGCTGGGATTTCTTTCAAGGAAGTACAAGAGAGCACATGTGCATCGAAATAAGAAGAGTGCTGTAAAAAATTGTAAAGAGTTGCAAATAGCAAACCAAAAATCGTTCTTCGAATTTAAAATCAAACGTCCATGTTTTAGTCAATTCGCCGTTCAAACTAAATGATTACTGAACTCTTATGCAAAAATGTATTTTTCAAGAAGATTCCTGAACATTTTCTGTTATTTTAACAGTATTTGCTATTGAAATGGCATACATTATGTTAATACTGTCTGTCCGGATATGCCAAGTCAGTTAAAAAAGCTCAGCTAAATGAAAAAATCATCATCAGAGCAGTTCTCTACGGAATCGGTATTTTTTCTTAAATTTTAATTTTTGAATTTTTAATCCGGCTAAAATCCGGCCATTTTGCATCTTTAGTTCGTTCATATAATTTTCCATACAAATTTGGCAGGTGTCCATACAAAAATGATATGTGATCATTCAAAAATCTGTATCTTTTGAATGATTTTTTTTTGATCGATTTGGTGTCTTCGGCAAAGTTGTAGGTACACGGAGAAAAAAAAGTTTCCAAAAAAGTGAACAAGCGTTCATGAAAATAGGAACCTCGAACAAAGTGTTCAAATCCCATGGTACGATTTTGAAAAACGTACCGTGAAATTTGAACACCTTGTTCGTGGTTCCCATTTTCATGAACGCTTGTTCACGATTTTGGGAACTCTTTTTTCTCCGTGTATGGATATGGACTACAATGAAAAAAAAAACGGTACAAAACAATTTGATGATTTTTAATTTCCCTTTTTGTCACTAAAACTTGATTTGCAAAAAAACACTATTTTTATTTTTTATTTTCTGATACGTTTTAGAGGACATCGAATGCCAGCTTTTCAAAAATTTACAGAATGGGCAAAAAAATCTTTGACCGTGTTATGATTTTTTGACTCAATACAATTTTTTTCAAAAAATCGGAATATTTGTCGCAAAAATTTTTCAACTTCATTTTTCGATGTAAAATCAAATTTGCAATCAAAAAGTACTTTAGTGAAACTTTGATAAAGTGCTCCGTTTGCAAGTTATAGCCATTTAAGGTATTTTTTTCAAAATAGTCGCAGTTATTAATTTTTAAAAATTAGGGCCCATGTTTGCCCACTTATGAAAAAAATATTTTTGAATAGGTGAGAAAATTATCTATATTTTGCTTAGATATTGCCATGCAAAGGTTTAAAAACAGGAAAATTGATGTTTTCTTAGTCTCACCCAAACAACCCACCATTTTCTAATGTCGATATCTCAGCAACTAATGGTCCGATTTACAATGTTAAAATATGAAACATTCGTGAAATTTTCCGATCTTTTTGAAAACAATACATTCAAAAATTTTAAATCAAGACTAACATTTCAAAAGGCCTAAACATTCAATATTACGCTTATTTTGGTTTTACATCGAAAAATGAAGTAGAAATTTTTTTGCGACCAATATTTTGATTTTTCGAAATAATCTGTATTGATTCCAAAAATCATAACTCGGTTAAAAATTTGTTGCCCATTCTGATTTTTTTTGGAAAAGTTGGCATTTAATGTCCTCTAAAACATATCAGAAAGTTAAAAAAAAATAAAAATAGTGTTTTTTTTGCAAATCAAGTTTTAGTGTGAAAAAATGAAATAAAAAATCACCAAAATTGTTTTTACCGTGTATCATTTTCTTTTCAGTGTAGTCCATATCCATACCTACAACTTTGCCGAAGACACCAAATCGATCAAAAAATTTGTATGGAAAATTATATGGACGAACTAATGATGGCTTCTTTAAGTAAAGTAAATTTTTCCCAGTTCCTGAGGGGAACACCCTTGAAGAGTATCGGGCCGGCATTTACAAAGCGGATTCAGTGGCAGTTTCATTCTCAACTTAATGTTAACATGTTAAGGTTAATGTTAACATTCCATAGGTCGCCTCCCTAAGGTGTCGTGATAAGGTTCAGTTTGTGACCTTCCCTTTACTAAGCAATCGATTCCAGAAGGGAAAAGATCACCAGTTCGACGTCGTCGTGCTATCTTGTCGCACCCGCCATTTTGACGTTTCGAGAAAAACGCGTTTTAATGTTTGACCTTGAATATTCAAAAACGAGAGCACGCAATGTAAACAATATCAAACACGTTTTGTTTGGCTCACCATTCTGTGCATTGTAACAAAGTTTAGTTGAAGTTGGTTACTGGAGTCCCGGTTTATAATTACAAATGTTTATGGGAGTCTAGCTTGTACGTGCGACAAACGCATCCTGACTTTCCTGGCCTGAAATCCCTTTGGCCTTTTGTCGCACTTACATCAATTTTCATGGAGTGACAAGATAGCACGACAAGATTGAAACTACTTTCATACATAAAGTGACAAAAATGCACGGAGTTTTTTCAGTTTTTGTTGAATATCTAAGGATTGAAATCGAATTTTGGGGATCTGTGAAGGTCAAAAGGTGAGGCATTGTGAGCTGCACAAAATGGCGTTCTTAACTCAATTTGGCCCAAAATGCACGTACGACAAGTTAGCACGATGGCGACGAGTTGTGTTGGTCCGAGCCGGGATTTGAACCCCGATCTACCGCTTACGAGGCGGAAGCGTTACAACTGGGCTACGTGGCTCGGTTGATGGCTTCTTTGGGCATACCGAATGCACCAAAAAAGTTTCAGTCGGATTAAAAAATACAAATAAAAAATCGAATGATCGAAATCTCAGAGAATTTCTTATCATCGTTCAGCGATTTGTTCATATGGGAGACGTATGGCTGTTTTATGAAAAGCAATAGAACTAACTTTTTTTTAAATGATATTTAGTTTAAATGTCGTTCATTGTAAAGGGACCATCCATAAACCACGTGGACACTTTAGGGGGGGGGGGGTATGGCGATTGTCCACGATCCATACAAAAAAGTTTTTTTTTGTATGGACAATTGTCCACGAGGGGGGGGGGGGTAACAGATTCCCAAAAAAGTGTCCACGTGGTTGTGGTTTGTGGATGGTCCCAAAGGACATATTGGAACAAACATACTTTGCATCGCAATTTTTAAAACGTTGAAAATTTAAAATTATCGAGTATCTGTTTTTTTATCGATTATTTATTTTTCGTCTTTTGGAGAAATATATCTACGCAAGATCCAAACAATACTTTTTGTTATATGATGCTAATTAAGTGTTTTGGTAAAAACAGATTTTGAACAAAAAAAAAAAAAAAAAATAATAACTAGACCATACTTTTGAATTAAAATTATTTTTTTTCCATAGACCCACCCACCATGCTCCAGTAAACTGGGTTTGCAGAGTGAAATAAAATTAGATGACGTGCTGGTGCTTGGTCTTCTCCGGGCTGATCTTTCCCCTCTGCTCACACCGGATAAGAATCAACTTCTGGCCTGGGAGGGCTTGCCACTCCTACTCCTTGGCGATGGCACGACGCGCAAAAGAAGGATCAAGAAGTCGCTTTATGGAGTAGAAACAAGAACTTGGAAAGTTGGATTGAAAATTAATAAGATTAGTTTTTATTGATCCAACCGGTGGAAAAGCTGCCGTTGACGGGTGCATCTGCGTTCCGTTCCTGGCATCACCGTGCCAGTTTCCGACGATTAAGAACGACATCCAGGCTGACGTTCACTGCAGCGGATGTTTGCTTCTCGGCATTTTACGAGCAAATCGCATTAACTGATCCCATTCTCTTGCGGAATCGATTCTTTGTTATGGACGGATAAAATCAATTGAGGAAAAATAATGTTGTCTTAGTGATTGGAGTTTAATATTCCATTCAATTACGTTTTCATTTCAAAAAATCTTTTCATGTTCTTTGTGCAATAATTATAGACTTAAATTTCTTCGAATTTCACAATAAGTTTTCATGTTTAATAAGCAAATTTATTGTTTCGTAAAGCGTAATATTTTGATTTTTTCTCAATGAAAACATCTGTTTGAATGAGCTTTTAAAGTTCACTTGAAAACGTGATTCTATTGTTGACTGCAGCGTGTTTTCAAATCGATTAAATTTTTCCCTTCTACGCTCAACCAATTCTCGAGCCGTTTCCAGCAATAAATTTTCATTTGAAAACCAGATCCCACAAGTGTGCGCAGTTTCCACTCGTTTGAATTGAGTGGACATTTTTTTCCAAAAACCTGAGGGCGTAAAGAGACTTGCTGCCAATCCGACATCAATCACTGCGACCACATTCGACCGATTCGATGGGTAAGTCCTTCACAATTCCACCGAATCAGAGTCTGACAGCGAACGGATTGATTTCGGTACAAAGGATCGACCGACACACGACGGCGGCTGTCACGCCCTTTACAACCTGCAAACATAACCTGAAAAGTCTCTTCATCAATCAGTGCAATCAGAAGCACTCGCTTTGAAGGGCGGATTTTTTTTTCACTGAACGGTGAACAAGCGATTTTTTTTTGCTTTTGTTTGCATTTTTGAAAGTGAACTTTTTTTTGTGTAAAGTCATCGTAGATATACACCACAGAAATAACATATCGAGGCAACCCCCTGTAACCAACAGCAATTTCCACGCAGTGAGCGCTAAGTAGACCATGACTTTTTTCCGGGAAATGATGCCACGAGGCTTATCCCCGAGCCTCGTCAAACATTCACCAAAAATCTGACAGAGAGCGGGGTATGACGGGTACCGTCAAAGAAGGCGAGACGGAATGGAGGCGCTTTTAGTCGACATTGATACAAAGCTACGGCCAGTTGCGGTTTCAGATACAGACGTTCTGGGAACTTTTAAAGAAAATTGCTACCGCATAATTTAGGGTAGAGAAACCTATGCTGGTCGCTAAAATGACAATTTTGAAGGGAAATCACCATATCGCGATATCATGGCTTCTTCCGACCAGACGAGCCGGTCCGATTGTCGTGTGTGGTGGGGTTTGGGCGAAAGTGTGGTGTTTCAATTCTTCTTGTTTCAATCTTTAAAAAGCCATTCCTGGAAACGTGCTGTTGGTGGTGACGTCGCGACGCTCTGCGCCGTGACGCTTGATTTGGCTCGTTTGAAAAATGATACTTTGAAAGCCTTTTTCTTTCCTTTTTGGAAGGCTGCTGACATTTGCTGATTGGTTTTGTTTCAACGAAGGGCGTCTCTTTGGTCATGTGGCACGTATATGATATATTTTTGTTCATTGATTGATGTAGCTTTAATGATGTGTTTCAATTAAAATGATTTCCGAGTAAATTTGAAGCAAGTGGTTTACAGTTTTTTAAACACATTTTATTGCATGAAAAAATAGAGAATAAAAATAAAAAATATACTAAAATTAACGTCATGAACAACTAATAAATTTATGTTGGTTGTCTATTTTTTTGTCAGCGTATTCGTTAAGGCTCTGGAAGGCATTATCCCCAATCGGCCATTTGGCGGAGAAGTTTGTTTTAGAAAAACATTCAAATCTTGATTCAGAATGTTTCAATCAAAAAATGGTTTTCTTTGTGTTGTTTGTAGAAGCATTTTACACATAGTTATTAGTTTTTCATTTAAATTTACTATTTTCTGGACCCTGAATTCAAACCTATCATTGACAGTCATTGCCCCAAAAGTGAAGGAAACCATCTACCACCTTAACCCTCAAGGAAACTAGTGAAGACGGAAAATGATTTTCAAAATGTTGTCATTTCAATTTGGTTAATTTACACCCAAAACTGGCAGCGCTAGTACGAGAGAATGATGGTCTCGAGTCGAGAGAATAGTGGTACCATTCACGGACGCAGAGAACACAGCTCGAGATGGGCGATAGAACTATTCTCTCGAGGTTCATTTGCAAAAAAAGTTCATCCGTCAAACAAAAAACCAAAAGTGTCGACTACGGGAATCGAACCAGAGACCTTTGATAAACCAATCCAATGACTTAGCTGCCTCGGCCACCACAGCTTGGTGACCAAGGAGAAGTCAGAAGTCGATGTATGACACTTGTTGGAGATTTATTGATTCAACTAACGAATGAACTCATTTGTTATGATGGTGTGAGTTGGTACCATTATTCTATCGATTTTGGCACTGAGCCCTCAATAAATTTTGAGAGAACGATTATATCGACTCTGAATTTTGGGTGTAGTGAAAAAGTTTTGGAGTTCCATTCAGATGTGTGATAAATCAATATGACACATTCGGCCGTGACGTTACAACGGTTTGACATCCTTTTTTCAATTTTGTTTTGCTGTAACTCGGAAATTTCAATGAAAACACTTCAATTTGACGGGAAATTTATCCCATTTTCAGGTTATTATCAGCTTTGGAAAAAATGGTTCCTGGCCACCGGAGATATTTCGGATTTCCGGAGATAGTTTTGAGGGTTTTTTTTTCGCTGATTGGAAAGAATAAATTTGGGTTTTTGAAGTTAATACTTGACTTGAGTCAAATGTGGAGCTCATAATTTTTTTAAAGTTTGTAAAAGTTGGTTTTAGAAGCTTGGATCTATGTAGAATTTAATCACAACATTTTCTTCTTTTAAATAACGTTTTAAAATTTTGCAACTATTATACTAGCTTTGCGAATGTGTCTAATACATTTTGAAGTAATTATACAGCAGTTCCATATGAAAGTTAAAGAAAAAATAAAAATAAAAGTATTTGAATTTTGCTCAAAGTTTTTCTGGGGGTTCCTTGGCCAAAATAATTAGACCCGCATTTTTTTATTTGGCTATTAGGGTGGCCTATGCCGAGTAAGGGTGGTCCAAAAAATTGCAATTTTCGTCGATATTCACAAAAACCACTTAAAAAAAAAATCATAACTTTGCTCCATTTCAACCGATTTTAGCTGTCTTGGGCGCAAATGAAAGGTGATAAGTTTGACTTCCAAGAAAAAAATAATTTGAAGTTTCAGAAATCTAGCCCAACATTTCAAAAAGTCTGAAAACATAAAATGCCGTTTTGACGGTATCTGGACCAAAGAGCCTATATCTGATAATACAATCTTCGTACAATTTTACATTAAATATCAAAAATTGGGCGAGGTTCATAAACAGGATTCAGAGATATAATTTTTTGAAAAATAAAATCTGGATTTTTCGACGCGCCACGCGCCAGAACGGGAAAATGACGAAATCGGCAAAAAATCAACTTTTTTCACTAAAACTGAGATGACACGAAAATTTCAGCGATGACCTCTATATGTTAGGATACCAAAAGTAGCGTATTTCAATTACGAAAATTTTGGTCAGTTAATAGACTGTTAATTTTTTTTTGAACAAGTCATTTTAAGGGAGTTTCTAAAATTTTTTTTTTCGATGAACAATACGTTTTCTTTGGAATTCTGAGTACGCCATCAAATCGGGCGTTAAATTTGGCATAAAAGTCCCTTTGACACCTAATTTCTATCTTATCACCGTTTCAGGCTGCAAATTATTGAAAAACACCTCTATTTTCGCATGTTCAAAAATGGAAAAGGTCGTACCGCCCCTCCGTCACGAGATATCAAAAAAAGGACCTCGGATTCATGATCAGGGACAAAAGTTACCCTTTAGAACAAAGTTTCACGCAAATCGAAGAGGGGTCGGGGCAACTGCTGTGTGAGTTGGCGAAGAATAACCTAGTTGATTATAACTAAAAAAATGGAATTTAAATGGTAGAAAAAAAATCAGAGTAAAACGATCAGGGTTGTGTAAGACCTCAACCGACAGAACAGCTTCTTTTTCATTTGATGGTAAAAACTTTGCCTGAGAACTTTAATATTCATATTTATTTACCTTGCATGCTCACTCCTCCACTATCTGTACCACGCTGAAGGCAGGTTTGCAAACAGAGCCACACCCATACTCATACGAAGCTCATAAATACATGCAAAAGCTTTCCGCAAACAAAAAACACAGTCGGCGGGGGGCAAAAATATGAGCGCGTCTGGCAGTAAATGAATTTTTGTTTGATCTGTCGACGATAAAATGTTATAAATTCATTTCCCGCGCTTTTCCCACACGAGCCGAAACCATTCATGCTTAAAGCGGGGAGTGAGGGCTTTTTTGGTGGGAAAGTAGGACACGCAGAATTTCATTTTTTTTTTCAGACTGATGATACGAGAAAATTTGGTCTTCTCTTTGAATTTAGTTGAACACGGAATTTAATCAATATTTTTTATGTTTTTCTTAAAGCTATTCAAATAATGCCCTATTTTATTTCCCGAATTAATCAATTTAAATTTTGTTTGAGTTGGTGAACTTTCGATTGCTTTTCAAGTTTTTGTTCGCTTCCCATGCATTGTAGAAGCATATTTTTTCCGCATTGTAAAAAGATTCAGATCTTTCCGTTAACCGGAATTTTCATGAAAATGCCGAAATGTTACTCTTAGAATTATAGAATATTGTTTTATTGTTAAACATAAATTTAAATGGTTTAAATTAGTCTTTTGTTCGAAAAGATGAAAAATACATCAAATTAGGAGATGCTCATTTTTCACAACCAGGACAAAAGTAGTATACTCAATCTCGACTGGAAAGCTTCCACCGCCGTAGAGGCGAAATGAGTATTCCACTTAACTGCTAATAATACAATAAAGCACCGCGCCGCAGCCTCGGCGGTTGGATTTGCTGTCTGTCTATATTTTACTTTTGAAAAAAAAAATTCCACGCTTAGTAGCAAAAAACATTTCTTAGGGGAAATATGAAATAATTTCTAAAAAGTTTAGAGAATTATATTTTTGTGTTAGAAATCATTTATTTTGAAGATCTTCTAAATTTAAAAAAAATCGACGTCGTCGTGCTATCTTGTCGCACCCGCCATTTTGACGTTCCGAGAAAAACGCGTTTTAATGTTTGACCTTGAATATTCAAAAACGAGAGCACGCAATGTAAACAATATCAAACACGTTTTGTTTGGCTCACCATTCTGTGCATTGTAACAAAGTTTAGTTGAAGTTGGTTACTGGAGTCCCGGTTTATAATTACAAATGTTTATGGGAGTCTAGCTTGTACGTGCGACAAACGCCTCCTGACTTTCCTGGCCTGAAATCCCTTTGGCCTTTTGTCGCACTTACATCAATTTTCATGGAGTGACAAGATAGCACGACAAGATTGAAACTACTTTCATATGTAAAGTGACAAAAATGCACGGAGTTTTTTTCGGTTTTTGTTGAATATCTCAGGATTGAAATCGAATTTTGGGGATCTGTGAAGGTCAAAAGGTGAGGCATTGTGAGCTGCACAAAATGGCGTTCTTAACTCAATTCGGCCCAAAATGCACGTACGACAAGTTAGCACGATGGCGACGAAATAATTTTATTTTACGACATGAATTACTTTAGGACCTTACAAAATCTACAGGTTATTTTTGAAACTTATGATTTTTGGGTCGTAGTTATAGTTTTAAAAAAGATTAGCTTTATATCTGGTTTTTAAGCACTTTGCGCTGGAATTTGCCGTCTGCTAAAACCACTCATGAAGTATAGCACCTTTTGCTGCTCTGAACCGTGGATTCGTAAAAGCAGCTTCTTCAGCCGACAAAAAGAACAATTCACCCAGGGAAACCATGGCAAAAAATTGCGTGCACCGCAGATAATTCACATTTTCATTGCTGGAGCACTGTTTGAAAATAAATAAATATATTTTTATGTTAAATGTTTTGTGTTGATAGTATAAATTCTATTTTGTTACATTATTAATATTTTTATGAAATAAATTTCGAAGTAAATTTACATTTTCATGTGTGTCACTTGCTAGAAGTTCTTTGAATTTTCCCAGACAATTTTCCCACAGAATTACGATGGCGACGCGACGGATTCAAGAGGTGCCCTTCTCGTCGCGCTACTTGAGCTTCAACGGTGACTAGGGAGATGTCGTTTGCCTTTTGTTGGCCAACCTACCCGGCAGTGGGGGATGTTCTATTTGCAGAAGGAGAGTAGAAAATTGAAAAAAGTGAATTTAAAGCAAATAAATTTCTGGAAGAATGAAAATTATAAAATAAAAATCTGAACAAGGCCAAAATTTTAAATTTCCCTAAATTCCCTAATCAAATACATTGAATTCTCCTATCAACACACTCTTAAATCTATTCAAGAAATCCACTACAGTTCGCTAGCAGTGTAGTCCCCGCGGGTTCATCGATTCCGAGTGCGCTGGAGCACCCACTCGAAACTACGTTCAATGGAAGCTCTTGAAAAGCTCTCCTCCTTGATGGGGCATGGCACACGCACCACAAACGGAGGACGCACCGCCGTGGGCAAACATATTCCCTGTTGATGATGTTTCCACAAATAGCAATCGAGAAATTGTTCGAAGCTGCTGCTGAACGGAAGTGACTTATTGATTGAATTTACTACATGCACGTACAATCCGGTTGTTTTGTACGGAAATTTGCTAGAGAATGCCAGATGGATTCTATTTTTATTCAATTTAGTTGAAAAATAATCACCCCCTTTAATTCCCAAAACATCAGCTTCAAACCAATCTTTCACCGGCGGAAGGC
Source organism: Culex quinquefasciatus (assembly GCF_015732765.1). Taxonomy (NCBI): domain Eukaryota; kingdom Metazoa; phylum Arthropoda; class Insecta; order Diptera; family Culicidae; genus Culex; species Culex quinquefasciatus. The sequence continues at coordinate 18,555,169 of NC_051862.1, read as the reverse complement.
TTTTGTGCAATTTGTGACAGCCCTCCCCGTTGGAATCCAGCCTGACACATTCCTCTTTGTCGATTCACCTTTATGAAAACTTTCGACACACTGCTGCTGTGTCTGTGCGAGTCTGGGGGGTGGTGATGAAAATTCCACTGTCATGTCACACATTCTGTGGAATGTGACTGTGTCGACAGTTAAAGGGATGGGAGTTATTTAAATGGAGACGGTCATGTTTGAACATTTTCGAAGTTTAAATTCATCAAAACATATCCATCAAAACCTCAAAGACAATCTCTGAAATGTTATTTTTGTGTTATTTTTGAGGTATCAACTATTAGTTGCTATGAAAATATTGAACAGATAACAAAAATTTAAAGAATATTTATTTGGAAAATGGACAATACAGTGATTCCACGTCATTCTAGCAAGATTCAAATCAAAAGTGACATCAGACTTCCTTGGATAAAATAGTTGAACGCGTAATAATTTGTTTGGCGGTTTAGGCGTTCCTATTCGAAATAGGGTGGTCCAAAAATAGGCATTTTTATATCGATTTTCTAAGAACTACACTAAAAAAAACATATGATCGGAACGACCTTGGTTTGCCACGTTTCAAAAGGAAACTAAGTGGAATTTTCATGTAAAATATTAACATTTTAAAACATGTCTGAATAAACTTACAGAAAACTTTGTTTGCTGATTTGAATATCTCGAGATCAAAAAGCTCACAGCTGAAAATATGTTATTATGATTTTTCAGAATGCTTTACGTAACATTTCCAAAAACGGTGAATCCATTAATAGGTTTCGAACATTCGAATTCGGTAAATTATCTGAAATGGGAACTCTTTTCGATGGATAAACATAGAACTTTGAGCTCGATTGATACCGAAATCCGATTACGTATCTTAGAATCCTGTTAATGGATATTGACAATTTTTGGATATGTTAAGTTGAACATACTGACAAATTAAAAATAAATATTTTCAGCTGCGAGCTCTTCCCAAATTGGAGCACATTTGATGAGGATCCTGCAGGTTTGACATGGAATAGCTTAATAAAGAAACTAGTAATAAATTCTACGACATTGCAAAAAGATTTTTTATATATATTAAAAACTGTTTGATCATTAATTAAAATGCAGCATTCTGCTTAACTTAAACTTAACTTAAATTATTCAATGATTTCTTGTAAGTAAGAAAGTATAACTACGAATCTTTAATAAAAACGCTATCTGGTGCAACTTTCATATAAAACAAACATGCCCCGGTTTTGCACTGTACATTTTTTACATTTAAATATTTAATGCTATCTGTTTTTTTTTTTATATTTTGAAACAAATGAGCAGTTCTCTACGAAAGCGGACTTTTTACTCCGACTCCGACTGAAACTTTGTTGGTGCCTTCGGTATGCCCAAAGAAGCCATTTTGCTCATTAGTTTGTCCATATAATTTTCCATACAAATTTGGCAGCTGGCCATACAAAAATGATGCATGAAAATTCTGTAAAAAAATCTGTATTTTTTGAAGGAATCGATTGATCGATTTGGTGTCTTCGGCAAAGTTGTAGGTATGGTTATGGACTACACTGAAAAAAATGATACAAAGTAAAAAAAATTGGTGATTTTTTATTTAACTTTTTGTCACTAAAACATGATTTGCAAAGAAACACTATTTTTATTTTTTTTATTTTTTGATATGTTTTAGAGGACATCAAATGCCAACTTTTCAGAAATTTCCAGGTTGTACAAAAAATCTTTGAGCGAGTTATGAATTTTTGAATCAATACTAATTTTTTCAAAAAATCGAAAAATTGGTTGCAATTTTTTTTTATTTTTATTTTTTGATGTAAAATCAGATTTGCAATCAAAAACTTCATAAGTAAAATTTTGATAAAGTGCACCGTTTTCAAGTTAAATCCATTTTTAGGTGACTTTTTTAAAAATAGTCGAAGTTTATAATTTTTTGAAATAAGTGTACATGTTTGCCCACTTTTGAAAAAAATATTTTTGAAAAGCTGTGAAAATTTTCTATATTTTCCACTTTTGAACTTGCAGGCCAAGGGTGCACATGATACTGATGATACTCGTCGGTTGACACACCTAGGCGAGGAACATCCCGGAAAGAGCCCAACTACATCCGTAGTGCTGTTTGGACAAAACAGCATGGCTCTGGTTCCTTGCAAGTGTCCTATTTTCTTACCTCCACGTTGGCTTGGTTTAGTCATCATGATGACAAGGTGTAACCTAGCTGGTGGCCTGTGGAAACGACTCGTAAACCTTTGACCAGCGAGGGTCAGAGTAGAGACGGCTAGAAGAAAGGGGCGCGTCAATGTGGGAAAGGGAAGTAATTTGTGATTGTAGACGGTATTGTTTTGATTCGCAGTATGTTGAGTCAACTGCTGTGGATGTACCTGAGCATCGCAGAACGGGGTTTCTCTTTTTTCCATTTCAGCTAACAGCTATCTTCTGTTTATTTTGTTTAACTGTTTTTCTAAAACGGCTTCTGTTTACTATCCTCCATTTGATTTCGATTTTACGTATTTGATTCTCTTATTTCTCAACGCTTCTCCACTCTATTTTACCAATTGATGCTGCTGTAACAAACTGTCTTCTTTCCCTTAATTTGGCAGCGATGTCAATTTTGTTTATCATGTTCCTTTTCTTTATGTATCTATTTGAATAATTTCTCATCTTCCCTGTAAATTGCCCATCATAACAATAATCTAAGCTTGTTTGTTACCTCTTTTTATTAACTATTGTTAATTTCTATATCTACTTCATAAATTACTATCTTCTTTTTACTATTGATACTTTACAAAGTATGTTTCCTTCACTGTCCATTGTTTTGAAACTTCACCTTTTTCTTAAGCAAGTGAGGTTCGAGCCCTTGCTCAATTTATGGAATGATTAAAGGATTAACACAAATATTACTATTGTACTTTTGAAAAACTTTTCTAAGATGCTTAGGACCAAAATATTGTAACAAAACACCGCGACAAAAGAAATAGCAACAGATAAACACGACTCAACAATAGGGAAGATTTCAGGAGAAAACAATACACAGTAAAATAACAACTAGTTTTTGAATTCAAACTAAAAATAAAACAGTTTTTGCTTTAAAGAAAGTTGATAGGCACACTTTAAACGGTTAGGCGCTTATACTTACATCAAACCCTACGTAATGTACCACCCCCGGCCGAGTTAAAATGCGTAACCGGAAAAGAAGGTGTGCATGCCTGGCACGAACACTCAAAGCGTGTTCTAGCGTGCTGCTCGTACTGACTCAGAGCAAGGGTGAGATGTAGGTGTAAGGGCAATGCGTGTTCGTCGGGAACCTAGTGCATAAGATCGGTCAAGGCCCGTTCTTACACTGAAAATTGCGAATTGCGAATTTCCACTTTTGAACTTTGTTAAAACGACCCTTAGTTGCTGAGATATTGCCATGCAAATGTTTAAAAACAGGAAAATTGATGTTTGCTAAGTCCCACCCAAACAACACACCGTTTTTTAATGTTGATATGTCAGCAACTAATGGTCCGATTTTCAATGTTAGAATATGAAACATTCGTGAAATTTTCCGATCTATTCGAAAAAAATATTTTCAAATTTTTTAAACCAAGAAAAAAAAAAAATTTCGAAAAGATCGAAAAATTTCACGAAATTTCATATTTTAACATTGAAAATCAGACCATTATGGTGTGTTGTTTGGGTGGGACTTAGAAAACATCAATTTTCCTGTTTTTAAACCTTTGCATGGCAATATTTCAGTAACTTAGGGTCGTATCAACAAAGATCAAAAGTGCAAAATATAGAGAATTTTTTCAGCTCTTCAAAATATTTTTTTCAAAAGTGGGCAAACATGTGCACTAATTTTAAAAAATGAAAAACTTTGACTATTTTCAAAAAAGTCACCTAAATATGGATTTAACTTGAAAACGGTGCACTTTATCAAAATTTCACTGAAGTAGTTTTTGATTTCAAATTTGATTTTGCATCAAAAATGAAGTTAAAAATTTTTGCGACCAATTTTTCGATTTTTTTAAAAAAATCAGTATTAATTCAAAAATTCATAACTCGGTCAAAGATTTTTTGCACAATCTGGAAATTTCTGAAAAGTTGGCATTTGATGTCGTTGTCTTATTTTGGATGGTCGGTCCTCGTTCCTCGATTATCTTTAAGTATGATTCAAAAGCTACTAAAATTTTTGTAGAGTATTTAAATCCAAGATGGCGACCAAAATGGCGGTCAAAAGATATAAAAATTGCATTTTTTATTTAGTAGGAAATCAAATTTTTAAATTTTATTGAAATCGGGTCGCAGAACGAAAAAAAAATCGTGATTCGATTCTCCAAAGTCACATACAAACCTTCACATAAAGGAAACTGTGGATAATCGAGGCTCCGGATAATCAAGTCTGGACTGTACTTTGATTTTTTAAATAATTCAATGTACAGCACCACAATAACATTTTTTTCTCGCAATGAAAATGTTTCGTCAATACTTAAATATTTTTAAATCACTAATTACAAAACAACTGAACAAACTTTTGACGTTTACTGCGCATAATTGTCCCATGTCAGTTTTGGACGATTTTGACTTTATGACATTTTTAAGTTAAGTTTGATGTGTACTTTAAGAAAAACACATAACATCTGGTACTTTGTTCGGAAACTCATTAAAAACAACACCAAGTCTGTTTGTCCCGTTGTTAAACTTCTACGCATAATTGTCCCACCAAGTATTTTCATACACGGAATCATTTGTTTTACTATGCATTATGTCTTGTTTATCTGTTTTATAGCAAGAGAATCACAAATAAGGGTGATATTAGCAGTGTGGGACTGGGACGATTAGGGACACATAGAGCGAATCGGAACCCACGGGACAATTGTGCGTAGAAACACAGAAATCGGTCAAAAAATTCCAATCGCGTTTTTCTCAGTTGCACTTTTTTGAACATGGGACAATTATGCGTAGAACGGCAGTTTAATGCTCGCATCTCATGAATCTCCTGCCCTTAGTACCATTAAAGCTCCATAACACTGAAAGGAGCAACTTTCACGGTCTTCATTAAACAGTGACTGTCTTCTGTCATGGGCGGATCCCAAACAGTTCGGGCGGATCGATGCCATAGAAAGTTGCCGTTACAAAGGGCGGCAAAACTTTGTCGTGTTCATCAAAGTGGTTCCACCAAAAACCGCTGGCTCATGTTATCGGCTAATGATAAGCTCCTCGACGAGACAATGCTCTATGGCTGATGGAAATCGATGGAACTTTTTCTCTTTCTGTTTGGATAACAAGCTTAAAAAGCTTTGTAGTGTAACCTATTAAACTGAAATGATCTTATGTTGTATCGATGACGTTAAACTTCCTTGATTCAAGAGCTTTTAAAAAGTTAGTGAAAATTACTGAAAAAAGGACCTCAACCCCAAATTGAATCACAACAGACACAACATTCAATTTCCGCTCCAGTGAAACGCCGCCGGCACGGAGATCTGGGCGATGATGATATCGGTCCGTATGCGAGAAGCATGATGAAGTTGACTTCTCGTACTTGGTTCACAATCGGCGACAGCCGGCGGCAGCAGTAAGTCAACGACTTGTCATGCGGGTTCAAGCCGGCAGAAGCCCCCTCTAAGCTATGGTGATTAACCCTTGGCTTTTGACAGCTTTGGTGAACTGGGTGAGTGACACGGGCACATACGGCTTGGGAAAGGAAGAAATTTGATTGTGTTTCAAGCGGTGGAACCTTTCACTTGCTGAAGATTTCATAGAACTTTGGCACTTTGGTTAATTATAATAATTATTTAGGTGATAAAATTGTTTTTTTTCAAGTGTGACATTTTTATCATTTCATTCAACTCGAGAAGGGTGAAACTGATCAAGAGTCTGAAGACTGTACAATTAAAAAAAAAAAAAGAAACAAAAGTTGCTTAAAATGATCATATCGGAAACATCGAAAAAAATGGTAGTCAGCAATCGGTAATTTATTCATTTTTTTTTGTATTTTTTAATCCGGTTGAAATTGTTTTGGTGCCTTCGGTATGACCAAAGAAGCCATCATGCATTGGGACCATCTATAAATCACGTGGACACTTTCGAAGGGGGAGGGGGGGGGGAGGAGAGGGGGGTTAAAGCGATTGTCCACGATCCATACAAAAAAAGTTTTTTTTTGTATGGACAATTGTCCACGAGGGGGGGAGGGGGAGGGGTAACAGATTCCCAAAAAAGTGTTTACGTGGTTTATGGATGGTCCAATTATTAGGTTGTCCATATAATTTTCATACAAATTTGGCAGCTGTCTATACAAAAATTATTTATGAAAATTCAAAAATATGTACTTTTTGAATGAATTTTTTGATCGATTTGATGTCTTCGACAAAGTTGTAGATGTAGTTTGTATGGATAAGGACTACACTGAAACAAGTGATACTCGATAAAAAATACAAAATTGGTGATTTGTAATTTAGCTTTTTGTCACTAAAACTTGATTTGCAAAAAAAACACTATTTTTCATCATCCCGGTACGAGAATCAAATTCACGACCTCTGGTTAGAAACCCAGTACGCCACAAGTCGAAACCCATCCCCTCAGTATTAGTATTCCCAGTGAGCAGATTTACTATTTGGAGGGATCTGACTTTGCCGAGCCAGACAGGAATTGAACCCATCACCTTCCGCTTACAAGGCGAAACCCGTAACCTCACGGCCATGGTAGCTCGGCTAACTATTTTTATTTTTATATTTTTCTATTATGTTTTTGGGTACATCAAATTCCAACTTTTCAGAAATTTTCAGAATGTGCATAAAATCTTTGACCGAGTTATAATGTTTGAATCTATACTGATTTTTCAAAAAATAGAAGTATTGGTCTCAAAAATTTTTCAACTACGTTTTGCAAATCGAATTTGGAATCAAAAAGTACTGTAGTGAAATATTGATAAAGTGCATCGTTTTCAAGTTATAGCCATTTTTATGTAACTTTTTGAAAAATAGTTTTAGTTGCTGAGATATTGGCATGCAATTCATGTTTTCTAAGTCTTACCCAAACAACCCACCATTTTCTAATGTCGATATCTCAGCAACTAATGGTCCAATTTTCAATGTTAAATTATGAAACATTCATAAAATTTTCCGATCTTTTCGAAAACAATATTTTAAATCAAGACTAACATTTCAAACGGGCGTAATATGATGATGCAAAATGGCTTCTTTGGACATACCAAAGGCACCAAAAAAGTTTCAGCTGGATAAAAAAATAAAAAAAATAATTTCAATTTTTCAATTCGGTTTTATTAGTGAATAATGAAAAACGAAAAAAAATAGAAAAAACTTACTTGAATACAAAAATTAAAATTATTAAAAAATACCGATTTCGTAGAGATGTGCTCATCAGCTTAATCAGAGCAGACACATGATACTTGTACACAACAATTATGTAATTATCATTTAATTCATGTTAAAAACATATTTTACAGTCGACTCTCTGGCTTTCGATCTTCTCGATATCAATAATTCTCCATCAGCGATGAATTCTTCAGTCCCTTCAATCTGCATACTACAATTATCTTCATTCCTCGATATTTTCCCTTGCTTGAAGGATCTCTTCCTCGACGGTCCCTTGGATTCTGTTTGCTTTAAAAATCTCTTCCGTTTGTCAATAATTTCACTTTCTCATGGCTTGCATAGACATTTTTCTTGGCGAAACGACGCTTTGAAGGGTGTTTGACATTAGTTTGTTTTTGCTTGATGGACGTTGCCATGATTCTCTCCCATAGCTGGGTATCAAGAAAAAAATATTTTCAATCGAGTCTTCATTTTGCATCGTTCTGTAAACTGATGATTCTATTCCTCGACCGTCCCTTGGATATTGACAACCAGAGAGTCGACTGTATTTTGGTTTTATGTTTTAAATTTCTGAATAAATCACACATATTCAAAAACTCAGTTATAACATTATTTTCAAAATGTTTAGCGGTTTGCAACCTTCTACAAAGTTTTTTTTTATGTTTTATTTTGCACATTTTGATGAATAGAACACATAAAAAACATAATTTGATATGTTTCCAGAACTGTTATTTAAAAGATTCCAAAAAATAAAAAAGAATTTAGAACAAAAATCTTAAAAAATACATATCTCAGAAATTTCTCGATGAATCATTTCGCTCTTAAAAGCTTTGGAAAACTGAGAAAATTTCCTAAAAGACACATTTGAAAGTAGCGATGACTACTTTTTTCTGAAAAGTTTGTTATAGAACACGTCATGAGATTCTAGTGTATTTTTAAAGCATGTCATGACAATGTTTAAGTCGGTGCTCTGGTGTAACTATTTATACAGTCTGGAATTTTGATTATCAAATTTAAAGTGGCTTCATGAATGTAGTTAATAATGCCAAGATTTGATGTCAACAAGAGCAGAAAAATCAACACATATTTAAAAGTTCTTCAAATTGCTGCAATGTTCCATTTACAAGGTGATCTAACGGATGGAGCCAACAGATGAGGGCACGAACCAACAGAAAGTAACACTACACACCACAACGTGACAGTGAAATAAGTTCGTTTTGCCAGCCCTTACGCAAATACGCCCTGAAAGGAAAAAAAGGTGCGCCTCATTCAAGCACTCTCTCAGAGAGGAGTGGCGGAAAAGCGTTTCGCAGCGGCTAAGTAAAGGGCGGAAAATGCGAACCATCTCTTCCCCCTCAACTTTGAATGAGTTTTCGTGCTGAAGGGGTTTCCCCCAAAAACTCTGGCTGACGATTTTGTTGCTGATGAAAATGATGATGGGTTCGGAAGGATGCCTTATTCGCGAAAACGAGGGAGGAAAGCTTTTGGGCCAAACTCCATTGAATATTTCGGGGAAGCGAACTGTCAACGCAGAAAAACTCTCGGACGATTACGGTTGAGCGAACATCGGAGGACTGCCTTTTCAGGGACATCACAAACGCAAACGGAAAAGTTGCATAATTATGATAATTAATTAGTGCGGGACGACAAGGGGTTTGACGCGGAAACAGCTGGCCCAAATGGGTGTGGTTGGACCAACCCCCGGGGGAAAAATGTTGGGAGAAATCGACGAAATAAGAGGAGTTGTTGGCTTATTTTAGCGCTGTTTATTAGTCGAGAGGCTCTTCATTGAAAGTATGGTTGTTCAGATTTAATTTCAGCTTTTTAAAGGTTTAAATTATGCTCGCCGAAATTAATAACGCTTCTTTGCATTTACACCGACCAACTCAATTTATGCGCAGGCCAGAGGCTTTTTATATTCAGTGAAACAGAAAACTTTACACTTGTTCAACTACTATGGGCTATCTATGACTTTTTGTTATCTATTGTTTACCCAACAACCTATAATTTACATTCACGAAATGTCCAGGAAGTTTGATCTAAAACAATTAAGCTTGTTTTTGAAGAAAATTGAACCCTTTTGGCAAGATTGCATTAACCTTTGTCTTTGAAATAATTACTTAAGTTTAAAAAAAATATGGTTGAAAGTTTTCAGTCATTCACCCAAAATTTCAGTCTTTCACAATTCCTAACCAAAGTAAAATTATTTTCCTCCTCCACGATACCAGCATCGTCATCATCGACATCATCGTTGACTTCCACTCTTATTATTTTTTATTTGGTGTTCAAGTCCCCGTCTGGCCACCTTCTTTTGAACCCTCGCCCCCAAAAAAAGGATACCACAACAGTCCGTACCGCCTACGGCAGGGATCCCATTTCCTACTGTCCCATTTTTTTTGGGACCGGATTTTCCTTTTCAACTTCTCAGCTGAGCTCATCTCAGGCTGCAACGTTGGGAAAGAAAGTGTTTACGGTGAAAACCCATTTTCCCTTTCAACCTGCCATGATTTCTTCAAGCTGCGACATCTTGCTGTCGGAGGCCAAGAAAATGAGGTTAGATCAACACAAATTGAGTTGATTCCTTTCGTTTCTCTCTCTTACTCGCTTTAAAGTGTTCAAAACTCCCTGCTTTAACTGTTTATACATTTGACATTCTGTCTGGAGGTGGGTTTTTCCTTTACCTTATTGCGGCAAGACTTCCAGCTCGGTCGGCGGAGTCGTCCCCTGGGGGTCAACAGATGCTCCTACACACTCTGGTGTGCTCTCTATGGAGTCAATTCCTGGAAGCTGGCGACAGCCACAATCTTCCGCTCACTTTGAAGCCTAGAAAAAGCCTGTTCAAACATCATTTTCTTTGGAGCTAGGCGTAGGATTCAGCACTTCTTCTGCTCTAGTCATGCCACAGAGCCGTTGCATTCAACGTTTGTAGAAACCTTTCACAGGACACTTTCTATAGATCAAAGCATGTCATGCCGGTGCTCTGCAACGCAAGCAAGCTGCAGTGGCTTTTCCACAGAAGAACTTTGCAAAGCCAACTTGAATGCTGTTGCTGCAGCTCCGTCGCCTACTGCTTCTCAAGTTGATGCAATTACGCTGAAGCTCTTACTGTGATGTTCACGTGTTGCTTTCCGGTTACCGAGTTGTAGTTCTTGAAACAAATTGGGCCAACTTTGCACTTTGTTGGGGGGTGAAACTGCTCGTCAAACTTTGATTGAATTTCCCACAGTACACAGACCCTCACACTCGAGATTCATCGTATTATCAACGAGCACACTGACTTGAACGGAGTCTAATCTCCAATCCCCAACTTTTATCATGTCATGATGTATCACTTGCTGGAAATTTTGCACGGTTCCCTCCTTCAACAACAGATCAATCACTGTACCGAACCCCTCCAATCCATGGGACCCAAATCCGTCATCACACTGAAAATCCCAGACTGCATTCTTCCCATCGGATCCTCCTTAAAAGAAACTTTTTCCATCAAAAAAAGTTCACATTCCCCATTGCCAATTTCCAGGTATCATCCCATCCCATCGCAGTTGGCGGCTACGGACAGCAACAACACAAACCCCTCTTCCAAGGCACACTACATGATACGTCCTTCGAGGGAACCCCCAAAGACACCCCCGGAACAACCGGTCACACGAGACAGTGTTGTGCACTTTCGCGTAATTCCCCAAAAAATTCTCAACCGGCTGCGAATCCCGCTCCGAAAGTAAACCGCCCAACTCAAAGTGCCGTTGCTCACTGAGGACAACCGTGCCCTACGAGCCAAGTTTTATCACAGCCTCGTCGGCGGGTTGTTTTGACACTCACCCGAGCCTGCACGGAATCGACGAAGCTGCGCAGTAGCGTGCCCACGGGAACTCTCGGTTGCACCACGTGAGAGGAAGTGCATTCGGCAGGGACTTTGACCGTGTCGTAGTAAGCGCTGGAGCGCTGTGTAGGTCAACCAACAACAAGTGGCTGCCCGCCGGATTGCTTGGATAGGGTTCAGCTCTGAAGTTCATTACCAAACACCACCGGAACGGTTTACTACCGTTGCCTGGCAGCACTAACTTGCGCGCTAAATTCGCGTAAAGAGCATCATTCTACCCACGTTAACGGGCTTGCCAAATAAATTTGTTAACCAGATGCCTCATCAGCATTCTGAGTTCGATTTCTATTTCGTTCGACCTTTAACGATTGCTACGAATTGTGTTCTAGTAGGTAGAACAGCACAAAACGAATCAAACGAAAAAGTGCCGTTGGAAAGTCAAATCAAAATGTGGTCCACAAATAAACCTCCGCAGCGAACGATTTGAGCCGGGGCACCCCGTTTTTCTACCATCAATCATTTCTAAATGGCGAGCCGGGGTTTTTGTTCTCCAGGAAGTCTGTTTGCTTGGGAGTTTTCTTGGGAAAAGTTGGTTTCTCGATTCAGTGGAACCCGGCTTGCTTTATGCTTCTTGGAACAAATTTATTCCAATGGAGATGGGGTCGTCTTGGAGGATTGCGGGTAACAAAACAACATTTTACAAATGGAGACTTTGCAGTAAACGGCTTTAATTGTGGAAACAGATACTTTTAAATCAGGTTTTCTGGTGGTGGTTTATGTTATTTATTTCAACCGTAACTTAAACTTGATGAATTTAGAACTATGCAAAGTAGTTATCTGTTCAAAATGACCAATTTGGTATTACCCAAGTAGCACAATTTGTTAGCAAACAGAATTCCGAACTGGTCGTTGAACACATTTAGGGGAGAGTGGGGAGACTTGATCCCCTTTTTTTGTATCGCACATAACTCTGTCAATTTCTCACAAAACTATGATCTTTTTGCATGAATTGAAAGCTTAAACATTCAACTATGTTTGGCTGATAAGGATATTTCATCAGATAAACTCTTCGAATCATGCCAAGCGTTTTAAAAAAATATTTTAAACCGGCATTTTCAAAATGTTGGGGGTAATTTGATCCCCCTTTCAACATTTTGAAGAAATCTTAAGCAAAATGTTTCTTATTCATCCAAACTTTTAATTTTCTATAAGTTACAGCAATTTCACATTAAACCTGTACGTTTGTGTTCAAAATATAACAAGTTTAGCATGCAAAATATTTAAAAACATAAAATTTTCTTTTTTAGACCAAAATTGAGCATGTTTACAAAAGCTGGTAATTTTTGTTTACAAAACTTTTGAAAAATGGTTCAAACTGCAGTAAGTTATATACAACTATACTAAAGAAAACTATGTACGAAAACCCAGCCCAATTATTTAATCTTGAGGCTGATTCCAGTGACTGTAAAAATGCAGGGATCAAGTCTCCCTAAACGCACTTTTTTAAACAATTGATTGTAAAAATAGTATGACGATAAATTTAAAGTCAAATGCGTAAGGGTTTTGGAGTTGATATGTTTATCAAACAATTCATGTATAAAAAATATTTTTTTGAATAATTTTTGAGTATTTTCTATACTTATCAAAACAAAGAAAAAAGATCTCTTGGAAGTTTTTTGCAGCACTTCTTAGAAAAATGTGTGTAACTCAATCTAAACATTTTTTAATTTTTTTCTTTGTTTTCTACAATGAGTTTTAGTGAATTTCGCACAACTTTCTAGAACAAAGCTAATTGTTTTACCCACATGCTGACGAGATACAGGCTTGGGATCAAGTCTCCCCGGGGATCAAGTCTCCCCACTCTCCCCTACCATGTTTTCCCAACGGTATATCTACCAACTCTATTAGTATTTTTTCATTGGGAACTCAATAAAATTTCAATTTGTGTTTTTTGTTCAACTCTACAGGGATATTTGTGAGAGTTTTATAATATTAGACGCAGTTTTAGAGCAGTCAAAATATGAAATGTATTTATAAAAAGTTATGTGAAAAACCAAAAAATATGTGAAAATATTTGAAAAACAAATTTTAATTAGTTTTCTTAATAGTGAAATATTTCTTCACTAAAAATACAAATTTATTTGATGAAAAATGTGTTTGAAGGTAAAATTTTAAATCTATCCATTTATAACTACATACTAAAAACAAAAAATAAATTAGAAAAAATTTCAATACGTTTTCTTACTCCTGGTAATCTCTTGGTTATGAGGAATAATCGTTCCAAAATGGATTGAGATTTAACACACAGCTGAAAAGAACACCAAAACTCCGTTATGTACTGCAAATGAACAGATTATTCTCTAACAAAACCATGGAAAAGTCGATAAATCAAGCATTTTTTTCGTTAAAAAAATAAAAAAAATAATTGCAAGACTAAATGTACAATCTATAATGGCTCTATTTAATAAAGTGTACTGTTTTAAAATATAAGCATTTTAGGTGATTTTATTTGAAAACTTTTGTGAAAATTGTTATACTATTCTTTTAAAATAATTTCGAAATTTAAAAATCTTGCTCAACATGTGAAAATGTCCAAAATAAGTGATTACTTTTGATTCTAACATTTCGAAAAAAAAAATTAAGCAGAGCTGAAAATTAAACAAAATTTTATTTAAAATAAATTAAAAAAGGTAAACGAAACTATTGGCACTACGCCCCCCGGGGCATGGCCTTCCTCTAACGTGGGATTTCTGCTCCAGCGCCTCTGACTAGGCAGGAGAAACCGGGACCGACGTTTTACTTCACCATCCGATAGAAGCTCAGTGGATAAGGCGGGAATCGAACCCGCGTCTCATAGCATCATCGGGATCGGCAGCCGAAGCCGCTACCCCTGCGCCACGAGACCCACCATTAAAAAAGGTAGGTAATTTAAAAAAAAAATATTTTTTAAGTAAAATGTGCTTTTAATATAATTTCGAAATTTTTAAATCTGGCTCAACAAGTGAAAATGTCTAATATAAGTAATTTCAGTCCTTTCAAAAAGCAATTTTTGATTTTAACATTTCGAAAAAAAAACAAGAAAAAGTGCAATTTAACAAAATTTAATTTAAAAAAAATTAAATGGCAGAAAGTTTTACAGAATTCAATTTTTAGCACTGAAAATTGCACTAATAATTTCCAAGATATCGCGAGTTCAAAAACGAGAATAAAAAGGTTGAAAATGAGAAAACATATTTTTTCATACAAAATTAAGCCAAAACAAAGTCAAGCTTAAAAATGTTTTTTTTACAATTTTCTCAGCTCTTTGATTTTTTTTTCAGGGGTGTTTTTCCTTCATGAACTATTTTTCAATGGCAAAAGAACTGCACATTTTTGAAAAAAAGTCATCAACATAATAGAATTTTGTAAATGTATGATCTGCATCTACAATTAAAAAAGATCGATTTTTCAAGATTTGAAAATAGAACCAAAAAGTGAATTAGAAATCCTTTTGCAAAATATGTAAGAAATCTTTAACAGCTTTAACAAAGAATGTTGATTTTGGATTTTTACTTTTTTTGTGTTTGCTTCATCTGGAATTGTTCTGATTTAATAAACTTAACGCAGATGATGAACGATTTATCGATTCTGAAAAATAATGATTTTCGTTTCAATTTCCGTTCTTTTCGAGATGGCAGCCATTACTTCCATTTTTCAAAAGTCAGACTGAAAGCTTTTATAACCAGCCAAACGCAAAACAATCAATTACCTTTCGAATTAATAAAGAGCACGGCCATCCGTCCCAAATTATATTTACCGGTCACGATTACTCTGGGGAGAGGAGACTTAAATTCATTTTGGAAAAAAGGGTATTTGAAAATTTGACTGCTGCCTTTTCAAAACTGACAAGGGTAAATCCTCGACCCATTTTCAAACCAAAATTCCAACGTCACATTGCATTGACGGTAGAAATTTCACGGCAACGAGGGTCTTCTATCGTGATTGAGTATTTTTCAAACTGAAACGAATGTCAGGATTAAGAATTATGATTTTTAAAGAGTTGAAATTTAAATGTAGAAATCGATGTTATGTTGTACAGTACAAGACAATTTTTAAATGACTGCCAAAATTCACAAACGACAAACTTTCCATGTTTCACTGCAGCACCAGCAACGTTTATAAATTTTAACTCGAAACCAGTTCTTGAATGGAACGGCGGAAGTGGGAGTGGAAAAGCGATTTTCATTCCGAAAAATTAACACAACTTTTGACATGCTTTTCATTGCCAGATGTGCACCGATGTATGTGTGTGTGTGTGTCGTGGAAATAAATTACGGTCGACACAAGTGGAGCTGTCGAAAAAAGTTATGCTCTTTCGAAGTTGGAATAAAATTTTCCAACGAATTGAAATAGTACGCCAGTGAAGAGGCTTGTTGATGGGATTTGCACAGGATTGGTTGTTTGGCAGAACGATGTATATTAAAATTGTGCCCTTCAGCTCAGGGCTCTGGCTCGAGCGATCGTGTCAGGACAAGTGACATAAATTGCGTTAGGAGTGCGAGTGTGTGCACTTGCGACATGAATACTAAAATTTTAAATAACTCACGCCTCGACACCGGTTTCATGCTCGGTAGAGTTCCGCGAGACTGTGTAGATTCACTACATTCACGGATTCACGGAGTAAGATGTTAGCTCGTGTCTACAACAGCTGTGAAAGTGTCAAATAGACGCAGCAATTTTTATGAAACACAACAATTCCTGCTGAACATAAAGCTCCATGACAATTAACACAACTTGGAAGAGAATTCAAATTCAACATCTGGTTGTCTGTGGCTCAGCGGGGCATTATTAGGGCCCGGTTGAATCTGCCGAGTATCCCACAACACGTGTCGTCCTCTTAACCCTAAATATGATTTATTTCGCATTCATATTTCGCATCGCATGGCGGAAGCACACCCTTCACAGACACACTCTACTCGCTGACGGTGGGCCAAGCAAGGAGCTTCAGGGTGGCGATAATGCTAAAAATTATGCTAAAATTATATTAAGTCTGCATATTTTTAATGTTTTATGTTTAATGTTTGATGTTTAATGTTTAATGTTTAATGTTTAATGTTTAATGTTTAATGTTTAATGTTTAATGTTTAATGTTTAATGTTTAATGTTTAATGTTTAATGTTTAATGTTTAATGTTTAATGTTTAATGTTTAATGTTTAATGTTTAATGTTTAATGTTTAATGTTTTATGTTTAATGTTTAATGTTTAATGTTTAATGTTTTATGTTTTATGTTTTATGTTTAATGTTTAATGTTTAATGTTTAATGTTTAATGTTTAATGTTTAATGTTTAATGTTTAATGTTTAATGTTTAATGTTTAATGTTTAATGTTTAATGTTTAATGTTTAATGTTTAATGTTTAATGTTTAATGTTTAATGTTTAATGTTTAATGTTTAATGTTTAATGTTTAATGTTTAATGTTTAATGTTTAATGTTTAATGTTTAATGTTTAATGTTTAATGTTTAATGTTTAATGTTTAATGTTTAATGTTTAATGTTTAATGTTTAATGTTTAATGTTTAATGTTTAATGTTTAATGTTTAATGTTTAATGTTTAATGTTTAATGTTTAATGTTTAATGTTTAATGTTTAATGTTTAATGTTTAATGTTTAATGTTTAATGTTTAATGTTTAATGTTTAATGTTTAATGTTTAATGTTTAATGTTTAATGTTTAATGTTTAATGTTTAATGTTTAATGTTTAATGTTTAATGTTTAATGTTTAATGTTTAATGTTTAATGTTTAATGTTTAATGTTTAATGTTTAATGTTTAATGTTTAATGTTTAATGTTTAATGTTTAATGTTTAATGTTTAATGTTTAATGTTTAATGTTTAATGTTTAATGTTTAATGTTTAATGTTTAATGTTTAATGTTTAATGTTTAATGTTTAATGTTTAATGTTTAATGTTTAATGTTTAATGTTTAATGTTTAATGTTTAATGTTTAAAGTTTAATGTTTAATGTTTAATGTTTAATGTTTAATGTTTAATGTTTAATGTTTAATGTTTAATGTTTAATGTTTAATGTTTAATGTTTAATGTTTAATGTTTAATGTTTAATGTTTAATGTTTAATGTTTAATGTTTAATGTTTAATGTTTAATGTTTAATGTTTAATGTTTAATGTTTAATGTTTGATGTTTAATGTTTCATGCAGGGGCGCCGACTAGTCCAAAATGTTGGGGGGGCACGGTTGTTTTCCGAAATCAATAGGTAAGAGTGGCGATTAGATGTTTATGTTTCTTGTATATCACGAATTAAAAAAAAAAATATTACGATGTGATACGGATTTTTTTCATCCGGAATCCATTTTTTAAGAAATATATAATTTATTAAAACGTGATTGAGAATGTTAATTGGAGGGAATTTTTCATATGTTTGGAAGGCGAATTCATTCTCATTGTCATATTCGTAGTTATTTTCTAGAAGTAACAGTCAATAATAAAAATAATCAGATATTTAGAAATTCAACAATACAAATATTCTAAAAATAAAAACAAAAGTTAAATGCAAAAATTTAGAACTTCAGAAATTTGAGAATACAAATACACATTTAAAAAATATCCATTTTTCAAATCTGCAATTTAGAAAAAACAGATACACCAAATTCAATATTCCAAAATTAAAAAAAAAATACAGAGAAACCTCTCTTTATTTTTGAAAGCTTCAAAGGCGTTTTTTAGATCTGAACCTTCAACCTACAAATTGCTTTTAAAAGATTGCAAAAATGTTGCGTCGTTCCAGAGAAATTTACAAATTAAAAAAACGTAACGCATCGCATAAAAAGAGAAAAAAAAATAAAGAAAAAAAATCTAGGGTTACAAAAACTCATGACTTGAAAATGTTAAGAAATCAAAAGCAGAAATTTAAACAATCAGAAATTTAGAAATAACAATAAAATTCAATGTTTAAAAAAAATCGAAAATTTCAAAAGAAGAGAATTTATGAATTAAAAAATTTAAGAATTTAAGAATTTAAGAATTTAAGAATTTAAGAATTTAAAAATTTAAGAATTTAAGAATTTAAGAATTTAAGAATTTAAGAATTTAAGAATTTAAGAATTTAAGAATTTAAGAATTTAAGAATTTAAGAATTTAAGAATTTAAGAATTTAAGAATTTAAGAATTTAAGAATTTAAGAATTTAAGAATTTAAGAATTTAAGAATTTAAGAATTTAAGAATTTAAGAATTTAAGAATTTAAGAATTTAAGAATTTAAGAATTTAAGAATTTAAGAATTTAAGAATTTAAGAATTTAAGAATTTAAGAATTTAAGAATTTAAGAATTTAAGAATTTAAGAATTTAAGAATTTAAGAATTTAAGAATTTAAGAATTTAAGAATTTAAGAATTTAAGAATTTAAGGATTTAATAATTTAAGAATATAAAGATTTAAGAATTTAGGGATTTAAGAATTTAAGAATTTAATATTCCATTTTTAAGTATTATTTTCTACTCCCTGATTTTTTGATATATTTTTTGAGGATGCAGTTAAAATTTCTATAGCCTTTTTATTTTTTTAAATCGATCATGAATTGCAGAAAGCAATACACTTGTGTTTTATGATTATAATGTGGAATTGTCTCAGATTATGTTTTAATTTGTCAGCTTCTCAGTAAATCGGTGTTCTAGTTTCCAAAAATTTACTTTTGAAACAATTGTATTTTTCAGCTAAAATTGGTATAGAACGGTTAACAAATTTATTTTAAATCTTTTCAAATCCTTTCTAAAATTACTAAAAAAAATATTGAATTCCTCAGCATTTTTGTAAATGTAAAGCAGTCATCAAATGACCATTTTGAAAAGTGTTTCAGTTTATATTCGCTAAATCCTGATCTACAATGGCAAATCGCAGAATGTTGCGTTTGAAAACTTGGTGATTGTAGATAAGGTGCTATGGAAAAAGTACATTGGTTTTGTTTTTGAAACAACATGCACAGATACAAATCTTATGAGCAAATCCGTAAAATTTATGTTGACGACATCTCTCAAATCATATACCGATGCCTCTGTGCTCTTGTACTAGATAACTGATTTTCCTAGAGAGCACAGTGGTATAGATAAAACGTTGTCGATTTAGAAAAAAATGCATCTAAATCCAGAAAATTGTAAACGATTTTGTTCGAAAAATTTCAGCGATTTCGAAAACAACAAATGTTTTTGAGCTATTTTACGGATTCGCTTACAAGAATTCTATCCGTGTGTACAAACAATGTTCCATTTAAGTTTAAGATACTATTTTCAATTATTTCTGTGTTTTTTTACATTTGAAATAAAAATATTTTTCTTCCAAAATTTCTGGGGGGGCACAATGTATGCGCTGCCCCCTCAGCCAAATTTTAGGGGGGGCAAAAAGTACCGTGCCCCCCCAGAGTCGGCGCCCCTGGTTTCATGTTTAGTGTATGTATGTATGTATGTATGTATGATCCCCATACCCGCAGGCAACTTGGTCCTGGAACACATGTGAGCGCTAGGTGAACAATTCGATCATTTTTTACTCCGTAATCTGTACACCCACGTGCATAAGTTTTTTTGCACGAATTTGAATGCTACAAATACCGGCGCATAGAACAAAATGGTTTCCCTCTTCCCACCCCAAGCGCCGAAAATTTGTAGCGGGTGTAGGGACACTTCGCATAGACGCCCTTGCTCCCATCACGTCACTGAGGGTATGGAGCGACGAGAAATTAATAAGCATGCCCCCTCAGTCGAACCTTCATTAGAGAAGCAGGCAATCCACAACTCACAGCGAACGACCAAGCGAACACCCTACCGCGTATTTAGTGGAAATTGGCGTAGTTAGTCTTGAGTGGAATGAGACCACCGTCAGACGTCTTTTCTGCGACCACCACCTTCTCCACTGAATATCGGCAGAAATAACCGAAATTTTCGCACTTTTTGAAACGAAATTGAGGGAGGAAATTGACAGCGATTTTTTTTTCGATCCGCACACACCCGAGGCTTACTACGATCCCATGTTTAATGTTTAATGTTTAGTTTTCCATTTTTAAAACTCGCCACCCTGTCGGAAGCTCGTACCGTGATAAATGGGCATAAAAACCATCACCATAATCCCTGAAGGTGCACGAAGATACACCGTTCCGGCCACGGTTCTCCTTCCAGCTTTAGACCAAAGGTGAGCACGAAGAATCCTTTGTTCAGCGGGCCTAAGTTTTATGTTCAACAAGGCATCGCCAGTGAGGGCCCGGCACAGAAAAGGCTCAACCGACACGAAAAGACATGTCGTCCTATCTGGCGGAGTAGAGCCATATCAATTTGTATCCATCGTGGGTATGATCATGAAAACGACTCACTACAGCCCATGAATTGAGGACTATCAGGAAGGGTTTTTGGTGGATGGTGCGTGACTTGGCGTGTTTTGCATTTGTTTTTTTTTTGACTATTTCATTGAATTTATGTTTGAAACTGATTTAAATTAAAGCCTCTACAAAAGTTAGTGCATTGAAATTCAATAGTTTTCAAGAATCTTTCATTCATTCCACATCGGATCTTCTCCCTCAACGGCCAACGGCCAAATCACGACCACACACCTGACAGCACGTACTGTCAATAATACCAGCGTTGCAAAGTGGAAGACGTGTCCGCTCGACGACATGAAAGTTTTGTCTCCTCCTAGTATCCTCCTCCGGCGTCCTGATGACCTCCATCAGCCGAGATTCGATTCTGGCGCCGCAAAATGACGGCCTTCTCCGCCAAGACGACGGTTGTTAGTAGTCTTGAGCAAACGTGCAAATCCCGTCATAAATTGCTCATCTTTATACTATTTGCCATCTGGCCGTTTCGACGAGTCCTCGTCGCACGAGGGGAAAGAAAGCCAAATATGAGCGATATGGAGGCTGTCACAGACGGACGGAAGGACGGCCAGACAGAAGCAGAACAAACACTTCTCCTAATTTCCGCACATTCCGAGCATGTCTCCAAGCAAAGCACTGCTCATTTCGGCTACATCCAAGGACGTGACCAGTGTCGTATGAAGAATGTTTTGGGGGTAGCGGCGAAATTCATAAGATTATATGTGCACGTTGAAATCAGAGTTTCGATATTGCCTAAATTTGAAATTATTGTTTTTGTTTTTATTTTAAACATAAGGCCGTTGTAAATAGACGTCTAATCAACTGAAATCAATCTTTAACACCATTTACTGACATGATCATATTTAGCATGTTTTGGCTTGTTTAAACATATTTGGAACTTTAACGAAATTACCTTTTTTTTTATTGTTTTATATTTTCCTTGTTTGGGAGGTATGGGATCAACTTTTGTTCTACGAAAAACTTAAGAGCGAGTTTTTCACCAATGTGTAACAGGTCGTATCGAGGTGCTCCGATTAGGATGAAACTTTCAGCGTTTGCTATGCGTCTATATATGAGATGAACTCATGCCAAATATGAGCCCTCTACGACAAAAGGAAGTGGGGTAATACGGGCTTTGAAATTTGAGGTCCAAAAACCCTAAAAAATCTTAAAATTGATCGCATTTTCGTAAAACTTCATCTTTTCCAACTCTCTTATTTGCATTCAAAAGGTCTTTCATAGACATCTAGGATTGGTTTGACTTTTTGTAAAAGCTTTTGTAAATTACTGTTAAAAATTGATTTTTTTAAAACCTTAATATCTTTTTGTAACAGCCATACTCCGATTTGGATGAAAAAAGTTAGGTAATTTTATGGACTATAAGTCTTCAGTATTAACTTTTTGGCTAATCGCAGTTTTTCTCATAGTTTTTTCGATTTTTTTATAACAAACATTTTACAACGTTAGTTTTTGCCCTGTAGTTCAAAATGACGGCACTTTTAAGGCTAATTTTTTACATATTCGGAATCCTCGGGAAATTTCACGTTAGTTAGAAGCATTGGAGTTGTAAGTTTGATTTTAGAAATAATTAAATAAAACATTTTTGAAAAAAAAATAGATCTTATTTACCCTGTGATCAATACGTCAAATACTGTATCAAGTAGGCGAATACCCGTTTCACCCCTTATCCAACAAATTGTTAAATATTATTTCAATTTATTTTTTCCACTGAAATTTTACAACTTCAATACTTCAAACTTACGAGAAATTTTCCAAGGATTCCGAATATGACAAAATTGAGACCAAAAAAAGCCGGTTTGAAGGCCTACAGGGCAAAAACTAACGTTGTAAAATGTTTGTTTTAGAAAAATCGTATAACTATGAGAAAAACTGCGATTTGCAAATAGTTAATACCGTAGGTTTATAGTCCATGAAATTTCCTAATTTTTGATCCATGGGAGTATGGGTGTTGGAGGCTGTTGCAAAAAGATATTAAGGCTTAAAAAAAAAATTACGGTAATTTGCAAAAGCTTTGAGAAATATTCAAACCAATCCTGGATGTCTGAGGAACATTTTGAAGTGCTTCAAAAGACCTTCAAATGCAAATAAGAGAGTTGGAATTGATGAAGTTTTACGGAAATGCGAGCAATTTTAAGATTTTTTAGGTTTTTTTGACCTCAAACTTCGAAGCCCGTTTTACCCCACTTCCCTTTGTCGTAGAGGGCTCATGAGTTCATCTCATGCATAGACAAACAAACGCTGAAAGTTTCATCCAAAACGGAGCACTTACGACCTCTAGAACAAACCGAGCAGAATTTACAAACACTGTCTCTTAACTTTTCTTGTTTTATGTTATTCTTGTTTCATTTTTAGTATTTTAATTTGCATTTATCTTGTTTAGTTTATGTTTATGTTGTTGCCTTTCTAATTTTCTAATTTTTTATAGAAAATTTTAAAAATGTTTGATCATTTTCACATTTTCTGTTCTAGAATGGCACCATTTTAATTTTAAAAACATGCGTAGAAGCATAGTTTGGGGCACTACAACAATTACTGCATACTTCTTTTTACTCAAAATATAGGAAATGTTAGTAAAAAACACAGCCATAGTTGACCCCTAAAAAACACTTTTTTTCAAACATAAGCAAAGTCACATAAAAAAAGTCAAACTTCCAACCCCAACAATGTCCTAAAATTTAAGGAGTTCTTCTTTGCAACGCTTTTTAAACCTCAAAAATTGGTTGAAGCGTAGATTGTTGGCGAATTTTCAGATCGAAGCCCGTCTAGAGGTAGGATTGGGTTGTTGAGTGTTAAGGTACCCGACACTGCACCAGACAAAGGGCCTGAACCGTCCTCTGATAAAACAGATGAGGGAACTAATGTTCCGGATAAACTACTGGGAGAGACCAGATTATTCAAGCTTACTGCAGCATTTGATACAGGATCTGGAGCAGAAGATAAACAGAATCCAGTAGAGATTATGGAGCAGCTTGTGGTACTGGTTCAGGCATCTTGGAGTTTTGTCCCAACATGTAGGAAATGAGCACTACCACTTTGTCGAGTGATTCTAAGACTTTATCTGCGACATTTTTAGAAATACTAGCGACGTGTTCGGAAGTTTTCATCGCTCCTTGAAGTCTATTCAGCAGTTTACATCCATCACAGGGATTTTCACTGTTACAACTGCATTCGTCATCGGGTTGATGCTGATCGCTCGAATGACAAGGAGGTTTGAATGCGTGTCTGTAAATATAAGATCGGTATACAATGGGAAAACATTACCTTAAGCGGATCTCACTCTACTTCTGCAGATTCATCGGTTCCACAAGGGCATCCTCGGATTCCTGAAACGCTGGAACGATGCTCAAACACGTCCTGAACTGCGTTCAACAGTGGGAAGCTTGATCCCACGCAAATTCCAGCTGGATCATCGTAGCTCAGCGCAATGGAGATTCCCCTCAGTTTGCAACCAACTACCTGCAAGGCTCGTCCACCGGCTGAGTTGGGATCATCGTAGATGAGCTTAACACCATCTTCAAACAATGAACAGTTTTGATTTTGCTGCACTTCACAGTGTCGTTGCTGCTCTTCTTGTAGCTCGCAAACCTTCAAAAGTCAAATCTAAATTAGAACAAACCTTCTTGAAGCAATAGATGTGATTTAATACATTTCCGTATGGAATCAAGCTGGAAGAAGATTCCCGGTCCACTGATGGATCCACTAGCAATCCACCGGTTGGAAGTCCAAGAATGATTTTACTTCGGGGAAAATTTGTGTTCAAAAAGCAGGTGGCCACCGAATCTGTGTACACTCGCGGTGCCAGAGCATTCCCCTCGGCGAAAGCATTCTGAAATGATGGAGCCAGTATGACGTAGTCCAGTACTTCGCTCATCGCGTTAAGCAAGAACGCCGGAAGATAGTGTTTACAAACAAACGAGCTCGTGATCATCACGTTGTCGTCGAGGTTGCGTTTCAGAAGTTTGAGAAACTGAGCATATTTGATCTGCAATTCTTAAAATCAAATTAAGAACTATTCACAAACCAAAAAAACTCACTACAAACACACCTGCCCGGGTTGGTCTAGCTGCGCCGAATCGAAAACCAGCTCAACTCCATCGAACGGTCCTCCCGCAACGTTGGTCTTGATGGTCTGAACCGCCTGATCGGGATCGAAGCTCTCATCAAAGTGTATCTCAACCTCGCGCAGAATTTTGGCCTGCGGTGCTTTACTACGGATCAAAGCGACTCGTTTGGAGTCGGAAAAGTTCTTGAGCTGCCTCGACGATTTACAAAAATCGTCGTTACACACAATGATGTGGCCACAGACTGCAAGTTTGCTCAGAATTGCGTCACTTATAACCGGATACATATTAACCGAGCACACGGTGAGCGCTGAAATACTTCCAACATTACATCTTAATTCTTCAAAATATCCTAAATCAATACTTACGCTTCTCGTCGTGTCGCCTCAGTTTGTAACATCTCGTGACTCCAACGGCCAAACCTAGCACTAGAAGCAGCTTCCAAGTGGTCATTGCTCGGCTTGATGATTTAAACTTGTGATGCTTTGTACTGGGGGTTTTCTCCAATTTATACCGTTAGGAAGGTGAGACCATGCTGGACCATTTTGCTGAGCACGTTTTTCTGTTTCGAAACTGAGTAATTTGGCGATAGAACATGTCAATGCTTGTTGTTGATAATATTATCCATTTATTACATGTTTTGTTAACACTATGATGTAAACTAAATACCCGAGCAGGGGTATATCTTTCTATGGAATCAATACCATAGTTTGGAACTCGTTAACCCTTGAAAAATAGTCTCCAGTTATTTTTCGAACAAATCTCTTTTTTTGTGTTGTTATAACATCTAATCTGGCTGTTTTGATACCAAATCCTGACCTCCTGGCAATAACTGAACTTTTTTCAGTTATTTCCACCTGTTCGGAGCCCCTGAGGAAATTGTGGTATTTCAGATTTTACCAAATACATTTCAGACTCGAATATCCGAAGGCCTCGCAAAAATTTCACTTCGGATAATCGAATCACGAATAAAATAATTAGAGAATGACCCAAAAACAACTCTTAAAAATTTAGAACTTTTTATCGAACTTTTTTTTTAGAACTTTGGATTCCTGGAGTTTTTTTTTTAAAGTCCAATTTTCAGTTTTTGCTTTTTGGGTGTTTTTTAATACCCCTGACTCAAGGCGGTTTCAAAAACACCCAAAAAGCAAAAACTAAAAAAATTGTTTATTGGAACTTTAAAAAAAACCCCAGAAATCCAGGATGGCTGGCAAAATGGCGGTGATGACAAATAAAAAAGCATTTTTCAATTTAAAAGGCAATAAAATATTAAAATTTGAAGAAAACATTGTCGCAGTACTCAAATTTGAAGTTTAAATAAAAAAATAAAAATACGAAAAAACGTGTTTTTGGTCATGATTCGATTATCCAAAGTCCCATACAAACCATCGGATAATCGAAACATTGGATAACCGATGCTTCGGCTAATCGAGTCTGGACTCTATCTAAGAAACTATGGTAAATCATTTTACAATGAAACAAAGTCATTTGTTTTGGATCAAAATGACATATTAAAAATTGGTAAAATCGTTGAACTTTTTTTTTCTAAGTCTTAAATTTTGGTATTTTTGTGATTTTTTAGTTTTGTTAACCAAATTTCTTTGAAACAATGGGAAAATTTTGATCAATTTTATTTGTCAAGGTTAGTCGTTTTCCATTAAAATTAATTTGGTTAGGTTCAGCCCGTGAAGCCATGTAATCTGGCCCGCGCCGCTTTTCCAAATTAGTTCTATGACTGGCAATTAAGCCTGTTCATGAAATATTCATCATATCTACACATATTATAACAATAATTTTATAATGAACATGGACTTGTTTTTTTTGCTTATGCAATAAAATGTTTATATTTTTTGGATTTTGCCTATGTATTTTTTATGTTTTTGTTTGAAATTCAAGCCTTCTTTATGTTTGAAAAATATTCTTATTACAGTCGACTCTCTGGTTGTCAATATCGAGGAAGAGAATCATCAGTTTACAGAACGATGCAAAAAGAAGACTCGATTGAAAATATTTTTTTTCTTGATACCCAGCTATGGTAGAGAATCATGGCAACGTCCATCAAACAAAAACAAACTAATGTCAAACACCCTTCAAAGCTTCGTTTTGCCAAGAAAAATGTCTTTGCAAGCCATGAGAAAGTGAAATTATTGACAATCAGAAGAGATTTTTAATGCAAACAAAATCCAAGGAACCGTCGAGGAAGCGATCCTTCAAGCAAGGGAAAATATCGAGGAATGAAGATAATTGAAGTATGCAGATTGAAGGGACTGAAGAATTCATCGATAGATGGAGATTCATTGATATCGAGAAGATCGACAGCCAGAGAGTCGACTGTATTTCAATATGTAAATTATGTTTTCGATAAATGAGTAAGCAAAAAGTTATGTATTTTTTCAGATAAACTTTATAGTGATAAACTGCCCATGTTCGCATAAATGTCCCATATGCCACAGGAGCAAACTGAGAAAAAAACGCTAGGCAAGTTTGTCCCTAAGCTTGTCACTATAAGGCTACGTGATAAATTTTCACGAAAAAACTGGATTTCTTCCTGATTTCTAGAACAAAGTACTGGATGTTTAAGACTTTTCTGAAAGAGCACACGATTTTGAACCAAACTGCATCAATAACTCAAAGGTGGTGAAAATGCGTAGGGGACATTTATGCGATCAGGTGCAGTACAGTTTTATTTAAAAAATTTTGAGACATGAAATCAGGGAGCAAAAATATTTTTTTTATAAACTTCAATAGTTTAAAGAAATTTTAATAATAACTCTTAATAATAATAAATGTGTGTATACTTGGGCATCCCTGTCATAGACCAAGTACTTTTATTATCGAGTCATTTGGTAGTCTTGTTGAAACTTTTGGTGAAGTTGTATCCAGTTTCATTTTAATAAAAAAAATCAATTTTAGTATTTTCCAAATCAAGAATGAACTTCAGTATATTTAGGTTCATTTGAGTTTGTTTCTTTTATTTGTGAAATTTTGATTTTCAAAAAGACAAAACAATTGTTTTCGTGCACAATGCTTTTCCTGATCAATATGTGAAAAGGCCGTATAAGAATTCTGACAGCTGGAACGTTTTTGCAAATGTTGACAAAAGGTAAATAACTATTTAACACAAGGGGTAAGACAGTGAGAAACTGAGTGACTCATTTTCTCAAAGTTACTCAATGTGACTCAAAGTTACTCAATATCCCTCTTGAACGATTTTCCAATAGGTTACGGAATTTTTGAATATACATTTTTTGACAGGCGAGGCAGGCGAGCGAGTTTACAAACAAGTTGTACATAATTTCACGGCAAGATACTGCTCAACTTCCCAAAATTGGCCATTGTATTTGCTGCGGAATGGTCTGTTCCGGATTTCAATCCAGATGTTGTTACAAAAGAAAGATTCCGGCGTTGCGGCACGTAGCAGTTCTCGATTTTGTGGCATAGCTGGCACCCCC
Source organism: Culex quinquefasciatus (assembly GCF_015732765.1). Classification (NCBI taxonomy): domain Eukaryota; kingdom Metazoa; phylum Arthropoda; class Insecta; order Diptera; family Culicidae; genus Culex; species Culex quinquefasciatus. The sequence goes on along the minus strand of NC_051862.1, from coordinate 18,527,133 downwards.
TGCACGCTTGTAGAAGCTGCTGACCTTGTGCCAGAGTTCTTTAGCAGGGCTCAGCCGGCCGGATTTACCGCCCTTTCCGGTCCATTATCTCCAAAAACGGACCCGACAGAATGCCCTGCTCGCCTTCACCCTCGGTGTCAACAGCTGATGGCAAGATGGAATCGACCGAGGCCCTGTACAACGACGCTCGTTTCGAGGAAATCAAGAAGGAAGTCTCGTCCTACATCAAGAAGAACGGCTCCGTGGAACCGTCCACCAAGATGGCAAGGCTGACGGCAAGTACCTGCTTGAGACTATGGAGCATCCTGACGCCGACCTTCCCCACCGACAAGCCCCTGCATCTGCCCCTAAAGGACGCCAACAAAATCGATGCGAATTATCCCGGTATCGCCATCGTCTTCGCCCCGGTCAACCTGACCGCTGATGTCAAGTCCGTCGAAATGCACCAAGAAGCCAGAGGCCGTGCCCGGACTCAAAAAATCACCGCCCAGGTCATCATGCTGAACCACTTCGGTCAGATCTCCAACGGATACAACCCAGTACTGGAATGCCACACCGCTCACATTGCTTGCGAGTTCAGCGGGATCAAGGAGAAGGTCTTTCATCGTTCCGGCAAGTCCACCGAGGATTATCGAAAGTCCATCAAGTCTGATGATGACACTATCGTCTTCCTGATCCCACCCAAGCCCCTGTGGTAGCGGAAAAGGCCATCAAACAACATTCGATACTAGCGACCGCGAGGACAGTTCCCTTGAGTGAACCAGAAGTCGATCCGGTCATGTCCTTCGGGTACTTGCGAGTAATCAGCTATTGTCGAAGGAGCCAGACAAAACTAATAAAAAAAAGTGTTTATTTCTGCTTTTGCTTAGTTTTTTTTTAAATGTCGGTTTCACGAGCTTGTGGTAGTCGCGGGACAGTCCGGGGAACTTGATATCTACCATGTCCACCAGCACCCTACACATCTTCAGATCCTACTCCTTCGGATGACGATCCGCAGCTGCTCGGCGCAAACACAACTTTTTGTTTCGATTCCGGCGTGTGGGAGATGCCGTATTTTTATACAGATCTGGTCCTGTAAGGGGTAGGATCCATGATATCAGCCTTGGGTAGGATCAGTCTGCCGTAGGATGAGTATTGAAAGAGCGGGTGCTGCCTATACTGGTGGATGATGCTTTTTTCCTTGTCCTTGCCCTTTGACCTTTCTGCTCCGCAGACGCCTTAAATTGCTGCTAAGAATAAAACCGGAACCAATCGTCCGGCCTAAAACAAAGCAACAGTGAATTGTTCTATTTGCCGAAGTTAGTGGCGGCGGATTTGAGACCAAGCCGGAAGCATGCGAGATTACCGAAATGGAGGATGATTGTCGCACAGCTGCGATTTCGGCGGCCACTTCCTCCTGCCCTTTCTTCTGCGCTTCCGCTGCCCGTTTGTCCTTCGTCACAAACACCGGCCTTGCCTACAACGAAAGCGATTCCTTTTCCAAAGCCTCCAAAGCACTTATCGCCAGTTTTACCTCTATGTACCACCCCAGCAGTGCTCTCCTCCCTTTCGCTCAAAGTCCCGCTTGTTTTCTTCGACCTTGATCGCTTTCTGCCCGCGTCATGACCACAGTCCTCGCGATTTCCCCCCGACGGTGGAGGACCGTTGCCGTTTCCGACCGTGCAAAAAAAAGTTCTGACATTTCTAGACGTCACACCGACGTTTTTCTCAGGATGATTCATGTTAGGGTGGAAGAGCGTTAGTATAATAACATTATTTATTTAAGTATACTTATTAATATACTTAGGAAAAGTTCTAAGAGTTTCCAGCCTCTTGACCGGAACCAGATTTTTTTCATTTTTGGGGTTGGTTTTGTGTCTGTCAAAGTCAGTCGTCTCGGTCGTCTCTCTCTGGTGCCAAATGTCAGTGTCAAAATTCGTTACGTCGTTTGGGAGGATTGAAAAACTTTGAGTGGCTCAATGTTACTCAAAATTATTCAAACTTTCTCAATATTACTCTCTGTCCTACCCCTTGATTTAACAAAATTCGTGGTGATTAGAAGAAGCTACTTCGAATTTAGTGAAAAAGTTACCTAAAGCTTTTCAAGCAAAATAGTCAAACTGTTGAAATGCTTATTCACCTTTTTCATTTGTTTGTCCCGACTTATTTGAGTTATGCTTTAAAATGTTCAAACTGTGGTATCCTAAATAATAGTGTATTTTGAGTAAGCTGTGAGAAGCGTGTAGAGCTGCGCGTGTGGAGAGTAGAAGTTCAGTTGACGGACGAACGAATAAAGAGTCAGACGTTAGTTGGAGTGCGCGTTAAATTAATTAATTAATTAAGTGTATAATTTACAAGATATCACATTGGCGATCCTGCCATGACGATATGTTGTGATGTTTTGTAATCCTGGAGTGGAAAAGATTGGGAAATTAGCGGTCAGATTTGCGAGGCATGAGGCCAAAAGGAGCAGTCGAGAGAAGAATTTGTTTGTGTTCGTGTGACGCCGCATGGCTGCGTCGCTAGCAGCAGAAGGGCGGTTTTGTTGGTGGAGTGGACGTAGTTACGCGGAATTCGGTGAGATTGTTCCGATCATTGTTTTTTTTTTTTTGTTTATGTGTGGCGAGTGAGTTCTGAAACGTAAGTGTATGTGAGGGAATATTTGCTTGACGACTTGGCGCAGGGCTTGCTGCGTTGATTGTGTGTGCGTGTGCGCTTGGGTGCACAAGAGGTGTCAAATGACGTCACGATTGTAAACCCAGGGGGTTGCTAAGAGGCAGCCATCTTGGAGTTGAGATAAATGTAATGAAAACGCAGGGGGATGCTAGGTGGCAGCCATACTGTAGTTGGGATAAATGTTGCGAAGGATGCATAGGAAAAATGTATTACCAGACGAGTTCTTGATATTCTTATTGATACTTCTTTATGTCGCACAAAATAGGAAAATTCGCCTTATTACCATTTTAAACCTGTTTTTAATAACATAAATCATGGTATTATTATTAACCAAAAAAAACATTATTTTTTCAAAATTAGCAGTTGGACAAGATTTCGCCGTAATTTATGGTAACAAATTTAATCTCCTTTTGATTGATTTTCAGAGACATTTTGATATTTTAGATTTTTTTAATATTTTTTTTAGAAATTTGGATTTTAAGATTGTATGATTTCAGGATTTCGATAATTTTAAAAATTTTCGATTCTCAGATCTTCTTTTTAAATTTTTGGATTCGAAGATGGGAAGCGTCGCTAAGATTATTGATACATGAATGGGCTGTTAAAATTTGACGCAATCGGTTATCTGATCAACCAGGTTTTAATTATTTATCTTGGTTAAACACTAGGTTAAAATAAAACGTTGTATTATTCTTAAAATGCTTGTTTTAAAAATATTTTGACAAATTATCCCGTCGCTTAGAAACGACAGATTGTTTGTTTTTTTTTCATTAAATAATGATAACAATGATAAAAAAACTCATCCGACACAAAATTACTTTGACATTTTTCAATTCTTTAGTGGTAATTGATTGTTTATTTGTGACGAGAGCCTGTTAGTTTACAACTTTTTATCAGGTACTTTAAGATAGAAAACGGAGATAAATAAATCAACCAAATGGTTGAATAAATAAAGGGTTTAGTGGTATTTGCTAGGTTGCGCCGTTTATAAACGGCCCTAGACCGAACAAGTTGTATTGGTTGTTTTGTCTATAGTGTTGGGGGAATAGTGTGTTGAGCATTCTCAAAATAATCTTTGTTACGGAAGAGATGATTCCGGGTTCATCGATTGGATTTTGAAGTCAAAATGGAATGGAAACTTGAATCAAGATTCTTTAAAAAAAACAAATCTGCCACCTCCAAGCAATGCCAAGACGGTTGTCATAGTTCCATTCTAAATATAATAGTAAAAGAGAAATTATTAAACTGCAATGGAGTCATAAAACCAACTGATCTGATTCCTTTTGTTTTATTTAAATTGATATGACAACATTTTACATTGGATCTACTATGGATCCCTTTTTAACAAGCTGTCAAGCAAGTTCTTTCAAGTTATTTATTTTATCTATTATTATCTGTTTTTTTTTATCTAAATGATCAATATTATTAATTGATTAATATTATTAATTGATTTAAAAAAAAAATCCATTGCGTTCCTTCAAAGGACTCAAAAAAAAAATAGCAGTCGGATTTTAACTGTTTGAGCTTATCGTTAATTCTTAAATTTTCTACAGGACATAAACACTGATAGAGAAAAATGAATGATAAATGTAAAATAATGATAAAATGAGTGCAATATAATAACAGAAGGGTATAATCATGTGAATTTAGATGTTTATTATTTTACAACTAATTTTGTAATCAAAAGCAATGGAAAGGGAATGTGTTTATTATAATTGAAAATAAATTGATTTTTATTAACCACTCATGTGAGTGTAATTGTTGAAATAAAAAAAATCAATTTTATTATAAAGGAAGTGTTTGGATCTCGGTTTGGATTGTATTTTAATTTAATGAAGCTTAACTATCCTAGGTACAAGCAAAAGAGTTCCTGTAAAGTTGAGTCGGGTTTAGCCCAAGGCCAACTGCCGCAAAAGAGTTCCTGTAAAGTTGAGTCGGGTTTAGCCCAAAGCCAACTGCAGCAAACGATTGAGTCGAGTTTCAGCTCAAGGCCAATCATATGGACAAGTTGAGTCGGGTTTAGCCCAAGGCCAACTGCTGCAAAAGAGTTCCTGTAAAGTTGAGTCGGGTTTAGCCCAAGGCCAACTGCTGTAAAAGAGTTCCTGTAAAGTTGAGTCGGGTTCAGCCCAAGGCCAACTGCAGCAAAAGATTGAGTCGAGTTTCAGCTCAAGGCCAATCATATGGAAAAAAGTTGAGTCGGGTTTAGCCCAAGGCCAACTGCTGCAAAAGAGTTCCTGTAAAGTTGAGTCGGGTTTAGCCCAAGGCCAACTGCAGCAAACGATTGAGTCGAGTTTCAGCTCAAGGCCAATCATATGGAAAAAGTTGAGTCGGGTTTAGCCCAAGGCCAACTGCTGCAAAAGAGTTCCTGTAAAGTTGAGTCGGGTTTAGCCCAAGGCCAACTGCAGCAAACGATTGAGTCGAGTTTCAGCTCAAGGCCAATCATATGGAAAAAGTTGAGTCGGGTTTAGCCCAAGGCCAACTACTGCAATAGAGTTCCTAGAGTTGAGTTAGATAAACGACAAAAAAAAAATGTTTTAAAAGATAGAGATGAGTTTCAATTCAAAGAAAAACATAGATAAATATTAATCAAGATAAGTATAAGTGAAAAATAGGGGAACAGCATGTATTTTCATCGGACACCTAGTATTGGCATATCAGCATTTTGCCGTTAGTAGCTAAGTAACTTTTCATTTGTATCATTTGTAGTAATTTTCATTTGAATTCGTGATAAATAAACTAATGATGAGCAGCAGGTTTTGATAAAAGTCTTACAAAATAAGTTGTTTACATAATCTACATCGGCGAATTGGATGGAATAAGTATCGAATTTATAACCTGCCATTCATATAAGAAATTCCTCAAATCAATATTATGCAAAAAAAAATCGAAGGATAGTCATGTTTGGCCGTAAGAGAGGAAACTAAGCTTCAAATAACTTGTGACAGAAGAGTTAAGTGAAAGGAGCACAGACACAAACGGTTTTAGATAGTTGAGTTTTCGAGACGAGATTTGTCAGATTTGTCGAAAGGGGAAGGAAATGTTGCTCTCAGCCTAGAGTTTTGGTCGTAAGCTCAGTCCAGGTGTAGGAGTAGTCTCCTTGGGAAAATAACCTGCTTCGGTAGAGTCGCTAGCCGACAGTTTGACTCACAATCCAAAGTTCATCAGTTCGAATCCTGAGGTGGATGGCAGCTCAGGTGTAAAAATAAATTTGATTTGATTAACAGCATGGACAGGCGTTTTATTTGTATCTAGTGAATTGAAATTGTTGACACTCTAGCAAAGCCTACTTATTTAAAAGCATGGATAAATAAATGTTGCAATCATGAAATTAAAATTTAGAATCGCATTTTTCAAGTGATAGGAGTCTTTTGGTTTTTCTCTCGGTGGGAAGCGCAATGTAGGTAAGCAAAATTCATTGCCTGTTTTAAATGGATACCGTATTGTACTATAGAGGTTTTAATTGAGGTAAACTGCTGATTGCGATCTTGATTTGCGTTGCACTAATCGAGTTGATGTTTTTTTTTATTTGTTGTATAATCAATTCATTCCTTTTTTTTCTTTCTTTTGTTTCATTCGGAGGAGGATCAGGAATACATGGAAACACAACGTGTAGTGCATTTGGACGAATATGCAGGCGTGTGCTGAACGAGGACGGATCATCTGGCAAGCATTCCGGCCCTTGAGACAAGCAGTTGCAGATCAGTTTATAAACACCAAATTAGAAATTGTTGCTAAAATGTTATCATCTGATCGAAGTTTTGCTATTGTATTTAATATTCCATTATTTAAGCAAGGGGAGGATGTGGTATCCTAAATAATTGTATTTTGAGAAGCGTGTAGAGCTGCGCGTGTGGAGAGTATCCTAAATAATAGTGTATTTTGAGTAAGCTGTGAGAAGCGTGTAGAGCTGCGCGTGTGGAGAGTAGAAGTTCAGTTGACGGACGAACGAATAAAGAGTCAGACGTTAGTTGGAGTGCGCGTTAAATTAATTAATTAATTAAGTGTATAATTTACAAGATATCACACAAACCATGGCTTGAAAATTCAATTTTAAATATCTATCAAATTTTGAATCGCCTTGATTTAAGCATTATACCTAGATAGATAAACTTTGATTTTTAGACATTTCTTTGATTTTAGTCGACGTTTAACAAAAATAACAAGTTTTACCTAATCAACGCACTCTTCTCCTTTGTGTCAAGTCTTCAGAAAATCACCTCTTTTACGCTATCCGTTTCTTCTCCACCCGCTCTCCCCAAACCGACACGTGCTCTCCTCCCTGGTTTCTCCGTTCCGTCACGTTTTTCCAACCAAATGACCGGCGTTCCGTTGAGCACAACTCATGTGGGGTGCGGCTCTCTTTCCCACCGTAGAAAACATCCAACTGACCCCGGAGTGAGATGCAGTCAATGGACCGGAAAACGGGGGTTCGAGCACCCGGCCATTTGGAGACCCACGTTCTTTTACCCTAGCTGTCCTTCAGTCGGAGGACGAAAAACCCGTTGCACAACTAAAACAAACGGTTCGAGGTTCGAGCGAGAGAGAGCACCTAGATTTATGGCTGGCCAACGACGTGTCCTAATAGGTGGAAATTCCGGGACCCGTTTCGGTTGGACTCGTACGGCGACGGGGTTTCTTCCGGGTTGGGTTCGTTCAACGACGGTTTTATGACCAGTGTGTGGAGAACTTGGAGGACTACGGCAGGTTTTGCAAATAGAGAATTTTGCACAGCGGTAAATGTACTGAAACGAATCATCGTCCCTCTCCGGGCTAGGACGGAATTCCAGCAATGATGGTGGTTTTACGGTATGATGTTTGATTTGCAACGGAATCCTGCCACAGTTTTTGTGTGTGTGTGTACTTTTGGCACTAGAACTGAGTTTAGTTACCCGTAAAACAAACGAGTCCACCGAGAAGTGTTTGACTTGTTGGTTTCCGAAGCTAATCCATTTCCATTTTCCTCGCAAAATTTCGCCGATCCCACCTCCCCCATCGATTGTCCATTCGTCTTCATTAATGTGTCCGAATTCGGTTCCAAAGTTCCGCTGAAACACGAATGAATAATGACCAGGAAGCAACTCCCTCGGGTGCGGCCAGGAGCATCGTACTTGCGAAGCACTCCCAGCAGATCGTTCTGCTCCATCATAACCATAATGGGTCGGGGTGCTTCCCTCCGCTAGACAGCAGAAAGGAAAATACTTGGGAAAATGGGAAAGCTATTCGACGCTATGGCAGACCGTATTTCGCCTGAAGGAGCAATGTCTCGAAGGGCGTTCAATAAATCATATTTTTTGGGATATTAGCCTTGGGATACACGAGAGATTGTTGATTAATCCTGTTTATTTTAGAGTCACATTAAACGATAGATCAATAATTTGCAGATAGCACAACTAATTTACAGACAAATAGATATAAGCTTAAAAATTAATAATTCTACGAAGCATTTCTACTTTAAGGTTTAGTTTTTTTGTAAATTCTATTTTTCATTGCATCAAGCAAAATTCCAAGTCATCAATCAAAATCACTGGCAGAGATTCAATTATTTCTCCCTTATTCTTGGAACGCACCATGTTCTTCTAACAAGTCGTGGCGTCATCAATTCCACTCCACATTTCAAAAAAGATTTTCCTTTCTCCTTTTCTTACGTCATACAACCATGATTGTCGCTTATGACTTTCATTTTTATACGCGTTCACACAGTCATGTTCCGTAAGGCCAGTCCCGTTTGTGAAATCGCCAAACCACCTCTCCCCTCCACAGCCTCACTTCCGATTACGGAACAGATTGAAATTGGAAACCGGGAGCACCACCAACAGCTGTGGAGGAGAGGTGGGAGAAGCCAATTTTGGCTTTTTCATTCATCTTTATTAAAGTGTTGGGAACCTTTTGATCAGGAATTTTGTATAAGAGATTTTAATATCTTGTAATTGATTTTATCCTGAAACCAATTTATGTCAAAATTCAACATGTATCTACCAAAAATAAACTCTGACACTACCACGGATACCCGCAAAACCTAATTAATTTGGATTGGTCTCCCAGAGCTAATCTGACAGTTGCTGTCAATGAGTAAAGCCACACACCCACCCTTTTCAGTTTTAATCCTTCTCTTTATCCTCGAGATCGTGTTTATTTTTAGCTAAGCTCTCCGCTTTCATTTCACAAATGATTGGTGCACGTTTTCGCGAAAAGCTTCTGAATTTAAGCTTCGTTCACAACAAAATATTTAATAAGGATATTTTTCATGATATTTTTTTCAATTATATTTTTTAATCTTCAATCTTTGTTACTCTTTGTCATTTTTTGTTTACTTTTTATGTTTTATAAAGGCCGTTGCAATTTTTTTCGAAGTTTATGTCGTCCCTCCAAAATTGTTCCGAAAAATCAGGGGGCAAAAATATATGTTTTTCAAAAAACTTGAAAATATCAAGAAGTCTTGTCAACTGGAAACAGTCTAAAATGTCTTATTCTGCATTGATAATCATAATCAGCATTTTTGAGCTCGTTTAAAAATATTTTGAACTTTTATGGAATTACATTGTAAATAACCGCAAAAAACTTTTTTTCTCGCATAAATAAAATTTTCGTTAATACTTTGAAATTTTGGAAACTTATTATTGCAAAACAACTGGACAGATGTGTAATGCATTTTAAAACACTTGTTTCATTCAAATCTTGAAACCGTGGCCTGTAATTTGAATTTTCTAACTTTTTTATTTTTTTGCCCCTTCCTCAACTTTGGTCAGAGTCGAAGGACATAAACTCCAAAAAATATTTGCAATGACCTTGTTGGATTTAATTGATATTTTTTATCTTTTTGTTTGTAGTTTGTTTCCACTTAATTTGGGCTAGTAAATTTTTACGGCTAAAATATCGAAATTTTGCGACATGACAATTATAAAACATTGGAATTTTACGGTACTCTAAAAACTGCTCAAAATATACTTAAAAATGAGTTTTTTTTTTCATAATTAAGAACAGAAAAAAATCTAAAAGATTCAAAATAAAACGCTAGGCACAAATTATTAATTAGAACAAAGTTGTATTAGATGTCCATAAATAAAATTTATGCAAGGGTCCTGATTGCTCAAAATCAACCACTCCATTCGCGAGTACAAATAGCAGGCGACGCGATACTGACTGATGAATTCCTACTGTTTGTCACTTTGAAACCATTCGCTCCCGAACACTCTCTTTTCTACTCTCCTTCTCTCTCTGATCGGCTCAGTCTCCGAACGGCTCAGGCAGGCCGAACGTCGCCGATCACTCTGAACTGAAAACATTTTTTCTCTGATGCGCTGCGTTATACTCATTGATTTGGGTTGCATAAAATCAATGTTATCAATTAAATTGTGCATTCATTTTGATTTCATAACATTATAGACACCATTCAAAGAAACTTCCACCAAGAAAAAATCAAATTGATGGCAAACTGAGGGCGGGAAAACAAAAAGACTGCCGTGCTGGCGTTTTGTGAGAATGGCTCTTCGCTGAGCATGGTAGTGTGTGAGTGTTATCGAGCGACGGAGTAGGCAAAAAATTTCACGATGTATTTGTTCACTGAGTGAACAGTTCGCGCCACTCGCTGACTGCTTGCGAGTATCATTCGCTCATGAATGCTAGCGGGTTAGAATAGGCGACGAATGGATAGGCGATGAGTGAGTGGTTTCTGTTCATTGAACCGAATATCAGGACCCTTGAATTTATGATTCAACTATTTTATTTTTATTTACGATTAAGAAATTTAATTTGCTAAAATATTTCCAAACGGAAGCACATCATCAAATCCATCACAAATAAAATCAGTGAAATAAAAGTAATACAATTTTGTTTGCTTGCCTAAATTTCACCGGTTGGGAAATTTAAAAGCAGTAATAAATATTTATTGATAATTAAAAAAAAATGCAATGTGCTAATAAAATTATATTTAGAGATGTATTGTATTATAAATCAATTGCATAAAAGGTATGATTTGTAATCTAAATGTTATTTTTGATATTTTATATGTTTTCTTGTAAGCCTTACATTAAATGCATTTTTATATTTAAATTTGACATTTAAAAAGAGCCTAAACCGAAAAAAAGTTCTCCGATCAGGCTCAAAATTTTTCTGGGTGTTTCTTGACTAAAAAAATTAGACCCGTATTTTTTTGTTTGGCCATTAGGGTGACCTACATCGTGCTAGGGTTGTTCGAAAAATGGCAATTTTCGTCATTTTTCGCAAAATCCACTTTTTTCAAAAAATCATATCCCTGCGCCATTTCATCCGATTTTAGCAGTCACAGACGCAAAAGAAAGGTGATTGGTTTGGCTATTTGAGAAAAATAGTAAGAAGTTTCAAAAATCTAGCTCAACATTTGAAAAAGTCGTATGAAAACTTAAAATTGCGTTTTGACCGTGTCTGGACCAGAGAGCCTATGTCTGAAAATATTTTTATCGGATTCCTCGGAAAATTTCACATAACTTATAAAAAAATTGGCGATGTCGAACCGTACGTTTCCGAGATATGATTTTTTGAAAATAAAACTGAGTTCAAATTTGTTCACTAAAACTGCGATAGCTCGAAAATTTCAGCGATGACCAATACATGTTAGGCTGGGTGCTGAATAGTGGTTTGCAAAACGGCCTCAATTTCGAACTGTCAAAGTGGAACCAATTCACTGTTCGCCAAAAGTAGAGAGTATTGTAATCGATCATTAAAAATTGCTTTTTTCTTATTTTTTTAAAGAATGAAAAATGTGTGGCTTTTGAGGACATTGAGTTGAAGTCAAGAAATTTTAAAAGTTGAAAGCAAAATCGTTTTTTTTATAATTATGAATGGAAGATGTTTATGGAGTCGATGCTTCCATCCAGATGCTGTCTTTACTATTTAATTCCGTTTGAAACACCTACTGGTTTAGTGAAAATCTTCTCAGTTTGTTGAATCAGCTTCGCTAAAATAGGCGATGTTTTTTCGCAGGACCAGGAAGCTCCAAAATCTGTCAGGAAATTTATCTGCGACATCGCAGAATGACACTCTCGCCGCAGTTCTTCGTCACCCGTACAGAAGAAAAACCTCTTCAAACCGATCAAAACTTGAAAACACACACAATTCTCCAGCAAAAAATGACAAAAAACTAGACCAAATAAAATGCATACTATGGATTGTAAAACAGCTCATTTACCAGTAAGAAAAATGCTTGTGATTGAACAGCCTCCTACCTTCTCTATTCAGCGCCCAGATGTTAGGGTACCACAGTTGCATAATTGCGATTACGGCTCTTTTCAAATGGAATTGCTTTAAAAATAAAAATAAACTAGACTACCTCAATTGCGTAGAATATTCTAATGAACAATATCTCCAAAAAATAGTTATAAATCTGTGTTGCGACCAACATGATTTTTGTACCACCCTAATATTCAACGTTTGTTTTTGTACTCTTCATTTCTATCTTCTACTCTGTACAGTTCTTTTCAATAAAGTGTTGAGTAACACCGCGACCACCGCCTAGATCGGTCGGTCTGAACAAATCTATTGTTTCATTTGTGCACCGAAATCTGCTGCTCGTGTTTTGCTGGGACAATCCGCGGGTCGGGGTCCTTCTGCGTCGGCCACCTGGCCGAACATTGGTGCCGTGACCAGGATAAAACACAACGTAGCCCACGGATTCGTCGCCAGAAACCTGCCTCATGGACCACCATCTTCGTCATCGGGATCGATACCAGCCGCCATCGCTCAAGGTTCGGACATCAAGAACTTCCAGCTACAGCAACCAGGCCTACCAGCAGTTTTGTAGCATTTCTTGGGGCAAATTTTGGACCAAGGGGCATTCTTTGTCCTTCCCCAGCTACCGCGGTTCGGCAGTCTACAAGCAGCCGCGTAGCTGACCACTCGGTAGGGCAGTCTCATCTGCAGCCGATGGCAGGGTTCAAATTGTGCCAGAGTTCAGCGAAGTGTCAACGATGATCCGGAATACTGACGTGGCTCTCAGGTTCGCGCTATCACTCGAGGAGATATGCTGAGCATGGTTCAACGGTAGCAGTAGAGGACGGTGTTCCCGTCGAGTGTACTCCATTTTGTTTAAAAACATTCGTTTTTGGTGGGGAGTATGTTGCGACCAACATGATTTTTGTACCACCCTAATATTCAACGTTTGTTTTTGTACTCTTCATTTCTATCTTCTACTCTGTACAGTTCTTTTCAATAAAGTGTTGAGTAACACCGCGACCACCGCCTAGATCGGTCGGTCTGAACAAATCTATTGTTTCATTTGTGCACCGAAATCTGCTGCTCGTGTTTTGCTGGGACAATCCGCGGGTCGGGGTCCTTCTGCGTCGGCCACCTGGCCGAACAATCTGACATGGATTTTTTTTTAATTTTGAAGATTCTTTCAAAAATGCTTGTTAAAAATCTTGTGAAGTGTTTGAATTAAAAAAATGAGGCTTAAATGCCCTGAGAAGTAATTAATAAATTGAATATTTCGAATTTCGGGGCATTTTATGGTATTTACCGAATTTCACGGCCACGAGCAAATTTCACGGATTAATGTCATTGTAGATTTTGATGTTGGGCACATTTGTTTGCGTATTGCGTCGGTGATTTAATAATTGCTTGTTTTATATTTTTTCATATTTTTTTTTTTCGTTTTATGTTCATACATTTTCGTTCATCTGTTTTTATTCCATTTGGGTGTCATTCTAAAAGGTGCTTAAGCAAACAATTTTTCCTGGAAGCTTCGCAATGTTGTTGGCTGTCCCGCCTGAAGGCACACAATCATGAGGTTGAGGAAGAATTAGTATCACTTTTTGCAGACAGAACGGGGACAACACGGTTACGACTCACAGTCTAAAGTGAGGATTATCTTCAATTAATAGTGATAATTTAGAGACGGGTGGTGTTGCATGGTTTGGTACAGAATTTGTGGCTCTTAAAAGTTTTCAGAGAGGCTTAAAATAGAGTGGTTTGTTAAGCCTGTTTAATCTTCTGTTACTCCAAATTAAACGATGATTAGTACTGATATAACTTAAATGGTTTCAACGAACTGAAGCCTGACATATTTTTGAATACTTACAGAAAATAATAAGAAATTCATTGTTAAACTAACTGTAAATTACTCGAAATATTTTCATTTTTTATTTTTTATAAATAATTTCAATTTTTTTTTCACTCCAAAATTGTGATACTTACAGACTTAATCCTGCAACAATCTGAATGTAAAAATAGTCAAACTTAATTGTACATTGTTTTGTAGACACTACAATAGGAGATAAGCAAAAAGTTGTATTGCTAGTTCTCGTAGTATAGAAGATACTAAAATGTGTAACATATCAGTATATCAGCAAATCAAAAGAGAGGCCAAAAACAAGAACATATATCTATTAATTTTATTTTTTCATAGAACACTTAATCCTACTTATTGGACCAAATATTCCCGCACAAACACCCCATCATTAGAGGGAAATTTATTCCGTTCGCAAGTGATGTATGCTCGCGAAAACGATGTCGTTAGGAAACTAAAGACTAAACAAGAAAATAAGCTCGATTTCGTCCCTCCAAGCAGCACCAGCAAATCTGTATATATTTTTTTTTTATTCTGAAAACACCTCCGAGGCCAAATCAAGGCGCCTTTCTTGCGGACGGGAGGTCGTGTGGTGAAGAGGATAAATAATTCATCGGTGTCATTTGTAATTCAACGACCTACCCTGTGGGGGAAGCTGCTTTCCGGAGGAAACTGACACTTTTTTTTGCTCCTGGGAATCTGGGAACCGGAACGGAGGTCGAATTCTTTGTCTTGACCTGGGGAGTGGAGGCGAGTGTTTTTTTTTTTCGAAGGAACAAGTTGTAAATGAGTTTTTTCTGTGCAAAATTCTGTTGGAGGAAAATTAATGCGGAAAAGTTTGAATAAGTATGCAGTATAACTTAAATAGTTTTCAGTTAATTAAAGTTTCCCGTGAGAAAGCATTTTTTCCATTGGAACTGAATTTAACTGAATATGAAACTTCAAAGTCATTGTCACCCCTGTGTTTCATGGTTGCATTTTTTTTTTTTTCAAGTCATCTGGTTACACATTTTATTTCATCGGTTTGATAATTTAATGACTTTCTCTTTTCCTTTTAATTTTTAAACGAAAAAACTTTATGACGCCACCTATGGTGCACATGCCGGTGAAAATAATTATTCCATCATCAGCTATCATCCAGGGTAAAATAAATTCCTCTGTGCAGAGTTTTCTCATCTTACTACGTTGAAACGGAAGAGAAAAAAGGTGGAAAAGACTTCCGTTTTGTTTTGCGATGCAGCTTTTTGTTATAGTTGAGAAACGTTTAAATTGTGAGAATGAGAATAAATTTTTTTTGAATGGTTCATATGTTTTTGCAATGAGGCTTCTCGAAATAAAAAAATAAAATTAAAGTGAAATTTCACTTTTTTCAATTATGCAAACCAAACATTTTCGTGAAAAGCTCAAAACGGGAAAGCATGAGAAATTTCGTTCTCCATAAAAAAGTGCAATCAAAGCCAAACCTAACAAAAATGTAACAAATTTCGCAATAAACCTCATGCTGAGAGAGAAACTCGGCAGTCCGGCTCGTAATTTGTTTGAGCTTTAGCTGCTCTGCCAAACAACGCATGCTGGCCTGGCACGCCAACGCCATGTGGTCGTCCTTTTCTGTGCTAAATGATATTGGAAAAATAAATCAACTTTTCTTCTAGAGCTGTGGGGGTGGTGGAGGAAGATGAAAGCAAACGGAAAATTCATCAACCATTTTTGGAGGACATTTGGAAATTCGTTGGAGGGTGTTGTGATATCAAAGGTGACTCCCTCCCTCCCTTGAGATAAAATAAAATTTAACTTCAATCGAGTTGAAATATATTCATCAACCCATTACACCCAATTCCAGCAATTCCAGCTCAAATCAGAGTTTTTCTGGTACTTTTGTTCCCGACCCTCTCCGATTTCAATGAAACTTTTTAGACATGTTATCATAGGCCTATATAAGCCATTTTTGTGTACATGGAGCCAGTTGCACTCGATAATGACACTTGAGAAGGGCGAAAGAGTTTTTACTATTTTTGTATTTTGTAATTTAAATATAGCTGTATCTCGAAGCAGTTGCATCGTATCAAAAAGGGGTCAAAGACAAACTTGTAGGAAATTAGACGGGCTTTTTGAAAAAAAAAATCAATGCAAGAAAATACCACACCAATTCTATGAGATTTTGTAATTTTTATGTTTAAAATTTAAATTTTAAGGTGGTGTCACGATTTTTTTTCGTTCAAAATTTTTGTTAAAATAGTTTAAAAGACTCACGAAAAATGCTCCTAAAAAATAGAAAAATCATTTACTAAAACTTTTTTTTTAAAGTTGTCTAAAAGTCAGAATTTTGAAAATCCGATAGTGAGAATCGATTCCCCAAACAATTTTACATAAAATCTCCATTATGACCATTGTCCTATGTCCAATCCTTGTGAAGATCAGTGGTTTTAAAAATAAAAATGTTGAAAAAATAGGTTTTTTTTTGTTTTTTTTCTTTGCACACTCAGATTACAGTTATGCCTCGGTTAAGCACTGCATATGGGGGATGCAAAACCGAGGCGTGCATAACTGAGGCACAGGGCTTATGGGATTTTGGCTATACAGGAGATGAGGCTATAATCTTAGGAAAAAGCTTCCAAACCTTTATTTTTTCTTGAAAACAAATCTCAAAATTGTTGTTTTTTTTTCAATACCGGTATCAAATAACCAAGATTCTGAATACACTCAAAAGATATAACACACATTTTTTAAAATTCTCAAAATTTCATCAAAACGACGTATTTTTGGAAAAAATACTCAAATTTTCAGTATTTTACAATACGTTTATCAAATGATCGTATTTTTTTCATGCATTTCGATAGTAATAATATTTTTTTGTAAAATACCTAAATTTTTGACAACACTTCGTATTTTCGAAATATTCTTAAAATTTCAGTATTTTACAGTATGGATATTTTTTTCATTTATTTCAATAGCAAATTTTTTTCCAGAAATACTTATTTTTTTCACAAAACTACATAATTTTGAAAAAATATTAAAATTTCTTTGTTTTTTTTTTTTAAATTGGCATCATAAAATGATTAGGAATTTTTCATACATTTCGATGGATTTTTTTTTGGAAAATACTCTAAATTATCACAAAACAACCTACTTTTGGAAAAAATAGTATAAATTTCAGTTGTTGTTATATTGAATGGTCGGACTTAAAAAAAACTGAAATTTTTATTATTTTTTTTTCAGGTTAATTTTATGAAAATTTCCAGTTTCAAACATTTTGTGTTATTATTTTTGGAAAGTATGAAGTAATCTCGATCATTTGATACTCATACTATAAAAATTCTGAATTTAGTGTGTATTTGTTTTATTTTTTTTAATGTACAAAAAAATCCCGATCATTTGATACCCATATTGTAAAATACTGAAATTTGGTTTAACTTTTTTCAAAAATAAATAGTTTTGTGAAAATTATGAGTAATTTACAAAAAATATTATTGCTTTTGAAATGTATGAAAAATGTCCGATCATTTGATACCCATATTGTAAAAATCTGAAATTTTGTGTATTTTTTGAAAACTCGTAATTATGTGAAATTTTTTAATATTTTACAATAAATATTATTACTATCGAAATGTATGGAAATCATCAGATCATGTGGTACCAATATCGTTAAATACTGATATTTTAAGTATTTTTTTCGAAAATGCTTTGTTCTGTGAAAATTTTATGTATTTTACAAAAAAAATTATTAGTATAGAAATGTGTGAAAAATATCCGATCATTTGCTACCCATATTGTAAAATACTGAAATTTTGTGTATTTTTTTTTCAAAAAAAAACGTTGTTTTGTGAAAATTTAGAGTATTTTCAAAAATTTGTAAAATAATTTTCGAAATGTAAGAAAAATTCCGATTATTGAATACCCAAATAGAAAAAATCAATAATATTGATTATTTTTTCGAGATAAATTGCATTTTCAAATAAAGGAAAAATACGTATTTTTTCATGCAATTATAATTGGAATAAATAGCTGACATCATCCCGATTCCAAACCACTATATTTATTTTAAGTTTGGATAAGTTTTCATAGGATTATTGCCAATGTCTCCCATATAACCAACATCCCATAAGCTCTGTGCTTCAGTTAAGCACTGGGCCGTGCTTAACCGAGGCAACTGCACGAATCATAACCTGGGCAGTGCAAAACCGAGGCCTGCAAAACCGGGGCGTGACTGTATTTACCAAATTCGGTAGATATAAAATCGGTAATGTTTAAATCGGTAACCTTCCCTCCACCCCCAGTCAAAATGGACACAATTTATCGAATTCCGGTTGTACGGTGGACAATAATGAACTTTATTACCGAATTTCGGTAAGTTTTTAACGAATTTGCTTCAGCAGTTGAAAATTTAGTGAACTTTTCTGAATTCGGTAAAAAAAACCTTTGTTTGTAATCATAGCAAAAATCATTAGGGCCGTTGCAAATATTTATCAAAGTTTATGTCGCTCCCCACTTCAAAGTTGGCCTGAATAATCAGGGGGCAAAAAAATTTTTTTTAAAGACTTCAAAATTTTAATGACATCTAAAGTTTAATCCAGTTAAAATGCATTTTCCCGCGTTTATAATCATATTAAGCATGTTTGAACTCCGTTGAAAATATTTTAAATTTTCATGAAATACCAATGTACAGTCCCACGAAAAGATTTTTTTTGCGAAAAAAAAATCCGTCAATACCTCGATATTTTCAAAACTTATTATTGGAAAGCAACTGTACGCCTGTACACTTTTTTCATCGAAATGTTGAAGCCAAGGCTTGTAATTTTGCAGTGGCCTAAATAAAAAAATAATGATTTTATCTCATGAAAGGGACCGATTTCATTTAACATAATCAGTGAAGAAGTTTGGAATATAGAAAAAAATTATGAATTGAAAAGAATCTTAAAATTAAAAATCTAACAGGACAATCATTTTAAGATTGGACATTTGAATAAATTTGAATGACCTAAATGTGTGAACCAAACATTGAATGAACTAGTTTTGCATTTTTGAGTGTTTTGCCACTAGAAAATAATTTTGTCTTATTTTTTTTCTGATTTGGATTGATTTGGGGACACCGTGGAGATTTTCCCTTGTCCCCTTAAAAAAGTAGAGCATCAACACTTCTCGTCTTCCGAATCCCTTTCATTGTTACTGGTGCGCGGTGGAGATGGGAGCGTCCGGCAATGCACGGCTATCATGGTGTTGAGAGTCTGGTTCAGGTGGAGTTGGTTCATTTATCAATTCCTAGGCAACTTGGACTTAGACAATCGTCACTTAACATGGCGAAATTCAGTCTGCAATTCGCTAAAATCATCTTCTCCTAGCGAAGCGATTGATTTGATTTGGTGTCTGAATTTTGTATTTGAAATGATTTTGGGGATTTTTGCTGTTAATAAACGTTTAGCTTATAATTTATTTTTCTTGTTAAATTTATGTAAGGTTGGGTGCTCTTTTAATTTGAATTGGCAAAAAATACATCGAAAAAATGGTTATGGTGAATCTGGAAATGGTAACAGACTTTATGAAACAAAAAACTTTAATTTTACAAATTGTTGAGGTAAACTTGCTCAAAAGTGGTTATGTTCAACCAAGTTTTCCGTTTTTTTTTTTCATTTTTTTCTGTGTGGATATCATTGTATTTAGGACATTTTCCCATTAAATTGAGGATGACGTCCAAACAATCACCTATTATTCTCTTATTATTATGAATTTTGGGAAGACCGCACAATTTTGTACATTTCTTTCTTAGATGTCATGATGGACCTTATTCTTTTTAGTGTTGTTTTGTTGAATTGAAATCATTATGGGATATTTGAGCATTCTAATTTTAAATTTATTTATAAAGCACTGTTTTTGTGTTTTATTTTGCTTCGTAAATTTGGATTTCTACTCCATATAGAGTAGTAAGGCCAGATTTTTTACCAAAAAATCCTCAAAAAAATATAAATTGACTCAATTTCAATTTTAATATGAGTGAGAATGTTATTTTTTGTTAGCCAAAACGCCATGAATGTTTCGTACGGATTGAGCACCCTTATTATACCCAAAAACCAGAAGTAAATATTACCTATCTCGTTTACTCGTTTATGTTGTTTGCAATGTGCAAAGAATTTTTGTTCAACTTTTCCCATACTTGAATTGAACGATTTTTCACAAGTGGAGTTTTCCCCCATCATACGTGAACAATAATTTACTGCAGGAAATGCAACTATCAAGTGAGTTCAGTCGAGTGGGTTAAGGATTGAAAAATGTTAACGATGCAGGAAATGTGAATGAAAATTCAATTGGCACTTCATATCCCCTTTTGACTGGAAATCATTTTGCTTGTGGCAGTAGAACGCTTAACATCTTAACATTTTGCTATTTTAAAGTTATGCCCAGAAGAATGTCATTTCACAAGATTCATTTGCAATTCCGTCAGGTTCACATAATAACGCAAATTACGTTGAAATTTTAGCTTACCTTGATCTATTTTCAGTAATTGATGAGCTTAATAGTAATAAACATGAATCATGACGTAAAAATCAAATCAATTTAACTTTTATATTTTTCAATTTCAACCTTCAAGTCACCCAAAAACAACCCATAAGTAGGGAACAATGCTCTCACAAAGCAACAATCCAACATTCGCAAACAAATTTGCAAGTTCTGTCGCGTTCCTTAAGTGAGTGTACCAAGTAGAGAAAAAGAATTCCCACCCTTCGTACCCGTAACTTTTTCACCCCGATCTGGGCAAAGAACTTCAACAACGTTTGCTGTTTTTGCACCCTCCAGAACAAGAAGGAAGCAGTCAAACAGGAAAAGTTTCATTACATAACACGTTGCAGGCATATCTTGGGAAAATACTTTCACGTTCTGAGAGAACACAACTTTGCACACACGCACGCGGAAACATGCTCCCGGAAAAATAATGTTCACTTCTGGTTCTTGGGAAAAGTTTTTGGAACTGTCCAGGTGGGTGAGTTTTTTGTTGTATGAAATGTCTCAATTAGTGAATTTAGTATATTTTAAAGTATGTTGGACACTAATTTAAAAATAATATTGTTACCAAACACAAAACACCAAAAACTAACTGAAGAAAATCAAATTAATTCGAAGAACCATGCACCTCCATTGAAGTATTGGTTTATTATGAATCTCATGGAGACTCATGGTAATTCAAAATGTAGAGTTGGATTGAATAAGCCTAGATTTTTTCCAATTAATTATTTTTTGAAATAAAGGAATTGTACTGTAAATTTGGATTTGATTTTTATCAACTTAAAAAAAAAATCTGGTTTGTTCCAGTTATTGCAGTTATCCAGGGCAGCAACATTTTGGTATATTTTTATCTAAGCTTAAAATCAATCTAAAAACTACTGTTTGAATAAAATTTAATTTTTAAGTAGAATATTGTACAAAACGTAAAGCTACTTCGTTTTACAATACCAACAAACAAGACAGCAGTGATAAACCTGCGGATTTAAACCTTCAACCTGGCCCAGCGGTGTGCCCATTCCAAGGTGGAGAACATTTTTAATTATACTTTACACTCTTTGGTGAATTTAAGGCCGCACTCCTTTATCCGACCGGAAAATTGGGAAATTTATGACTAAAAATCCCTCCACATTCACCGTTGCTCGTTCGCCCAAACTACCTCAAACTTGGCTCCGGAGCAGCTTCGCAGCGAGGTGCCTATGAGCCACATTCTATGGTGAGGTAAGAAGCGATTTTAATATTAACAACTTTTGTCCTGCACATGGCAGAGATTTATGAGGTTCGTGGGCAGCACCCACCACCACACACCTCGATCCCGTTCAATTTTCACCATCTTGTTGCTTTCAGGTCTCTCGTTCCTTTCCGGTAAGGGCAAGCCACGTGACAAGCTTGTTCCAGAAAAAAAAACTTTTCCAATATTGCCACTTTGGTCTTGGAATATGCACTAAAAAGAAAAGACTGGCTAAGAGGGGTGGGTTTAAGCCAGGAACGATGATCAAACAGCAGGAATAAATTGCATGGTAAACAACGTTCCGGGATTGCTGCTCCAGTAAGAAGAACTTTGTCGTTCGCCAGGACTTTCTCTCTATAAACTAAATCTTGCGATGGACAGGTCATCGTTGGAGTTCCGTTGATTGGATGGGTTTGCGAAGAAAAGATTTCAATTTTCCATAACTCTTAAGCTTCTGTGCTGACGGGTATTGACTTTGTAATTACAGCAGGTTTGATTAAAATTTAACCCAAGATTCCATGGAACGAAATAAAAGTTATGTGCTTGGTTAATCACAAAAGTAACAAATATCCCTTACGCAAAAAATAAATTATTTTAAAAAATATGTATGCATGATTCAAACAAAATTTTGCAATGAATCAAACTTGAATTTTCTCAAATCAACAAAAGTCTTATGATGTTATGAAAAACTGCGCTGATTCAAACCTTTTTTTTTAATTCAACAAAATGTTGCCTTATTTTCTTTCGTGCTTCAATCGCAACCTTAATTATCCGATGTGATTTATGGATGGCCTCTATCACTGATATCACAAATAGTCCATTTTGATCTTACTTTTGTGCCGAAAATCTGTAACTTTTAACAAAATTTTCTGATTAACGAATCTTTAGAAAAAATAGGTTCACGAAAAAATGCCGATTTTTTTCATTTGCTAATTTTTTCAAAAAAAAAAATCAATTTTCTAAAATTGGCCTTTTTTTATTTTTTAAATTTTTGTCTTGTTTTAGGGGATAAAAACCGCAACTTTCAAAAATTTTGCGGCCTTGTTGTGTTTTTTTTGAAAAAAAGGTGCAGGTGGTTATGTTACACATGACCAGTATGACAAAGAACTTTGCAAGATGGTTGTTGAAATTTTCGATTACATTGTCTGGTCCAAATTTCCCAAGATTCACTAGATTCATAATTACCATAAAAATTGATACCCATTTTGCCCCTACTCTTATGGTTCGGCAAATGTCCCCCCATCGGAACATCACCGTGGCCTCCGGCCACTTTGGATTGTGGCCACTTCTGCTGAAATGTCAAATTTCATATCTAGTATCAAAAATCATAAAGTTTAATACCCATATTGCCTCAACTCTTATGGTTCGGCAAATGTCCTCCCATCGGAACATCCCCGGGGCCTCCGGCCACTTCGGTTTGTGGCCACTGCTGCTGAAATGTCAAATTTCATATCCAGTATCAAAAATCATAAAGTTTGATACCCATATTGCCCCTACTTTTATGGTTCGGCAAATGTCCCCCCATCGGAACATCCCCGGGCCTCCGGCCACTCCTGATTGTGGCCACTACTGCCGAAATGTCAAATTTCATATCCAGTATCAAAAACCATAAAGTTTGATACCCATATTGCCCCTACTCTTATGGTTCGGCATATGTCCTCCCATCGGAACATCCGCGGGGCCTCCGGCCACTCCGGATTGTGGCCACTACTGCCGAAATGTCAAATTTCATGTCCAATATCAAAAACCATAAAGTTTGATACCCATATTGTCCCAACTCTTACGGTCCGGCAAATGTCCCCCCATCGGAACATCCCCGGGGCCTCCGGCCACTCCGGATTGTGGCCACTACTGCCGAAATGTCAAATTTCATGTCCAGTATTAAAAACTATAAAGTTTGATACCCATATTGCCCCAACTCTTACGGTCCGGAAAATGTCCCCCCCATCGGAACATCCCCGGGGCCTCCGGCACTCCGGATTGTGGCCACTACTGCCGAAATGTCAAATTTCATGTCCAGTATCAAAAACCATAAAGTTTGACACCCATATTGCCCCAACTCTTACGGTCCGCCAAATGTCCCCCCATCGGAACATCCGCGGGGCCTCCGGCCACTCCGGATTGTGACCACTACTGCCGAAATGTTAAATTTCACATTCAGTATCAAAAACCATATAGTTTGATACCCATATTGCCCCAACTCTTACGGTCTGGAAAATGTCCCCCAATCGGAACATCCGCGGGGCCTCCGGCCACTCCGGTTTATGGCCACTACTGCCGAAATGGCAAATTACATATTCAGTATCAAAAACCATAATGTTTGATACCCATATTGCCCCTACTCTTATGGTTCGGCATATGTCCCCCCATCAGAACATCCTCGGGGCCTCCGGCCACTCCGGATTGTGGCCACTACTGCCGAAATGTCAAATTTCATGTCCAGTATCAAAAACCATAAGGTTTGATACCCATATTACCCCAACTCTTATAGTCCGGCAAATGTCCCCCCATCGGAACATCCGCAGGGCCTCCGGCCACTCCGGATTGTGGCCACTACTGCCGAAATGTCAAATTTCATGTCCAGTATTAAAAACTATAAAGTTTGATACCCATATTGCCCCAACTCTTACGGTCCGGAAAATGTCCCCCCCATCGGAACATCCCCGGGGCCTCCGGCACTCCGGATTGTGGGCACTACTGCCGAAATGTCAAATTTCATATCCAGTATCAAAAACCATAATGTTTGATACCCATATTGCCCCTACTCTGATGGTTCGGCAAATGTCCCCCCATCGGAACATCCCCGGGGCCTCCGGCCACTCCGGTTTATGGCCACTACTGCCGAAATGGCAAATTACATATTCAGTATCAAAAACCATAATGTTTGATACCCATATTGCCCCTACTCTTATGGTTCGGCATATGTCCCCCATCAGAACATCCTCGGGGCCTCCGGCCACTCCGGATTGTGGCCACTACTGCCGAAATGTCAAATTTCATGTCCAGTATCAAAAACCATAAGGTTTGATACCCATATTACCCCAACTCTTATAGTCCGGCAAATGTCCCCCCATCGGAACATCCGCAGGGCCTCCGGCCACTCCGGATTGTGGCCACTACTGCCGAAATGTCAAATTTCATATCCAGTATCAAAAACCATAAAGTTTGACACCCATATTGCTCCTACTCTTATGGTTCGGCAAATGTCCCCCCATCGGAACATCCCCGGGGCCTCCGGCCACTCCAGATTGTGACCACTACTGCCGAAATGTCAAATTTCATATCCAGTATCAAAAACCATAAAGTTTGACACCCATATTGCCCCAACTCTTACGGTCCGGAAAATGTCCCCCCATCGGAACATCCGAGGGGCCTCCGGCCACTCCGGATTGTGGCCACTACTGCCGAAATGTCAAATTTCATATCCAGTATCAAATACCATAATGTTTGATACCCATATTGCCCCTACTCTGATGGTTCGGCAAATGTCCCCCCATCGGAACATCCCCGGGGCCTCCAGCCACTCCGGTTTATGGCCACTACTGCCGAAATGGCAAATTTCATGTCCAGTATCAAAAACCATAAAGTTTGATACCCATATTGCCCCAACTCTTACGGTCCGACAAATGTCCCCCCATCGGAACATCCGCGGGGCTTCCGGCCACTCCGGATTGTGGCCACTACTGCCGAAATGTCAAATTTCATGTCCAGTAGCAAAAACCATAAAGTTTGATACCCATATTGCCCCAACTCTTACGGTCTGGAAAATGTCCCCCCATCGGAACATCCCTGGGGCCTCCGGCCACTCCAGTCCAGGTGGTGGCCAGTTCCAATGATCGACTCCCGCGACTACCATGTCTTAGCTGGTCCTTGCCTCCAAGCCATCTGCTCCCGGACCTCCAGGCCGTCTGCTACCGGGCCACCAGGCCATCTGCTTCTGATGTGTTCTCGTCGACGTCCAGCAATAGAATGACTTTTCAGGACCGACCGAGCCGAGTTTTGTTGGCTCGTCGACGATCCGAAAATTATGTATGTGTGAGCATTTAAACAACCAACGCGAGGTCCGCTTCGGATGAAACCTCGGTAGGCACTGAATTTGTCTGAGGCTAAGTACTAACTTAAATAGTATCGCACGGCATGTTGCAACCATGGTGCTACATTCTCGCGTGACAGTTCCACGGAAGGAGGAGGCAAGGCAAAATTTGCTAAGTGCTAGATACTTGAATCTGATTAATGTGTTCGGGAAAGGTTGCGCTTGACCAATCAGCGTTCGCTATTCTTTAGTAGTTTTATGTTAACTTTTAAGTACTTAAATAAATAAGTACTGTAATAAACATGTTTTAAGATCATTAAGTAAGTCTTCCCCTTTCGTTTGGTGGGTAAAACGTTCAAATTGGTCGAGAGGGAAAAAAGATACAATCGTTTGAAATCTTGCACTTTTTTCGAAAATTTGCTTCTACGCGTTACATTTCGCTTCGCGAAAAATCTGGATTGCTACCCTTGTATAGAGCCCTAAGACAAAGTTCTTTGTCAAAAAAATAGTAATTTAAGCAGTTCTCTCAGATTTTGGTCATTCTTTTTTTTTGTTTTTTTTTAATCCGACTGAAACTTATTTGGTGCCTTCGGTATGCCCAAAGAAGCCATTTTGCATCATTAGTTTGCCCATATAATTTTCCATACAAATTTGGCAGCTGTCCATACAAAAATGATAGACAAAAATTCAAAAATCTGTATCTTTTGAAGGAATTTTTTGATCGATTTGGTGTCTTGGGCAAAGTGGTAGTAATTTTTTTTGTGATTTTTTATTTAACTGTTTGTCACTAAAACTTGATTTGAAAAAACGCTATTTTTATTTTTTTTATATGTTTTAGAAGACATCAAATGCCAACTTTTCAGAAATTTCCAGGTTGTGCAAAAAAACTTTGAGCAAGTTATGATTTTTTAAATCAATACTGATTGTTTCGAAAAATCGAAAAATTGGTCGCAAAAATTTGTCATCTTCATTCTTCGATGTAATATCAAATTTGCAATCAAAAAATGCTATAGTGAAATTTTGATAAAGAGCACCGTTTTCAAGTTAGAGACATTTTTAAGTTACACCCAACTGGCAGTCGCATGATTGTGATGCATGGCGGCATGAAAGTATATCAGAATCTGCATGAAATCTGTCCTCATGCATTTTTTGCGATATAGGAGTATGACATTTTTGCCCGTTACCGACAATTATCGACATTACCGACGACTTTTTGGTTGTATTTCACAAAAAAAAACACTTAGCAGAACGAGGATTGAACCACCAACTTCTTGGTTATTGATCCGACACGCTACCACCGCGCCATGGACGCTTGATGAAAAGTGAGTGAAAGAGCACCAACATATGCTTCTATTTGGAGTGTTGCTCGGGGACGGGCCAGCTTTATATGTGTTGGTGAGAACTGCAGGTCGCTGAAATTTTTACACGCGGGCAAAAATGATCTACGGGCTTGCTGCAAAAAATGTTATAAAATATGACATTTTCTGCAGCAAATCCAATGTTGCAGATTTTGAGGTATATTTTTCCTTTGGGTGTGACAAAAAATAAATAAAAAATCACCATTTTTTTACCGTGTATAATTTTTTTCAGTGTATTGCTTATCCATACGTTCAACTTTGCCCAAGACACCAAATCGATCAAAACTTCCTTCAAAAGTTACAGATTTTTGAATTTTCATATATCATTTTTGTATGAGCAGCTGCCAAATTTGTATGGAAAATTATATGGACAAACTAATGATGCAAAATAGCTTCTTCGGGCATACCGAAGGCACCAAAAAAGTTTCAGTCGGATAAAAAAATACAAAAATCAAAATTCCAAAAAAATACTGATTTCGTGAGAATTGCTCATTTTTAAAACAAATCTAAATTCCATTCATAACGTTTTTAAACTCATATTTTGTAAATTTGAATTTGCAGTGAAAAAGTACTCATCAGAATTTTTTTTTTTTGAATTAAATATACTTTATTGAATCTTTCTTATAATAATTACATTTGGTTTACATAATAAGTGGTCAGCTGTGGCTCTTCAGCTTTAGTTTGCTTTTCGTGATTTAAACACTGTTCATTTTCATAACTTTAAAAGTATATGATTTATCATTTTTGTAACTCTAGGTACAATGAGGAAAAAAAAAAAATGTTAAGAAAACATAACCTAACCTAAAACTAACTTAAACTTACAATAAACTAAACCAATCCTTGAATTAAGGGGTATTCAGAAATAGCACATTTTTCCCTGAATTTCAAACATTTTTCTTGAATCTTCTGATCCAACATTTTTACTTCTGCTAATTCATGAACCTCACTTGATCTTGTCCAGCCAGGAACATTCAAAACCATTTTGAGTACCTTGTTTTGGACACGCTGGAGCTTCAATTTATGAGTTCTAGCGCAACACTCCCAAACAGGTACTGCATACTCAATAACGGGGTAAATTATTTGTTTGTAAACTGCTAGCTTATTTTTCAAAGATAGCTTTGATTTTCTGTTAATTAAAGGATACAAACACCTGATGAGAATGCTGCACTTGTTCAATATTTTATCTACATGCTGCCGAAACAATAGTTTCGAGTCAAGTATGAGACCTAAATAGACAACTTCCTTTGACCAGGGTATTGAAACATCATTCATTTTAATCAAAACATCATCCTTTGGGGCAAATCTGGCCGATTTGGAAAGTGGAAAAATGATGGTTTGAGTTTTGGCTGCATTTATGCGAATTTTCCAGTCGCCAAAGTATTCGGAAAGAACGTCAAGACCCTTCTGAAGACGGCCAACTAAATATCTGGTTATTTTACCCTTATAAATAACGGCAGTGTCATCAGCAAAAGTGACAACACACCATTACCAGGAAGAGTAGGCAAATCAGATGTAAAAATATTGTACAGAAGTGGGCCAAGAATACTTCCTTGGGGAACCCCAGCATCAATGTTGAATAATCCAGAAGCAATCCCATTCAGAAAAACCCTGAACGATCTCTCCGAAAGATAGTGCTGGATAATTTTGATAAGATACATTGGAAAACCGTATAAATACAGTTTATGTATCAAACCATCATGCCAAACATTGTCAAAAGCCTTCTCAACATCCAACAAAGCCATAGCAGTTGATTTAGACTCAAGCTTGTTCTGCTTGATGATTTTAGTTACTCTCGTAAGCTGATGAGCAGTATTATGTCCCTTGCGGAAGCCAAACTGCTCGTTCAAAATTATATTATTATCGTTGGTAAAATCCAAAAGCCTTGAATAGATGACCTTCTCAAAGAGTTTGGACAGACTACTCAAAAGACTAATGGGACGATAACTTGTTGGCGATGTTGGATCTTTTTGAGGCTTCAAAATTGGTATGACTTTGCCCAGTTTCCAATTGGTGGGGAAGTAACCAAGTTGCAAACATTTATTGAAAATATTGGCTAGATGTTGAAAGAACTGATCACTCTGTTTTTTCAACACTAGATTAAAATGTTATCAAAGCCTGGAGCTTTCATATTTTTCATTTGTTTAACTGCAACTTTGACTTCCTCACCAGAAACATGGGAATCTGCAGGAAATTCAAAGGTAGAGTCATTGATTGTTGAAATACTATTGGCAACTGATGTTTCTTTACGGCTGGTCATGGAAGCGCCAAGATTATGTGAACTAACAAAATGAAGCCCAAGTGCATTTGCCTTTTCCTCGGATGTAATCAAACGAGAATCCTCAACAATAAGAGGAGGAATAGGCTTTGGTTTGTTTTTAAGAACTTTTGAAAGTTTCCAAAATGGTTTTGAATAATTCCCAAGCTGGCTTACATGTTTTGAAAATTCTTGATTTCTGATATTGTCAAGTCGGTCTTGTATGATTTTGTTCAAATTGTTAACTGAAATCTTTTGTCATAGTCCCCAGTCCGTTGATATTGTCTCCTATAAACATTCCTAAGTCTAATCAAGTGTTTAGTATCTACGTCAATATCAGTTACCTTAAAATTAACAGGAACCTCCCGAACGTTGGCAGCCTCTGCTTGGTTGATAGCCTGCTGGATCACCTCCAGCGAACGATCAATATCGGCAGAAGTTTCCGGGTGTTGATCATAGTCGATGTTGCTGTCGACCACTTGCTGAAACTGCTGCCAGTCAACGTTGTGATAATCTTTCCGGATTGGTTGCCGCTGCGGAGTAACGGAAGCTCCAACCTCCACAACCACCGGATAGTGATCAGAACTCAACTCTTCAAACACCTCAGGATGAGCCACGTTCTCAGCCATATTGGTAATGAAGAAGTCGATGATTGAGTGATTCCCAGACCGAGCCACCCTCGTTGGACGATCCGGACTCACAACGTTGTAGTATCCGTTTTGCAGATCGTTGTGCAGAATCACTCCGTTCCGATTCTTCCTGCTGTTGCCCCAAACTTCATGCTTCGCGTTGAGGTCACCAGCGATGATGTACTTTGCGCTCCGCCGTGTCAGCTTCTGGATATCGCCCTTCAGTTTTGCTGCTGAACCATCTCTGGAATTCACCTGACGTGGGCAGTATGCAGCAATGAAGAGTACTGGGCCAACCGAAGTGGGAATTTCCACCCCAACGGCCTCGATGATGTCCAGCTTGAAGTGTGGCAGCCGGCGTGGCTTGAGATCACGATGAACAGCGACAAGCACACCTCCTCCTCCAGAGGTGGTCCTATCGAGCTGCGTCGCGATCTTGTAGTTTTGCAGATAAACTTTTTCACCGGGCTTCAGATGAGTTTCCGTGATGGCAGCTACGTCGATCTCCTTCTCGCGAAGAAAATCCACCAGCTCTAAATTCTTCCTCCTAATGGAGCAAGCGTTCCAATTCAGCAGCTTGAGGGACCTACGATCCATACTGGATGACGAACGAGGTCAGCACTTCAATCTGCTGGGTCTTGGTTTTGCATCCACGCAGTGCAGCGGACATCTGTTTGAAAATATTGAGGAGTTCGGTTGAGGTGTAAAGATCATTACCATTTTCCTCAACTGCTGGTTCTTGGGTTGGTCTTGGCTCCTGGCTGAAGCCCGGTGGTGGCGGTCTCGGCTCCTGGCTGGAACCCGGCCGTGGATGATTCATCTCAGCTCTCTTCCTGGGATCCAACGGCAACGGTGCCAAGTTCGGGACCTGGCGTCGCGATTGAAGAGGTGGAAAATTTTCCTCCACCAGGGTTGGAGGAGTTCTACGACGCTGAGGCTGATTCTTCGTCGATGCTTGCTGCCGAATTTTCACGAACTCAGCTCTCTTGGGGCACTTTCGGTCGGTTGACGAGTGCTCGCCGTTGCAGTTGAGGCACTTCACCAGCGAATCTTGGATGCACTGGGATGTGATGTGCGCATCGGTACCACATTTGGCGCAACGACGCTTTAGGTGGCAGTTCTTACCTCCGTGCCCGAAGCCCAGGCAGTTGAAGCATTGTGTGACGTCACGATGCACTGGTCGGTATCGCTCCCACGACACGATAATGTTGAAAACCGCTCGGATTGCCTTCAGCTCAGGAAGCGTCGTCGATCCCTTAGCCAAATGCAGCAGGTAGAGCTGGTCACGGTACTTGATGTCTTTGTTGCGTCGGCTCATTTTGTGCACGGCCAACACATCCAGTTTCAAAACTTTTAGCTCGGCAGCTAATTCCTCCACTGGCATGTCAGTACTCATCAGATTTTTCGATAAAGTGCCTAGATTTCAAGATATAGCCACCAAAAGTTTGATTTTAGTGAAATATTTGCAGTTTTTTGATTTTTAAAAATTGTGACCATAAGGGACCATTTTAGAAAATATTTTTAAAAAAATCACTATTTTTTCAAAAAAAATATAACTCGACAGCAAAACTTTTGACCATACTTCTCTATGGCTCAAAAGTCGCGGTTTTTGGTTCCATCCCTAGTAACATTTTTAAACTTACAGGTTTTACAGGGTTCTGGAAACCCTCAAACGGCCTAAATAGGCTTTTATGGCCTACTTAAAACCTAAAATGTTACTAGCGATAGAACATATCCAAAAATCTCGAAAATAAAAAAAAAATACTTTTTTGGAAAATTGAATCTTGGTGTATAAAAAAAATAATTTATTTTCCTATTTTTTTCTGAAGTCTTCATTAATAAATACAACTTTGCCTAACACTGAATCGATCAGAAAATTCCTTCAGATGTTACAGATTTTCGAATATTTACGTACTTTTTCTGTATGGACAGCTGCCACAATTGTATGGAGATTTGTATGGGTGAATCAATGACACAAAATGGCTTTTTTTGGTCCCACAAAGTTTAAGCCAAACAAAAAAAAAAATACCAATAAAATCAGATTACGGTTTTTTCGGACAGCACAGTGATCCTAGTTAACCCTGAAAAGCTATTAGCGATTTAAAAAAGACGTTTGAAAAGATTCTTTTTGCAATTCCACTGTGGAACTGTCAATTTTTCCTGCCCTTCTGGAGAAACGAAACGGCCTACTTTTCCCTACTAAAAATAACAGAATGGAAAATTAATACCTTTCAATAACAGTGCTGAAAAGTTCTACTTTTCAGCACTGAAATGGGTGCTGAAAAGTTGAACTTTTCAGCACTAGTATTGAAAAGTAACATTTTTCAATATTGTTTTGTTTTGAACGATGAATTTACTAAACACATGAATGTTTGACATAAAATTCCATTAAATAAGCGTTTTTCGGAATTTAAAAAAATGTTGTAAGCAACTCGTTGCAAAACTTGATTTTTTCAGCACTCGTCGTATTTATCCAACGAGGTTTACCGTACAACTCGTGCTGAAAAAATCCTCTTTTTGCAACTTGTTACATAAATTTTTATTGGAACATTGAAAAAAATAAAATTGCATAATGTTTTAAATGACACCATAGCCGACGTCAAATAACCCAATTATGTACCCTGGTAGGCTCCGTTAGCTACATTCTTCCAAGAACATTTCTTGCAAGAATCTTTTCCCCCCTAAACGCCCAAAGCACTTTACACGGAGAGAAGACTACAAATATGTTTGCACATTCCTCCATCTATTGATGTTATTTCAAAGACTTTCTCTTGACAAAACACAAAACACACTCACACAAAAACACGTTCGGAGGAGCTTTTTCACCCCGGAGTGCGTTCGAAATAAATACTATGCTGAGCCGGTTTGTTGGTATTGTTTGGAATTCTTCAACTTTTCTTGACCCTTCCGGCCCCCAACGGCAGAACAAAGTTTCACATCTCAAAACACGGAACGTGGACTTTTATGCTTCCTTTGAGTCGTTCTAACCGGCCCCGTAGTGGGTGGGTTTGCTTTATAGCATATTTCACTCTTTGTGTGTGTGTGTTTGTTTAGGATGTGATGTGGCTTGGCTGTGGCTGTGGTGACATGAGTCTAATTTGTTTTTGATAGTTATTTGTTCTTGGGATGACAAATAGGTGTTTTTTTTTCTGGGTAAAAAGTTTACCCTGTCTTCTTGGCAAGTGGTTTGACAAAGAAATGCGTCAGACTGAAGTTGTAGAATTCATCAAAAGAAGTTTTAGCAACAAAAACAAAATTTGATCTAATAGAGGAAGAAAAACAAAATATTTTTTTTTGGTCAAAAATGAATTCAAATTTTGGGCAGAAACATATGAAATTATAGAAATCAATTGTGACTCACTAACAATTCTGTCAATTGATCTCCGTTCCATCCTAAACTAATTATTCACTCAAGACACGATTTAAATTACCCCCAAATCCACCGTAAAGTAAATTTGCATGTACAATGGTTTGCGTTGGTATTCCGTAACCGTAACCCATCCGCGTTCTGCAAATGTTTGAACATCGATTTCTCTGTCTCTCGCTACACTTGATTTTCTCATGATGATGAAGGTTTTGAGGGTGTTTGAGGGTTACCACAGCCCAATCGTACGACGAGGACGACAAATCTTTACTTCAACGTGCCTTGGAACGCTTGAGTGGAAATTTAACCGCTCAATTGAGCTAATACCTTGACTGGATTGAGCCATCGTTTACTTGTGGGAACTGAACCACAAAATAATATTTATATGGCTTGGATATAAATTGCTTGAGAACTAGGTTTCAAAAGGATTTTACTTACTTACACTTTTTACTTTTTTTCATGAAATATTTTACTTTATGTTTTTTAACAATTTACCTAGTGGGAACAATAGCAATGTTTGAAAGCCCTCGAGCATATCTTGAGCATCATCTTAATCATCCCTCCGAAGTGCTATTTCCATAAACCAAAAGCGTTGTACCTCATCAGTTTCTACAGCAACGAACAGATGTTTCTACCAAATATCCGTCCATAAGAGTACGCAACTTCCCGAACAACAATAAAAACATAAATCTTGATTCAAGTGTGCTGCGCTCTTGAAATAATAAAAAAAGCTCACTTTCAAGGAGATCGTAAACACAATTCCCCACTCTCAGCAGGCCACGGAAGGTATGATGGGGGGACTCGTGAAGTGGAGCTGCTTCTCCACCATCCTGCTGGGTCTGTAAAGCTTGCCATGGATTTCCACCACCAGCAGAATATCGATTTCGTGCGAGGAAAACAGAAGGCAGGCAAATTGTCACCGACTTGGATTTTCTTTGATTTGCCTATGCAATCTGAGAGAAAGGTTGGGGTCATTTACTCAACAGAAAATTTGAAAATTAAAATTCAAAAACCCAAACTCCAAAGAAAACATTAATATAAAAAAAAAAAAAAACAAAATAAAAAATTAGAAGAACTTCCAACCTTTACCAAAAGTGCCTTGCCCACCCTCAAAACAGAGGCCAAATCATCGCCGATAAACAGAGACCAAAATAATGGTGATTGTCTCCGGGTGTGTTTGCTGTGTGTCGTCTGTGCACGTGTCCCGAGGCTCGGCTTGCTTCGATTCCGGCCCAAATGACAGGATATAATCAGGAAACAAATTGGCTTCGGTGGATTTCAAGCCCGAGCTTGGCCGCTATCGGAATCTTGTAGCACAGTTGGTTAAGATTAAAGGTGCTTCAGAATGACTGGGCGAAATCGGAAGTGGGTGCGAACCGGTGATTAGTGGGTGGTAGTTAGTCAGTTTGGCTATCGGACTAGTTTGTAAACTTCGGGACAATGCACATAATGGTCAGGCAAACAAAACGTGTTTGTTATTGTTTACATTGCGTGCATTCGTTTTTGTTTATTCAAGGTCAAACATTAACATCGGATCGTCGAAATGGCGGGTGCGACAAGATAGCACGACGACGTCAAATTGATCAAAGATTGATATTTTTCCGCGTTTGATATACTTGATTGCTATCGTTTTGGAACTTTCACTTTTCCAACTTTGCCTTTTTTGATGGTCAAAAGTTCAATGTTTTTTTGAAAAAAAGTGGTTTTGGCGGAAAATGACGAAAATTGCAATTTTTCGAACCACCCTAGCACGATGTCGATCACCCTAATGGTTAAAAAAATCTGGGTCTAATTATTTTGACCAAGGAACCCCCGAAAAATTTTGAGGCCGATCGGAGATTTTTTTTCAGTTTAGGCTCTTTTCAAATGGATTGCTGTATATCAAGAAATGCTTTCAACATTTCAATGAAACAATTTTGTAAAGCGCATTGTATACCAATAAAGTTATTTTTCAATTTTTAGTTTACAAAAATTTAAATATTTTTTTGTTTAAAAAAATCAAAATCATAGATTTTTTGTAAACTAAGAATTGATAAACGACTTTATTTGTGTACAATGCATTTTATGAAATTGATTTAATGGAAAAATAATTGCTTACAAAAAATAACATTTTGCGATGCAAACATGTTTAAGCACGCTTTAAAATAAATATCTACGCAGAAAAGCGCTTAAGAAAATTGTTGTGTACCCGGGGGCGCGAACCAAACGAGCGGCCACAAAGTCGCAAGAATAAACTAGACTTAAGCTTAACAAGTAGAACACGTTTATTCTGTAACAGCGACTAACAGTAATGATGATATGCAGAAAAACTAAAGGTACAATTACATCTCCGATCGCGCCTCTTTCGACCTAGGTGCTACCAAGGAGTACAGCGAGTCGCGAAATTGTTGGAACGGCTGGTGGTTCTGTGGGAACCCAGCATCTCCCCCTTTAAGCCCAGAGTCCCGGGGTGTAGCGATCCGGAGCTCTGCGGTCTCGTTCAGAACGGCGCGGGAAAGGTCGATCGTCTCCAGGTAGAACAGGTGAATCTCCACTCGGCAGTGGCTGCGTCTCGATCTCGAAGTTGTCCAGCAGGATGTCCAGCGGAAGTGTGCCAGGTTGAGCTTCCGCCGATGTTGCGTTAGCGACGCGACGGCGTCGTATCTGGTTGGTGTGCACCTTGATTGGACGGTTGATTCCTTCGAGTTTGATGACGTAGTTCACCGCGCCGACCTTCTCGATTATTTACCCTGGTGCCCACGTGAAATCGTTGCGACGGAACACGTGTGCGAAGATCAGGTCACCGGGTGCGAAACACCTTTCCACAGCTCCATGTTTCCGGTCGTAGTCAGCGTTCTGCTTCTCGTTCGCAGGAGTGGGCTTCGGTGGCATGGAGGGAGCTCGTAATAGATCGAATGTTGATTTAGGCCGACGACTCAGCATCAGCTCTGCAGGAGATTTGCCACCGGGTGCTTTTTCGGCAGGATGAAGTTGGCGTATCTGCTGTGCGCCCGAGTGTCCAGCTTCCGCAGTAAAAGTCTCACCTTGCTGGCATCATCGAGCTTGCAAGCATCCTGCGAGAAAGTGTCCGCGTACCGCGAGTACCAGACGTCGAACAGGCCGTCATCGCTGTCCGGATCGTAATGAAACTCGACCATCGTGTTCGCCAACGACTCGAGCAGGAACTCCTTGTTGTCGTTGGTGTTGGCGTTGAGCTTCGGTGGCGCGATAATAGGCTTGGCCGTGACGGTCTTCACGAGGTCCTGAAGCGCCTTCTGCTGGGCTTGCTGCTCCTTCTGGAGGTCCTGATTCTGGAGGTAGACCTCGGTCAGCTTCTCCAGGAGGCTCTTCAGATCCGGGTCGCTCATTGTCCGGTTGAGGTTAGGTTCGGCGGGTAACGTAGAGCCGGGTTCTTTTCCGCAAATTCCACGGGTTGTACAGGACACCGGAAATTTGCAGCGTCCTCGTCGCCAAAAATGTTGTGTACCCGGGGGCGCGAACCAAACGAGTGGCCACAAAGTCGCAAGAATAAACTAGACTTAAGCTTAACAAATAGAATAAGTTTATTCTGTAACAGCGACTAACAGTAATGATGATATGCAGAAAAACTAAAGGTACAATTACATCTCCGATCGCGCCTCTCTCGACCTGGGTGCTACCAAGGAGTACAGCGAGTCGCGAAATTGTTGGAACGGCTGGTGGTTCTGTGGGAACCCAACAAAAATGATTTGAGGTATTTGCATGTTTAATATATACGATTTTTGAAATTATACATTTTTTGTTGGCTTTTACATTTCATTACATACGTTTGGCTTTAACATTATATTACATAAACTTTGAACACCAATTTCTTATTTGCTTGTTACAACAATATTTGATAATGATATGCAATGAGTAGTTTATTATGACACTTTTTTTTACAATAATGCTTGTAATCATTTGTTTATAAAAACTGATTTTGCAAGAGATTGTACTTATCTTTTGATTATTTTCTTTTTATATATTTTTTATTTTTTTTTTGCGTTTTTTTGGCGAATGCTTTTTATATTTTGAAAATCAGATGCTTTTTTTTAATTTAAATTTCTTTTTTCTGTGCAACTTTGATTGCGATAAATTTTAGCAGTTTTCATGTTTGCCCACTTTCGAAAAAAATATTTTTGAAAAGCTGAGAAAATTCTCTATATTTTGCATTCTTGAACTTTGTTAATACGACCCTTAGTTGCTGAGATATTGCCATGCAAAGGTTTAAAAACAGGAAAATTGATGTTTTCTAAGTCCCACCCAAACAACACACTATATTCCTATGTCGATATCTCAGCAACTAATGGTCTGATTTTCAATGTTAAAATATGAAACAGTCGTGAAATTTTCCGATGTTTTCGAAAAAAATATTTTCAAAATTTTCAACATTATAAAAGGGCGTAATACTAAATGTTTGGCCCTTTCGAAATGTTAGTCTCGGTTTAAAAATTTTGAAAATATTTTTTTCGAAAAGATCGGAAAATTTCACGAATGTTTCATATTTTAACATTGAAAATCGGACCATTAGTTGCTGAGATACCGACATTAGAAAATGGTGTGTTGTTTGGGTGGGACTTAGAAAACATCAATTTTCCTGTTTTTAAACCTTTGCATGGCAATATCTCAGCAACTAAGGGTCGTATTAACAATGTTCAAAAATGCAAAATATAGAGAATTTTCTCAGCTTTTCAAAAATATTTGTTTCAAAAGTCGGCAAACATGTGCACTAATTTAAAAAAATGAAAAAGCGACTATTTTTAAAAAAAAATCACCTGAAAATGGATTTAACTTGAAAACGGTGCACTTAATCAAAATTTCACTGAGGTACTTTTTGATTGCAAATTTGATTTTACATCGAAAAATGAAGTTGAAAAATTATTGCGACCAATATTTCGATTTTTTGAAAAAATCTGTATTGATTCAAAAATTCATTACTCGCTCAAAGATTTTTTGCACAACCTGGAAAATTTGGACAAACTAATGATGCAAAATGGCTTCTTTGGGCATACCGAAGGCACCAAAAATGTTTCAGTCGGATGAAAAAATACAAAAAAATCGAATGACCGAAATCTGAGAGAATTGCTCCAATGCTATTCCAATTATGCCACGGAATAATTGAATTTATGTACGGATAATTCCAAAAATGACTCTTCGCTTCTGCCTTTGAAAAATCCTCTATGTATATTTTATTTTAAATAGGAAGAATCGAATTAATAAATATTTTATTAGAATAATTTAATTTGATGTAAGATAAACAATTAAGTAAATATATAAAAATTGCAATAGTCCTTTTTTACCAAGTGTCAGCAAAAGTTGTCATTATGATACCTTTTTTAATAGCAAAAACTGCTGAGTTGATGTTGATATAGGTTGAATTTTAAATTATTTTGAGGGATGATGAGATAAATTACTATTACGGGCTAATTTAAAACAAACTAATCTCGTCACAACTAATACACTTTTATTTTACCTCAAAATACGAGACAAAAATTTTAAGATGGTTATTTTCATAGATTGTTATACCTTAGATTAGGATATAATTTTTGTAATTTGCTTTGCTGATTTTTTTGTCCTTTAAACTTTCATGGCTTTCATTGTACAGTTGTACGTAATTTAATCCTATGACTCCGATGGTTACACAAGTGCTCCACTAGATTCTAAAAACTAGAGAGCCTAGAGCTTATTAGAGAACGGACATCTCAAACCAAAAGTACCAATCGAAGCACGAGAACTGTCAAACGGAGGTACCAATCGAGCATAAGACAAAGGATTTAGCTCGATTGGTACCTCCGTTTGACAGTTCTCGTGCTTCGATTGGTACTTTTGGTTTGAGATGTCCGTTCTCTAATAAGCTCCAGGCTCTCTACTAAAAACTATAAAGGCGAATACAAATTTATTACTTGTAATCTCTTCAAATTTTCCTGTTCAAAAATAAAATATCTCGTAAATTAAAAGAAAAGCCAGAAGTAGTAGATGTTTGAAAATAAAGATTTCCACAATTTTAAAACACATTTAACGATTTTGAAAATAGTCGTGCAGTCTAATTTTCTTCTATCGGACCCCAATTTGGGCACTTGCAACAAATCACTAAAGTTCGCCATCATCCCGGCTAAGGTCAAAGCACACACACCCTCCGGACAAGCCGCACCGCAATCCATTTTTCCCAGAAATCGTTCCGCAAGCGGCTCACATTTATCCCATTAAAAATAAGATTTTTATCCCGCGTGGACCAACGTGGCCATTCCGGCTATTCGGGCATAATGAGCTTTCCATTTTGAACAGCAGCAGCCGTCTATTTTTTTTGTTCTTTCCTCCCCGTTGGTGCCAAAAAACCACCTCCAAATGGCGTTCCCAAGTGGACCCAACGGACGTGATTTTTATTCAATTCGACTACTTATTTTTTAATGGCAATTTTGCCAGCGACCAGCTCGCCCACCGGAGGAACCAGAATGGAGTTCGTGAAGAACGAAAATATAATAACCCAAACCATCTTCCTGACGGTTTTCCTCGAGAACGCTTTACCACATTTGCTGTTTCAGATTTTAAAGGGAAGGTTCCTTAAATGTTTAAAGGTCGGTTCTTTAAAAAAAATCAATTAAACTTATTTAATAATTTAGCAACTTTTGTTTCTTATTTCCGAAAAATCAACAAACAGGAAAAATTAAACCGTACCACGCGAGGACCCACTGCATAGCGAAAAAGGCTGCCCTGAATCATCCTTAGAGCCAATTTAGTATCCCTTCAGTTTAATGGGCTTTCAACTCGGCACTTCCGTTCTGCTTTGGACGAGATGCGGCGGAAATGTGTTTCAGAGGAAAAAGGTAGTTTAGTATTTTTAGCAAAAAAAATCAGCAAATATAAGTTTAATGGAGATGGACCAAATTGATAATCGTATTTTTGTTGTGGCGAGTATTCGAAGAAAACTTGAAAATAGTTCATTACAGTTTCTCGAAAAGGATATTTAAGTTGTGATATGGGATCGTGCCTAAATTAGAAATTTTGTTTTACTTTTTGTATATACCAGGGTTTTGCTAATCCTCCCACACCCCTCGTCCTTCCAAAAGACAACGTAAAAAACAATTTTGTAAAATTGTACAAAAGCATGAACAGCATCCAAAACTATCACTGAATTTGATTTGATGATTGCAAAACAAAAAATGATCCAAATTCTGGCTCCTAAAAGATATCCGACTCTACAGCTCCGTTTGCATTGTACATTTTTCAAATCTCCGGAATTTAGAATCTAATCAAATCACACGTTTCAATTAGTACATTGACGCTCAAATCTCTTTCCAATTAAACTGCCCCACCTATCGGCAATTATCCAAACTACGCTACAATCAACTGGCAATCGGTCTCTCCCACAATGCTTTCATTTAATCTTGTTTACCAAAAACACGTGGCCGAGCCCTAATCCAATCAAAATCAGCAAACTGTGCAGCAATCATCAACCTTCCCCCTTTCGTCACCACACAACCACAACCTGCCGTCATCTCTTTGATTCCGGGAAAATTGCGCGGCTCAGCAGAATCAAATTAGGCTCGCCTCTGTGATCAAGCATTAATTACGGTCATTCAGGAGACCGCCTCCACAGTTCCACCTCTTCACTCAACCCCCATTGACACAGTCAGCAATAATATTTCACCTCCCCCCGGAGAACGAGTTGTGTTGTACTGGTGTTGCCGGAGCTCAATTAGTTGCACACAATTTGCTGAATCGGCCGACGAAATGAGCAAAACCGCCATAATGAAACCGCAATAATGTTTGCGGTTGGGCTTTTCCGCCATCCGCGTTTTATTTCCGGAATGTGCCAATTTTCCACACTCGCCCTGCCTGCTCCGGGGGGTCGTGGACGATTATAATTTATTTGACGATGATTAATTAGGCTGCATAATGCGGGGAAAGTTGGAACGCGAAGTGAGATGCGCTTAATTTTTGGGTGGTAAATTAAAATGGGGGAAGGGTATTTTTGAAAATTGTGGTTGAATATCTATTTTAACAATCTCATTAAACTCTCATAGCTATTTTTTTCTAAATATTTCTTCTAAGTGTCTAGTTTCTAAGTGTCATAGATACGCTTGATTTTCCACTTGAGTGTTATATGCCCTTTAAAATAAGTATCGATTTCCAAATCAGCATCGAAAGGTATTATTTTTTTATACAAGTGCTGAAAAGTTTAACTGTTCAGCATGCTGAATGCTGATGCTGAAAAGAAAATTTCAGTAATGTTATATTTGGTAGACCACTGCGTAATTTAGAAACGACAGAAAATGTGAGTAGTCTCACAACGAAATTGCAAAACCTTTATTTTGTGATCTGTTTTTCAAATCAAATCATGTTTCAGAGTTTGATGAAAGGTTGAAAATTGTAATTTCAAATGATGATAAGGAAAAAAAAACATGCCCATTTTAAGCCTAATAAGCGGTCGTGTTTGAATGATGCCGGATAATATGGATTGTTCCTTGAAATTCACTAAAACCAAGTACACCAACGAGTAGAGCAACTTTTTGTGAACATTTCTGTTTATTTTCACTCTTATTAAAAGTAATGCTATTCCTTTTACAAGCATTTAAAAAATATTATTCTAATCAGTCGAGTGCATTGGGCCACGCCCATTTTCTATTTTCAGCTTATTTTTTTTTTCGCGCTCTTTTGGGTCTGCTTCGTGCTGCCAAAATTGATTAAATTTTAAGTGAAACTCACGAAAAGTAGCATTTATAGCAAAAGTATCCTGGCAGCACTTACTCACTCTAACAGGCGCTGCACCAGCATGTTGGTGGTATTGGTGGTCACCCTTTTGTTCTTTATTTGCTTTCGCTCCTCGCTCGGTTTACTTCAGCCTTCGATTGGAATAGATAGATGAAACGTCAAAAAACTTAGCGCGTTTTTTGTTATGGTGCATGCTAATTATTTACATGTTTCGGGATTATTTTTCAAGTGAGTGACTAACTAATAAGCAAAAGAAAATGTTGCCGGTCGTTGGAAGCAGTTTTATATCTTAAGCGCTTTGATATCGTTAGCGCAAGTGAAAAGATATTGATTCGTTAAGCAGTTAATCTCTGATCATGCGTTTAGATGTGTGTGCCACCAAAATGATGAGAAATGGTCTCGCAAAATAGAAATTATGATCAAAAGTGCATTGAATTTGATCTTTTTGGACAATAAATGGCTTAATTTTCGTGCTTACTCGAGGCAGTGCTGTTGCTAATAAGTTTATAGCCTAAATAGTATTTTTGAAGCTTTAATCGAGCATCAAACTATCCATATGACAAAGATAGGAGTTTGATTAGAAAAGGGTATATTTCCCCTAGGTTGAAAATAGTTTCAAATGACCTATGAACCTATGAAAAACAATTTTCAAAATTAAGATTTCTCATTTCTCAGTCGAGTCGTTGGAGAGTTCAGATACAGGTGCTAAAAAGTGTGCTAATATTAACTTTCCAGCACTGATATTTTTGATGATGATGATTTTTTTTTTTTTTTCAATTGGTTTATTTATTTAGGCTCAATCGAATAATCTTTACGGAGCCGAAAGTCTGATTACATGGATTGTAACTTTAAAATGTTACAAGATGATCTAATTCAGGAATCTTGATAACAATGAATTTCCAGAGGTGTTTCCAGAAAGGCATCGCCGTGTTGATTATTTCTCTCCAATTGTCTTCAACTCCTGTTGCATCGCAGATTAGCGATACCAGCTGAGGAAGAGTGAAGAGTGGTTTGACCTTGCGTGAGCATTTCTGTTGAAGGTTTTGCTGGGTGCACGAGTGAGAGTGCGTCGCTCCGTGTTGAGGTTTGAGGTTCACTGTAGATTGATTGCGTTGTTCAGTTGAGACTGCCAAGTGTTTTTTGTACGCCTCCTTGTACAGTTTTCTCTGTTTGAGTGCCATGGCCTTGAAATTTGTACAATCCGAAATCCGAGGATGAGTGATTTTGCAGTTATTACAAACTTGCTGTGGCGGCTGTTCAGGGTTACGACAAAATTTTACCGTATGTCCATAACGATGGCATCTGTTGCAGTACATGACCTTGGGTATGAACAATCGAACGGGAATGAGCACACGTTTGTACTCAATAAAGTCCGGTAGTATGGTTCCAGCGAAGGTGACACGCGATCTTTTTGTAGGAAGATATTCGTTCATATCAGATGAATACTTGACCAACTGGTTGCACCGAACAATGCGTACACTGTCCATGCGGGGGTTTCTGAATTTTCCAACTCCGTGTTTGATGAGCTCAGTCGGGTTAAGTCCTGGTTCGTCGACGATTCCATCAATCTCCACATAACGACACGGCACGTACACACAATAGGACGGTGTAAATGTCGGATTTTGTGGGAGATGGTTCGCTTCTTCTCGATCGGTTAGGATAACTTTCACGATGTGTCGATTTTCTTTGCTGATTCTTTCTACCGATGAATAATACCGGTTGATGGTATCAGCTACGGTTATCAGGTTTATCGGGGAGTCTTGCTGCCTGAAGAAAACGGCAAATGGTCCAATTGCTGACTTGGGATATTCCCGTTTCCAGCCTTTTAGTTGAGCAGATTTTACTTTTGTAAACTGAGGTTCTTTTGTTTCCATATTGTACACAATAATGAGAACACGCGCTAAGAAAACGATCCGAACAAGTCGAATGCAGAGGAGCAACTGATGATGATGATGATGATGATGATGTACGCCGTTTTGTTTTTGAAAAGTGATAACAACACAAAATATGTTGCCCAAATTAAGTCGAATTCGTTCCTTTAATGTTTTGAAATTTGTGATGCCCTATATAAATATAAAATTGATTAGATTATTTTATACAATCATGATATTTTTCGTATCCATTTTAAACGAACTCTAATGATAAATTTTGCTTTCTGTTGGATCCGGCCGCGACCCGTCTTTACGCGGTTCACACCACAAGAACCAGACGTTCACGGACAGGAAACAAACGAAATAAAACAAGTTCTTTACTAGAACTACAAACGAACGACTACATTTATTCACGAACAACGAAAGAATCAACAAAACATAACAACACTTTAAAATGACAGATCACATATATGCGCTGTCACGGCATCAACCAGTGACAGCTATGCTGCAACTGGAGAGCCCAGCGGCGCGCAGAGTGCACGAATAGACTCGGCTTTCTGGTGTACACTCTCGCAGTGTTGCCGTCCACAACATCTCCCCTCTAAATTCCGAAGGTCAACTTCCGGACTCGACTCGGGTTCTCCGGACCAGGAAGAACAGCGAGGAGATCTGACCCGCTCGGGAAACGGTGAACCCAATCTACGCAGCAATGGTTCACGCTTCGACGGACTGGCGCCACAAACTTCCATCTTGTTCTTGGGCGCAGACGAGGTCGATGAGAGCAAAACAGCTTCTTTATTCTCGCTCTCCGAATGGCTCTTTTGTGGTGTAGGACGATTGTCGGCATATCCCGGCTTATAAACACCGTGGGATCTTGGCCGAAGACGACTCCATCTCTGCTGGCGAACTTCAACTTCTCAGCAAGGAACATTCCGACGGATTGTCGACGATTGCTGCTTGCTGCGTGACCGCAAAACTCAACTTGGAGCGACGAGCTACTCCCA
The DNA here is from genome assembly GCF_015732765.1 of Culex quinquefasciatus. Taxonomy (NCBI): domain Eukaryota; kingdom Metazoa; phylum Arthropoda; class Insecta; order Diptera; family Culicidae; genus Culex; species Culex quinquefasciatus. Next base: position 18,482,498 of record NC_051862.1, on the reverse strand, counting down.
GTCCACGGTTCATCGGTGATCACGGTGACGATGCGCGCGGTTTCTGCCAGGCGTCGAGGAAATTCGACCTGCGACCGTTCCAGCTGCATGCTCACCGTGTCTTCTTCTTCCTGCCTCCCCCTCTCAGTTGCAAACGGCTCCACACAGCTGCACTCCATGCCGAGCTGTGCCGTATCTACTTCCGGGGAGCAAGGATCGATCTTCCCAACGTGCTGCGGAGCGAGAAGTCGCTCACACTCGTACCGCAGCTCTCCACCTTCTTCTGGTACCAAGTCGTCACGGCTCGTTGATTCCATCGGCAAGGTCTCCAAACTTCCGGTCAACGCCAAACTCGACACGCACCAATCGAAGAATATCTTCTGCAGAGACACCATCATCTGCGAGAAGTCGTCGTTCTGCTGCTGAATCAGCTGCACCATGGCCAAATTTTGCCGCTGCATAATTTCCTGCAGCTCGAAATCACCGCTCATCACGTGAGCTGCCGCTGCATCCTCGGGTGATGACGGGCAAGGGAGAGGAGTTTCGCACCACTGCCGGGCCGGGAAAACTGGTTGCCGCTGCGACTGTTGAGCCGGGACTCCATCAAGCTCACCATTTTGTTGCTGCTGATGAGTCCGCTGCATGTCGCCATCGCGCTCCAGACCGTTTTCCGCCATGGTCGATTTCACCTCCTCAAAACGCGCGGGTGCCGGGACGAGCGAACGATTTTGCTCTCCGGCCAAAACCGGCTAAAATCCTCGTCGCCACTGTTGGATCCGGCCGCGACCCGTCTTTACGCGGTTCACACCACAAGAACCAGACGTTCACGGACAGGAAACAAACGAAATAAAACAAGTTCTTTACTAGAACTACAAACGAACGACTACATTTATTCACGAACAACGAAAGAATCAACAAAACATAACAACACTTTAAAATGACAGATCACATATATGCGCTGTCACGGCATCAACCAGTGACAGCTATGCTGCAACTGGAGAGCCCAGCGGCGCGCAGAGTGCACGAATAGACTCGGCTTTCTGGTGTACACTCTCGCAGTGTTGCCGTCCACAACACTTTCATTTGTGCTTTCAAAAAAGAGCAATTTTCTCCGAATTCTGGAAATGGATTTGTGGGGGCCGTCCCTACGACAAAGACGTCATCGTTTCACCCATACAATAAACGTGGTACCTAAGTATTCGAAAACCCATCATTTGAGGAACTTTCGGATCGATTTGGTGTCTTCAGCAAATTTGTAGATATTGATGAGATATATAAAAAAGGGAAGCGGAAATGGTCTTGTATTTTTTTGTATTTACTTTTTTCTCAAAAAATCATTTTCTCAAAAACCGTAGCATTCAATTTGTGAAATTTTTGACATGTTTTTCAATCATTTGCAGCCTGAGATGGAAATTTGTTTTGATGGCGTACTCAAAATTCCAATAAACGAACATTAAACAACTTTTTTTGTGAAATTCCGTTGTACAGTAATGCAAAAAGTATGTTTTTCGGCAATATATATATTCTGAAAACTAAAGATTGCAAAACATCTAGGCAATGCATTTTAAAACCCCTTTTTTCATTCAAATGTTATAACCGTGGCTTGTAAATCATATCTTGGATTCGCAATTTTAAGTTTTTATACGCCTTTTGTGAATGTTTGGCAATTTTTTCCGTTCCTCAAATTATTTGTCCTTGAAAGGCCAACTAACCCCCTTTCATTTGCATCTAAGGCAGCTAAAATCGTTTGAACAGATGCGTAGTTATGATTCTCTGAAAAAAGTTGGTTTCGTCCAAATTGACGAAAATGGCCACTTTTGGGACCACTCTAGCACTGTGTAGGTCACCCTATTAGCTTAGCTTGGTTGACCGTACTCTAGCCGAGCATAAAGCTTGCAATAGCTAGGTTGGCGCCGATAAGGAAAATAAATGCGTCAGGAATGTGCCGAATGACACATCACCACTCATTTGTCCTTTTGGTCGACTCCTCACGATCAACGGGGGAGGTGGGGAGGGATTTGATGATTAGATACCCTATAGAGATGCCTAAGAACTTAGACGACCTCCAAGATATCCGGATTTGGAAGGGGAAAGGTTTGATGGGATACTTCACCGACGAATGAAGTAGTGGGCATTGGTTGATAAATATTATGAACATTAAAATGCAGTAGTATAATAAGATATAAATTAGAACGCTCTCACCAAATTCAGTTCCAGGATCATCCAACCAGCTCCCGACTGCGATGTAAACCTCTTCCGTAGTACATTCCAAAAGCACTGCACTTATGAAGCCATTATTCATTTATACTAACCAATCACCCCATGCACACAAAAGAGACGAAAATTATCACGAAAAAACAGGACTGCGCGTCCCCAGAAGCACTGCACTTTTTTTCAGCACTGTGTAGGTCACCCTATTGGCCAAACAAAAAATACGGGTCTAATTTTTGTGGTCAAGGAACCCCTACAAAAAAAATCTATTGGAGAACTTGTTTTTTTCCAGTTTGTGCCCTTTTCAAATGGAATTGGAAAAAGCTTTTGAAGTATTCAAAACTGAAAGGATATCTTAAAAAACCAATGGCTATCTTATTTTGTTACAATAGTGCAGTATTTGCTATCCGCTCTACGACAAAGTATGCAAATAACCGAGCTGATTTCATCAGAATATCCCTTCTTTTGTTTGCAATCAAATTTTGCCAGGTTTAAAAGTTGACCGACATCCACCCTCACACAGTGCCTGATGCTCCCTACTCATCAATGGGCCGCAAGCGATGAATGCAACGGAACAGCGCGGGTAGAGAGCTTTGGACAAGAAAAGCACACAGCTGAATAGTTAATCTTGTCGAATCCAATTTATTGTGATTGTGCACATATGTGGCTTCCCACGTTAGGCTTCGTGGAAGAATGGCTTGGTCAGTTTCAGGATGGTAGGGTAATATGATGTTATTTTAAACTATTAAAAGCAAAACAAAATTGCTTCGATATTCCACAAAAATAGCAAATGAAATAATCACATTTTTTCAAATGATTACTTCTCAGCCAGTTACCATAAAAGTTGCAAAGCTCCTCACATCCGGTGGTGCTGCCTATCACCGGAGGAAACCACGCTGCAAAAGGGAACACGCCTGGTCTATCCCGGCAAAGGCAAATTGATATATTGTTGCACACTCTGGAAAATAATTATTTCCGCTATATTGTGATGTCGCTCGAGGCTGCTGCTGCTGCACACCTCTTCCAGGAACTGTAGGGATAAATTGCATGCCAAGCCGAAGGAAAATAAATTGCATATATGTGGGGTCGCATTCAACCGACGGCGGCCGCCTCGGTGCACCGGGTACTTCAATACTGGTTAGTTTAATTTATTTCACTGGGATGCAATTTTAATTTGTTTTCACTGTACCTGGATTGAGGCGGTAATGTTGTGGGTTTCCTTTTGCTTTTTACAAAAAGCTCACCGTTGGAAGAACAGCAACAGCAGGGTAGAACCAAAAAAAATCGTCGCCGTCGTGCTAACTTGTCGTACGTGCATTTTGGGCCAAATTGAGTTAAGAACGCCATTTTGTGCAACTCACATTGCCGCGTCTTTTGACCTTCACAGATCTCCAAAATTCGATTTCAATCCTGGGGTATTCGATAAAAACCAAAAAAGCTCCGAAATTTTTTGTCACTTTTCATATAAAAGAAGTTCCAATCTTGTTGTGCTATCCTGAGCACAGCCTGGAAATTGCTGTAAGTGCGACAATTTTCCAAAAGGATTTCAGGTCAGAATACGTTTGACACCGATAAAAGCTCGTCTAACGTAAACATTAATTAAATTATAACTCGGGACTCCGGCTAATGCACAAAATGGTCAACCAAACAAAACGTATTTGTTATTGTTCACATCGCGTGCTCTCGTTTTTGTTTATTCAAGGTCAATCATTAAAACGCGTTTTTCTTGGAACGTCAAAAACGACGTACCGTAAACCGGGGTGACTTTGATAAGATTTCAATTTGTTTTTGGATCAACGCATCGGCATCGAGCGCCATCGGGTACGTGGACCGAGTTCGACGGAACGGCTGGTTTGACGAGAAGAAAGCAGCGCGGGACAAGTGGCTGCTGCGCAACACCCGTGGGAACAAGGAGTCGTACAAACAGTTGCGAAGACAGCAAACCCATCTCTTTCGGGACAAGAAGCGCCGCCTGGAAGAGTTGGAGTTCCAGGATATGGAGCAGCTGTATCGCTCCAACGAAACGCGTAAGTTCTACAAGAAACTTAGTCAATCCCGGAAAGGCTTCATGCCGCGAGCCGAAATGTGCCGGGATAAGGACGGAGGAATCTTGACGGACGAGCGTGAGGTGATCGAAAGGTGGAAGCAGCACTTCGACGAGCACCTGAACGGCCCAGAGGCGGAGTACCAGGGCGAAGGGAGAAACGACGTCAGCGGCATGGTGGACGGCGAGGACGAGCCAGTACCCACGATGAGGGAAGTTAAGGATGCCATCAAGAAGCTGAAGAACAACAAAGCAGCGGGTAAGGATGGTATCGGTGCTGAACTCATCAAGATGCCCGGACAAGCTGGCGGCCTGTCTACACCGGCAGGTTGTCAAGGTCTGGGACACAGAACAGCTACCGGAGGAGTGGAAAGAGGGAGTAATATGCCCGATCTTCAAGAAGGGGGACAAGTTGGAATGTGAGAACTATCGAGCCATCACTATTCTCAACGCGGCCTACAAAGTGCTGTCTCAGATCATCTTCTGTCGTCTGTCAGAGCGAGCAAAGGATTTCGTTGGGCCGTACCAAGCCGGTTTTGTGGAGGGGAAATCGACGACGGACCAAATCTTTTTGCTACGCCAAATCCTCCAAAAATGTCGCGAGTACCAGATCCCGACGCACCACCTGTTCATCGATTTCAAAGCCGCGTACGACTCGGTCGATCGCGAAGAGCTATGGAAGATCATGTACGAGAACGGCTTTCCCGGGAAGCTGATCAGACTGGTGAAATCAACGATGGACGGGGCACGGTGCAGCGTGAAGATTTCGGGGCGATGTCCGACCCGATCGAATCGCGCAAGGGACTGCGACAAGGCGACGGTATCTCCGGCCTCTGTTTCAACATTGGGCTTGAAGGTGTAATGAGGCGGGCGGGCTTCAACATGCGGGGCACGATTATCAACCGATCCAGTCAATTCATCTGCTATGCCGACGACATGGACATTGTCGGCGGGACGTTCGAGGAGGTGGCCAGGAGGTACACCGAATTGAAGCGGGAAGCAGAGAAGGTTGGATTGAAGGTGAATGTGGCGAAGACGAAATATCTGCTGGCAGGAGGAACCGAGTCCCTTAGGGCTCGCATAGGACCGAACGTGACGATCGACGGCGACGAGTTCGAGGTCGTGGAGGAGTTTGTGTACCTCGGATCGTTGGTTACGTCGGACAACAACTGCAGCAGAGAAATTCGGAGGCGCATCATCACCGGTAGTCGTGCCTACTACGGACTCCACAAGACCTTACGGTCTGGTCACCTTTCCCGGCGTACAAAGTGTACCATGTACGAAACGCTGATAAGACCGGTCGTTCTCTACGGGCACGAGACGTGGACGATGCTCGAGGAGGACCTGCAAGCGCTTGAAGTTTTCGAACGGCGAATGCTTAGGACGATCTTTGGCGGCGTGCTTGAGAACACGGTATGGAGGAGAAGGATGAACCACGAGCTGGCGCAACTCTACGGCAAGCCAAACATTCGGAAAGTCGCCAAAGCTGGCCGAATCAGGTGGGCCGGACACGTCGCGAGAATGCCGGACGCGTTGGATGCGCGCCAACCGAACCAGACTATCAATCCGGTGAAGTTGGTGTTTAATTCGGAGCCGTCTGGAACGCGGCGGAGGGGGGCGCAACGTGCAAAGCGGTTAGACCAAGTGGAGGAAGATCTTCGAAGTGTGGGAGTCCCGAGTCGGAATTGGAGAGTAGCAGCCCAAGACCGAGTTCAGTGGCAGCGCATCTGGAGACAGCTCATGACCCGGGGGTTGTCTGAGCAGTAAAAGTAAAGTAAAGTAAGTTGTTTTTGGAATATTTTTTCCAACAGGTAAGGGTTTTCTCAAGATTATTGTTTTCAAAACATAAACTGAGATAGGCCACACAAAGTCCATGCACTAATTTGAAAAAACAATTTTTTCATTCGTGTTTAGAAAAATAGTTACGTTAAATATTCTTAGTTGAAACTCCGGGGTTACTTTGAAACTCATAGTTTTTCTTGTTAAAATAATATAAATAATGAAATAACAAACGCTAGTTTCAGCATTTGCCTGGAATTTTTTTTATTTTCCGATATAAAATCAAATTTGCAATCAAAAAGTAATTTAGTGAAATTTTGAAAAAGTGTACCGTTCTCATATGAAATACATTTTAAGGTGTTTTTTTTTTAAATAGTCGCAGTTCTTCATTTTTTTTTTAAATAAGTGCACATGGTTGCCAACTTTTGAAAAATATATTTTTGAAAAGCTAAGAAAATTCTCCATACTTTGCTTTTTTGAGGGTGTAATATTGTATGTTTGGCTCTTTTGAAATGTTAGTCTTGATTTAAAAAATTAAAAATATTTTTTAAAAAAGATCGGAAAATTTCACGAATGTTTCATATTTCAATATTGTAAATCGAACCATTAGTTGCTGAGATATCAACGTTAGAAAATGGTGGGTTGTTTGGGTGAGACTTGGTAAACATAAGTTTTCATGTTTTTAAACCTTTGCATGACAATATCTCAGCAACTAAGGGTCGTATCAACAAAGTTCAAAAAAGCAAAATATAGAGAATTTTCTTAGCTTTCAAAAAAAAGCAAAAGTGGTGCAACTTTTTTCAGAAAAGTCACCTAAAAATTTATTTAACTTGAAAACGGTGCACTGTATCAAAATTTCAGTAAAGCACTTTTTGATTGCAAATTTGATTTTATGTCGAAAAATGAAGTTGAAAAATATTTCGATTTTTTGAAAAAATCAGTATTGATTAAAAAACTAACTTTAATCCACCTATGTGGTTGGAGCCTTCCTCACTTTTTACCAACAATGGGTAATATGAGTGGTTTGGACACATACTTCAGCTATTTTTTTAGATCCAGAAAAATAAGTACACAGATATAACTTAAGTGGTAATAACTCGAGACAGGGTTGTCAGATCTTCAATGCTGTGGACTCGTTGGAAAGGTCTTTCAATTACCTAACCAACGATATGTCGGATGATGCATCCGGACATCGTTTACATACATTTAAGTGAGATCCGGCATAAAAAAAGTACAAATATATCACTTAAGTGGTCATAACTCGAGACAGGGTTGCCAGATCTTCAATGTTGTGGACTCGTTGGAAAGGTCTTTCAATTACCTAACCAACGATAGGTCGGATGATGGATCCGGACATCGTTTACATACATTTAAGTGAGATCCGGATATATATAAAAACACATTTTTATACATAACTTTTGAACTAGTTATCGAAACTTCAAACAATTCAATAGCGATGTATGGGACCCTAAACCAAGTCGAATGCAACTGGTTTGGTCAAAATCGGTTCAGCCAGTTCTGAGAAAACTCAGTGAGAATTTTGGTCACATACATACATACACACATACACACACACAGACATTTGTTCAGTTTTCGATTCTAAGTAAATATGTATACATGAAGGTGGGTCTAGGAGCTTTTAATAGAAAATTCATTTTCAGAGCAGGATTATAGCCTTACCTCAGTGAGGAAGGCAAAATTCATAACTCGGTCAAAGATTTTTTGCACAACCAGAAAATTTCTTAAAAGTTGGCATTTGATGTCCTCAAAAACATATCGAAAAATGAAAAAAATAAATAAAAAACTAACTTAATCCACCTATGTGGTTGATGCCTTCCTCACTTTTTACCAAAAATGGGTATATCCAGATCCAGAAAAAAAGAACACAATGTATAACTTATGTGGTCATAACTCGAGACAGGGTTGCCAGATCTTCAGTGTCTTGGACTCATTGGAAAGGCCTTTCAATTACCTAACCAACGATGGGTCGGATGATGGATCCAGACATAGTTTACATACATTTAAGTGAGATCCGGCTTCAAAAAAGTACATAAATATCACTTAAGTGGTCATAACTCGAGACAGGGTTGCCAGATCTTCAATGTTTTGGACTCATTGGAAAGGCCTTTCAATTACCTAATCAACGATGGATCGGATGATGGATCCAGACATAGTTTACATACATTTAAGTGAGATCCGGCTTCAAAAAAGTACATAAATATCACTTAAGTGGTCATAACTCGAGACAGGGTTGCCAGATCTTCAATATTTTGAACTCATTGGAAAGGCCTTTCAATTACCTAACCAACGATGGATCGGATGATGGATCCGGACATTGTTTACATACATTTAAGTGAGATCCGGCTTCAAAAAAGTACATAAATATCACTTAAGTGGTCATAACTCGAGACAGGGTTGCCAGATCTTCAATGTCTTGGACTCATTGGAAAGGCCTTTCAATTACCTAACCAACGATGGGTCGGATGATGGATCCGGACATAGTTTACATACATTTAAGTGAGATCCGGCTTCAAAAAAGTACATAAATATCACTTAAGTGGTCATAACTCGAGACAGGGTTGCCAGATCTTCAATGTTTTGGACTCATTGGAAAGGCCTTTCAATTACCTAATCAACGATGGATCGGATGATGGATCCAGACATAGTTTACATACATTTAAGTGAGATCCGGCTTCAAAAAAGTACATAAATATCACTTAAGTGGTCATAACTCGAGACAGGGTTGCCAGATCTTCAATATTTTGAACTCATTGGAAAGGCCTTTCAATTACCTAACCAACGATGGATCGGATGATGGATCCGGACATTGTTTACATACATTTAAGTGAGATCCGGCTTCAAAAAAGTACATAAATATCACTTAAGTGGTCATAACTCGAGACAGGGTTGCCAGATCTTCAATGTCTTGGACTCATTGGAAAGGCCTTTCAATTACCTAACCAACGATGGGTCGGATGATGGATCCGGACATAGTTTACATACATTTAAGTGAGATCCGGCTTCAAAAAAGTACATAAATATCACTTAAGTGGTCATAACTCGAGACAGGGTTGCCAGATCTTCAATATTTTGGACTCATTGGAAAGGCCTTTCAATTACCTAACCAACGATGGATCGGATGATGGATCCGGACATTGTTTACATACATTTAAGTGAGATCCGGCTTCAAAAAAGTACATAAATATCACTTAAGTGGTCATAACTCGAGACAGGGTTGCCAGATCTTCAATGTTTTGGACTCATTGGAAAGGCCTTTCAATTACCTAATCAACGATGGATCGGATGATGGATCCAGACATAGTTTACATACATTTAAGTGAGATCCAGCTTCAAAAAAGTACATAAGTATCACTTAAGTGGTCATAACTCGAGACAAGGTTGCCAGATCTTCAATGTCTTGGACTCATTGGAAAGGCCTTTCAATTACCTAATCAACGATGGGTCGGATGATGGATCCGGACATCGTTTACATGCATATAATTGAGATCCGGGTATTTGTGAAAACACATTTTTATGCATAACTTTTGAACTACTTATCGAAACTTCAAACAATTCAATAGCGATGTATGGGACCCTAAACCAAGTCGAATGCAACTGGTTCGATCAAAATCGGTTCAGCCAGTGCTGAGAAAACTCAGTGAGAATTTTGGTCACATACATACATACACACACACATACACACACACATACACACACACATACACACACACAGACATTTATTCAGTTTTCGATTCTGAGTAGATATGTACACATGAAGGTGGGTCTAGGAGCTTTTAATAGAAAGTTCATTTTTAGAGTAGGATTATAGCCTTACCTCAGTGAGGAATGCAAAAATAGTGTTTTTTTGCAAATCAAGTTTTAGTGACAAAAAGTTAAATAAAAAATCTCCAATTTTTTTTACCGTGTATAATTTTTTCCAGTGTAGTCCGTCCGTAGACACCAAATCGATCAAAAAATTCGTTCAAAAGATACAGATTTTTGAATTTCCATACATCATTTTTGTATCGACAGCTGCCAAATTTGTATGGAAAATTATATGGACAAACCAATGATGCAAAATGGCTTCTTTGGGCATACCGAAGGCACCAAAAAAGTTTCAGTCGGATTAAAAAATACAAAAAAAAATCCAATGACCGAAATCTGAGAGAACTGCTCTCTTAAATTGATTTCAGCTGATGAAGTTTTTTGAAAACATATTTTTTTGCTCCCTAAAATTTTTACCAGCCTAAGCATTGATCAACAAAATGAAATGAAGAAGGTGGTTATGTTACACATGACCAATAAAGCAACGATCTATGAAAATAGCTTGAAAGTCCTCAAGCTGTCTTTAAATTCATGGCCAGTTAGTAAAAAAAGAGAACCTGAATCATAAAGTAATAATTCTGATTCGATAAGTATAGATAAGCTGTGGTCTAGGAGGCTTATCAAGTTAATCCCTTGCTTTTCCTCAGTGAGCTGAATAAGAAAACCAGATTTAAAAACCAAATAGTATTTTTTTATATTACTTAGGAAAATTCACAAAATTATTCTTTACATAATTTTGCTCAGTCGAATGCATGCAGATATTACATATTATGTTTAAACAGCGCTGCAATAGTCGAGTTTCGCATTGCTCGGATTAACACTAACAAAAGGTAATTTATGGAGATGCATTCAAGTGTTCGTCCTCCAACATATCTGACCATGAAAAGTTTGGCACACTTGGCCATCACCACCAGCACCAAATTCTAAAGTGTTTATTGTAAAAGTTTTCCATAGCATGATAAATGACCGACCACCACCACGGACACGGATACGGTCCTGGTGAAAGTAAAGGGGATTATCTGGTGGAAATTTTTGCGGTAAGCCAGTTGTTTTTTCTCCACTCTGGTGTGGTATTTCGATGCTTATTGGTGTTTTGTTTGAAAGTAAAAATTGTGTAAATCTCATTAAATTAGATTAGCCAAAAGGGAAAACTTTGAAAGAAACTGTTCACACAAAGCCAACAAAAGCTTTCAATTATTGCAGATTAGTTGAGAGCCATTTTCACCAAACGACCAAACGATGAAACCCGCCGAAAAGCGCGCGATTCCGAGACCAATGTTTTCGTCGATGCTAATCCTTGATCCTTGGAATGGAGACTTACAAACGGTGATTGTTGACGACGATGAGACCAATTAATTAGGATTATTTCTGGTGGATTTCTGGGGATGCTGACGAGCTCCGTCGATGTGGTAAACCTTTAATTAGTGGGATGAGGACCGTGTGGCTGATGATGGTCGTGAGATTGTGGGTTGATTCATGGAGGTGATGTAATTAATTTAATTGGAGGAAATCAACAGTAGTGTTAGAGCATTTTGTAATAAACCTAGCTTTAAATAACAATTTTATTTCTTTAACAATCACCCTACTAAAAACTAACCCAATTTGCTTAAATTAAGCTCCCAAGTCATCAACCATCATAACCGTCACCTCAGGAACAGGATCGCTTAATGTTCCGGAGCCAGTGCACCGGCTAATGGCTTCCGAGTTTATTATGACAGCCAGAGAAAGGAGAGCAGCAAGATATTTCCCATTGTGCGAGCAAAGTTGGAGAAGAGGTCTTGTTGGCCACCTTAATAAACTCGCACTAGACGCTCCAGACGGCCGCTGCCACCACACACCACAAGCTCACCTGGTGCACAGTTGCCAAGCCTCTACGAAGCTCACGGGTCACGTGCTTCATCCGACGACTGTTGGCACCACCGGGAAGGCACCTTCCTTCCTTTTTAGCGAGGACGACTGGGCTACCTAGTGGTGTGAGGTGAATTATGGTTAAAAGTCATTTTTGCTAAATTATGCTAGTTAGTTTTTAATCAAACTGTTTTATTTTTTTCAAATATATTTTTATTTTGGATATTTTTTATAAATTTGAGTTTTTAATTCCAACCATCCCCTTTTCCCAACTATTAAATAAAACTCACTTTTCTCACATGACGGAAATGGCATAAACATTAATTATACCGTCTTGCTAGCTCACCGACCCCCACGAAAAGCTCCCCGCTCACAACACAGGTTCCGCCCAAATTGGCAGAACCAGTTCTGCGCCCTAGCGGCTGATATTACTGTTTTCAGCCAAAAGTGCATAATAACACGTTGCATGACTGCATCAGACGTGGTATCCTTAGCGCAAAGGACGTCGAGGACGACGATAAAGTTGGAAAGATAATTTCCGAGGCAGCATCATTTCCGGCAACTGGAGAGGACCAGCGTCGCGACGTGATGCCAGATGCATGGTGAGGTTGAATTTAATTTGACTTTTATATATTTCAATAAAATATCTGGATTGTAAACACTCAGCTCACCCTTTGAAACATTTAATGTTGATGCATTCGAAAAATCTCGTAAATTTCAACAATAATACGAGAAATTCATTTCTTGTTGCAAAATGAAGCGTGATAATTCCAAAGACCTTTTATAGAGTTTTTTCCTTCTAAAATTCTAGAATCCTTATTCAAACATTCGGATCAATGGCCATCGAAAACGATGCCCGAACAGAATAACCAATGAGAAAGAGGAATGACCCACCTATTACAGCTCCAAAGTCCAACACCCGAAAGCGGCCAGAATCGGCTAATGCTAAACCATTTGAATTGCAAAATAGTGTGCTTCGCCCTTCGAATTCGATCCGACCAGAACACGCATATGCATGAGAGCAACGGTCATCTATTCGCCAATTCGGATAGCGGCCTACGAGGCTGACCAGGACCTCGTTTTTTGGTATTCGGGGGCTGGGGCAAGTTTCATTACATTAGTGCTGTGGCCTGCTTGTGGGACTCTACAGCTCTTCAAATATTTGTCCTACTCGGTTGGTGAATGGAAATTTCAATGGGAAACCAAATAGTGACCAATGGTTTCTACTTTTTTTTGCTCTGTGCTATCGATAGGCAATTTGAGAATTGGGGAACACATTTTCACTCAATGCAACAATACTCGATATCTTTTGACCGAAATGATTTTAAAATTTTGTAATAAACTTGAATCTTTCACAAATAAAATAAGGCTCCAAAATTTGAATGGAAATAAATTCAATACAATCAACAGCACTGCAAAAGGCCATTTTTCGAAAAAATAAATATTTTTCAGTTAAAAGTTCTTCAAAAACTGGTCATTACAACAAAAAAAAAACCGTAAACCGGGTTTGAATTTGATAGCCGGGGTGATATGAGGTTTGAGATTTTTTCAATTCAATTTCAATTCATTAGTGAATAATCATGTTACAATAAGCTCTTTTGCAGTTCATAACAGAGTTTTGGAGTTCCTTTCAGCTGTGTGTAGAATCTCATTCCATTTTGGAACGATTATTGCTTATAACTAAAAGATTACCAAGAGTAAGAAAAAATATAGAAAAAACTTACTAAAATTGCAAAGGAAAGGGGATAGAAATAGAAAAAAGCTTACACTAGATCACAGTTTTTTTTATCTATTGTAGATGTGCTTGATCATCAGCTCCCCGAGGGCCAGGAATTGTTCCGCCTTGTTACGGCAGGTCCGAAACCGCGTCATCATCTCACCCGCGAGAGCAAAAAACTCCGGCAGGGTAAAGAGATCTTCCCCAGTGACTCCGTGCTGGGTCGCATCACCGCTACCGGCAGTGACCACGCTTGCAAACGATCGCCCCCATCCGCTGGGTTGTCCGCTGGAAACGTACGCTGGCCAGCTGCAGGAACGGCTGCGCTCGTACTTCGCTGAGGAGGGTGGGAAGCTGCTGCTTTCTTCTTCCTCTTTTCCTGCCCCTCGAGGTAGGACTGGCGCGCGACGCATCCGCGGTAATTACCGGTATGGTTACCGTCACAGTTCGCGCACTTTACGTGCGGCTTGGTTTGTTCTGCGTTGTCCCCCAAGTCCGCCTTTCGTGGGAGTGCGCACGCCTCCGAGAGGTGTGACTCACCGCACTTCACGCAGCGGGGCCGGAGGTTGCAGTTCCGCTAGCCGTGGCCGAATTTCTGGCAACGGTGGCATTGCGCTATGTCCGTTGGGTTCTTGGTGTAAAACCGCCAGTTTACCCAAAAACCGTCCAGTGTCTTAGTCCGCCGCAGGTCTTTGATCTTGACGGTGCCGCGGTCGAAGTACAACAGGTACAGTGTGTTTGTACCTGTTACCGTTGTCTTACGCGAGAGCACTTTTATCTCCTGCGGTTTTATTCCGGGTTTGAGATTTTTCCGCTAAATGAATAGTACAAATTAAATACATATCATACTTACCGTGGTAGAAAAGTGTTCAAAGTACTTGTAGAAAAAAACCATAAAATTTTGTAAAGTTTAAAAAGTTAGTTAACTAGAATTACAAAATGATAAAATGGTGATGGATAGTATTATTTTAATATCCGCAAAGTGTCATTATTTTCTCCATGAACATAATTTGAATCGGAAAACAGAATGCATCATCCCCAATCGGCCATTTGGCGGCCATGTTTGTTTTAGAAAAACATTCAAATCTTGATTCATAATGTTTCAATTAAAAAATGGGTTTCTTTGTGTAGTTTGTAGAAGCATTTTACATATAGTGATTATTTTTTCATTTCAATTTACTATTTCTGGACCCTGAATTTAGAACCATCAAGGTTAAGGTGTCAAATTCTTTGGACAATTTTCCTATAGAAGAAGACGACAAAAATTTGTAAATGTTTACTGTAGGTTAACTTGTACGTGCGTCAAACGCGTTCTGACCGGAAATCCCTTTGGCCAGTTGTCACACATAAATCAATTTTCAGGGAGTGACAAGATCATATGTAAATCGACAAAAATGCACGGAGTTTTTTCGGATTTCATTGAATATCTCAGGATTGAAATCGAATTTGGGGATCTGTGAAGGTCAAAAGGTGAAGCATTGTAAGCTGCACAAAATGACGTTCTTAACTCAATTTGGCCCAAAATGCACGTACGACAAGATAGCACGACGGCGACGAAATGCAAAAACTTTTAATTTGTGCTTCGAATTCAGTTCAAAATGCACTTTGAATCGATAATTTTATGCAGAAAACTGGTTTCAATACATTTCAAGCAAAATTCTGACTTTTTAACATTTTTACCTAAAATTTATTTGTATTTTGTTAAAAACCTTATAATCTTAGTTTTTAAAAAAATAATCTATGTGTTTATTTAGTTATATACATATTGATTTTTTTTCTTAAAATAGTTAATTTGACTATGTTTTTAATCACCGATGAAAAATCTTTTTTTTTTAATATTGCATGGACCTTGTCTGGACCTGGGTGCAGAATAGTGGTCCGCAAAGCGGCCTCAATTTAGAACTGTCAAAGCGGAACCAAATTACTGTTCGCAAAATGACACCAAGAAGTGGCAAGTATTGTATTCGATCTATAATTTATTTTGTCAGTGGCGTCGAGCTTTTGAGGTCATGAAATCTTAAGAAGAGGGTTGAATCGAGAGAACTTGTCGCTATCATTTCAATAAACGCTATTTCTCACGCAAAATCTATGTTTATGACCCTTTTTGAAATGTAAGCAACAAATTATCAATGAATATGAATGGCACATACCAAATAATTTTGAATAATCTTAGTCCAACATTGTCACTGCGCTTCAAAGATACATAATTTCGGAACTTCGATTCGGTTGTTCTTCCACAAAATTTAACAACTTCTGACGCAATATTTTGTCACGTGGAAAACAAAAAGGTCTCATTTGGCCACCCATAATTTTGTCTACCAACAATAAAAGCGAGAAGCACTTAATTTTTCAACGAAAATTTTAACATCAACAGATCCAAAATGTTTCAAAACAAGTCACTTTAGCAGCAAAAAATATGTCACGCTTGAGCTTGAACATAGCCTTCTACTTTGTTTATGTTTACAGCTGTAGTGCAGTTGTATTAGTGGGGAGCATTCGAAAATCACGTTACGCATTCTGTCTTTTCAGCACCCAGGTCTGGACTATCCCAGTACATGTTTTAAAAATAATAATCTTGATACAAACCTTACCAGTTGGAAAATATTTCAAAAATAAATCGAAATCCCATCGATTTCACCCTGGTTTACGGTAACTGAAGTACATTTTTTTTTCAAGGTTGACTTGAAATACTCAACAACTGTAATTTAAAAATACCCCAATGCAAATGCACTTTTACACCGGAATCCTTATCGTGGACCACATCAAATCATCTCACAAAATTGCTATGAAGCCCAACAAAGAGCGCTTGAATCTATTGCAATCCAGTGCGAAAATGCAACGCCACCATCGCATGATATCATCGTGATTTGTGTGTGATAAATGGAGCTTAGTTTGAGCTTTTTCCCAGTAGTAGGCGTTGATTTTCAAGGTTATCGTATACGTAACACAAAAATGTCGATGGCTCGATTTGTGTCCCTAGATAAATAAATATTGCTTTCGGAATAAATATGGGTATTTTGTTATCAGGTCAATTGAATTTGAGACAAAAACTTAAATTTATAATTTTTTTTTGATTTAGTTCACTTGGAAAAGATTTTTAAAGAATATGTTTGAGTGAACCAAACCGACTTAACTCGCCCTCCAAAATTGGAAAACAAAACAAACATAATTTGGACCGGATGAAAAAATCGATTTATGCTGTCACCTAACTAAAATTTAAACTAAAGAAAAGCTAAAAGATTTTCAATTTCAACTTCTTTCGATTGACAAGTTTGAGTTTAAACGGGGTAATTTATCAAAATTTGCACAAATATTAAAAAAAAAATCATCTGTTCGACGTTCTCTATTAAGCACAAGAACTGGTTTATTGCTGATCATTTTATTCAAATATTTTTCTTGCGTAAAATAAAATAAATAAATAACAAGTTCTTGCTCACGAAACTGCCCTCCATTGGGTGCTTCAAGTTCCACCAGAACCGCCCGTTTTTTTCTGTTTGTTGGGTTTCAACCCGAATCCGCTGAATAATTCATGAACTTGGGGAGAGCGCTTTGGCTTAATCCGTCTTCCATTCATCCTTTCGGTGCTCTCGTATTTCCAAAACAAAGTCACACACACACACACAATCACTCTGACATTGTCGTCTGTGTGCATGTGGAGAAAATGTGGGAAGCTGAAAAGGAAAAACAACGAACAATTGTGTCTATGTGTGTGCTCACCCACCACAAATAAGCTGTGTGTGTGTGTGAGAATCGTTTGTGGTGTGAGCGTTCGTTAGAATCGAATTCGATTCGCATTTGGATCTAGAGCTTCAATTAGGGTGTGTGTGTTTGTGTGTCGATGTTGGCAGCGTATGGTAGCCCAAATTCGATTTTGATGACGAACGGGAAACTGTGCGGTTTTTTGTCATATCGTCGACGTCGTGCTTTCTTGCCGCGCGTGTATTTTTGGGCCAAATTGCCTTACCTTTTGACCTTCGCAAATCCTCAAAATTTGATTTCAATTCTAAGATATTTAATAAAAATAGAAAAAACTCCGTGCATTGTTGTTACTCTTTTTATGAAAGAAGTTCCAATTTTGTCGTGCTATCTTGACACACCTTGAAAAAATGCTGTAGGTGCGACAATATAGCATGATAGCGTCAGCGTCGTTACTCAGTATTTTTCCTTACAGCTGGTACTGAAATTGGGAGAATTGGAGTAAAATTTATATTTTAAGCAATTTTTGAAAAAAATCTCAGCATTCAGATATTTTATCAAAGGCTTAATCACGATAAAGTGTTCGTAAATTAATATTTTATGTTATCATAAAGATCTGTTTGCCCCTTCATCTCCTGTAACAAATTGACTGTCAATTTTGTTCATTTATATCTATTTCAAAACAACTTTGCCAAACAATTGCTCCGGGTTTCTTTTACGAATTAGCTTTTTTTCGATGCAAGAGATATCAATTTCGTTGCGGTTCACTTCCAGCTGGTTTGGTATCTCCATTGAAAAAATAAGTAAAACAACTCTCTATAAAAGAAGAACACTCAATTTGTAAATTTCCCTTGAAATGACAATGCATTATGTGTGTTCATCATATGATTTGTGTTCATCATACAATTTGATTTGCACTTTAACGCTTTTTTTCTCAAAATATGATCAAATTTAAAAAAAAAAATCCGCTTTGCAATATTCTTTGTAATATCCTTATGGATGGTCGTTCTTCAAACATTGGTTCGGTAAAGATAAAAACTTACTAGAAAAAAACATAATATCTGTGTCAAAATATCCAAAACATGGCTTAAAGGCCGTTGCAAATATTTTTCAAAGTTTATTTCGAGCCCCCACCCCCATTAAAATTGGCCCGAAAAATCAGGGGCAAAACAATATTTTTTCATGAAATTTCAAAATTGTAATGGAAATAGAGGTCTAACTAACTGAAAACAACCTTATCTACATTTTCCTGTGTTTAAAATCATAATAAGCATGTTTGGGGTTGGTTAAGGAGCCATTACACTACCGCAAACAAACTCGAACTTTTTCGTTGTTTACGGCAAACTTGCAAACAAGGCAAAATGTATGCAGACTGACGTTTGTACAAACAAATTCAGGCAAACTGTCAAAAAGTGCGAGTATGTTTGTTTGCGGTAGTGTAATGGCTTCTTCAGAATTTCTGTGATATTTCGATGCACAGACAGGCAAAAAGTATAGTTTTGAATAACTAAGCTTTTTTTAAACCTTATCTTTTCAAAAGAACCTCCTTGACTTCGGCCGGAGTCAAGGGACATAAACTTCCAAAAATATTTGCACCTATCTAAAAACAAAAAAAAAATATCCAGAACATTTCAATGACACACTCTTTCGTCAGCCATCAATCAAAATAAGACAACGACAATTCAATCACGTGCTCCATTAGAACCAGATTTACCAACTCATCAAAACCTCAAATCCCGGATTCCTTTCCTTTCTGCAATCCTAGTTAGCAGCAGCCTGTGTCCAAGTCTTTGCCGGAATCTGCGTCATCGTAACCACACGTGCTAATATATGGACCAAGTTGGGCCAATCCGTACAGTTGAACGTCCCATTTGTTGCCCTTCTTCCCCTGGCCCCAGGTGCAAAAGGTGGGTCGAAGTGGTAATTGCGTACATCTGTGTGAGTAGGTGTCCCAGCACACGTACAGATACTTCTGGTATCGTCTCTTCCTTATTGCCGGAAAAGAAACCCGACAGACCGGTGATTGTCTATTCAGGAATCCTTTTACCGGGAGGAAGGGGGGGGGGGGGGGGGTCCTTTTTCATTCGTTCGTCCATGCGGTAAGAACCGGTTAAGGCAGCTCTCCCTTCCTCTTGGAATCGGTTCATTTAACGTGTCCCACTCTGGTGCACAGAGGATGTGCTTCCAGGTCATGAACGAGTGGTGAAGAAGTGGGAAGATCTGATTGATTGGAACGAAATTTGACCCAACTTCTTCCTATTGGATTCTGTAGCACCAGAGTGTAATGTAATATCCTCTGTTATTATTCAGCCATTATTATCGGATCTCTGATTAGGAAGAAATATCTGAACTGATTGGAGATGGAATTTACAAAAGGGGGATCGCTCTTCAAGCTGGGATGTACTTTGCTTCAGAAGTGATTGTCAATAAAGTAAGTAGAAACGTGTCCACCCTGAAATGTATTCACCGAATCCTATTCCAAATCTCTTTTCAAAATGTGCACTTCTGCTGATGCTGATTTTCGTTTGGACATAATCAGGAACCGGAAGAGTGTTAGCAAAGTGAATCGTACCGGATGTTGACACTGCATTTCAACGACGGTACTATAGCTATAGCGGTACTATAGCTATAGCAAGTATTTGGCGCCTCATGTAGCATTCAACTGTTGAATTGATCATTAAGAAATTCTAACATTTCAAAAGGGCGGAATATTCAATGTTAAGCCCTTTTAAAATTTTAGTCTTGGTTGAAAAATTTTGAAAATATTTTTTTCGAAATGATCGAATGTTTCAAATTTTAACATTGAAAATCGGACCATTAATTGCTGAGATATCGACATTAGAAAATTATGGGTTGTTTGAATGAATCTTAGAAAACATCAATTTTCATGTTTTTAAACATTTGCATGTCAATATCTCAGCAACTAAGGGTCATATCAACAAAATTTAAAAAGAGCAATTCCAGCTCAAATCGGGAATGTTTCTGGTACTTTTGTACCCGACTCTCTCCGATTTCAATGAAACTTTTTAGACATCTTATCCTAGACCTATATGAGCCATTTTTGTGTATATGGAGCCAATAGTACTCGAAAACAATATTTGAGTAGGGTGTAAGGTATTTAAATATTTTTGTATTATGCAATTTAAAAATTACTATATCTCGAAGCCGTTGCGTCGTATCAAAAAGTGATCAACAACAAACTTGTAGGAAATTGGACGAGCTTTCTGAAAAAATACACTGAAACAAAAATACACGCCACTTATATGAGATTTTTTGAATTTTAAGTTTAAAACATAAATTTAAAGGTGATGTCACGATTTTTTTTTTCGTTCAAAAATTTTGAGGAAATAGCCTAAGATGTTACCAAAAGACTGACGAAAAATGCAGGATGGTATGTCTCTCCTTAAAAAAAATACAAAAATCATTTACTTAAACTGTTTTTTTGAAAAGCGGTCTAAACGTCAAAATTATTGAAAACCGGTAGTGGAAATCGATTCCCCCAGGCAATTTTACATAAAAATCTCCATATTGACCATTGTCCTATGGCCAATTCTTGGGAAGATACAGCGTTTTTAAAAATAAAAATGTTAAAAATGAGGTTTTTTGTGGTTTTTGGCAATTTCTATCTGTAAGCCCTTACATCCAATTGAAATGCTGTCAAAGACAAACTTAAGGGAAATTGGACGAGCTTTCCGGATAAAAATATTTACCAGACTGAAAAACCAAGTCTGTCATATAGAAATTGCCAAAAACCACCAAAAACCCATTTTTTACATTTTTATTTTTAAAACCGCTGTATCTTCCCAAGAACTGGACATAGGACAATGGTCAATATGGTGACTTTTATGTAAAATTGCCTGGGAAATCGATTCCCACTACCGGTTTTTGAAAATTTCGACGTTTAGACCACTTTTCAAAAAAACAGTTTTAGTAAATGATTTTTGTATTTTTTTAGTAGAGAGAGCATTTTTCGTCAGTCTTTTGGTAACATCTTGGGCTATTTCCTTAAAAATTTTTGAGCGAAAAAAAAGCGTGACATCACCTTTAAATTTATGTTTTAGACTTAAAAATCAAAAAATCTCATATAAGTGGCGTGTATTTATGTTTCAGTGTATTTTTTTTTTCAGAAAGCTTGTTCAATTTCCTACAAGTTTGTTTTTGACCACTTTTTGCTACGACGCAACTGCTTCGAGATACAGTAATTTTAATATTGCAAAATACAAAAATATTTAAATACCTTACACCCTTCTCAAATGTTGTTTTTGAGAACTATTGGCACCATATACACAAAAATGGCTCATATAGGTCTAGGATAACATGTCTATAAAGATTCATTGAAATCGGAAAGGGTCTGGTACAAAAGTATCAGAAAAAATCCTTATTTAAGCTGGAATTCCTCAAAAGCAAAATATTGAGAATTTTCTCAGCCTTTCAAAAATATTTTTTTTTAAAGTGGGCAAGCAATAACTAAGACTTTTTTGTAGAAAAGTTACCTAAAAATGGCTATTACTTGAAAACGGTAAACTTTATCAAAATTTCACTTTTTGGTTGCAAATTCAATTTTACATCGAAAATGAAGTTGAAAATTTTTTGCAACCAGTATTTCGACTTTTTTTAAAACAATATTGATTCAAAAATTCATTACTCGGTCGAAGATTATTAGCCCATTCCAGAAATTTCTGAAAAGTTGGCATTTTATTTCTCTTAAAACATATCCGAAAATGAAAAAAAATAGTATATTTTTGCAAATCAAGTTTTAGTGACAAAAAGTGAAATTAAAAATCACCATTTTTTACCGTAAATCATTTTTTTCAGTGTAGTCCTTATCCATGCCAACAACTTTGCCGAAAACACTAAATCGATCAAAAAATTCCACAAAAAGATATATATTTTGAGTTTTCACATTCTATGGACAGCTGCCAAATTTGCATGGAAAATTAAATGGACAAACTAATGATGCAAAATGGCTTCTTTGGGCATACCAAAAGCACCAAAAAAGTTTCAGCCGGATTAAAAATTTCAAAAAAAATCGAATGACCGAAATCTCAAAGAATTGCTCAGATGGTTTTCCGATCTAACCTTTACCGATTTTTCAACTACCAAATTCGGTTAAAAATCTATGTGTTGCACACTGAAATCTCAAACAGAAAATACATGCAAAGGAAAAAGTTTATTTATCCAAAAAAGTGGTCAGTATATTTAAAAACAACCTTCAATAGTGAATGATTTGTTCATCAGGATTATTTCTGAATGAATTTAAATCCTTTGATGTTAATTTGAGCGTGTAAGTTTGAGCTGTTTGATAAACACAGATTTCAAGCATCAAATCTTTCAGCAAAACCAGCATCGATTGAGTTCAGCTGAACCGTGACGAAATCTATTGAATCACTCTGCTTTACAGCTGTTGGTAATAAAAAAACAGGCATCTGGAGTAAGAGTTTTCTTATACTGTCTAAGTAAAACATCATAGGCATCCAATAGAAAGCTTAAGGACTGTTATTATTTTCATCAATGCTCTCTAGTCTAAGGATTTTTTTAAAGGATAGAAATATTTCAAATTCTTCAAACAATAATCAAATGCATTCCATCAAACTCAAAAAGCGTCTCAAAGTATGAAAGTATGAAATAAGGACTTTTTTAAAGGATAAAAATATTTCAAATTCTTCAAACAATAATCAAATGCATTCCATCAAACCCAAAAAGCGTCTCAAAGTATGAAACTTCACACCACCCATTATCCCACGTGCTCCATCGACACGTGTCAACGGCATCACACTCTTCAGCCTGCCAGCGTGCACAGCATATTTTTGCGCGGGAGTGAGAAAATGCCATCATTAAAGTCCATAAATTATGCAACCCAAACCCCAACCCGACCTCGTCTAAAACCAACGAACCATGGTTTTCCTTCCCCAACTCAATCCGACGCAATGTTGTCGTAGTCCTCTCAACGGCGTGGCAACTTTAATCACGGTTGTTGATTAATTTTACGGTTTGTGGATTTTGGGGGCGATAAAAATTGTGCTGATTAGTTTGAATTGCTTGCGGGTTGATTTTACTAATGAGGTTAAAGAATCTCAAGAGTCAATATTTTCTTGAAGATTCTTTGAAATTATTGCAACAATTCCAACCCAAACGAAAATTAAAGCCATCTCTGCTGAAGCAGTAATTCAAGAAAACAACTCAATATCATGTCTGCCAAATCTGTGTGGTTGGATGGTTTCAGCAGGAAAAAAGAGAAACTCACTGATTCAGCACTTTCGACTCCGACAGTCAACTGCTGAATCTGTGGCACAGCAAAAAAAAATCCATCCAGCTTTTTTGCATCCAAGACAGCCAGCCTGGAGGTTCTCATGGACACCTTTTTGGAGAATAGCATACACACACAAAAAACGTTGTGTGAAGTATTGGGAATGATGAAAGGTCCAAAACGTGAAAAATTTGCTGAGTGAAAGAAAAATTATGTTTGAAAATCTTTTCGAAATATTTGCATAAATTTAAAATTTAGCAATTAAAACATAGGACTCAAATTTTGCCGATAAGTATTTAAAAAAAAATTTATAAAATTTATTTTTTTTGTATTTGCTGCTTCAAAAAAAATCAATATTGTAACTTATTTTGAATTAATTCATTTCTTGAATTTCTTGAATTTCTTGAATTTCTTGAAATTCTTGAATTTCTTGAATTTCTTGAATTTCTTGAATTTCTTGAATTTCTTGAATTTCTTGAATTTCTTGAATTTCTTGAATTTCTTGAATTTCTTGAATTTTTGAATTTCTTAAATTTCTTCAATTTCTTCCAAAAAAAATAAATCAAACCATCCACATTAACGACCCCCGGGTCTTTTGTGGTCTCTATTGCAAGTTTCTGCTCGAACCTAGGAGTCCGAACCATGAATGGGGAGAGCGCCCAAACCTCTTTTTACTCCAAGGAACCTTCCACCCCAGTGTTTGAACTGACGACCTTTGGATTGCGAGTCCAACCGCCGCCAGCGATTCCACCGGAGTAGGCTTGGTTTGTTGTGTTGTTTGTACTTATGGCATGGAGACGACTCCTACACCTGGAATGACTTAACGGCCTAACAACAACCAAGGCCGGGACCGACATTTTACTTCCTCATCCGATGGAAGGTTGGAGCAGATGGGAATCGAACCCAGAATCATCCGCTTACAAAGCGGACAGCGTAACCATTCGGCCAAGCACTGCTCCACTGCTTAAATTTCTTAAATTTCTTGAATTACTTGAATTTTTTGATTTTTTTAATTTTTTTTAATTTCTTCAATTTCTTCAATTCCTTCATTTTCTTAAATATATCGAATTTCTTGGTTTAAATTTTAAGCCAAATAAAAACTTTAAAAATTAAAGTAAAAAGTTAAAAACTAAAACTTTAAAAGTTAAAGCCGGAGCATCGCGTGAGCTCGTTTATGTCCGTACGGACATGAATTGACAAGGCAAACTGGGGCGTGGACCGTTTACTGCAACTGGATGCTTTATATAAGTTCTAAATTGTTAATTTATTGTAATTATTCTGATTTTGAGACAAATAAATGTTGCTGTTTGTATTGTGATAGTTTGCGTGTTTGTTTTGAAAAAAATCCTTGAAATGACCTTTCAAGCCAGTACGAATGCATGCGAGCAGACGACAGCGCTGCCCAAGCGGTGGGATTTGGAACCAGAGTTCATTTTTCACATTCACCAACACACTCACATTCGCGGTGAATGTGAGCAACACAATACATAAAGAGAAACGTCAAAAACGGGCCGAATGAATTTGACCGATTTTGACGGAGATCTCTGATAAAGATTTGACGGAGAATTCTCTGATAGAGACGCTCTATCAGAGAATTTCTGATAAATTTACCGAGAATTTCGGCGAATTTGACCGAAGTCTAGGTTGCTATATGAGTGGTTCAAAACAGATATTTAAACATTATTCAAAAAGAAATAGCTCATAAATTCGAACACTGCAATTTGACAAACCTTTAAAGATTATATCAACCACTCTTTCCGTAAAGTACTTCAAATCACTACTATGTGTCGAAAATCAGATCGCACTCCTGTACGCCTCGAAGCCAGCAGCAGCTGCCAGCGTGAAAACAATTTTTGCGGTTGCCCGCCTCTGGAACAAGCACTGCTGCGTAACATTCTCGAGTATGTTGTTTGCAACAGTGATTTTGGGGAGAATTTACCGAGACTGGGGGTGAAAAGAGAGTAAAAACTCATTCCATCTAGGGCTTACACGTGTTTTTATTGTACTTTGGAATGGTGACGGTAAGTGAAATTGACTGAATTTTGCTTAAAAATTAGTTATAAAAATACAAATTAATTTAAGTTAATCGGTAAAAGATTTTTACTTTTAACAGTTTCAAAATTGCATTGAAAACAAAAGCTGTTTACAAACATGCTAGAATTTGTAACAATGCCAACCAACCATCAACGTTCCGATGGCAGCCACGTGTGGGAAGGCACAGTGGAAGGAACCGATCTAGCGATTTTCGCGCGCTTTTCACCTGAACGCATTGCAGCGCATATTCGGCGCCCGTCACGTGCTTCCGGGTGAAAAACGCCGAAAGGGAACAATAAAAGTGGGTGGTTCAAGGAAGGTGGATACGTGTGACGGGATTGTGCACACGTGTCGTGCGATGCCAGCCAGCTTATTTCAGGGGCGCCAAACATCATCCGTGAAAAATGTTTACGGTGTCACGGGTTGGCTTTTGAGCGAGTTTCTAAAGAAGGGGAAAAGTGACTCGACATGTGACAATCGCAAAATTGAAAAAGGAAGCCAGTTTCGAGGGGTGTAAAATGGATCAGGATGCTGGCAATGAAAACTAAGGTTCCAAAATTGCATCAAAATATTTCTTTTTGTATTCAAAACATTAAGTTACTTAGTCAAATGCGGCCCACATAAAACCTATAAATTTTTCATTTATAATACATTGAAAACATTTTTAAGCTATTCTTTCCGAATGCTAAAAGTATTACGTTGTTTCAAATTGATCAGTTAAATTAAAATAAACAAATAAACACAGTTAAATCTACTGTTGATTCAGTTTCAACTCTGTAAACGATTTTTGCTTCCACAGCAAAACTCTCCTCCTCGCCGAAAACGGTGACTTATTGCAAATCCCTCGTTACCAAGTGCACCAATGCGGATACCGGACTTCATGTAATCTCATCCGTACCGAATCTCAGGCCCGTGCAGTGCACGGCGTGCACCCACGCTGCTGTTGACCGAAAGTGCCATCTCCGACCGACGGAACCAACCGACCTCGCCGAATCCATCTCATTTTCAGGCGGAGATTTCCCATGATGCGGAAAAGTTACACTGCAGAGCTTAGCGCTGGGAATGGCACAAATGCAGTTGCAGCCGGTACAGTCGAGATTCGATTTAGATCAGTTTTGTTTGCATTTTTTTTTAATTTTCAAAATATTTAAATGGAACACAAAACTTCGAAGCATAGTTGATTTTTTTATTCAATTCAAATAAAAATTGAAAACCAGAACTCTTCTATGATTGCTGCAAAACGAAGCCGCAGTGTACCACAATTTCCATCCATGTAGACAAACACCAGATGTTGGCAGATATCCGAAGCGTTATCCACTGTTGACTGTGAAAAGTCAGTTCGCCCACGTGAAAAGTGTTTGCTTTGTGGGTGGCGTTTCTTTTTTGTGTTGCGCTGCGTCGAGCATTAGCAGACAGTTTGTTGATTTTGGATGAATGCTGCAGCTGCTGGTAACAAAAAGTCATACTAAAAAGAGAAAAAAATAAGTACGAATGCCGTTTTGAACCTCAGGTGAATTCATTATGCAACAATTCTCAACTTCTGTTTAGGTGGGTGAGAAAATGTTGATTACTTCACGCCTCAGGACAAAACGGAAATGTTTTTTTTAATCAAACCAATGGGAGAAAGTAGGGTGAAACGAAACCATCAATTGTACAGTCATCCCTCCAATTCGGAACAGTTTACAGATCGGCCAATGTTCGAAAAATCATATATAATCGAGAATTGAACATAATGACTTGCTTTTACCTGCATGTGAATGCTTTTCTTGCAATCTTTCGATTGAAGTATTGACCGGCTGTAATTTTTTACGTTTTATATCAAATTTTCAAAAAAAAAACATTGACCCTTGAAATCCACAAACAAACTTTGATTCTCTCCAGGAGTACATATTTCTACAAAATAATGACTTCACACACTGGAACCAATAAAACTCAAGTTTAGTAATGTTTTATGAATAGTCTGATAACTTTTTTGTTCAAATATCTGTTAAATTCAGGTGTTCCACGACTGTGGGAGGCTCAATAACATCCCACTATTATGAAGCATGCAATTTGGAGGCAGTGTTTTGCAGCTCTGAATAAAATAGTCTCAAAATACAGTTTTTGTACAAAAAGAACTTCTTTTGCTAGTGAAATAGCAAGAGAATGTCAACAATTTCAGATGTATCAACAATGGAGAGTTACTTGCTCACATTTATTTGAGCTTATTATTACTTTGAAACAGTCTACAACACTTTATTTAAGCTGTAATTCATGATCAAAGTGCTGATAGGCCGATAATAGCAATAGGCTGAGAAAGGGTATAGTTGTATAACTTGTTGCATGGTGTAATAAAGGTATATGGTCAATGTAACCCATAGCCGTTATTTTTTGGTCATCTCTAAAAAAAATCGTAGATTTGTCCGAAAAACTCAAAAAAATGACAAAGTTGCATATGAGACAACTATACATTTATTGGCAAAATCATATGGTTTATTTGCAAAAAATCCAATTGCTGTGAACAATTAGCATCAATTGGCCATTTAAATAAAAAAAAAGTTATAACTTTGTGAGGGCCTTCCCTATGATCAAACTTTTTTTACCCAAATTTTTCCAATCTTTGAAAAAAAAAACCGTTTTTTAGTCGCCTAAAACATAAAAAAATCTCAAAAATCAATAAAAACAGATTTTAGGAAATTGTTTTTTTTTGTGACATGGCAGTGCGTGGCCGAATGGTTACGCTGTCCGCTTTGTAAGCGGATGATTCTGGGTTCGATTCCCATCTGCTGCAACCCTTCATCGGATGAGGAAGTAAAATGTCGATCCCGGCCTTGGTTGTTAGGCCGTTAAGTCATTCCAGGTGTAGGAGTCGTCTCCATGCCATAAGTACAAACAACACACCAAACCAAGCCTACTCCTGTGGAATCGCTGGCGGTGGTTGGACTCGCAATCCAAAGGTCGTCAGTTCAAACACTGGGGTGGAAGGTTCCTTGGAGTAAAAAGAGCTTTCGGTGCTCTCCCCATTCAAGCCTTCGGACTCCTAGGTTCGAGCAGAAACTTGCAATAGCGACCACAAAAGACCCGGGGGTCGTTAATGTGGATGGTTTGATTTTTGATTTTGATTTTTTTTTGTAAAAAAAAGGTTACTTAATCCACCTTTAGGTGGTTGGTGCCTTCCTGACATTCATTTATCAAAATATTTGAGATCCAGCCTCAAAAAGTTTCCATATAACACATAAGGGGTTACATACATGGAAAAAATCACAAAATTTCATAGTACTGAAAATTTATTAAATCAGCTTAAAAGATGATTTTTAATCACTTCTGAAAGTTTCATTAAGATATTTTATGATTCAAGTAAGTTACGGATGATTCAAGCGAAAAATGTTGCCATGGGCAAATCGAACTGTCAAACTTTGCTAACTTTTTTCTCTGAACACCGAGTTGATTTACGGGTGCCACGATATCTCGAGATGGGATAGATCAAATTGGCTCAAATTTGGGATGAAGACTCGCAAGACGTACCCCGTGTGCATGACGAAGCTTGATTTTGACATTTTGCATTTTTTATATACAAAAATTAAAAACTTTCAATTTTTTATATGAAAAGCATAAAAATATTTTTATCTTTTTTAAAAATAAACGTTTTGAAAATCGGCCTTCGTCATGCACACAGGACCGGTTTAACGAGTCTTCACCAAAATTTTAAGCCGATTTGGTCAATGCAGTGTTGAGATTTCTTGGCACCCGTTTTATGAAAATGCTAACTTCATATAGCTATATCTCGGCAATGATATAACCAAATGTCTTCAAATTTATTTTGTTTATATTTGAAAATGTATGTTTTAATGTTTTGAAAACAGATTTAAAAAAAGTTTAAGTTTGTGCTCAAACCAACCTCTCACATTTTTGCCGATTTACATGTATGTAACCCCTTAACTTTTGATAGGGTGGTCAGATCTTCAATCTCTTTGACTCGTTGGAAAGGTTTTTTGATTATACATTCAATGATGTGTATCTATCATGCAGATCCGGACATCACTGAATCAAAATATTTCTGGAGTTTTTTTAAAAGGTCAAATAAACCGAATTTCTAGTATTTGCTTTTTGGGTGTTTTCGAAACCGCCTTGAGTCAGGGGTATTGAAAAACACCCAAAAATCAAAAACTAAAAATTTGGTTTATTGGACCTTTTAAAAAAAATCTCAAGATTTGATATCCGGCCTCAAAAAAGTGTATAAATAACACTTAAGTGCATATAACTTTTGATAGGGTGGTCAGATCTTCAAACTTTTGGACGCGTTAAAAAGTTCTTTTTAATACCTTTCTAAAACTGTATAACATGAAGGGTTTCCTTCCAAAAACCTTCCTTTTTACAAACTTCCGAACTTTAGTCGAAATCGTTTTATAGCATAACTTTTGAAGTACTTTACTAAACTTTATTATTTATAATAGCGACTTATGGGACCCAAAGACGGATCAAATGAGACCAAAATAAACAAAATCGGATCCGAGATAACCTAGTGCAATTTTTTTGATCAACAACATCCCACCACCATTTTCGAGTGATTTTATAGCCTTTCCTCATTGAGGTGAGAAAGGCAAAAATCGTAAAAAAAAATCCGTGTACCTATTTTCTTCTGAATAGTCATCAACAATACCTACGACTTTACCAAAGACAGAAAATTCATTCAAAAGTTACAGATTTTAGAATATTTACTTGCCATTTTGGTATGAACAACTGGCATTATTGTAGAGAAATTTGTATGGATGAACCAATGACACAAAATGGCTTCTTTGTTCATAGGGAAGGCCTCCGCAATGTTTGAGCTAAATACAAAAATACAAAAAAAATGGACGAAATTGGCCGATCTTGTAGATAATTGCTCTCCTTTCAAAACCATTGAATAAAAATTTGATGGTTTAACTTGTTTCACAAAACTTTGCTAATGTCTAGAAAAATCACTTACTATATCGCCTTTCCTTCAATCCATCGACTGATATGTATTGTTATAATTTTCATTCAGATTTATAGCAAAAAAAGCGGAACTTGCAGAATAAATTATTGGACTGCGGGCATTTAACTCGTGTTAAAAAAGTGGACTTGAGCAAAATTGCTATATAGGGTTACAACTAACAATCTGAAAATAAATACTGAAATTTCAAATTCAATTGGAAAACAAAATCCCACAAATAAGATCATCTCAATGTGGATTAAAACGAGCTTTTGGTGTGTCAAATCCACCACAAAGCCCACTTAAGCTCATTGTACTCGACAAACATTCGGTCAGTTGCCGTTCATCGCACCATCGGGGTCCATTCATTTCGACCATTCTTCCAAGCAAATGCTGAGTATCCTTTTTAGGGGCAACTACCTATCACTATCACTAACAGTGAAGCATCCGTCGTTCTATTCTTATTTGCCAACAGACAAAAAAAACAACCAGGGTGACCGAATCGTTTGCCCTACGAGCTCGGTTGTTAAGCTCCGTTTAGTTGTAAAGTTGAACTCGGATAAAGCGAGCCAGTTTCGTTTTCTCTGGACGACCCCCCCAAATATCCATTAGCCTGCTCGAGTACCCGGCTGAAAGTGTGTATATTTCGAAGAAGGACCAACAACCAACCAACCAACAGTTGTGTGTATGAGAGGGATTGCGATATGTGTATAACAAAGTTCCATCTTCCTCGACATGGATCTACTTCCGTCTGCAGTGGAAGTGTCGAATGTCATCCAACGACGACAACGACGACGTGTTTGTCTTCCGTTCACGTTTCCCATCGGGGCTTGTTTTGATGGGAAATGGTTCCTCAGCTCTGGGTCGGTTTCGATTAGGTCGGGGAAATTGAGCCTTCCGGTAAGTGATGATTTAATGCAGGCTTTATTTGGGTGGGACATTTTGTAGGATATTTGGAAGCTGAAATGGATACATCGTGTGAGATGACTCATTAATTTTTATAGTTATCTAACGAATTAATGATTGATCTAAAAGGATTTGAAAATACATGGAAAATTTAAAAAAAAATCACTTTGCACCATTCGCTATAGTGTACTCAACATCGTTTCGTGCGAAAAAAAAACGGATTAAAATTCCCACCGGTCACATTTGCCCCTGTTAGCACCTCGTTCAATTTGAGCCAACAACAGGATCAACACTCGACACCTCCCACTCTCGGAACAAGCAGCGCACGAGTTCTTTACATTGCATCACAGGAAGCACAGGAAGTTAAAAATTAACGACCACTCGTCCTACCCCAACGTTACTGAAGCTCCTGCAATTCGTATTGCAAGCCCAAGTTGCATGCTGACATGTATTTTTTTTGTTGGCATTGCTGTTGCACAGTTCAAAAATGTGTTAATTAAACATCTAATAATGTTGTGTCAAAAAATTGTATATTTTTAACAATAATTAATTTTTTTCCAAATTTTAAAGAGGGAAATTGATCTAGACATTTTTCACTGTGTGAATTTGAGCTTGTTGGGCTTTCCGAACAAATGAATGCAATCAATCGTTACGGCACTTTGAAACGTTGCATGAACATTTTCCCATGACGGATAAAATTTCTACGAGAACACACTTGCTAGCACTTGTTTCCGTTTGCAGAGCGTCAGGCGACAGTACTTAACGTTCATGCCATCATTAAGTGATTAGATTTGCTCAGTCCTTCGGGGAAGCATATCAGCACTCTGGCGCTCTGTTTATTCAGTACACAGGATTGAAGTACCTTGATTCAACAATTGAGAAGTGAAGCAACATTGAAATAGTTCAAATTGATTAATATAATTTTATTTAGTTCAAAGAAATGTTCATGTGAACTTTCTAATTTAAATTAAAAATGTGTTTCTTCCAATGATAATATTTTTTGAAAATTTAAATATTTGATTTTTTTTATCAGGATGAAACTTTGTGTCTACCTTTTCTATGACCCAAGAAGATATTTTGCATCACTTGTTTGTCCATTTAAGTCTCCATACAATTTTGACTACTGTCCACACAAAAAGACTATTATAATATCTAATAAATTATATCTTGAGAATGACTTGGACCAATTTCGCGTCTGTAGAAACTATTGCACTAACGCAAACAAACAAACAAACTCGCACTTTTTCGTGTTTGACAGTTTGTCAAACTTGCAAACAAGGCAAAATGTATGCAGGCTGACGTTTGTATAAACAAATCCAGGCAAACAAACAAAACAGGCAAACTGGGAAACTGTCAAAAAGTGCGAGTTTGTTTGTTTGAAGTAGTTTAATTGCTCATTTACGCTTGGTAAAAAAAAGTCACGATTTTATGAAAAAAAGTAGTTATGTGGTTATAACTTGAAGACGGTGCAAATGTTTAGAGTACTTTGTACTATGTAGATCCCTAAGGCCCCACGTTTGGTACGGTATGTCCACGCATCCTTCCTCCCCTGTAGATTCTGTGAAATGTGATCCATTCTCAGTATCTTCTCTGGGGTAAACACAACGCTATAGGGCTGGCCGCTTTAATTTTTGCAATACATTTTCGGGTGTTCTCGGACGCACTGAAATTTTTTATAAGTGCAAGAAAAGTGCTTGGGGCGTAATCTAATCACAAGACTTTTCAGCATGCTTTCATATGACTGGCTGCGTTTGTGTTAGATTATATTAGATTAGATTAGATTAGATTAGATTAGATTAGATTAGATTAGATTAGATTAGATTAGATTAGATTAGATTAGATTAGATTAGATTAGATTAGATTAGATTAGATTAGATTAGATTAGATTAGATTAGATTAGATTAGATTAGATTAGATTAGATTAGATTAGATTAGATTAGATTAGATTAGATTAGATTAGATTAGATTAGATTAGATTAGATTAGATTAGATTAGATTAGATTTGATTAGATTAGATTAGATTAGATTAGATTAGATTAGATTAGATTAGATTAGATTAGATTAGATTAGATTAGATTAGATTAGATTAGATTAGATTAGATTAGATTAGATTAGATTAGATTAGATTAGATTAGATTAGATTAGATTAGATTAGATTAGATTAGATTAGATTAGATTAGATTAGATTAGATTAGATTAGATTAGATTAGATTAGATTAGATTAGATTAAATTAGATTAGATTAGATTAGATTAGATTAGATTAGATTAGATTAGATTAGATTAGATTAGATTAGATTAGATTAGATTAGATTAGATTAGATTAGATTAGATTAGATTAGATTAGATTAGATTAGATTAGATTAGATTAGATTAGATTAGATTAGATTAGATTAGATTAGATTAGATTAGATTAGATTAGATTAGATTAGATTAGATTAGATTAGATTAGATTAGATTAGATTAGATTAGATTAGATTAGATTAGATTAGATTAGATTAGATTAGATTAGATTAGATTAATTTAGATTAGATTAGATTAGATTAGATTAGACCCATAGACGAGCCTTCCAAGCAACGATGTCATGGAGAGATATTTCAGGTTGACTTTCAAAATCACTCACACTCAGTTATTTCAATATCTGATAAATGAAAACTTTACTCCACTATTACCTCGACGATCCAAATGTCACCGTGTCTTTCGATCAACAATTATATAGAAATGACTTTTTTACCGTGAAAATTCAACATCTTATTCGAAAAATTTTGAACCCAATTTACAAGACCGTGCCATCCGAACATCGCATTCGCATTCGCATGGAGATGGTGATCTTAGCGGGTTGCAGACTGGATTTCGTCATGTATGTGTGATAATTGTCCAGCCCAGGTTGCTTAGAAATTGATTAGAGGGAATTAAAACCAATTCTACCAGAATAGGACAGGTAGCACCATGAAAGCCATCCATTGCCGGCCGCTCCCATCTCCACCATTCACCGGGAGAGGAATAAGGATTTGGAGCACGGGAAGTGTTGATGCAGAACTTACTTAGAAAAAGGTAGCGAAACCGCAGGCTCTTTTTCCCAACCTTATTGTGGAACAAGACCGTGCCATCCGAACATCGGTGATAAAGGACGGGCTTTCAAAATCACAATACAATTATTTAAGATTACAAATAAATCAAATTAGAAGGCCACGTGGTTTACGCACGAGCCCTAAGTTGTATTTACAACTTTGCCGAAGTCAACACCCAGTAGAGGTGGGCAAAACCGCACTTTTTAGGAGCCGCTCATTTTGGTTCACTCATTAAAAAGAGCGGCTCTTTTGAACGGCTCTTGCGCTCTTTTTCAAAATTTTGATAGAAAGGCTATTTTAAAGAGTGGTGTGATTTTTTTTAGTTTTGTATTTTTTTTTTTATTTTACTTGCATAAACTCAACAATTAGGGTTCGAAGTAATTAATGGAAACAAAACCTAAATCTAGGATTTTGGAACAGAAATGCTCTTAATTTTACAAAATTGCGTCTATTTCTGCCTAAATTGTACAAATTCTGATATTTGGAGACAATACAATGCGAATTCTATTCTACATTCCGATTAAAAAGATAAAGTCGATAATTGCAATAGTTTAATCGATCAAGAGCATTTGATTTGTTTTCCAAAATCTCATAGGCTATTTATTAAATTTTCCAAGAAAATCCCAAGTTAAAGCGTTTGAAATACTCAAGTTAATGTTTGAGTAATACTTTAATTTACGAACAGTTGTACAAGGAAAAGTATGTACCAAAATTTTGTTCAGAAAATCATTCATTTATGAGTTTGAAAACTTTAATGTGGTACCCCGGGCAGACGGTAATATAATTCATGCCATTTCAATAACAAATACTGTTAAAATAACAAAAAGTGTTATAGAATCTTCTTGAAAAATCCATTTCTGCATAAGGGTTTAATAACACTTTATGTTATCATAACAAAATTTGTTATTGGTCTGACATTCGTAGAAAGCAAAAACAACTTTATAATAACATTTTTTATTATGGAAGAATACCTCCAACTGTTATTGGGGTGATCGGATTAATTGTTAAAATAACAAAAAATAATAACAACGATTTGTTCGAAGAATAACTAAAAATGTTATTAGTGTGTTATTGCAATAACAATCCAATAACAAAAAATTCATAACGATGAATAACAAATTTTGTTATAAATAACATAAAATGGTATTGGCCTAGTATTTTCAAATATCAAAAAATGTTATTCCCAAGTTATTACCCTCTGCTCGGGGTGTTCAGATACGACCATCCCTGCTATCAAAACCTTAACTCCCAAGCTCCAGAAAAAGGGGAAGCTTATATGGAAACTACCCCTTTTTCCCGAGCTTGGGAGTTTGGTGTTAAGAGTCTTTCAATATAATTTTGATGAGAAAGTTAGACCCTCCAACAAAATATGACGACTCAGCTCTCAAGATGTCGGGAAATCGTCGCTTTTCTGAGCATTAAAATTGATGAAATTGCATTTTCAATAATCAAAAACAAATTTGTGGCTACAATTCGTTGGAAATTCCATGAACTTTTTTTTATAAACATAAAAATGTAAAAGTTTTCAAAACCATTCCATCTTGAAAAGGTTCTTTTTTAGTGAGCCATGGTTCGTTCTTTCTTTTAAGTCAGCCAGCTCGTTCTTTTTTTACCCACCTCAAACATCCAGTGTTTATGAAAAAAAAATTATGAAAAAAAAAATCCAGTGTCAAAGGGTAAATGTAAAATTAGACACTCGATTTAATGGCGTGCTCAGAATTCCGAAAAAACTTATTTTCCATCGAAAAAAATACCTTAATTCGGAATTCTGAGCACGCCATCAACTTGGGCGTCTAATTTTACATAAAAGTCCCTTGACACTAAATTTCCAAACCATCATCATTTCAGGCTGCAAATTACTGAAAAATACGTATTTTTTCGAATGTTAAAAAAAAAGAGTCGTACCGCCCCTCCGTCACAATATATCGTAAAATGGAAATCTTTAGAAACAATTAATTACAATCGTTTGAAAATGAGTGAACAAATGATAAACAAGTAAATTAACGTTCAAAAAAAAAGTTCAAAATGCATACAGCGTTTTGAAAATCCAAAAAATCACAAATGTACCGCACTCCCTAGTCAAATTTAAATTATGCACCGAAAAGCAAAAAAAACTGTTTTTTCAATTTTTCAGACAATTCAATTCAAAAGACAGCATTCCGAGAAACCAAGAGATTGGTTAGAGTTGAAAAATCCCTCCCATTAATTTCCTACGGACAAATGTCTGGCAATACTCTAATATGTAATTGAATGCTCTTTTTAAACTTCTACGATCAATCTCAGCCGTTTAAAGGGTACAAAAACAATAAATATTAACAAATTTGAGCCTAATACAATTTTCTGATTTTTAAGGTAATTTTGTCAATTTAATGATTGTGTGTAATAGAAAAAATCGTATGAAAATTTGGACTTTAAATTGCTTTGATATTAAAATATAAAGTTTCATATATTATCACGGAGATACGACCACACTTTTATTCAGTAACCTGTGATTACACAAAAAAAACGATTTTTTTAATCGTGAATTAAGTTCACGAATGTGAGAACCACGAAGGAATTTATTCATGAGCATGGTGCATTTGCACTATAAACGTGAATTTATTCCTTCGTGGTTCTCGCATTCGTGAATTTAATTCACGATTTCGAGAATTGATTTTTTTCAGTGTATAAAAGAAACTTGCTTCCCTCTTTTTAGCGTGCAAGTAAAAAATTTCTTCGAAATCAATAAAATTATTTTTTTTTCTCAACTTTCTTGCATCGCTACATTAATATTCCATTTCTTTGAGATGCTTCCAGGAAAGTTTGAAATTGATTTCCCTCCGATGGCACTGATAACGAAAATCAATTATGGCAATTTGTTACCGGGAAAAACTCATTTTTCTTTGAGCACCATGTTTCTTATTCCGGGAAATAAAAAAAGAAGAAATTTTTTTCCGCAGCTTTCCATCCTACTTTCAAGTCACGAGACCGCGTGCGCTTGTTTGACGATGCGTCACGAGTCGAAAGTTCAACAAAGTGTCTTCAAACAAACACTTTTAACTTCGCGACCAGCTTTCGTCTCTACCGCTCTTTCGCGTTTGTTTGTGAAAAAAAATGAAGCTGCTCCTTTGCTTGATACGGAAATATAATGACAAAAGCATCCGCGCCATTTATCAAGTAAGTTGAAGTTGAAGACGTGAACCGATGCAAATGTTGCGAGAGCGCGGAAAACTTTTGCAAGCTCTCTTGGAAATGTGGTTTTTGCTCTGTTTGGGTAGTTTTGAGTTTATGAAATTTGATACGGCGAGTTTATTCAAATTGCCGGAAACTTGTTTTGGTGGAGGAGCGCTTTCGGGGAAAATAAGCTACGCTACTTAACTTTGATAAATAGAGCGAGAGTATAAAGAAAACCTGAAAGTTCAACGAGCGAGAGAAAGGAAGTGATTTAGCACTTTGTGCAAATTTCCCGCGCACATCAGCGTTTGGAGAAATTGCCTGCATTCTCCGACTTTCTCAGGTCGTTTTCAACTTGGGTCGAAGTTCATCGCGATGGTAAAGTTCATGCTTGTGGTTGCATGTTGCAGCAGCTGTTGCGCAATATAATTGTGGTTTAGGGAAAATCTGTTGCATTTGTTTATTTGTTCAAAAGAAATGTTAAAGCAATTAAATAATTATGACGCAAACAATTTATGCATGACTAAATTACAGTCCACACTCGATTATTCGAATATCTTGGAAAAATTTCACCGAATAACAAAAAATATGTTTTGCGGTCTAAACTAAAGTATGACCCCTAAACTAATCTAAAGATATTTAGAATTTTAAAATCCAATATGGCAGCCAAAATGGCGGTAATGAAATATTCAGAAAATTCATTTGGCAATTTTTTAGGCCATTCAACATTTCAAGTTTGTCTAAAAACATTTGCAGAACTCACATTTGATGTTAAAAGCAAGAAATAATAAAAACAAGATTTTTTTTAATATCTGGCGTCCAATCCAAGCCTTTAGATAATCAAACTTCGGACAATCAAATCTTCGGATAATCGAGGCTTCGGATTATCGAATCTGAACTGTATACTACTGCCAATAATTGGTGAAATATCTTGGAATTCTATGTTTAAAAAAACTATTTGTTCGATTGTTCTAGAATTTTTTTTAACCGATTTTACAAATGACAATTATACTCATATTATTTTTTTTGTCCCATAATTTTCCAGGAAAATTGTAAAAAAAAATATTTGTATCGACCGAACATAAAAATACCCCGTTTTTTCATTCTTTTCGAGTTCATTTCATTTCAGAAAAAAACAAATAAAATTGTTTATTTGTTTACTTATTTTAAGTTCAGAATAAAATATTTATAAATATAATGATAAGGATATTCCAACAATTGTTCAGATTAGAACAATGTGTTTAATCTAAATTTAAGATAGAAATTTTATTATCTTGCAAGACAATTTTACTTGTATTTTGCATAATTTCATGTTGACTTATTAAAGAAATAAAAATACATTATCAAAACGTCTCAAATCAATTCAAACGATCTAGTTCAACATATCATAAAATCTTTTAAAATTAATTAGAGCTTATTTAACTGATGAATACTAAAACTTTAAAGAGATTCTTTAAATTCTTGAAATCCATAGAATTAGGCTCATTAAAAAATAAACTTCATTCTCGTTTGTTAATCAAATGTGATTATCCCTCTACTGCCCACATTTATTCCATGTTTTGGAGGTCATTTTGAGCCACATTTGTTTTACGAAAAACTTTACTACTCTTGTTTTATGTTTTTCTTGTACCATTTTTAGTATTTTAATTTGCATTTATCCTTTTTAGTTTATGTTTGTTTTTGGAAGTATTTGGCTTATTCTACCACCTCATAGTATTACATTTTGCCTATCTATTTTTTTCATGTTTTTACATTCACTTTTTTTCATTTTTTTTGTTTGATTTTTACATTTTCTTCTATATAATAGCATCATTATCATTTGAATGGTAGAAAAATGCTTAGAAGTATGGTCTGATACATTTAAAATATCGGAAATGTTAGTAAAAAACACAACCAAAATTGCCCCCAAAAAATGACATTTTCAAAAACATTGACAAAGTCACATGAAACAAGTAAAACTTCCAACCCTAAAATTTCAAAAAATCCAATGCTTCCAATGCACAGTGGTCCACATCGCAAAATTAAATGGAAAATGGATTTTCCAAAAATGGTAAAGTTTTGCAGCTTTGATGTCTTCAGAAGAGTTGTTGCAAATGGAGAGGGCAACTTTTGGTTTGGTTGAAAATTAGGGTGGTTCACGATTAGGGTGGAATCAGGAATATTTTTGGGAATTTTTTCGTCTTTTAGAAAGTTGTTGGGCTTGCCAATTTAAGCAACTTTGTCGAAGACACCAACATTTTATCTCGTAATGTACGCCATCTACGACCAAATTTGGAGAGAGCATCTTAGCAAACCTTCAAAAATCAGTCTTATGAACGAGGGTTGAGATTTAGAGAAAAGTTATATTAGGAGCACTTTTAGAGCTCTAAAAAACAAACATTATTACTTTTTGACATGTTAATTTGGATTTAATGCTCAAAAGTTACAGCCATTTTAAGGTAAAAAAAAGATGCAAATTTAAAACTTAAATATCTCGAAAAAGCACAAGTCAAAATTTAAGCATCAGGTTGCATTTAAAAGAGGAGATCAAGCACTACAAACGCTGAAAAAATCTCAGGGTGTTTTTCTTTAAACTCGAGATATCTTCATTTGAAAAAGTCTAATTTTCAAGGGAAAACCATATGGGACCACCCTAACGAATTTCGAAAATAGTCCAAATATATGTTTTTCCATGTAATTTTGCCCGCTGAATCTGAATCTGCCCTCAGAATTAAGCTAAAGTATCGAAAAATCGATGTTTGGTCATAATTTGGGTTTAAATGATAATTTTACATGGAAACCCAAACCATGACCAAAAATTGATTTTTCGATGCAATGCTGATCAAACATTTATTGAAAAATTGAAATTTGGAATTTTTGTTAAATCGAATCCCGTCTAGAGGCGGGGTTGGGTTGAATTGGGTTAAATGACTATTTTGTCCCAATTGGAACGTTTTGAGCTATAGGCAATTTTAAGAAAGTTGTGCAAAGACGAAAAAAGTTTTGAAATTGCTGTGCAATCTAATGCAAAGATACCCAGATATCTGCCAGACCACAATTTAGCTCTAAAACAACATATCACATAAATTTAGGTTAAACGAGTTTAGAGCAAAACATTTCTTAAAACCTTGAAATAAAATTTCCGAAATTTAAAAGTCATTCCATAAAATCCACCAAACCCGATAAAATCTCCCAAATCACCAGAACTAATAAATTTGCCCATAAAATGCCTTTTATCGATTCGATGAAACCATAACCCTTAAAACGCAGTCATCCCTGGTGGAAATGTGCCTATCAAAGGAAGAAACCAGAAATCAATTAAACTTTTTTATTGGCTTTCT
Source organism: Culex quinquefasciatus (assembly GCF_015732765.1). Taxonomy (NCBI): domain Eukaryota; kingdom Metazoa; phylum Arthropoda; class Insecta; order Diptera; family Culicidae; genus Culex; species Culex quinquefasciatus. Next base: position 18,441,737 of record NC_051862.1, on the reverse strand, counting down.
GCTCTGTCGTTTGCCAGACGATTTGAATCGATTTCTGACCAGGAATCAAATTATCAATTGACAATTCCCAAACTCTGTAAATAAACATGCGACGACTTTAATCTTTAATATGAAACGTTACGTTGATTGCAAAAAATAATTTAATTTCCATATGCAAACCTCTTAAACTGTGCATTCAAAGTGTCCTTTTTAAAACATCCGGAAAGCTCAAATAAATCCAGAAGCCCATTCAATTGAAAGCAATCACCGATAACGAACCCCATTATTTTGGCCCCAAAAAGATGTCTTTCTGGTCATAAATCCAAGATCATCACCATCACCCATCATCATCGCCCGTCACGTGGCAATTGATTTTTGCTGACATTTTTTGAAAACCCTTTCACGTTTTTTTTTGACGACTGCGATGTGATGTTTGCGTGTGTCACAAGTACGTACACAAAATCACAGCCCCTGTCATAAGGTTGTCGTTGAGAGCGTACATATCATATTTATTTTACGATGGTTCCTTTTTTTACTATGGTTTAGTACTGAAACTGGGGAAAAGGACGCATGAAATGGCAGACAATTTTTGGCGAGCATTTGTTTGTGCTTTTGCGCAAATGAAAGTTGTTGAGAATTGGGAAAAGTGATTACACTCAAAAATTATTGTTATAATATTATTGCAGAAAAATCTTCCTTTTATAAGGTCTAATGTTATAACACTCTTTTAATCTTTTCCATTTTGGGGTTTTTTTTTTCAAAATTAAGAGTTATCACTGTTTACAACTATTATGAGTTATGTGTGTAAGAATTAATAACTCAAAAAATCCAAACATATGTATGAGCAATTCCATGTCAAATAGGGAATCGGTGTACCCGACCCTCTCCGATTTCAATGAAACTTTGTAGACATGTTATCCTAGGCATATATAAGCCATTTTTGTGTATATTGAGCCAGTTACACTCGATAATGACTTTTGAGAAGGGCGTAAGTGTTTTAAATATTTTTGTATTTCGTAATTTAAATATTGTTGTATCTCGAAGCCGTTGCATCGTATCAAAAAGTGGTCAAAGACAAACTTGTAGGAAATTTGACGGGCTTTCCGAAAAAAATACACTGGAAGAAAAAAACACTCCACTTTTATGAGATTTTTTTGATTTTTAAGTTTAAAAGTCAAATTTGAAGGTGAGCCCACGATTTTTTTTCGTTCAAAATTTTTGTGAAAATAGCCTAAGATGTTGAAAAAAGACTCACGAAAAATGCAGGATGGAGCAACTCACCTAAAAAATTACAAAAATCATTTACTGAAACTGTTTTTTTGAAAAGTGCTCTAAACGTCAAAATTTTCAGAAACCGAATACGGGAATCGATTCTCCAAACAATTTTACATAAAAGTCTCCATATTGACCATTGTCCTAAGTCCAATCCTTGTGAAGTTAGGGCGGTTTTAAAAATAAAAATGTTGAAAAAATAGGTTTTTTGATGGTTTTTGGCAATTTCTATATGACCGACTTGATTTTTCAGTCTCGAAAATATTTTTACCGGAAAGCTCGTCCAATTTCCCATAAGTTTGTCTTTGACCACATTTCAATTGGATGTATGGGCTTACAGATATAAGCTAATTTATTATCCAGGTTACTTTACTACACTGAAAAAATATTATGTTTTCAGTTATGAGCAATGTAATTAGCTTATATCTGTAAGCCCGTACATCCAATTGAAATGTGGTCAAAGACAAACTTATGGGAAATTGGACGAGCTTTCCGGTAAAAATATTTTCGAGGCTGTAACTTCACAAGGATTGGACTTAGGACAATGGTCAATATGGAGATTTTTATGTAAAATTGTCTGGAGAATCGATTCCCGTATTCGGTTTCTGAAAATTTTGACGTTTAGAGCACTTTTCAAAAAAACAGTTTCAGTAAATGATTTTTGTATTTTTTTAGGTGAGTTGCTCCATTCTGCATTTTTCGTGAGTCTTTTTATATCATCTTAGGCTATTTTCACAAAAATTCTGAACGAAAAAAAATCGTGGGCTCACCTTCAAATTTGACTTTTAAACTTAAAAATCAAAAAATCTCATAAAAGTGGAGTGTTTTTTTCTTCCAGTGTATTTTTTTCGGAAAGCCCGTCAAATTTCCTACAAGTTTGCCTTTGACCACTTTTTGATACGATGCAACGGCTTCGAGATACAACAATATTTAAATTACGAAATACAAAAATGTTTAAAACGCTTACGCCCTTCTCAAATGTCATTATCGAGTGTAACTGGCTCAATATACACAAAAATGGCTTATATATGCCTAGGATAACATGTCTACAAAGTTTCATTGAAATCGGAGAGGGTCGAGAAAAAAGTACCTAAAAAAATACTGTTTTGGGCTGGAATTGCTCGTATATAAGCACTCTGAAGTCTTACTTTGAACGAGAAAAAGAATGTCATTGAACAATAAGAAACTCAAGGGTTTCCAGCAAGGCCTCAGACTGGCAAGTAATTAATAATTACTTTGATTTTCAGCTGGTAATTAGGTAATTCTTTAATTACTTAGTAATTCATGGCAATTAGAGTAATTTAAAGTAATTAATTGGTAATCAAAGTAATTTTTGAGTAATTAAAGTAATTGATTATTTTAAATTGTACTTCTTCAACAACACTATTTACTTTTTTATATTTAATCTATTATATCAGTTTTTTATTAATTTAAAATAAGAATGAAACACAAAGATTAAAATAGACTGGCTCTGTATGTGGAAGGCCTTATTCACCATAGTTCTCTCCTAAAACTCTCCTAAAATTTATTTTAATCATGTTGTTTATCGAAGCTGATTAACAACAAAAGGCAACGCCATGATATCTATTCATTTTTATTAAGTAATTATGAAAATATGATTCTTTTTTTTTGCAAGAACTACATTAGAATTGATTATTTTTTTATGCTTTTCCTTCTAATAGGCAGTCAAAATTATTTTAAATTTATGTGGATCAAATATTTAAAACCAAAATGTACTTAACTATCATTGATAAAAACAAAGTTTTCAAGTGATAGCCATTTAAAAATCAATAAAAATAAAAATATATATTTTCATAATCAGCAGGAATTGACAGTCCTGTAACATCTCTATTAAGAGCTATTTCCCCGAAAAATTTCCAAATATTTCTGAGACAAATGAGTCAATGTTAAAAATCAAACTCAGTGAAATTAAAATCGAATAATATTCAGATGCAGAAATTAAATCCAATGTAAATGTCACATTTCACATTATCCGTATTTTCAGCAACGGATTTTTTTAATTTGCTTGAGAAAAAAAACATGCGGAGTAATGTCAAACCAATGTTTGAAAACCATTTTAAAACATAACATTATTTTGATGAATTTCACAATTTTCATGAAGAGCTGCTGCAAATATTTGTCATAGTTTATGTTTGGCTCGAAAAATCAGGGGACCTTTTTTCAAACTTCTATATTTTAATGGCATTCGATTTGCAATAAACTGAAAACAATTTTAAATTATTAATTAATTATATTAAAATTCATATATTGAAGTAAAACAGTACAGTATTTTTTTTGCTTTAATGACAAACACGACTTCAAAAAACGTAAGTCAACTTAAATAATCTTCTTTTGCAATTGATTTATGAGGGTTTGGTTGATTGAAACGTGAAACATAATGGAATTTCGAATCAGATAATGAACAGGTTAAATTGGCCATAAAACAAATGTTATTGTTCATATCAATTGAGCTACTTATTTTTTACCTGAAAATTGTATAATTGAATAAAATGTCAATTTTATAATAAAATTGGAGTTTAGGTGATAAATAATTTAGTTTAGAACCGTAGAAATGAATTCTTAAATTCAAATTAAATGTTTTTTATCGTAGTAAAAAGTAATTAAGTAATTAATGTAATTAATCATTTTTGACCAGTAATTTGAGTAATTAATTGGCAGACTGGCAAGTAATAAGCACTTCTGGAAACCCTTGAAGAAACTTTCAGAAAAAAATATTCTTAAGGTCCAGTTGTTAATCTCTTCTAAGCTGTATGAATATTGTTATTAAGATAAATAAGGTATTCTGGATTAATCTTAGATTTTTTTTTGCTTTTAAAATGTAAATCATTTTGACAACAAAAAAACATCACACTATCCCATAGTTCTCAAACTAAAGCTCCACACTATCTCCAACGTCCTAAAGTTCTTTATCACAGTCCTTGTCTCGTGTTCACTAAATGCAAATTGTGAACAGCATTTGGGAAGCAACGGAAGTGAAAAAAGCTTCAACTATACCGAAAAAATGCAGAATATAAACACTCGCTGAGCTCCATTCATCATAAATCATCGCTAAGGCCGATGCAAATATTTAAAAAAGTTTTTGTCCCTCGGCCCTGACCGAGGTCAAGGGGGGGGCAAAAAAATAAAAAAATATAAAAATTTAAATAACAAGCCATAGTCTTCACAATTAAATGAAAAAATTGTTTTAAAATGCATGTTACACTAGTTCAGTTGTTTTGCAATTATTAGTTTTCAAAAAATCTAAGACCTGACAAAAACAAAAATTGTATCGAAAAAAAAGATTTTGCATCGAAAATTTTCAAAAAATCTTAAGATTTTTTAATAAACCCAAACATGCTAAAAATGATTTTAAATGCAGAAGAATGTATTTTAATTTGATTTCAGTTGGTTGCACTTGAATTTTCATTGAAATTTTGAAGTTTATTGTAAAAATATTTTTTTTGCCCCCTAATTTTTCGGGCCAATTTTGAAGGGGGGGGGTGACAAAAACTTTTAAAAATATTTGTACCAGCCTAAGCGACATTCGGCGTTCTGACTTTACGGGCGTGATGAAATATAACTCTGGATCCTGTGTCTGCTGGTCTGCTAGTAAATTTTTAATCTGTTCTCCAATGACATCGTGATGAATATGGTAACGACACATTTGGGCGTTTCTTTTTTTGTTGAAATTTAATGCAAAAAGTTGTATTTTTTTGTTTGTTACACCCAAAGTTAAAGAATGAGGAGATAGTCCTCACGAAAAGAAACGTGAGGAAAGTGCTATTTTGAGAGAGTATAGTCCTCTCGCGTGTTTCGTTCATTCGTTCATTGGAACAGTTCATCCTATTGAGTGGCTTATATGGACAAATGACCGCCACTTAGTTACCGAACCATGGTGGCTCATACGGCAAAGGCACGGTTCAATATGTCAAATGTCTTGAGTTCGAGTCTCGGTACCGGTACTTTTTTTATAGATGAACTTTTTTTGAAGATGAACCATGAGTAAAGTACTCTCGGTAATTTCGGGATTTATCCTCTCCGTCCGCACACAGTACCATTTTACTACCGAATCGTGGTCTTTATCCAATCTTTATCCTCTCGTATTCCGATACCCAGTTCTGCGTGTAGGAAAGAAATATTTCTGATTTCTGAAGTTCAATTTTGCAAATAAATGCACTAGTTTTACAACACTTTTAATAGCCAATTTATCCCTATCCAACTAATATCCCAAAAGCACAATTTCCGCCAACTCTGACCGTAATGGGATACCTCCGGACAGAATACCGGGTGACCAGGGTAGCGCCATTTGCATCGTTAATTTATTTAGCACACCATTGACCAGCGCATTCCCAAAGGCGTCGTTTGCCTCGCTGATGATGTTCTGCTCCGGTGACCAAAGTTGTTGAGTCAACCTTATAACATTTGCACACCGTTTCACCGTTTATCATCGAGGATATGCTGTGGAAAGTCTTATGGATTTCAGTTCAATGCTATTACTGTATATTATTTCGTTTAAAACTGAATTGAAAGAAATTTAATTAAACTTATAATAATTAAAAAAATACTTTTTTAAAGAGCAATTCTCTAAGATTTCGGTCATTTGTTTTTTTTTAGTCCGGATGGAACTTTGTTGGTGCCTTTGGTATGCCCAAAGATGCCATTTTGTATCATTAGTTTGTCCACATAATTTTCCATTTTAGTTTCACTTTTAGTCAGTAAAATTTGATTTGCATTATTTTCTGATATGATATCATCGAATTTGCAAGTACTTTAGTAATATTTTGATAAAATGCACCGGTTTCAAGTTATAGCCATTTTTATGTAACTTTTTTGAAAATAGTTGCAATTATTCATTTTTTTTAATCAGTGCCCATGTTTGCTCACTTTAGTTTCTAAGATATTGCCATACAAAGATTTTAAAACAGGAAAATTGATGTTATTCAAGTCTCACCCAAACAACTCACCATTTTCAAAGTTAAAATATAAAAAAAGCGTGAAATTTGCCGATATTTTCGATTTTTTTTTATTTTTTTTTTTTTGATCAAGACTAACATTTCAATAGAGCCAAACATTCAACATTAGGCCCTTTTGAAATGTTAGTCTGAATTTAAAAAAAGTCTTGAATATTGTTTTCGAAAAGTTCGGAAAATTTATATGGACAAACTAATGATGCAAAATGGCTTCTTCGGGCACCAAAAAAGTTTCAGCCTGATTAAAAAATACAAAATTCAAAATTAAAAAAAAATCGATTTCGTAGAGAATTGCACTAAATAAAAATGAATAAGTGCTGTACATTGGAATTTTGCTAAAAAAAAATCAAAATAATTATAACCGAGTCCAAAATAAAATTCCAAATAATTCCAAAGTAAGTAAGTAAGTCTAAACAACTTTTAACTGTTTAAAAAAAATCTGAAATTCATTTTTCTGATCATAAACGCAGAAAAATTTCAGATTGTTTTTAAAAAGATAAATGTTGTTTAGACTTACTTACTTACTTTGCAATTTATATGTTTTTCGAAAACAATTTTTTTGCCACCCCGATTTACCAGATCTGTTTTGTAAAAAGCGGGAAGGGCGACATAAAATTAGAAAAAAAAATATTTGCAACAGCCTAAGCGGCAAAAAACTTTTTGAATGCCTATATTTAGTACACATTTTTTACCTCATAATTTCATTTACTTGGATAATTTCAAAATGGTCGCAAGCACTAGCTTTAAACAAAGCCGTTTTTGATCGGTTTTTAATCCAAAACCGTAATTTTCCTAAAGCTTGAGATTTTTGTTATCTTCATGCCATTCAATTCATCTAAACTCAATAACAATAAAACTTTGTTTTTATTAGAGAATTATGGAAAATTTTACTGCAAAGTAGGAAATGCCTATCAGAAAGTTTTCAAAATCTTCAAAATAATTGAAGAAAATAAAACTTGTGTATAAAAATAAAAAAGTTAAAAACATTTATACTCTTCAACAGTCGTGCTTTCTTCTTTAAAAAAAATCTCGTATAAATTCAAGAAAAGAAATTCAAAGAATAAAGAACTTCTTTAATTTTATTAACTGGCTGAAATTTTGCGAGGACTTTCACTTTGATCAAAGAAGCAATCCTTAGATCATACATACAAAGATATGTAATTTTGTATCTTCGGTAAAATTATAGGTATAGAAGAATTCTAGAAAAAAAAGTTATGATAGATTTGGGCTTTCTGGATAAGCTCCAATCAAAATAATTGATTTTGAGTGTACACTCAACCCCCGGTGGTTGGTAACTTTTCCGTTTGACACTTTTTTAGTTTGTACCCCGTTGGTTGGTCAAAGTCAAACTAAAAAGTGACGAACTGTCACTTTTTACACGGCGCTCACGCACGCTATCAAATCAAACGTTTGATAGTGTGTGTGAACTCCGTGTAAAAGGGGTGTCAAACTGAAAAGTGACCCCGTTCGTTTGACAACAGTTGGTGTCAAACCACCGAGGTTTGAGTGTATTCCCCGCCAATACACAAAATTGTACAACTCGGGTATAAATGTTATGAAATCAACTTGAGTCACCATGCGCACCCACGTTTATGTGTGGGGGTAGCAAAAATAAAGCGGTGCGCATGGTTAGTTAAGTGGATTTCAGAGAATTTTAAACTCGAAATTTACAATTTTAATTATTTCCGGGGAATTGACTAAAATTCAATTCTGTCAAATAGAGCGTGTTCAGAGAGCCAAAATCTATCATACCTTGACGAAACTGAAGCGTTTACTGACATTTACTTCAAAAATTTCGGGTTGTGCAATTTATCCAACCGCTTATTTCCTTGAGAATTTTCCAACCACCTTTCAGCCTTGACCGCTCCGTAGCATACGCTGAAGGTGATATCATATTTAATGAATTTGCCATACTCACACACCGCCAAAGGCCGCCAGATAAGTCCTCTCTATACCAGAACCCCGTCGTCGTCGTCGTCGCCGCCGCCGTAATCTTATCTCCACAAACGGTGCGCGCACGACACCTGCTCCACATATTGCACATAACTTTAGTTTATCCACCGGCAGTGAATCGACCGCATCCGCCTTATTCCTAATGAAGCCCGGATTCAACGTGCCCCGGTATGTCCAGGATGGCATTCGGAAGGCAGCTGCTAGCTTGCAGTTTAGCGCACACCACACGGTGGATTACGACTTTCGGAGCTTCAGTACGTCGGCTTGCGTCGCGGTGATTTATCAAATAACTCTGAGGGAAGAACCGCGCGAAGTAACGCTGCTGTGCAAGGTTCCTCCGGCGGATGCGGACGATACCGTTTTGGCGCTGTTCGAGCGGGAAGTGTTTGTGTACCAGCAGCTGCTGCCGACCTTTGTCCAGTTCCAGCAGGAGCACGACATTCTGCCGAGTGCGGAGGAGTACGTTTATGGTCCGGCTTGCTACTACGGACACTTTAACTTTCAGCGCCGGGAAGGTCTTTTGATCTTGGAGGACGTCGGACGGAGGTTGTTCGGGAATCGTAACAAGTTCGAACCGATTGACTACGACAGTGGACGGCTGGCGATGGTTCAGCTTGGGAGATTCCACGCGGTATCACTCGCTTTGAAGGAACAACATCCGGAACTGTTTGCCAGATTCCAGCAACTTGAGGATGTCAGCCGAGATCAGGTGACCAACATGGAAGGCTTCCGGGATACCATGAACACGTCGTTTGATCAGGCTATTGATACGTTGAACATTCATGAAACCGTCAAGAAGGAGAAGCTGACCAAGCTGAGGGATTCGTTCGTAGAGGAACTGAAAATCATCGCCGACAGTGAACTGTCGGAACCGTTCTGCGTGGTATGCCACGGGGACTTTAGTGCCAGTAACCTCATGTACAGCTACAACGTAAGTCAACATCAACCCGCGCCAAATCCAAGTCTAATCCCCACCCTCAAAATTCTTCCAGAGTGGCTTCCCGAACCGACTGATCATGCTGGACTGGCAACTGGCCAAGTATGGCTCGCCGGCCCTCGACTTTATGCACTTTATGTTCCTCAGTACGGACGAGTCGTTCCGGCGGAACCACTACGACAACATGCTCCAGACGTACCACAACGCGCTGCGGGATCACCTGGAGCGGTTGGGCGGGGACCACGCGACGGAACGGTTCCCGCTGACGACGCTGATGCGGCTGATCAAGACGCAGGCCAAGTACGCCGTTACGGTGGCCGTGCTGCACGTGCCGTTGATGATGGCGATTGGTGGGGAGGCGGCAGGGGAGGAGAACGGAGAGGAGGGAAGGGGAAACGGGGAAGGGATTGATGGAAGGTATCAGGCTAGGATGAGTGGGCTGCTGAAGGACGCGTTTAGGTTGGGGTATTTGTGATTGAATCATTCATGTTGAGTTAACTTTTCATCAGTGTGTTTATACATTTAAATTTAATTTATGATTTTATATCAAGTGCCATCAAAAAAACATTTGTTTAGATAAAGAAGCTTTGTGTCATTAAATTCTATTATTTTTTTTGTTTTCTTTTATCAAATCCTGATTATGAATTCAAAAATAGTTCATTTCTGATTCCAATAAAACTTTTTTAAATAAAAAAGGAAAACAGGTTTATTTTTTTAGTAACGTTGAGAATTTTTATCAAAAACTATATATTCAGGATATCCATAAATATGATAAGGTGAATTCAATATTTTTACAATTTTATGTCCCATTACTTTAACTGAAATGTTAGGAATAAAACTACATTCCATATATTTATTTCTAAACTTTGAAAACAAAAGTTCAATAATCTTTTTTTTTTGCTCAATGCAAATGCAAAAATTTAAATTTTGTTTGTTGGACTTTGCAAGAACTCTAGATTTGTTTTAAAAGTTCAGAAAAGGACTTATTTTGCTACACAAAAACAAAATGTAAATTTTTGGCTAGTTTTCAAACATTCTTCCATTTGTTTTTTTTTCCTTTTTTTGATATATTTTAGTGGACAATAAGTTATGACGGACGTTTAGTTTTTCGCCAAGGTATGTTTTTTTTAAATAAAAAGTGTTTTGGATGTAAAATCTTAATTTAAAATTAATTTGGAATCAGAAAGTACTTTTGTGATTTTTTTTTTGATAAAATGCACATTTATCGAGTTTATGGCATTTTCAGGTTAAAGTTTTAAAAATCATTTTTTTAATTTAATTTTTAAACAGTGGTTTTCCCCCTTCTCTCTGGTTTTCCTAATCATCACTGAATAAAAAATTTAAAGTTTGTGAAAATTATTCACAATTTTATTTGTTAAGGCCTTGTTAATTCAAGGTTTGGTTGCTAAGATACGGACTTCCAATGAATAAAAATTACGAAACCCATTCTGATTTTTAACATTAAAAAGTAAAACTATTATACCCCCTAATATGCGCATTGCCTTCAAAATTATAGAATTTGTTTTCTATTAGAACTGTCAACAGAAAATTTAAATTTTTAAGGAATTTGTAAAAAAGATACAAATAAACTAAAATATTAGACAAAAGTAGACTCAATCAATATAAAATGATTGATAATATGCCGAGCTTCGCTATTTTTCACTGCTGACCACTCAGGAATAATCACCAAAAAAATCTTTTTCTCGTGCGAATTTTCTATCGTGAAAGCGAGGGGAGTCGAAACACGCAAAAGAAAATCACTCCCAAATCATTCACAAAAAAAATCAATCAGTTGAAGATTGTTTGAGAATCTAATTTTTAGCACCACCACCAGTAAATGAATGTATACTTCGTTATGCTAACAAACATTGTTCATCTACAGGTTATTTACCGTGTGACGTTTCTCCTGCAAGTGTAGTAGTGAAATCGGTGTTCCACTGAATAATCCTGATGATGAGTTTTTGAGATTCTCTTTGCCGATCTTTAGATCGCAAGAGAGGAGAGCCATGTTCCCTTCTGATTTTTTCTCTTGATGAGCGTCAAAAGATTTTCTTTTGATGAAGCTTCTTCCAACACTGGCTCAGTTGTTCTTTTTTCAGCAAACACCTGAGTGTGTAACTTCATTAGTTTTTGTTTTTACAATTTCGTTAAATTTGATTTTAGTTACTCCAAAATTAATTTCTTTACTGAGCAGTTTCTTTGTAAGATATTTGATTTTCATCCAATATATTCAACTCTATCTTACTCCAAATGGAAACACGCTAAAGTTTGGCAAATCAAAGAGTAAACTTTTCCATCACGCCACAAAAACAAATCGATTTGCCAATACAATCGAGCGCGCACGATAACAAGTAGAAACACTTTTTCCATTTCCACAGAGCAAAAAAAGAAAATAAAATAAACTCGAACACACACACACTCACGCAAAACACTCGACACAATAGCGCTGAAACCGCACACAAAAGTTGATAAAAGGAAACCCACGGTCTCAAAAGGGAAATCCCCCTCTCAACACAGTCAGCATTGGTGCTGCTCTCGAAACACAAGCAAGCAAACCCATAGATAAACTCAAAGGGAAAGTCAATACTAAAGGATTAGTGCCGGGACGCCATTATCTGCGTGGGATGGAGTGGTGGGGGACTCACTTTATTCCGTTATTCCGTGGTGTAGCTTTTAAATTGAATTTCGAAAGTTTTCCTTTAGCTGTGTATCATTCAATTTTGGAGATAGTAAAAATTAATTGTTATTTTTCGGTCAATCGGGATCCCGGCTAGAGACCCTGAATGGGTTCACCCCTAATCCAATTCAAAACTATGTGCTTTAGTAGAAGCTATTTTGCTCAAACATTACGGAGATGAAATATCCTGCAGCAAAGGAGTTCCATAAAAGTCGTTCATTTGCCCATAAAAGTTCATGAAAGATAGTGGTTCCACCTTAACCCCACCTCCTAGGCCATTCTGCTGGGAAGATACTTTCACCACATGTCCAATCCTAGCAGCCAAAGGCACTCGAGAGGTAGACTCTGGCCAGTGTGTCCGGACAGGTGTGATAAACTATACATTATGGCCAACTTTGACCACACTCACCACCTGCGGGGGGGCAAGCGTAAGGGCACCACTATGTAGCAGTCAGGGGTCGGAATAATAAAACCATTTCACCCTCGGTACCTTTTCTTGCTGGCCACTGGGGTGTGGTTTAATTTCTGGGGAATGGGGTCAATTGGGTTTAAAAAAAATACTTGGAGATGAATTCAAATCTTGTGTTAAATTAATCTTATTTTTTTTCCTGCAAAAAAAAAGATTTGAACCCTTAAATCACATTTTGTGGAAGTCCCCGAGCGTAACATTTCTATGAAAAGCAATTCTTGTTCCACAAGGAACTTGCTGCCAAAGACACTTCTTTTAAGGGGCTACATCCAGTCGTTACAGATTGCAAAATAAACCTGAGATGCAACACAAATTTCGGAACAGAGTATTTAATAAATGCTAGCTTCTATACAGTTAACCCTCTAGCATACCATATGTGTAAACTCCAGCGAAGGATCTGAGATTCATTTGGAAAATTAAACTTGGAAAATGCATGTGGTGAGGAGGCTGACATTTTCTTCTACTTGGCGTTGTCTTTAGAATAACAATCTTACCACAGAATGCAATCATTTTGGGTTTGGAAAATGAGGTAGTAGTTTTAGCAATCTTAAATATTTTGAAGTTCAAATCAAAAGTTGCAACTTGTATTTAAAATAACGATCGAAATCAAACATGAATGAAACTTCAAGTGCACAAACAAAAAATAAACAAACGAGTTTTATATTCAGCTGCAAATTTTACTTTACAATCTGTTATTAATGGAATGAACTAGATTTTTATTTGTTTTTTTTTTCAATTTCAAAAATGTTTTAAATTTGTTAATGCTCTCAACTCAGAAACAATATAGTTGGTTTAAGAGAAAGTTGCAAAAAGTGCTCTAGGTCATGGCTGCTAAGATCTATTACAAAACTAGCCCGTGAATTTGAAGTTATATAATTTACATCAATAAATCTGATTCGTAAATTAAATTTTCAATAGATGTAGAGTAAACCGGGGCAAGAGTGCGCACCAGCCTTTACAGCCTTAAAATTGCAATGAAAATTTCCATTTTTTGGCTGGTGAATGTGTCTATGGGTATGCTATTTGTCCGAGAAAAACAAATTGAAAAAAATTATAGCGTATTTTTTTTGTCGGCAAAAATCCTTTTTTCGCTATTTTGTTAGTAAATTACATGTTGGAAATGCAAGGTTTACAAAACCTAAGATTAATCAAATAAAAAAAAATAGTATGCAGCATGATAACTGAGGTAATTACTAGCCAAATCGTGTAGAGATATTCACTGAATTGTTTCTCAAAATTTTACTACGACCTTTTTAAAAATGAAAAGGTGTACGGGGCAAGTGTGCGCACTTAAATTTCCCATACAATTTTATATGGAAAAAATTAAAGTTGCTCAAATCGATTGATTCATAACAAAAATAAGTTGAAACGATGAAAAATGACATCCATGCTTAAAGCATCAAAGTTGTTCAATAATATCCTTAAATATTACTGTTTTTTTATAAATGGAAATTATCAAAACTTTAAACTACTTGTCGAAAATACCCTTCTAATAATTTATTTTTGAGTTATCGTAGAATTTGTTGTATTTTAACTGAAAAACCACCCACTAAACAAAAATAGGTGAAATAGTTCATTAACAAATTATAATATCCAATGCGCACTCTTGCCCCGTACAGTTCGCACGGGACAATAAGCTATATATACAGTAGACTGGCTCGTCGTTATATGGAAAATTTTCAAATTGATCAAATCAACCCAGAACAAAGTTTTTTCGGTCCCTTTTGGGTCCCTGAACAACCTCCCAAAATTTGGGAGCGATTGGTTCAGCCCACACTTTGCGCAAAGCGATTCAATTTTGTATGGGATTTAGTATGGGAAAACCAACTTTTTTGCATTATGATTTTTATAATTTTCAGGTTTCACTGAATTTTAAAACCAATACCGTAGGAGTGTAGCCCTGATTGTCCTCTAAAACTTTCCCGAAGAAAGTATGGTCCTATCTTTCTTCTGAAAAAAGATATAGCGTTTTCAAAAGTTCGATTGGAAAATAAGTTAAGAAAATTATATTTTCTGACAACACTGGCAGTACATTTACGTAATATGAGTACGACATTTATTTCTAACTCGTTTCAAGTGCATCCTAGGTAAATGGTGTCTTCTGGAAAGTTGTTGTATATGAACAGGGCTATCTTTTAAAAATATTGACGTACAGGGTGACACCACTACAGGGTGTCAACCCAACCCTAACTCTTTCTGTTGCCCATTTAGAGGATTGGTGTATTCGGCAAAGTTGTTGAGAAAGTTATTTAACGTAACTTTATATCATTAGGGGAACAGGGTGACACCACTACAGGGTGTCAACTCAATCCTAACTTTTTCTGTTGGCTATTTGGAGCATTGATGTGTTCGGCAAAGTTGTAGAAAAACTTATTTTATGTGTCCTCCAACAATGAGTGAGGTGGTGACACCACAACAGGAGTAAGGGGGAGGTTACTCAACACAACACATTCTCAAGATGGTCTTTTAACAGCAATTCCCCACGAAAACAGCATGGAAAAAAACAAAAGTGCTCGGATCGGGCTCAAAATTTTTCTGGGGGTTCCCTGGCCGATATAATTAGACCCGTATTTTTTTGTTTGGCCATTAGGGTGACCTACGCCGTGTTAGGGTGGTCTAAAAAATGGCCATTTTCGTCGATTTTCGCAAAAACCACTTTTTTCGAAAAATCATAACTCCTCGCCATTTTAACCGATTTCAATTGTCTTATACGCAAATGAAAGGTGATAAGTTGGCCTTTCAAAGAAAAATAATAAGAAGTTTCAAAAATCTAGCCTAACATATGAAAAGGGCGTATGAAACTTTAAAATGCCGTTTTGACGGTGTCTGGACCAAAGAGCCTATGTCTGGAAATATTTTTATCGGAATCCCCGGACATTTTTACATGACATACTAAAAAATGGGAGGAGTTCATTAACAGGATTCCGAGATATGATTTTTTGAAAATAAAATCCGTGGTTTTCGACGCGCCGCGCACAAAAAACTGAAAATGACGAAATCGGCAAAATAACACTAAAACTGCGATAACTTTAAAATTTCAGCGATGACCTATACATGTCTGGGTACCAAAAGTTGCGTATTTTAATTACAAAAATTTTGGTACCCAAACATCTATAGGTCATCGCTGAAATTTTGAAATTATCGCAGTTTTAGTGAAAAAAGTTGATTTTTTGCCAAATTCGTCATTCTCCGGTTTTTGCGCGCGGCGCGTGAAAAAACACGGATTTTATTTTCAAAAAATCATATCTCGGAATCCTGTTAATGAACTCCTCCCATTTTTTAGTATGTTACATAAAAATGTCCGGGGAATCCGATAAAAATATTTCCAGACATAGGCTCTTTGGTCCAGACACCGTCAAAACGGCATTTTAAAGTTTCATACGCCCTTTTCATATGTTAGGCTAGATTTTTGAAACTTCTTATTATTTTTCTTTGAAAGGCCAACTTATCGCCTTTCATTTGCGTATAAGACAATTGAAATCGGTTAAAATGGCGAGGAGTTATGATTTTTCGAAAAAAGTGGTTTTTGCGAAAATTGACGAAAATGGCCATTTTTTAGACCACCCTAACACGGCGTAGGTCACCCTAATGGCCAAACAAAAAAATACGGGTCTAATTATATCGGCCAGGGAACCCCCAGAAAAATTTTGAGCCCGATCCGAGCACTTTTGTTTTTTTCCATGCTGTTTTCGTGGGGAATTGCTGTTAAAATATTGATTTTTGCAGCAAAAGTGCAAAGAAGCTTATTTCATGACATTCGGTTAAGAGGATTACAAGACAACCGCCTGTTATTTCATAACTGGGTCGAGCTAATTACCTAATCTCCAATGACTTCAGACAGTTTTCAGATATATGTTTTAAAAATACATGTGTCTGTAATCAACATGACTTTTAATCTCCAATCTATAATAAGCATAACAGATCAGACGTATTTGTTAAATTCAAGTATTGGAATCGATCATAAGTTGATCTTGAGTGAAAATTTTGACAATTGTTAAAAAAGGTTATATTTTTTATGGTTTTATGTATGACGTTGTTTTGCCAGTTAAAAATCCCAGTTCCAAGTGTGCTTTTTACTTGGCAAACATTGCTATCAGAGTTTCAATATATTTTTTCTAATGACACATTTCAAATATTGTTATTATAATTCTAAACGATTTATTTGTTTTTTTAAACATATTCCTTTCCTTATTTGTTTACACATTTGTAAAATGTAGCTGTTCATTCATTCAAACCTGTATTTTTAGTTAAATTACCCTATCCCTAAAGAATTTTAATTTCCAATAGAGTACCTCAACAACCTCTAAAATTTTAATGGGTGAATTTTATGTTATTCAGTTAATTGTGCTCAGAATTATTAAATTATGATCGAATGATTAATTGAATATTATTGAAAGGAAAAAAAGTGGATTAAATTTTGAATTGAAATGATTTTATAAAAAAGATGTTTAATCAATAAAACTGATATTCCTGGCTCAAAGTTGGCAATGATTCTTGAAAGTACAATACAGTCGGGAATAATGTACGCTACAATACTTTTCGATAATAATTTAATAACATAAAAAACAAAGATTTGTTTAAAAAATAGCTCATTCTGTTATCTGAAATTATTTCAAGAAAATCCAATAACAGAGGACAAAATATTCTCGATAGCTCAACCTGGTATTGGCGAGATAAATTTATTGGCAATGGTAAATAACTGTTATAAAAAATAAAACAATACTTAAAATAGTCAAAATAGTGATCTTGAAAAAAAAAACTTCAATAACTTTACTAAAGTTTAGGTCTAGAAATATAAAAAAATAAAATATTTCGCTACACGCAATAAGAAAATTACCTTGGGCGGGATATCAATAAATAAATAATCCGCTTGCAATTTATTTTATGACCAGAATAATGTCCTTAATAAAATTACTCAAAATTGTCCCATAGTTCTAGCCATATTAAGGTGGTAGATGGTGTCTTTTACTTTTGGAGCAATGACTGTCAATGATGGTTCTGAATTCAAGGTCCAGAAATAGTAAATTGAAATGAAAAAAATAATAATCACTTTACACAGAAAAAAATCAATTCCCGTAATCGTGAATTAAGTTCACGAATGTGAGATCCACGAAGGAATTTATTCATGAGTATGGTGCATTTGCACCATAAACGTGAATATATTCCTTCGTGGTTCTCATAATCGTGAACTGACTTCACGGTTTCGAGAATTGATTTTTTTCTGTGTATGTAAATTGCTTCTACAAACAACACAAAGCAAATCATTTTTTGATTGAAACATTCTGAATCAAGGTTTGAAATTTTTTCTTAAACAAACATGGCCTCCAAACGGCCGATCGGGAATGATGCCTTTCAGAGCCTTGAGCAAAATAAAAAGTTATAACAAATTGCATTTTTTTTAAGTTTGGCTTGAATTTTTAAATTTGTTTTTTGCTTTCCATTGATCATTGTCAAGGTAAAACAAACACTAGGGGAATATCTATAAATTTAGTATATCAAGCCTTTTTTCAAATATTTTCAAACATACCAAAAATGATGTTGTGGAAAACAAATTGTTTAGTTTAAAAGTTGTGAGCTGCAAAAAATCAATATTTCCAAAAGGTTTTAAAATTTGCTCAAATGTGTAATCGAATAAAAAAGGATTTTGCAGTGTTTAAACTGTTGAAACTTATAATAACATCAAAAATTTTGAATCATTTTGAAAAATTATCAAGCTCCTGATTTTCGAAGGCAATTTTAAAGAGAAGATGAATGAAAAACTTCCAATAAAAATGTCATAATGTTCCATAAACTTTTAAAGCTAAATTAGAATTAAAATATTCATGAAAAATTTGCTAGAATCCATCACGAGTTATTCATTGAGTTTGGAACATTTTAATACAATTTGTTTCAAGTGCATTTCAAATCATACATTTTTTCGGCTAAACAACTCTGCAATAATAAATAAAATAGAATTATAAATTATGTTTGAATTGATGCCATTGACTTATCTCCTTGTTTTGAAAGAGTAATCCGAACATGTTTTAAAACTACTTGTTTTGATAAAATCAGTGTGGATGACTTTGGATCTCTTTCCAAACATCCCAAAAATTCCATTCTTTTTTAAAAGTCTTGTGGGTTCCCCGCACTTTTGCCTCTAAGCGAACCAAGTTTGTTTCAGCGTATTGGCTGTAGTTGCAAAATAAAAGAAGAAACCCCCCCTAATGTTTTTACATAATTGGAAAGATAATTAATTTTCCTAAAAAATAATTTTATGTAGAATGAACAATACTGTACCTGTGCTTCTCCTGAGGTTAATTCTCTACCAACTCACACGAAATCGGGAAAAGTTGCCCCGACCCCTCTTTGATTTGCGTGAAACTTTGTCCTAAGGGGTAACTTTTGACCTTGATAACGAATCCGAGGTCCGTTTTTCGATATCTCATGACGGAGGGACGGTACGACCCCTTCCATTTTTGAACATGCTAATGTTTTCAATAATTTGCAGCCTGAAACGGTGATGAGATAGAAATTTGATGTCAAAGAGATTTTTATGTAAAATTGTACGCCCGATTTGATAGCGTACTCAGAACTCCGAAAAACGTATTATTCATCGAAAAAACACTAAAAAAGTTTTAAAAACTCTGCCATCCTCCGTTATTCAACTGTAAACATTTTTGGAACATGTCACTTAAAGGGAAATTTAATGTACTTTTCGAAGGGTAATTTTTCCATTTTGAACAAAAAATTTTATTTTAAAATTTCGTGTTTTTTCTAACTTTGCAGGGTTATTTTTAAGATTGTAACAATGTTCTACAAAGTTGTAGAGCAGACAATGTTCAAAAATGAAAGGGGTCGTACCGTCCCTCCGTCACGAGATATCAAAAAACGGACCTCGGATTCGTGATCAGGAACAAAAGTTACCCCTTAGGACAAAGTTTCACGCAAATCGAAGAGGGGTCGGGGCAACTTCTGTGTGAGTTGGCGGAGATTTACCCCTGAATAAAAAAAAAGTAGCGTGACGTGTCAAAATCGTAAAACTGGAATTTTAAAAGGCACTCCAAGATAATCGCCACAGTTTTGCCAGCATATATTATTTTTATTTTGCTCTTCTACACATTATCAAAAATTGAAAAACGATTCTTATGCTCCATGTAAAAAAGTAAAGTAAATCTTTCCCAGTTCCTGAGGGGAACACCCTTGAAGAGTATCGAGGCCACTAGGCTACGTGGCTCGGTCCTTATGCTCCTTGAACTGAACTGCCCATATTCGCATAAATGTCCCATATGCAAAAACAGCAAGCTGAGAAAAACGTTAAACAAGTTTGTTTCACACATAAGGCTACGTGTTAAGTTTTCACGAAAAAACTGGATTTCCTCCTGATTTCTAGAACAAAGTACTGGATGTTATAGGCTCTTTTGAAAGAGCACACGATTTTGAACCAAACTGCATTAATAACTCAAAAGTGACGAAAATGCATAAGGGACATTCATGCGATTATGGGCAGTGAACGAATTAGTTGAAATTTGAGTTTTTGCCAGTCATTTCTTTGCGTGACGGGACAACGAAAGGAGCAGATTAATGAAAAAACTCATCTTCCATTCAATGGCTTGCAGTCCTTATTTGGTCAATATTTTTTGCTTTTCAGGTAAGAAAACGTATTTAAAGAACATAGCAATTTTTTAATCATAATACAAATTAAATCTTTAATTTAAAAAATCGTATTGAAAATTGCATAAAGTGACTTTTTAGTGTAGCTTCGCTAAGAATCGGTCTCATGTTGAATTGACAAATTTATACCTTTCTTTGCATCGTTTATGTTTCATTTGATCTTATTTCGTTTTGAGATTAGGCTTACTTTTAAATCAAAGGCATTCAAACAAGTTTCATCAAACTTTACTAAATTTTGGGATAATTATGCTCAATTATCAGATAATTTTCTCCTTAGTTGACTTACTTAATCCATTTAATACCAGTAAACTCTGTTCCTCATTTTAAATTAATCAGCTAGTGCGTCCTTCCTGAGATTTTCCGGGACAGAATGACCGGGAAATTTTGAAAAACTGGAAAATCCCGAATCCCGGGAAATTTTATATTTTGTTCCGGTTTTCCGGAAATTGAAAAAAATACATGTTTTGGTCAGGAAATTCAGATTTTGTTGTGAAAATAGTGGAACAGTTGATTAGTTTTTTTATAGCGTTCAAAATGTTATTGAGACAGCGTGAATTTTACTTTTTATATAAAATTGTTGAAATTTTAGAGCACAAATTAAAAAAAAAAAATTTCTGTGTAATATTATGCATTGTTAAAATGTTAGGTTATAATTTACGTTAATTAATGTTATTTTAATTCAAAATAAATTTTCATAGTTTACCATTTTTTCTTCGGTGCAATCATCTTCTGTGAATTGGGACAAATTTATCGTTTTGGGAAAAATGTTGAATCCACATTTTTGCACAGTGTTTTGATATTTCTGATAGATTTGGTTAAAATTAAACATAACAACAAAACAACAAAACTAGTACACCAAATAATGTTGTAAAATCTACTATTCCAACTTATATTGAAGTTCTGATTTGCACCAAAAGGCGGACTTAAATGAAGATAAACGATAATATTAAAAATATAAGTTTTAAAAAACCAAAATTCTAAACTCATCAAAAATGTTACAATGACTGGATGTAATTTTCATTGTTTCTTTTTTTTTCTTTTTCTCATACCTTATAAAATACATATTTTGTATAAGCTTTTATTTACTTATTTAAACTGAAACACATTTTATAAAGAATTGCAGTTGATTCAAAATCTAAAGCATAACAAAGTACATTAAAAATACCAACTGCTTTCCCCTTTAAGATTGTAGTCTAGACTCTCACCAGTTCATGACAATAAACTTATTCTATGATTTTAAGGTTTAAAAACATATGTACTAAAAAATAGTTTTTATGGCAATTTAAAAAATAACCTGAGATCCCGGGAATTGGCGAGATTTAAATTTATGTTTCCCGTTTCCCAGGGAATCCAAAACCTGGGAAAATTGCTGATGGAAGGAGGTTCAGTTTGGGCTTACGACGGAACAAGAGTTAAGCTAAAACATCGAAATAAATTTATGTAGCTTGGAGAAAATAAAATTAATATCTATGCACTTTTGCTGCAAAAATCAATATTTTAAAAGACCATCTTGAGAATTTGTTGTGTTGAGTAACCTCCCCCTTACTCCTGTTGTGGTGTCACCACCTCACTCATTGTTGGAGGACACATAAAATAAGTTTTTCTACAACTTTGCCGAACACATCAATGCTCCAAATAGCCAACAGAAAAAGTTAGGATTGAGTTGACACCCTGTAGTGGTGTCACCCTGTTCCCCTAATGATATAAAGTTACGTTAAATAACTTTCTCAACAACTTTGCCGAATACACCAATCCTCTAAATGGGCAACAGAAAGAGTTAGGGTTGGGTTGACACCCTGTAGTGGTGTCACCCTGTACGTCAATATTTTTAAAAGATAGCCCTGTTCATATACAACAACTTTCCAGAAGACACCATTTACCTAGGATGCACTTGAAACGAGTTAGAAATAAATGTCGTACTCATATTACGTAAATGTACTGCCAGTGTTGTCAGAAAATATAATTTTCTTAACTTATTTTCCAATCGAACTTTTGAAAACGCTATATCTTTTTTCAGAAGAAAGATAGGACCATACTTTCTTCGGGAAAGTTTTAGAGGACAATCAGGGCTACACTCCTACGGTATTGGTTTTAAAATTCAGTGAAACCTGAAAATTATAAAAATCATAATGCAAAAAAGTTGGTTTTCCCATACTAAATCCCATACAAAATTGAATCGCTTTGCGCAAAGTGTGGGCTGAACCAATCGCTCCCAAATTTTGGGAGGTTGTTCAGGGACCCAAAAGGGACCGAAAAAACTTTGTTCTGAAAAATCGATCATGTCGAGCCATCCTAATATACAGCTACCTTTTGATGACAAGGTCGAATAATGAATCATTCATTTTCAGTAGAAATCAGAACGATGTTTGTTAGGTGCGCACACTTGCCCGGGTCACTCTAGCACTGTAGATTATTAAAAAGTTGATCAACACTTTTTTTTCTCTGTAAACCAAGGTTGTTAATCGATAAAATTATCGTCGATAATATTATGGTCAGACGAAAACGATAATGGTTATTTCGATAATTCTATCGCCGATAATGGACGATAACTTTTTTTTTCAAAATCTTTATAAAATAGATATGTTCAACATGCTATGGTTAAATTTTCAATGCTTTCACTATGAATATATCTTTTGAAAATCTAGTAAGTTTCAAAGTATAAATGTATACTCGAAATTATTCACAAAATACCGTATTTTTTCGTAAATACTAAAATGTTCTTGATTTGCAATATGGGTATCAAATGAAGCAAAATTTGGTATGTTTCTTTCACTTTATTAATTCTTTTTTTTTTTGCAAAAAAAAAACTCAAATTTTTACATAATAACGTATTTTATTCGAAAACACTAAATTTTTCATGATTTGCATTAGACTGGTACAAATATTTTTAAAAGTTTTTGTCGCCCCCCCCCCTTCATAATTGGCCCGAAAAATCAGGGTGCAAAACAAAAATTACAATAAACTTCAAAATTTCAATTAAAATTCAAGTGCAACCAGCTGATATCAAATTAAAATACATTCTCCTGCGTTTAAAATCAATTTTAGCATGTTTGGGTTTATTAAAAAATCTTAAGATTTTTTGAAAATTTTCGATGCAAAATCTTTTTTTTCGATACAATTTTTGTTTTTGTCAGATCTTAGATTTTTTGAAAACTAATGATTGCAAAACAACTGAACTAGTGAAAAATGCATTTTAAAACACTTTTTTCATTTAAATGTGAAAACTATGGCTTGTTATTTAAATTTTTATATTTTTTTATTTTTTTTTTTCGCATAAAAAAAACTTTTCGTGGGACTGTACATTGGTATTTTATGAAAATTTAAAATGTTTTCAAAGGGGTTCAAACATGCTAAATATGATTATAAACGCAAGAAAATGCATTTTTACTGGTTTTCAGGTGATTAAACTTTAATTTTCATAAAAATTTTGAAGTTTTTCGAAAAAATATGTATTTTGCCCCCTGATTATTCAGGCCAACTTTGAAGGGGAGGCGACATAAACTTTGAAAAATATTTGCCTTACTGTATTTTTTCTAAAATATACAAATTCTCAAAATTTGCAATATGGGTATCAAACGAATTAAAATTTTGTATGATTTTTAAATTTACTAGCGTTTTTTTTTTTTGAAGATTCTAAATTTTTCACAAATTAACGTATTTAAAAAAAAACTCAAATTTTCAAAATATGCATTATAAAGTGAAAAAACAAACTAAATTTTCCTTCGTTTGATACCCATATTGCAAACCTTGAAAATTGGAGTATTATCAAAAAATTACGATAATTTGTTAAAATTTTTAGCTTTTTAAAAAAATACTAACCATGTGAAAAAGGATACAAAATTTCGATTCGTTTGAAATTTTAAAAATTTGAAAATTTTAGTATTTAACAAAAACAAATCTAACAACATGAAAAAGCATAAAAAATTTCGCTTCGTTTGATACCCATATTTCGAATTATGATAATTTTAATACTTTCCAAAAAATAGGGTATTTTGTGAACAATTTGGAGTACATATTTTACTTTGATACTTAATAAATTTTCAAAAAATATATTCTTAGTGATAACATTAAAAATTTGACATGATATGTTTGAATTTAGTCAATTTTAGAAAGATTTTAAAAATAAGTTATCGTCCGATTATCGCCGACAGAATTATCGAAATAACGATAACGATAGATTATCGTTATCGTAGAACTATCGTTATCGCTATCGAGCCTCGATAATTTTATCGTTAACAACATTTTTTTTTATTTAGGAGCAAACATATAATCATTTAGCAGGTCTGAGTGCAAAGTAAGTTTTGGAATCTTTTATGAAGTTTCAACAGGATAGGAAACATTAGTGTAAATTATGGTGACAATAAAAAAAAAATCAACATCAGGGATATCTTCTGACTCGATTCCTTAGGCAAAAATAAGTAACAGTGCAAATTTTTGAGCCGATTCAGTTAAGGTTTGAAAGTCGCTTTATTACCCATGATCGTATAAATGTCCCATATGCATTTTCATCACTTTCGAGTTATTGATGCAGTTTGGTTCAAAATCGTGTGCTCTTTCAGAAGAGCCTATAACATCCAGTACTTTGTTCTAGAAATCAGGTGGAAAACCAGTTTTTTTCGTGAAAACTTAGCACGTAGCCTTATGTATGGGACAAACTTCAAATTCGTTTTTCTCAGCTTGCTGTTTTTGCATATGGGACATTTATGTGAACATGGGCACCCTAGTAACATTTTAGGTTTTAAGTAGGCCATAAAAGCTTATTTAGGCCGTATGAGGGTTTCCAGAACCATGACAAAACCTGTAAGTTTAAAAATGTTACTAGGGCAGTACAGACGGTTAAAGTTGTGGTAAAAAATCTTTTGTACATAAGAATTTTACACTTGACAATAATCCGACACATTAAACGCCAGCTTTTGGTGGAATTTTGAAAAAAAAATTATCAATGATTTATTTTCATCATCATCAACAGAATATACATTTTCCAAAAACCACGACTCTACAAGAAAAAAAACCAACCCCATCCCCTGATTGACGTTCGTCAACTCCAGGCGTCACCTGACGTAACCACCTTTCCCCGCAGTGAAACGTGAAATTAATTTCAACATTTCCTAATAAAGACGCTGTGACGGATCGCTGTCAAAGCCACAGAATTTTACAAACGACAGCGGTGATGGTGGGCTGCGGTTAAATCATCGTGCTCGTTCCGCAAAAATCAGCGTCGGAGTCCCCGTGGAGCGAACAACCGCACTCTGCCAGGAACATCAACGCTGGGAACAAACCACCAATGTTGCCAGTGTGCAAACAGCGGAGACCAAAACCGAAAATCAATAGTTTGATTTATGCTGGAAGTTGGTTTGACTGTGAGCCAAACTGGACGATTAGAACAGTGGATTCAAGGTTTTTATCAATTTATTGAGAAATTTACATAAAGTCACGCTTTTTCAAACAAAAATAAGCAATTTTTTTCGAATAAAAAAAAGTTGAAATTTAAAATATCGACATAATCAGACTTACCTGTACCGTAACGATAGAACCAACTAAAGGAGCAACAGATGGATTGCCCGGCACTAAGATAGCAAAATGATGATGCGGAAGTGGAGTAAATTAATCTCCAAAGTAGCGCCACTTCATAAATTGAGCTTCCATTTGTTGACTGTTGGGTAGGAAGAAGCTTGCACAAAAAGCCCCAAGGAACTGGAAGCGATTCTGCTCATTGAGTAAAGTTTAATGAAGCGTTCAGTTGGAATAAGTCCCGATGCAAAGTGTTTTGCTGCGAAATCGTTGGAAAGCCAGATGAATATTATTATTTGTCTCAACTTATGTTGAAAGAATTCCAAAAGCTACAGGTTGACCTCAAAAAAGCATTTCTCCCAGGGATAAGCATATGTTAATAATAAATAATAAGCTCCTAGCCTACTAATTGCCCCTTTCTTTGGCATTTTAATCCTCAATTTTCAAAACAGCTCGAAACAATCGATCAGATTACTTTTAAGCTCAAATCTGTCAGCTTTGTGTTGTATGTTCTGTTTTCTCAGCAAAAAAAATTCAACCCAATAAAAAATCTCTCGCAAATTCCACCGGATTACGCCACAAAGCTCCACATGTAGAGCGTCCAATTTCCCGGGGTTACTGATTTCCCGGGAAACGGGAAATTTTCAGCAAATTTCCCGGGAAATCCCGGGAATTCCCGGGAAATTTGAAATGTATTGAAAGTTGTTATGATCTTGGTTTTAATTAATATTATGCAACAAAATTGTATAGGACATCAACATTAATGGTTTAAATAAGTGTGAAGATCAATTAACAGCTTGACTGCATGTAAAAATTCATTCGACTACAAGAAAATGTTCAATCCAATTAGTTTTTATTAGTAAATAATCAATTCACAATTTCGTAATTCTTATAACCTAATAGAGTTTTGGAGTACCTTTCAACTATGATTTGTACTACAGTTCATTTTGATGTAACTGGATATTCAAACAATGCATTGTTTGAATTGCAAATCCATTGCAATGGATTTGCCAACAGAAGGAAAAATTATTTTAAAAAACCTTCGAAATTTGCTAAGGAAATGGATAGAAATAGAAAAGCTTAAAACTAGATCACAGTTTGTTTTGTCTTTTGACGTCGAAAAACTTCACTGCACAAGGCAGCTTATCCGTTGTAGATATACTTCATCATCAGCTCACTAAGAGCTTGGAATTGTTCTGCATTGTTCCGGCAGGCACGAAAGCCATGAGCATCTCTCCAGCAAGAGCGAAAAACTCGGGAAGCGTGAAGAGGTCATCTCCGGTAACGTCTGCTACAAGAAAATGTATTTGGGTATTTTTTGATGAGAAATATTTTTTACTGTGAGTAAAATTAATCCATAATCCACAATCATAAAATTGCATTATCCTCAATCATAACATGCAGGAATTATGTTTTTCATGACAAATACTGGTTTCAGCTCTTGAACAAATGGTAAAGCTTTTTAGTGTTAGTTTTACTCCAAACAACCCAATGTTTTCAAATATTTGAAGCGAGCTTTGAATATATTTTTGCATTTTTTGAGAACAAACAATAGAAAGTAATTTTCAATGATTTTTTTGTATTATTATGCAACATGATTTAAATTATACGATAAATTAACATCATTCCATAAAAAGTCTTCTATTTTATCACATTTAACCCTCTAACACCTGTAGTTGCACCAGTGCTCCATAATTCTTTCACTTCAAATTGTAATTTCCTTAGTACTAGGTATTCAACCAATTAAATTAATTCTTTTTGCATAAATTCGATTTTCATCTCATTTGATCATGGTAAACAAAAACGTAAAAAATCTCAATTTCAATTTGGAGGTAAGGAGTTAATATTGTTTTGATGAAATAACATCAATCTATAAAAAAAATTACCTAATTGTAATAATTTAATACTCATTAAGCAAGATCTATTACCAGTTGCTTTAAAAAATAAAATTATCAGAAATAATTCTGATATCATAATTTCTGATAATCTGTTTAATCTATATATATAAAAAAATTTCGATGGTTTTGTTCGAACGCGAATCAGTTGAACACGGAACGTCGGATCGATGCACTATTTGTTGCGTTAGGTTCGTGTAAGCCCAAGGAAGGTTTATATGCTAACAAATTGCCACTTTGGCCACTCTGGGACCGATTCCGGAGCATCGGCAGATTGTATGTGAAAATTTGCGTAAACTCAAATTTTGATCATAGGAGGCTGAATAAACGAACAAGCTATACGTCAAGACGAAGTTTGTCGGGTTAGGCTTGTTATATATAAACCAAACAATACATTTAATTGAACAAAATCATGTTGAATTTGTTCATTTATTATTTTTTCAGAGCATTTTCAAAAAGCAGTTCAAAAAATTTAAGAAAATGTTTACTTCCGCTAGAATTTCGGGAATTCCCGGGAAATTTACAAATTTCCCGGGAAACGGGAAATATTTTTTTTCGGGAAATCCCGGGAATTCCCGGGAATTTTTTTCCCGGGACGGGAAATTGGACGCTCTATCCACATGCCACACTCTCCGGACCAGTGTTGCCAGCTCGACACAAAGCTCGTCCGCTCAATTTACAACCCAAATGCAGCACCCCCACATAAGCTGTAAAAAAGACATCGCGCGTCTGTAATCGAACACAGTAAGCGGTGTAATCTGGCGCTGCAAATCAGCCATGTAAAAAAGAGAGTGAGTAGACAGAGGGAAAGGAGAGAAAGTGGGTGACGCAAATCCTCCGGGGACTATTTATTTCGATTTATTTTTCGCTGCACGTGGGACATTGACAGCAGCCACGTCGCGTGCACACATACAAAGATAAACACATACATTACAGTTTGGCCACGGACTCGGGTAGGATTACCGCGGAAAAGCTATTGCTGTCCTCTTATATTGGATACGGTCGAATAGATGAGAAAGATATTGGACCGCAAAAGAAAAATAAAGCAAATTGAGCGAGTGAAATGGATTGATATGGAGGTTTGTTTTGTTTAGCTTGCGATTTTGTTGAAGAGATAAGTTCAGCTAGAACGATTTTTCCCACGAAAATAGTTTAAAAAAAAACTACATTATTTTTTTTATTGTTCCAGGAAATAGATTTTTCAACACAAACAAACTTGGCAACACTGCCAATTCAATGTTGACCATCTTGCTCAAACCATGGCATTTTTACACCTTCAAAATGCTGTTTACTCCCTGAAAAAAATGGGATTGTGTGTGCTCAACACAATTTAATCTCCCAATTTTCGTTTATTGACACCTCAGCGCCAGATTTTACCTTTTAGAGCCCCTCGAAAAAAAAACAAACTTCGTTCCATCCATAATTTCCTGCGCTGCTGCATAATTTATTAACTTCAATCGTTTTCACCTCACGATTTTATATTTTTTGGGCGGGGCGGTTGGAAGTTTTCCGAGGATCCGGATGGTGGCATCGGAGGTGAACCAGATTAGCACCGACACCTCAACGGATTCCCTGCAGGTTTCATACAAGAAAAATCAAAGTAAATTTATTTATTTTTTATAAGTCTATTTTGGTCAAAAACTTTTGATATATAACTGTATAAATTGCTTGAAATATGAAGTTCCACAAAATTTTACATTTTTAACTGTGTTCGAGATATTTTTCCCATAAAACCCTCCGAGCTTTGGGAGTATCAACAGGCGCCACGGGGATGAGATTGAAAATTTGATTACAAGTCAGATTTGAAATTCAAATGCAGCGTACCCCGACCAGGTCCTGGGAGTTTACCCGAGTGGAAAAATCGCTCCCTGGCAATGTGCTGGAATTCATTAAGTTTTTTTCCCTTCCCCGTTACGGAATAAATATTTCAGATTAAATCTCAATAGAAGTCAATTAACGTTACATTCCAAATTTGATGAACTATTTCGATGCAGGTGGCAATGGAGACGCGGGGTAGTTTAATTGAAATCCACTTACCACAAGCTCGATTTCACTTTGATATTTCAATTGCTCGCTCATTGAAGCAAGTGCATGGATTCATCATTCAAATGGGGTTGCATTTGACGAGTGCACTCGAGTGTGCAATTAATTTGCATTTCAAATTGCCATTGTTATGCACTTGAGTACTCAAACACCTGCGTTTGATTAGTGCAATTTGGATTGGCATCTGTTCTGCTACTCACTCATGTGGTTTATGAATTGCAGTTTATGTTTCTAGCATTCTAACATTGACATGATATGTCATTAGTCTTTCTACTAAAATACCAAAATACTAAAATACTAAAATACTAAAATACTAAAATACTAAAATACTAAAATACTAAAATACTAAAATACTAAAATACTAAAATACTAAAATACTAAAATACTAAAATACTAAAATACTAAAATACTAAAATACTAAAATACTAAAATACTAAAATACTAAAATACTAAAATACTAAAATACTAAAATACTAAAATACTAAAATACTAAAATACTAAAATACTAAAATACTAAAATACTAAAATACTAAAATACTAAAATACTAAAATACTAAAATACTAAAATACTAAAATACTAAAATACTAAAATACTAAAATACTAAAATACTAAAATACTAAAATACTAAAATACTAAAATACTAAAATACTAAAATACTAAAATACTAAAATACTAAAATACTAAAATACTAAAATACTAAAATACTAAAATACTAAAATACTAAAATACTAAAATACTAAAATACTAAAATACTAAAATACTAAAATACTAAAATACTAAAATACTAAAATACTAAAATACTAAAATACTAAAATACTAAAATACTAAAATACTAAAATACTAAAATACTAAAATACTAAAATACTAAAATACTAAAATACTAAAATACTAAAATACTGAAATACTTTTAAAAAAGTTTAAAACTAAAAAAAGTTTGAATTCCGGGGTGAATGGAAGTTTAAGTTTAAACAGAGGTTTGGATTGTCTCACTGCATCAAACCTTCGGATACCTAATTGCGAATAGGAATCTCGCAAAAGAGACACCAAGGCAATGCTTGTGAAGCGAACAATTTAATTTTATTTTGAATAAAATGAGCGTTGACCTGTTTAAAAACTTGACCTTTTGAAACATGACTCTAACTTGCTTCAATTCAGCAAAGAACATTTTCACAATTGCATCTGACAAATTTGAGATTAATCCAATTTGTGCCATTATACCGCTTGTGTGACGGTTGTTTAATTTAGCATCATTATAGGATGAGATGTTCTCACGTTGTACGATGGTATAAGGTGTCATAATTCACCTTAAGTTTGTAGGGGAAATGAACACATTATAGACATATACATATTTTTTTAAGATTAGTTTGTTCTTATGTGTAACGTGTCAGAGATTTTTTCAAAACTCTGATTTGATTCGGAACAATATTTTGAAAGGAAACAGTTTTGTAAAATAAAGTTTTCCCGAAACTACATTCCTTAACCTTCCACCGAAAGCATCTTGTATATTAATTCCCCATGAAGTGGTGCCACCGCACCTTCTCCCCCACTAAAAGACTTCTTGTGTGGCGAAAGTCGTTATATTAATCACAAGTGTCACAACTCGGAGGAAAACTTGTCTTGTTAGTGTAATTTGCGATATACGACAGGAATTAGGTGTAGCTACAGCCACACCACGCACACACATACACACATTCTGTCACAGCAAAAGGCTCGGCTATGACAATGATGACAACGCCGACGGACATGACATCTTCCTGTTTTTTTTTCTTTGATATGATTTAGGGGTAGTTGCGCCTATTTAGATGTTATTTTGACTATTTTGAGTATGCACACTTTTTTGAAACACATTAAAAAAGGTGATTCAGCCTGTGTTTGGATAAAAAATTGTTTACATTGTTTCAAACAAATTATTTTTAAAAAAAACTCAATTAAAAAAGAAAATTTAATAGTGGCCAGCCCCACCTTCTAGTTTTCAACGCATTGATGAGTCTTCACAACTCCAACGTGTTCAATCAATAGTTCAAAAACCGCGAATCTCTCCGTACTCTATAAATACATAAACATACATAAACTGCCAGAGCGGTAAAGGTTGACATCCCCCGTCGGTGTCGTTTAACATTTGAAGGACACGAACACACAAGGTGCAGAATAAAAGAAGGCAACTTTTATTACCCAACGGCGATGTATTCACGTCGGCTTTGATTGTCGGTGTGCACACATACAGACACGTCAGCATTTATGCTGCTCATTTTACGGTTCGTTTAACGCTTCCCTGCCCTTGTTTGGACAAGAATCTCGTACTTTTTTTTCTGCAATGTTTTATGCGGAAAAAAGATCTTGTACTTCTTTGTTAAGGATATAACAACCAAAGGAGGCGATGGTTCATTAACTGAGTCAAGGTCATAGCCAACTTTGTCTAAAATGTCTTTAATTGCAGCAATTTAGCGTGCCTCAATCGTATCGAAATTCAATTTCCTCAATTTAAGATACCTCCAAAATAATGGCCTTAATGGCGGGTCCCAAAGAGACATCAGGCAAACACACACACATCGGAAGCACGTTCTTCACTCTGC
The DNA here is from genome assembly GCF_015732765.1 of Culex quinquefasciatus. Lineage (NCBI taxonomy): Eukaryota > Metazoa > Arthropoda > Insecta > Diptera > Culicidae > Culex > Culex quinquefasciatus. Next base: position 18,409,807 of record NC_051862.1, on the reverse strand, counting down.
GCCAGGACCCGTTCTTGATTGCCAGAAAAGAAAAGAAAGCGAAACGTCTTCTCGAAAGAAATAATTTGATTGCTTGCGTAATTTCCGGTTTCAAAGCGGCTGAGCTTCACTGCTAGTTGTGATTTAATCAAATTTTAGTTGGATTGGTGGTAAGTTATAATTCAAGGAATAGGTTTGAATAACACATAGCGCGAACTGGGACTTTTTTTACCTGTTTTTTGTTTCCGTTTTATTTTTTGTAAAACTTTATTTAAAAAGACTTGAAACTGTACTAATTAAAAGACAAAGAATTTTGAAAGATCACACTGTACTTAACCGACATGTTATACACACTCCTTAACAGTCTGATAGGCAGAAAAATTACGTGTGATGTTACATGACTTTTCTCACAAAGAAAATGTACATGTTTTTGCATGTGATTTCACATACCCTCCCAGATCACCCTACATGTTTGATATTTGCTTTATAGATTGTGAACAATTGTCAAAAATGGAAATGGCATTTCATGTAATAGTGTGTTATCTCAAAAAACAATTAACAGTTAACAATAATGTTCCTTTTCTTCTAATACAGCAAAATGCGATGGTTGAATTAGTAGCGAGAGGACTCTCATCTCTTTTATAGGAAAAAGTCGTTAAATATTAGGCACTGCATATTAAGGGCAAAACAATTAAAAATATAAATAGAAATCTAGAGTTTTTTTAAAAGGTCCTATAAACAATTGTGTTTCATATGTTTATAGGACCATTTAAAAAAAACTGTGGAAATTGAAATTACAAGCCTAGGTTTCAACACTTGGATGAAAAAATTGTTTTAAAATGCATTTTACAACTTCTCGTGGGACTGTACAATTTGAAATGTTTTCAAAGTAGTTCAAACATGCGAAATGTGATTATAAGCGCAGGAAAATTAAATTTAACTGGGTTTCAGTGGATTAAACATTAACTTTTATTAAAATTTTGAAGTTTTTCGAAAAAATATTTTTTGCCCCTGATTATTCAGGCCGACTGTAAAGAGGGGGCGACATAAATTTTGAAAAATAAAAATAGCTAAAGAAGAATTAATTTTATTCATTGATTTAGTTATACATTGAAAAATGAAATTGAAAAATTTTTGCGACCTATATTTCGATTTTTTGATAAAAAAATCAGTATTGATTCAAAAATTCATAACTCGATCAAATATTTTTTGCCCATTCTGGAAATTTCTGAAAATTTGGCTTTTGATGTCCCTTAAATCATATCAAAAAATGAAAAAAAAATAGCGTTTTTTTTGCAAATCAAGTTTTAGTGACAAAAAGTGAAATAAAAAATCACCCAAATTTTTTTACCGTGTATCATATTTTTTCAGTGTAGTCCTCTTATGGTCCTTACCTACAACTTTGTCGAAGACACCAATTCGATCAAAAAGTTCCTTCCAAAGGTACAGATTTTCGAATTATCATAAATCATTTTTGTATGGGCAGCTGCCAATATGGAAAATTATATGGACAAATTAATGATGGAAAATGGCTTCTTTGTGCATACCGAAGGCAACAACAAAGTTTCAGCCGTATTAAAAAAAATACAAAAAAATCGAATGACCGAAATCTCAGAGAATTGCTCAAAAGTGTTGTAACTCCGGACTATAATGATAATTTTTCTATCAAAAATACTATTTCAACAAGAACAACAGATAGCTGGATTAAAACAAAAAAAATCAGAAAAAACAGAATTTTTAAATTTTATTCATTTGATCATTTTTAAAAAATAAATTAATTTCATATTTTCGATAAAACAGTTTTAAATTATTTGCACAAATCCCACATCATTCACTGAAACGTGAATGAGTTTTATTATATTTAATTATATTTTGCGATTTTCTGATCAAAGTCGGACTATTTGGGACTTCAAAAAAGTTTTCCATGAGAAATCAAACAGAATCCAACCAGGCAATATTTTTTCAATGATCTCTCCAATTTCGGTTACCTTTCCCTATAAAAAAACAATTCCGCTGCTGGTAATCTCCCTTAAACAAACAACCTAGTGTCGAAAAAAAAACAATATTTAATTAAAAGGTTAAACTAAGGATCATCAAACGGTTGGCAAACCCTCGTCCAAGCTCCAACCATCGCATATTTTAGCACTTAATTGAGATTACAGCCGCCGCCGTCCACAAATCGTTGGTCCGCTAAGCTTCGACCCTGAAGACCTCGAATTTGTCCCCTAAATTGAACCCCTTCCGCACACAGCAGTGGCGGGTCAGGTGGCACATTTTCCGGTCAGCCGTAAATTCCCAAAGGCCCCAACTGGAAGATCTGTTTTATTTTTTGATTCGAGGGGGGACTTTGCAAGAACGTTCGGGGTTTCAGCGGCATTAATTGTAGATCAATTTACACAACTTTTTTTGTTGGGACAAATGTTTTACAAAAAGTGTGTGTTTTTTGCGTTTGAGACCGCTCTCGCAAACTGTCGTGGCAATTAAAAGTTGTAATTGAATTTCTACCCTGAACGGTGGATCAGAGAGGACTTTGCAGGATCTTTTTTTTTTTTGTCGCGTTTTTGGCAGGCTCAAAAGGGTGAGGTAATTTATTGGTTGATGGAGAAAATTTGCATATTTTTTGCCAAAATTATTTTCGAATTTACCTAATATTGTAAATAGAATTCGGTTGATAACGTTTTTTTGAAGATTTTCATAGCAGCAAACTAATTTTTTTATCAAATTCCTTTTTTTATTTTTATTTTTTATTGATTTAAGCTACTCATGGAACTACAAAACTGTCAGTAAGAACAAGGCAGATTTTGTTATTCAATCATTGCCGAAAAAATACTTATTGAAATCTTATCAATCATTTCAGTCACGATTTCAACCTTTTTTCGGGATTTTTAGATACATAACCTCAAACTAGCTGATACATGGCAACATCATTCGTCGGAAAAATGCTGCGCCCAACCAACCGAAACTGTGTTTTTTCCACAACCTACTAGGATGATTTCAGTCACGTACGCCGACCCGATGGGAAATTTAGTTTTCTACGCAACCTGTGATTTCTCGGTTTATTAAATCATCGAATTGTTGTTTCTTTTTTGAGTCAATTTTGAGGCTGTTTTTACAGACAACCAGACTCAAGAATTGGTATAATTTTTTAGACACTTTTTTAATTCCTGTTTCCTGAAGCAAGCTGTAACATACTTCTTACTTCTTACTTCTTACTTCTTACTTCTTACTTCTTACTTCTTACTTCTTACTTCTTACTTCTTACTTCTTACTTCTTACTTCTTACTTCTTACTTCTTACTTCTTACTTCTTACTTCTTACTTCTTACTTCTTACTTCTTACTTCTTACTTCTTACTTCTTACTTCTTACTTCTTACTTCTTACTTCTTACTTCTTACTTCTTACTTCTTACTTCTTACTTCTTACTTCTTACTTCTTACTTCTTACTTCTTACTTCTTACTTACTTCTTACTTCTTACTTCTTACTTCTTACTTCTTACTTCTTACTTCTTACTTCTTACTTCTTACTTCTTACTTACTTCTTACTTCTTACTTCTTACTTCTTACTTCTTACTTCTTACTTCTTACTTCTTACTTCTTACTTCTTACTTCTTACTTCTTACTTCTTACTTCTTACTTCTTACTTCTTACTTCTTACTTCTTACTTCTTACTTCTTACTTCTTACTTCTTAAGAGCACACTTCTTACTTCTTACTTCTTACTTCTTACTTCTTACTTCTTACTTCTTACTTCTTACTTCTTACTTACTTCTTACTTCTTACTTCTTACTTCTTACTTCTTACTTCTTACTTCTTACTTCTTACTTCTTACTTCTTACTTCTTACTTCTTACTTCTTACTTCTTACTTCTTACTTCTTACTTCTTACTTCTTACTTCTTACTTCTTACTTCTTACTTCTTGTCTGTGATCTCTGATTTTTCGCAAAAGCTGCGTGAACTGTATTCAATTTCCCCTCTCATCATTACGAAATTTCCTGTCCTTTCCGTAGATGGATCTGATTGGATTGGGGATGGCACCGGAACGAACCAGGTGGGCTCGACCTTTTTTTGTGTGCTCTGTACCTTTCTAATGAACTGTCTACCAGCACATCCCGCTGGCACCTGTGGATGACCCGACGACGAGGGTTGTTGAATTGAAAAGTAGTTTATCGCACTAAACCGTACCGTTGTGACACTTCACACGTGTGCCCCGACGTGCTATTGTGGTTTTAGCTTGGCGATTCTTCTTTGTGAGCTCATTTGTCTCACACATATCACAAGTTTTGAAAAAAAATATTTTTTTTTGTATTTCTAAAAGCTCAAGATTTTACCTAATTAAAACATGTATTTGAAGTCAATTAAAAAAAATAATTTTAAAAGAACTTTTTCACAGTTCAGCACCGTATGCGCTCTGAAGCGCTCCGGTAATGATGATGACACACTCGAGTTTCCATCAGCTGTGAGTAGTTTTCCACTTTACCAAGTCACACTTCAGAGGAGAGAGCTTTCGTGGCGCGATGCTGTTCTGTCGGTGGTAATCGGTTGGCACCGGCTCAACCGCAAAGAAGTAGCCTTTTTGGAAAGCCCCTATCACACGTAGGTGAGGGAAGAGGTGTGTACGCCACCGGTTTCACCAAATTTTCAAGTGTTCAAGGAGCATGAAATTCATGGTAATGCCTCTTTTTAAATCAGTTTTGCCGATTTAATTGTAGCATAGCATTAAACAAGAATTTTAACTATGTATTTTAAATGTTTAATAAAATTTTAAAAACTTTGTTTGACCATTTAATAATTTAAGAAAATAATTAATGAAATTAATTTTTTTTAGCAAAAAAAAACAGGATGTTACAGTTTTTTTTATATAAGCAAACAAAAATCACACAAGACTCTTCCAAACTTTTGTCAAAGTTTTGTTCTCCGGTCAACTGAAAACCGATTCCATCAAATAAAACATGAAAAATGCAATTCCAGAGTTTTTTTTGAAAAGGACCGATAAACTATTGTCTTTCATATGTTTATAGGACCTAATAAAAAAAAAAACTCCAGAATTATTGTTATTTTGACACTTGAAAATGTGAAAATTGAACCAAAAAGGTTAGCCAGCCGAACTAGAGGCTTTTCTCGAGAAAAAAAATAAGAGCATATCTAAAGAACGAGACACCTTTTTGCCTTCTGTTTCTCCTGCCATGAAAAGAGATATTCACAAAAATTGTGGAATTTGATGTTTTTAAAATTGTGTGTTTTTATTGTTTTATGTAGCTTTAACAATATTTAAAAAAAAAAGTATTTTCTGAGGTCAACATTTTGACTTGCATACTCATTTTTTCAATTCAAAATGTTGTTGTTTATTTTATTAACGTGACTTAAACCTAGAGAGGTCATTCGTCACTTCAATTCAAAATGAATATGCAGTGATCATTAGAAAACAGCCAAAAAGGCAAAAGATAATAATTGTAGGTCAAAGAACATTCCTAATGATAACAGAAAGAAACAAAAACTAAACAAGATAAATTCAATTATAAAAATTAAAAATGGTAGTCATAAAAAGAAAACCAGAAAAGTAAAGTGTTTCGTAGAACAAAAGTTGGATTAAATGACATTGAAAACAAGATAAAATAAAAAAAATATGGAAAAACCTGAACGTTGTTGGTTAATCTTAAAAAAATAAATCAAGTACCTTTTAAAAAAATCTAATTTCTTTACTGAACACTCTCTTTATTAAAGCTCCAGGTTGCTATCCATTAGGGTGACAAAAAATGGGAATTTGGAAAATTCTAGGTGACACCCCCGGCTAAATTACTTAGGCAAAATTAAGCATCTATGGCAATTTTGAATCAAATCAATTGAGGGTTAAAAGTCGTGGTTGTAAGTTGAAGTTTGTATGGGATTTTCTGCAAAAAAAATATCGAGATGCATTTTTTTCCCGGAAGTTGGTGTAAGTGAGATCTAATGTATAATTTAACTACAATTTTGTTGAAGAGTGCAAAGTACTCCGAGTTGAAAGTTGAAAGAAAAGTAATTGGAGATTAAAAAAGACGTTTTTGCATGAAATGATTTTTTTTCACCAGCTTAAGCGTTCTACAGCGACCTCCAAACCTTAACTGATCTAGCACATATGCTCAATTATGCCAAGCCATAGGGTGTCCCTAAAATCCATTTTGTTGTTGTCACAAAAATCGTTTTGGATTCTTCAGCAAAGTTTTAACAACTGACGAGAACTAATGAAAAATAGGTACACGGAAAAAATCAACACAACTCAACTCAAAATTATTATTTTTTTTGCAATTCCGTCGTGAAACTACTTACTTTTCCTGTCATTCTTGAACGACGAAATAGCCTATTTTTCAGTACCAAAAATAACAGAATCAAATAGCAACACTTTTCAGCACTTGTTTCAAAAAGTAACACTTTTCAACATTTTTTTGATTTATTTGCACCGTCTTCGACTGAGGTCGCACAGACTGAATAACTTGGTGTAAATGTTGACAAAATACATGAAAACTTGACTTAAAATTTCACCCAATGGGTGTTTTTCGGAATTGCAAAAAAATGCTGTATGGAAGTCGTTGCAAAACTTGATTTTTTCAGCACTCGTCGTATTTATCCAACTCGGTGAATCTCGTTGGATAAATGTACGACTCGTGCTGAAAAAATCCTCTTTTTGCAACTTGTTGCATAAACTACTAATTCAAAAAAAAAACAAATTTTTCAAAACCCTCATTTAACATTTTCTGAAATCTTTCGATATGTTTAAGAACGAAAACTCTCAAATTTGTCAGACATTAGTAGAGCGTCCTATTTCCCGTCCCGGGAAAAAAAATCCCGGAAATTCCAGGAATTTCCCGAGAAAAAATATTTACCTTTTCCCGGGAAATTTGTAAATTTCCCGGGAATTTCTGAAATTCAAGCGGAAGTATACATTTTCTTAACTCTTTGGTACATTTTTTTTAAACAAAAGAAATAGTTGATGAACTCAACTCACTCAAAAGATCAATAAGTAAATAACAGTAAATTAAATTGAACAATTTACTGTTCTTATTGAACTAATCAGTTCGTCTAAAAATTTCATGTCAAGGTTTATTTCAGATGTTAATAATTTCTGAAGCATTCACAACTGGAAATAGATCTTGTTTATTTGTTGGGCAACAAAAATTACGATATTATTGAATTGAAAAAAAACTTTTATAATTTTGGTAAGTTTTTTAAAGGAATATTGTTACTATACCATTTGAAAATAAAGTACCCCTTCCCGCCAAGAATGTTTAGTTTAATTGTGATTTCATAAAAATGTTATTTCAAGTGAAAAAGATGATTTTGGCAAACTCAATGTTTATCTATTTATTCATGAGCTCAAACCAGTATGATTTGTTCTGAAAAAAATATTTGCCATAAAAAAAATATTTTTTGCATTTTTTTTTCATTACAACTTAGTTTTCAATATCATTTTTTATTATATTCTCTCAAACTGGTCACAGACACAAATTTAAAAGCAATTTTATGTTTTTGGAGCATGGATTTATTTATTCATTATCCAAACACTATGATTAAAAAATACATACTTCTTAACAAAAATTACTTATAACCATTTTTTGATATTTTGTATGAAGTCAGCTTATAAATTTACAAAATTTATATATTTTCTTAAAGTTGTATTTTGTACAGGAAGTCAAGGCATTGTCAAGATAAGTTTTATTTCGACTTAAAAAAAAAAATTATTAGTTTTAGGTTAAATTTAAACTTTTGATTTACTTAACATCAAATTTATATAAATTTTATTCAAAGTAAACAAACTTAATTAAACAAAAATTTCAGCGTAAATTTTTCTAATCAAACATTAAACATAACCTCACTTAGGGTCAGTTTGACGTAATTCAATTTTTGTAAGAAACACAGTAACTTTCAAAGTCACCGTAGATTTTTAAATAACCATTTTCAACTAAATTTTTTCAAGCACTATCGAAAAAAACCTTTTGGAAAAGCGTACATGGACATTATTAGGTGGCATACCCCAGTACATGTTAAAAAAATATAAATCTTTAGATAAGTCAAACCGATTGACTTACTCTAGAAAAACGGTATGAACTTGATTAAAATGCAAACTGTTGCACACTTTTTTGCCAAAATTTTGATATACACTGTTGTGATAAAAGCCACTCGAGGATTGAACTTCTTGGATTTCTTTAAATATTTTTTCTAATGCCAAACTCCTTACCACTAAGCACTGCAATTCAATGTCATCACCTTGATATTGCATCGTTATACAGCAATCAGTAGTTTGGCTGTACATTTTATATCAAACAATTTTATGTAGAAAATAAAATTGAAGTTATTTTTTTGTCTTTGTTACAACAACTTTTGCTTTTCAAAAGCACAACAGAGTTCTTCTTTATTTTAGTTTGAAGCATAATGTACACATCTTTTGCACATCCATCGTTCATCCAACCATCGTCAATTTTCTAGAATCAACAACTACACGATAAACATGCTGCTTCCTCAAGAAGTTTCAATGAATGGGGAAACTGTCGGTGGGCCACTCCAGCGAGCGTGTTTGCCTTAGACAACACCGTGGTTGTACTAACGAGAACGTATCCTATTGTTTCCTGAGTTTCCTCCGCCATGTATTTCGATATTCCCCTCAACACTATAGTGCAGTATGTATCCACCAGCGCGATAGGAATCTCTCAACGTCTAACTTTTACTGTGATGGTTGAACATTTTAGGAAAAGAAGTTGAAATTTGTCAAGAGGGTTGATATTTCATGTTAAATAAATTAATCTGGTATGATTTCAACTGATGACTTTTGCATAACAAAACAAAGCTGTCCAGAGTCAACCTCAACCTGAAATCGCACACAGTACAGCGTATCATGTGCGCTAGTTAGTTAGTTTTGGCGTTGGCGCCGCAAAAGTCTTCGCCGAGAGGTGGAAAGGACAAATTAATTACGTTTCGCGGTGCGCTAGGATCCGTAGCAATTATACACCGCCATCACATCCACGGCGAATGGTAATTGGATGCCAAATTAGTGCCTCAGGGGTGGCGAAACGGTTTCACCCGATATACCACCGCTGCCGGATGATGCCGTGCCGGAGTAGATCTAACCTCTTGACTGTGTGGTGGAATGGTTAGGGTGAGTTTAACAAGTTTAAATTAAGTTAGAAACTTATTGCAAAAAAAAATAAACATTAAGAGCATATGAATCTGTACAGTAAAAAATGGTTTAAAAAATACCTTTCAACGTTAGTTAGTTAGTTGTCTTTATTAACGAGCCTTTCAGCCATAGACGCTGGTTCGGCTCGGCCCTTTCAACATGATTTTTGAGCAATTTTACCACATCGATATCCCCAACTCAATCCGCCACAGCTCCCAGCATGATTCTGGTGTATCATCCCGCTCCGGTTCCAACCAGAGTTTGTGAATGGGGTTGTTGCCAAAAACAACACCACCACCGAATCGCAGTGACTCCCAAAATCGTTCGTGCCCTGCCAGAGTTGAGGTTCTTTCGGGATATGATGATGTGGATCCCCGCCCCAAACCGAACGCGCTCTTCCGGAAGGGGTGATAGTGCGGCACTAATTTGTTTAAAGTTTGGAGAGCAATTAGCAGCCGAAATAGAATTGTTTATTTTCTTTTCCGAGATCGTCGAGAATGGCAGGAAGAGTGTGGATTGTAGGGTGTTTTCAGCGCGTTCAAAATGAGGACCAAGGTGAAGAGGTTTTAGTAGGACTTGGAGGATGGAAATTCGAAGAAATGGAGAAACTTCTGCTCTGGTTGGGACCAATTTACTGTTATTCAATTAGTATTTCTTGGGAAGTTGCCAACATTCGTGGGACTTTATGTGAAGCGGAAGAAGCTGGGAGTGTTGATATTTTCTTTATGCATCAGAGCATGGGAATAAAGTGTTTGCATTCATCCCATGGAAAATAGGAATAATTTATAAATTAAATGAGCTCTTCTAGATTTTGTATTTTTAATGACCAAAATGACCAAAATGACCAAAATGATCAAAATGACCAAAATGACCAAAATGACCAAAATGACCAAAGTGACCAAAATGACCAAAATGATCAAAATGACCAAAATGATCAAAATTACCAAAATGACCAAAATGACCAAAATGACCAAAGTGACCAAAATGAACAAAATAACCAAAATGATCAAAATGACCAAAATGACCAACATGATTAAAATGACCAAAATTACCAAAATGACCAAAATGATCAAAATGATCAGAATGATCAAAATGATCAAAATGATCAAAATGATCAAAATGATCAAAATGATCAAAATGATCAAAATGATCAAAATGATCAAAATGATCAAAATGATCAAAATGATCAAAATGATCAAAATGATCAAAATGACCAAAATGAACAAAATGATCAAAATGATCAAAATGATCAAAATGATCAACATGATCAAAATGACCAAAATAACCAAAATGATCAAAATGATCAAAATGACCAAAATGACCAAAATGACCAAAATGACCAAAATGAACAAAATGAACAAAATGATCAAAATGATCAAAATGACCCAATGACCAAAATGACCAAAATGACCAAAATGAACAAAATGAACAAAATGATCAAAATGATCAAAATGACCCAATGACCAAAATGACAAAAATGACCAAAATGGACAAAATGAACAAAATGATCAAAATGATCAAAATGACCCAATGACCAAAATGACCAAAATGACCAAAATGACCAAAATGATCAAAATGACCAAAATGACCAAAATGACCAAAATGACCAAAATGACCAAAATGAACAAAATGATCAAAATGATCAAAATGACCCAATGACCAAAATGACCAAAATGAACAAAATGAACAAAATGATCAAAATGACCAAAATGACCAAAATGACCAAAATGACCAAAATGACCAAAATGAACAAAATGATCAAAATGATCAAAATGATCAAAATGACCCAATGACCAAAATGACCAAAATGAACAAAATGAACAAAATGATCAAAATGACCAAAATGACCAAAATGACCAAAATGACCAAAATGAACAAAATGATCAAAATGATCAAAATGATCAAAATGATCAAAATGACCAAAATGAACAAAATGATCAAAATGATCAAAATGATCAAAATGATCAACATGATCAAAATGACCAAAATAACCAAAATGATCAAAATGATCAAAATGACCAAAATGACCAAAATGACCAAAATGAACAAAATGAACAAAATGATCAAAATGATCAAAATGACCCAATGACCAAAATGACCAAAATGAACAAAATGAACAAAATGATCAAAATGATCAAAATGACCAAAATGACCAAAATGACCAAAATGACCAAAATGATCAAAATGATCAAAATGACCAAAATGACCAAAATGATCAAAATGACCCAATGACCAAAATGACCAAAATGACCAAAATGAACAAAATGAACAAAATGATCAAAATGATCAAAATGACCCAATGACCAAAATGATCAAAATGACCAAAATGAACAAAATGATCAAAATGATCAAAATGACCAAAATGACCAAAATGACCAAAATGGACAAAATGAACAAAATGATCAAAATGATCAAAATGACCCAATGACCAAAATGACCAAAATGACCAAAATGACCAAAATGACCAAAATGATCAAAATGACCAAAATGACCAAAATGACCAAAATGACCAAAATGACCAAAATGAACAAAATGATCAAAATGATCAAAATGATCAAAATGACCCAATGACCAAAATGACCAAAATGACCAAAATGAACAAAATGAACAAAATGATCAAAATGACCAAAATGAACAAAATGATCAAAATGATCAAAATGACCCAATGACCAAAATGACCAAAATGACCAAAATGAACAAAATGAACAAAATGACCAAAATGACCAAAATGGCCAAAATGACCAAAATGACCAAAATGACCAAAATGACCGAAATGACCAAAATGTCCGAAATGATCAAAATGACCAAAATGTTCAAAATGATCAAAATTATCGGAATGATCAGAATGACCAAAATGACCAAAATTACCAAAATGACCAAAATTACCAAAATGACCAAAATTACCAAAATGACCAAAATTACCAAAATGACCAAAATGACAAAAATGATCAAAATGATCAAAATTATCAGAATGATCAAAATGACCAAAATGACCAAAATGACCAAAATGACCAAAATGACCAAAATGACCAAAATGACCAAAATGACCAAAATGACCAAAATGACCAAAATGACCAAAATGACCGAAATGACCAAAATGTTCAAAATGATCAAAATTATCGGAATGATCAGAATGACCAAAATGACCAAAATGACCAAAATGAGCAAAATGACCAAAATGACCAAAATTACCAAAATTACCAAAATTACCAAAATGACAAAAATGATCAAAATGATCAAAATTATCAGAGTGATCAAAATGACCAAAATGACCAAAATGACCAAAATGACCAAAATAACCAAAATGATCAAAATGACCAAAATAACCAAAATGATTAAAATGACCAAAATGACCAAAATGACCAAAATGACCAAAATGATCAAAATGACCAAAATGGCCAAAATGACCGAAATGACCAAAATGACCAAAATGACCAAAATGACCAAAATGACCAAAATGACCAAAATGACCAAAATGACCGAAATGATCAAAATGATCAAAATTATCAGAATGACCAAAATGACCGAAATGACCAAAATGACCAAAATGACCCCAATGACCAAAATGACCAAAGTGACCAAAATGGCCAAAATGACCAAAATTACCAAAATGACCAAAATGACCAAAATTATCAAAATTATCAAAATGCCCAAAATGACCAAAATGACCAAAATGACCAAAATGACCAAAATAACCAAAATAACCAAAATGACCAAAATGACCAAAATGACCGAAATGACCAAAATTATCAAAATTATCAAAATTATCAAAATTATCAAAATTATCAAAATGCCCAAAATGACCAAAATGACCAAAATGACCAAAATGACCAAAATGACCAAAATGACCAAAAAGACCAAAAAGACCAAAATTACCAAAATGACCAAAATGACCAAAATGACCAAAATGACCAAAATGACCAAAATGACCAAATGACCAAAATGATCAAAATGACCAAAATGACTAAAATGACCAAAATGACCAAAATGACCAAAATGACCAAAATGACCAAAATGACCAAAATGACCAAAATGACCAAAATGACAAAAATGACCAAAATGACCAAAATGACCAAAATGACCAAAATGACCAAAATGACCAAAATGACCAAAATGACCAAAATGACCAAAATGACCAAATGACCAAAATGAACAAAATAACCAAAATGACCAAAATGACCGAAATGACCAAAATGACCGAAATGATCAAAATGATCAAAATTATCAGAATGACCAAAATGACCGAAATGACCAAAATGACCGAAATGATCAAAATGATCAAAATTATCAGAATGATCAGAATGACCAAAATGACCAAAATGACCAAAATTACCAAAATGACAAAAAGGACCAAAATGACCAAAATGACCAAAATGACCAAAATGACCAAAATGATCAAAATGATCAAAATTACCCCAATGACCAAAATGACCAAAGTGATCAAAATTACCCCAATGACCAAAATGACCAAAGTGACCAAAATGAATAAAATAACCAAAACGATCAAAATGACCAAAATGACCAAAATTACCAAAATTACCAAAATGATCAAAATGACCAAAATGACCAAAATGACCAAAATGACCAAAATGACCAAAATGAACAAAATGATCAAAATGATCAAAATGATCAAAATGACCCAATGACCAAAATGACCAAAATGAACAAAATGAACAAAATGATCAAAATGACCAAAATGACCAAAATGACCAAAATGACCAAAATGACCAAAATGACCAAAATGACCAAAATGAACAAAATGATCAAAATGATCAAAATGATCAAAATGACCCAATGACCAAAATGACCAAAATGAACAAAATGAACAAAATGATCAAAATGACCAAAATGACCAAAATGACCAAAATGACCAAAATGAACAAAATGATCAAAATGATCAAAATGATCAAAATGATCAAAATGACCAAAATGAACAAAATGATCAAAATGATCAAAATGATCAAAATGATCAACATGATCAAAATGACCAAAATAACCAAAATGATCAAAATGACCAAAATGACCAAAATGACCAAAATGACCAAAATGACCAAAATGAACAAAATGAACAAAATGATCAAAATGATCAAAATGACCCAATGACCAAAATGACCAAAATGAACAAAATGAACAAAATGATCAAAATGATCAAAATGACCAAAATGACCAAAATGACCAAAATGACCAAAATGATCAAAATGATCAAAATGACCAAAATGACCAAAATGATCAAAATGACCCAATGACCAAAATGACCAAAATGACCAAAATGAACAAAATGAACAAAATGATCAAAATGATCAAAATGACCCAATGACCAAAATGATCAAAATGACCAAAATGAACAAAATGATCAAAATGATCAAAATGACCAAAATGACCAAAATGGACAAAATGAACAAAATGATCAAAATGATCAAAATGACCCAATGACCAAAATGACCAAAATGACCAAAATGACCAAAATGACCAAAATGACCAAAATGACCAAAATGACCAAAATGACCAAAATGAACAAAATGATCAAAATGATCAAAATGATCAAAATGACCCAATGACCAAAATGACCAAAATGAACAAAATGAACAAAATGATCAAAATGACCAAAATGAACAAAATGATCAAAATGATCAAAATGACCCAATGACCAAAATGACCAAAATGACCAAAATGAACAAAATGAACAAAATGACCAAAATGACCAAAATGGCCAAAATGACCAAAATGACCAAAATGACCAAAATGACCGAAATGACCAAAATGTCCGAAATGATCAAAATGACCAAAATGTTCAAAATGATCAAAATTATCGGAATGATCAGAATGACCAAAATGACCAAAATTACCAAAATGACCAAAATTACCAAAATGACCAAAATTACCAAAATGACCAAAATTACCAAAATGACCAAAATGACAAAAATGATCAAAATGATCAAAATTATCAGAATGATCAAAATGACCAAAATGACCAAAATGACCAAAATGACCAAAATGACCAAAATGACCAAAATGACCAAAATGACCAAAATGACCAAAATGACCAAAATGACCGAAATGACCAAAATGTTCAAAATGATCAAAATTATCGGAATGATCAGAATGACCAAAATGACCAAAATGACCAAAATGAGCAAAATGACCAAAATGACCAAAATGACCAAAATTACCAAAATTACCAAAATTACCAAAATGAAAAAAATGATCAAAATGATCAAAATTATCGGAATGATCAGAATGACCAAAATGACCAAAATTACCAAAATGACCAAAATTACCAAAATGACCAAAATTACCAAAATGACCAAAATTACCAAAATGACCAAAATGACAAAAATGATCAAAATGATCAAAATTATCAGAATGATCAAAATGACCAAAATGACCAAAATGACCAAAATGACCAAAATGACCAAAATGACCAAAATGACCAAAATGACCAAAATGACCAAAATGACCAAAATGACCGAAATGACCAAAATGTTCAAAATGATCAAAATTATCGGAATGATCAGAATGACCAAAATGACCAAAATGACCAAAATGACCAAAATGACCAAAATGACCAAAATAACCAAAATGATCAAAATGACCAAAATAACCAAAATGATTAAAATGACCAAAATGACCAAAATGACCAAAATGACCAAAATGATCAAAATGACCAAAATGGCCAAAATGACCGAAATGACCAAAATGACCAAAATGACCAAAATGACCAAAATGACCAAAATGACCAAAATGACCAAAATGACCAAAATGACCGAAATGATCAAAATGATCAAAATTATCAGAATGACCAAAATGACCGAAATGACCAAAATGACCGAAATGACCAAAATGACCCCAATGACCAAAATGACCAAAGTGACCAAAATGGCCAAAATGACCAAAATTACCAAAATGACCAAAATGACCAAAATGACCAAAATTATCAAAATTATCAAAATGCCCAAAATGACCAAAATGACCAAAATGACCAAAATGACCAAAATAACCAAAATAACCAAAATGACCAAAATGACCAAAATGACCGAAATGACCAAAATTATCAAAATTATCAAAATTATCAAAATTATCAAAATTATCAAAATGCCCAAAATGACCAAAATGACCAAAATGACCAAAATGACCAAAATGACCAAAATGACCAAAATGACCAAAATGACCAAAATGACCAAAATGACCAAAATGACCAAAATGACCAAAATGACCAAAATGACCAAAATGACCAAAATGACAAAATGACCAAAATGACCAAAATGACCAAAATGACCAAAATGACCAAAATGACCAAAATGACCAAAATGACCAAAATGACCAAAATGACCAAAATGACCAAAATGACCAAAATGACCAAAATGACCAAAATGACCAAAATGACCAAAATGACCAAAATGACCAAAATGACCAAAATGACCAAAATGACCAAAATGACCAAAATGACCAAAATGACCAAAATGACCAAAATGACCAAAATGCCCAAAATTACCAAAATGACCAAATGACCAAAATGAACAAAATAACCAAAATGACCAAAATGACCGAAATGACCAAAATGACCGAAATGATCAAAATGATCAAAATTATCAGAATGACCAAAATGACCGAAATGACCAAAATGACCGAAATGATCAAAATGATCAAAATTATCAGAATGATCAGAATGACCAAAATGACCAAAATGACCAAAATTACCAAAATGACAAAAAGGACCAAAATGACCAAAATGACCAAAATGACCAAAATGACCAAAATGATCAAAATGATCAAAATTACCCCAATGACCAAAATGACCAAAGTGATCAAAATTACCCCAATGACCAAAATGACCAAAGTGACCAAAATGAATAAAATAACCAAAACGATCAAAATGACCAAAATGACCAAAATTACCAAAATTACCAAAATGATCAAAATGACCAAAATGACCAAAATGACCAAAATGACCAAAATGACCAAAATGAACAAAATGATCAAAATGATCAAAATGATCAAAATGACCCAATGACCAAAATGAACAAAATGAACAAAATGAACAAAATGATCAAAATGACCAAAATGACCAAAATGACCAAAATGACCAAAATGACCAAAATGAACAAAATGATCAAAATGATCAAAATGATCAAAATGACCCAATGACCAAAATGACCAAAATGAACAAAATGAACAAAATGATCAAAATGACCAAAATGACCAAAATGACCAAAATGACCAAAATGAACAAAATGATCAAAATGATCAAAATGATCACAATGATCAAAATGACCAAAATGAACAAAATGATCAAAATGATCAAAATGATCAAAATGATCAACATGATCAAAATGACCAAAATGACCAAAATGATCAAAATGATCAAAATGACCCAATGACCAAAATGACCAAAATGAACAAAA
The DNA here is from genome assembly GCF_015732765.1 of Culex quinquefasciatus. Taxonomy (NCBI): domain Eukaryota; kingdom Metazoa; phylum Arthropoda; class Insecta; order Diptera; family Culicidae; genus Culex; species Culex quinquefasciatus. The sequence goes on along the minus strand of NC_051862.1, from coordinate 18,392,282 downwards.
TGAACAAAATGATCAAAATGACCAAAATGACCAAAATGACCAAAATGACCAAAATGAACAAAATGATCAAAATGATCAAAATGATCAAAATGATCAAAATAACCAAAATGATCAAAATGATCAAAATGACCAAAATGACCAAAATGACCAAAATGAACAAAATGAACAAAATGATCAAAATGATCAAAATGACCCAATGACCAAAATGACCAAAATGAACAAAATGAACAAAATGATCAAAATGATCAAAATGACCAAAATGACCAAAATGACCAAAATGACCAAAATGATCAAAATGATCAAAATGACCAAAATGACCAAAATGATCAAAATGACCCAATGACCAAAATGACCAAAATGACCAAAATGAACAAAATGAACAAAATGATCAAAATGATCAAAATGACCCAATGACCAAAATGATCAAAATGACCAAAATGAACAAAATGATCAAAATGATCAAAATGACCAAAATGACCAAAATGACCAAAATGGACAAAATGAACAAAATGATCAAAATGATCAAAATGACCCAATGACCAAAATGACCAAAATGACCAAAATGACCAAAATGATCAAAATGACCAAAATGACCAAAATGACCAAAATGACCAAAATGACCAAAATGAACTGTTGGAGTGGTCATGATTAACAACCCTGCATCTACTGTCGGGTCACCACTGTCGGGTCAACTGTGACCATCCAACGCGAGTGACCACTCTTATCACGGCTGCACGCGACCTACAGCAGCTGATCGCGGTATTGGTGATCGCGGTAATCCTCTCGCGAGATGGACGATCGTGATCGCTGATAGGACCAACACCAACAGCAGGATGCACTTTTCCGGGGTCGATGACCGCCAGGCCGGGTTGATGACCTGACCTGCCTCAACGACGGGAGCAGCTGACCTGCTGCGATTTTTAGTTTTAAGATTTAGAACCTCTCGAACCGGCAGATCGAAAAGGTCGATTCTGCGCCTATCAGGCAATTTAAATGTGTTAGGCTTAATATTAATAAATGTAGTTCGTTTAACTTTCGTTTTGTGCAGTAAAATTGTGTTTAAAATTAAAGTGCTGTTTTTCTGTAATTGCGTGTTGTTTTATTGTGAATTGGCAAGAAACCCGGAAGCCACCCCACGCACGGATTACCCAACGAACCAGGACCAGACCAGCCAGCCCAATCCGATCCGGTCGATGCTGGGGGCCACCAGAGCTGTCGAAGGCTAAGTTGTACTCCGGCTCCCCAACATTCTGGTCCTTCGAACCGGATCGGACGGATCCTGGTTCGCGGGAGGAAGGACGGTTGGACGCTACATTGCCGTTTGTGGACGAGGTTCGTCGCCATTGGACTGTGGCGTGGCACGGTTCGCCATTGCTGCTGGGAACAATCAAAGCGCGCCAACGGTTTGGCCATTCTTCCCTGGGACAATAGGACATTGTACCCTCAACCCGGACAACGAACTTCGCGCTTGGACATCTACGCGCCAACGTGTTGCGTTTGGTAAGTGGAACCACTACGTATATGTCCGCCGAAGCGTTCAGACATTCCCGGTACTGACACACCTTCCATCCACATCTACGCTGTGCACATTCCGCTGGAGCGAACCGCTGCGTGCGTCCCATTGGATCGAGCGAGCGGCGAGAGCGCGCCTCCGGTCACGGTCAGCCATTTTCTGGGACATCCGGTCAGCCATTTCCTGGACCATCCGATTGCTGCGTTGCTGCCGGAGCCATCCGACTGCTGCGTTGAAACACTGTTCCAGAAAGGACACCTTTTGCCCAGGTAAAATATTCTAAGCACAGTGTATGTCGAAGCCGAAGCGAGTCGCTACCGTGAAACTAACACCATTTTTCGACCACACAACTCTTTACTACGCCCGAACCGGCTGGACGCCGGTGATTGCACGTGCTGTGACCACGTGGAGGTCGCTGACTATCTGCACGACTCCAAGCCGACACGCGGCGACTCCGAGGTCGCTGGAGATCTACACGACGATCTGCACGACTCCAAGAGGACATCTAACGGTGGCCACAACCGTTTGCTACCGTTCAGACCACCCGAGAAGGACGACATCAACGTCACTGACACGTGCCAAGACGGATCGCCACGTGGACTGAAGAGGCTGCGCAACTGTTCGTTTCTACCGGTGAGTGCTAAAGAATAGTATATTGCCGAAGCTAAGACGACAGAAATACACCATTTTAAATCGAGTTTGTATCCTCTTCGCTTACACCACGCATCCCTGAGGTCATCCCATTCGCTGATTGATTTACGATCTGATCTGGTTTACGTTGTTTTTTGGTTGCTGCTACTGTTTCTCTAGGTGAGATACACTAGCAAAGTATATGGCTTGCCGAAGCCAAGGCACCGTTGATACTACATGTCGTTTTCCACCTCTTCTTCGCACACCCACGCATTCAATTTGAGCTGCCCACTTGACCGCTAAGGACATTCTGGTTTGACGTCTCGAGTTACCTGGTGCTTCCGGTTCCGATTGAACTCCCAACTGCTTTGGGTACGATCAGTTACTGCTAAAAGTAAGTAATTTGCTACAGCAGTATATGTTCTTGCCGAAGCCAGGACGAAACGGAATACTACAGCACCACATTTTTTCGCTTTACATTCTCTGACGTCATGGCACCCCGGAAGTCCTTGTTAGGACCGACGCTGAAGGCGTTGACCGTAAAATACCAAGAGTTACAAGCAGCGCTCAATGACATCTTCATATTTGCTGATAAATTCAAGGCGGAAACAACCGCTTCCCAGGTGAGTGTGCGCTTGGAAAGTCTAAACAAGCTGTGGGAAGTTTTGTGCACTACCTTGGTGGAGATCAAATCCCACAAAGACTACAACCCCGAGGACGACCCTACCTACAAAAAGGACCGCGAAACGTTGACTGAAGGCTACTACCGAGTAAAATCCCTTCTACTGGACAAGCTGAAGGAACGACAGGAAGTTCCTTGTGAACCGACCCACAACGACACGATTGTTGGGGGGACTGATCACGCCCGTTTGCCTCAGATCAAGCTTCCTATGTTCAAAGGGAACATCGACGAGTGGCTGAGTTTTCGTGACTTGTTCCTCTCACTCATCCACTGGAAGTCTGACCTACCGGATGTGGAAAAGTTCCACTACCTAAAGAATTGTCTTGACGACAAGCCCAAGAGGATCATCAGTGGACTTTCAACCACGTCGGTCAACTACAAGCTGGCATGGGATCGTTTGCAGAGGTACTACAACAACCACAAGGTACTTAAGCAGCGACTGGTGCAATCGTTGTTTACCCTTCCAACCCTCGCCGAGGAATCTGCCACCGATCTGCATTCCCTCGTTGACGAGTTCGAGCGTGTTCTGAACACCCTCGATCAGGTGGTCTCACCCGTTGACTACAAGGATCTTCTGCTGGTGAATTTACTCGTTACGCGTCTGGATCCTGTTACGCGTCGCGCATGGGAGGAAGTATCTACGGCGAAAGATTTGGTTAGAGATTCGCTAGGTGATTTTGCAGATGATTCAAGGGAGGAATCTGCTAACGACACGACGAAAGACACGTTGAAGGACTTGTGCGATTTCCTAAACCGACGTATTCGAGTTCTGGAGAGCTTGCCACCGAAAACTGTGAACAGTCGGGCTGTTCAACACCAACAACAACAGTACGTTCCCAAATCCAAGGCAAAGAAGGTTAGCTACAGTACGGTGCAACATGCTGGCTACTCGTGCGTGGCTTGTAAGGACAACCACTTACTCTACCAGTGTTCTGCATTCCAACGGTTGGCGGTGTCGGAGAGGGACGCATTACTCAAGACGCATTCCCTCTGTCGCAACTGCTTCAGAACTGGTCACCAAGCCAAAAACTGCACGTCCAAGTACAGTTGCAGGAACTGTAAGGGTCGGCACCATACTTTGGTATGCTTTCAACAACAACCGGAAAGGGACAACGCGGTGACGGCACTCGCGGTTGCAGGGAGCAACAACCCTTCCAACTCCAAGGAAACCCAAGGTCCGACAACATCCCACGTGGCAAACATGGCAGCCACGAACCCATCCGTATCAGGCGCAGCAACCCAAGCTGCATCCCAAGTGCTGTTGGCTACAGCAGTGGTCATTGTCGAGGACGATGATGGCAATCGGTACCCTGCTCGCGCACTCCTCGACTCGGGGTCGGAGAGTAACTTCATATCAGAGCGACTGGCGCAGCTGATGAAGGTCACGCGAGAAAAGGTGGACATTTCCGTGCTAGGAATCGGTCAATCTGGCACAAGGGTTAAGCACAAGATTCACGCAACGGTGCGGTCTCGGTTATCCAACTTCGAGCGAGACATGAACTTCTTGGTGCTCTCCAAGGTTACGGTCAATCTGCCAACAACAACAATCGCAACAAATGGATGGTCGATTCCGGACGGAATTGAATTGGCAGATCCAGCATTCTTCCAGTCCAAGAAGGTGGACATCGTCCTTGGCATTGAATGCTTTTTCGAGTTCTTTGAAACCGGTCGAAGAATTTCCCTGGGAGACAATCTACCAGCGCTGAACGAGTCGGTGTTCGGCTGGGTGGTATCCGGTGGTCTCTCGGTTCCATGCAACTCCACGCAGGTGAAGTGCAACGTGTCAACCTCAGAGAAGATGGAAACTCTGATGGCACGGTTCTGGTCGGCTGAAGACGTCAGTTTGGACGACGCATTCTCTCCCGCTGAAAGACGCTGCGAAGAGAACTTCCAACACACGGTTCAACGGTTATCCGACGGTCGGTATTCCGTCTCCATGCCCAAGGTCGAAGGTGGAATCTCCAGGTTGGGCGAATCCAAGGAAATTGCGTTGCGACGGCTGCACGCAACCGAGCGCAGACTGGCAAGGGACGCCAATTTGCAGAAACAGTATACAGATTTCATGGACGAATATCTGGAACTGGGTCACATGTCCAAGGTCGAAGAAACAACTCCAACCCAGGTCAACCGGTGTTTTCTACCGCACCATCCGGTGGTCAAGGAGGCCAGTACCACCACCAAATGCAGAGTTGTTTTCGACGCTTCTTGCAAAACATCTTCTGGAGTCGCGCTGAACGATGTGTTGCTGGCAGGGCCGGTAATCCAAGAAGATTTGCGCTCTATCATTCTGCGGAGTCGGATCAAGCCGGTTATGCTTGTGTCTGACGTAGAGAAGATGTTCCGTCAGATCATGGTACACCCAGAGGAAAGGCCATTGCAATCCATTCTGTGGCGTTTTTCTCCGGACGAGGAAGTTGGCATCTACGAGCTGAAAACCGTCACATACGGCACCAAGCCCGCTCCATTCCTCGCAACCAGAACGCTAAAACAACTAGCGACGGATGATGGACCTCGATTTCCGCTTGCTGCACGGGCAGTCAACCAAGACACCTACATGGATGACGTCATCACTGGAGCTGAAGACGTCCAATCAGCAATCGAACTTCGGAAGCAGCTAGACGAGATGATGCTACGAGGCGGTTTCAAGCTTAGGAAATGGGCATCAAATCGACAGGAAGTGCTAGCTGGGATTGCTGAGGAAAACCTAGCGATTAGCATGGAGGAAATCAACCTTGACACGGATCCTGGAGAAAACTCTTGGTCTCACATGGATGCCGAAAACGGACACGCTAAAGTTCCAGTTCAACATTCCCGATTTGGACAAAGTGCCTGAGCTCACCAAACGCTTCATTTTGTCAACAATTGCCCTTCTTTTGATCCTCTTGGACTGCTAGGACCGGTCATCGTAACAGCCAAGATTTTCATGCAATCTCTGTGGACGTTGCTGAACCCGAACGGAGAACGTTTGGATTGGGATGAGGCGGTACCTGAAATGGTGGGTGAGGTCTGGAGGAGATTTCATTCACAGCTCGCTTTGCTCAATGAACTTCGCATCACTCGTTGCGTCATCTGCCCTGAAGTGTTCAAGATGGAATTGCACTTCTTTTCTGACGCATCTGAGAAGGCCTTTGGAAGCGGTGCGTATTTGAAAAGCGAAGATCCAAAGGGCAGGATATTCGTGAACTTGCTCACATCCAAAACCAAGGTGGCACCGTTGAAGAGCCAAGCGATGCCAAGATTGGAACTTCGCGGTGGCGTTTTGTCTGCTGAACTCTACGTGCAAATACTGCAATCGCTGAAGATCAAAATTCCAACCTTTTTCTGGGTCGACGCCATGTGCGTGTTGTACTGGCTACAATCACCACCATCAACATGGGTCACATTCGTCGCCAACAGGGTGGCCAAGATTCAAGCTCTCACGGAAGGCTGTGTCTGGGGACACGTGCCTGGAGTTGAAAACCCCAGATTTCCTGTCACGTGGAGTCATGCCAGCAGATCTCATCGACTTGGTACCATTCTGGAAGCCAGGCTGGGTGAAAAAGACGAATGAGCAACGCCAACCACAACCGAAGATCGTGACGACGGAAGAAGCAGAAGAAGAGCGAAGAAACACTGCGGCATCGGTAGCTGCAGCAACTACGGCTGAGTTCAACGTTTGGTTCATCTCTCACTTCTCTTCGTATCCCGATCTGGTCAGGCGTACGGCGTATTGGCTACGCTTGAAGGATCTACTTCGCATGCCAAAGGAAAAGCGGTTCAAATCGGACTTGTTGACGGTTGCGGAGCTGAAAGAAGCAGAGTTCGCATTAATAAGGCTCGTTCAGAAGCAAGCTTTCGCTGATGAATGGAACAAACTAACCAAGGGGAAACCAGTTGCGAATAGTTCACCACTGCGGTGGTTCAACCCGTACATTTCCGATGAACAGCTCATTCGAGTGGGAGGACGCTTACGTCATTCATTGGAATCCGAGGACACGAAACATCCCATCGTACTTCCGGCTAGGCATCAACTCACACGACTTCTTTTCCGACATTTCCACGAGAAATTGCTTCACGCTGGTCCACAGCTGGTGTTGGGAGTCGTTCGATTACGCTTTGGCCACTTGGGGGCAGAAGTGTGATCAGAGAGGTGATCCATCACTGCAAGGAGTGTTTCCGGTCGAAACCCGTGGCGGTTCAGCAGTTCATGGGAGAATTGCCTTCTGCTCGGGTTACCACCTCGCGACCGTTCGCGCGTACAGGTGTGGACTACTTTGGACCACTTTATGTGCGCCCAGCCCCAAGACGACCTGCAGTTAAGGTTTACGTCGCACTTTTTGTATGCCTCTGCACCAAGGCTGTCCATTTAGAGTTGGTAACAGACTTATCCACAGAGCGTTTCATCCAGGCACTTCGACGATTCGTAGCCAGGCGGGGAATCTGTGACGACATCTATTCCGATAACGGAACGAACTTCGTTGGTGCTCGTAATAAAATTGCTGAACTCCTGTTGCTGCTCAAAGACCGTAAACATCGCGACATCGTCTCCAAGGAATGTTCAAACCAAGGAATCAAATGGCACTTTAATCCACCCAGCGCACCACACTTCGGAGGCCTCTGGGAGGCCGCGGTTCGATCTACAAAGAAGCTATTATTAAAAACAATCGGCGAAACACCTGTTACCCCAGAGGATCTCAACACGTTGCTGGTCCAGGTGGAAGGCTGCCTCAACTCTAGGCCGCTAACTCCGATGTCCGATGACCCTAATGACCTGGAACCATTAACACCGGCACATTTTCTCGTGCAGTCATCACTGCAAACAGTTCCCGATGTAGATTTGTCAGCAATTCCGATGAACCGGCTCGACAAATTCCAGACGGTGCAGCGCATGCTGCAAGATTTCTGGACTCGATGGCGGAGGGAGTATTTGTGCCAGCTACAGGGACGGGTCAAGCGCTGGAAGCCACCAATACAGATCGAGGCCGGTAAGCTTGTGGTCATCAAAGACGAGAACTCACCACCAATGCGATGGAAGATGGGAAGAATTTTCGAGGTACACCCAGGCGAAGACGGAGTGGTTAGGGTAGTAACGCTGAAAACCGCCGACGGCTATCTCAAACGACCGGTGGAGAAACTGTGCATACTGCCACTTCCGGAGTACAGCGACGCCATGGAATCAACGGATGCAGATCTTCAAACCCAATCCTAACTTCCTATCCCTATTCCCACATCCCCGAAGAGGTTTTTGTATCTTTTCAGAAACTGGTCATTTCTGGGTGGGTGAGATGTTGGAGTGGTCATGATTAACAACCCTGCATCTACTGTCGGGTCACCACTGTCGGGTCAACTGTGACCATCCAACGCGAGTGACCACTCTTATCACGGCTGCACGCGACCTACAGCAGCTGATCGCGGTATTGGTGATCGCGGTAATCCTCTCGCGAGATGGACGATCGTGATCGCTGATAGGACCAACACCAACAGCAGGATGCACTTTTCCGGGGTCGATGACCGCCAGGCCGGGTTGATGACCTGACCTGCCTCAACGACGGGAGCAGCTGACCTGCTGCGATTTTTAGTTTTTAAGATTTAGAACCTCTCGAACCGGCAGATCGAAAAGGTCGATTCTGCGCCTATCAGGCAATTTAAATGTGTTAGGCTTAATATTAATAAATGTAGTTCGTTTAACTTTCGTTTTGTGCAGTAAAATTGTGTTTAAAATTAAAGTGCTGTTTTTCTGTAATTGCGTGTTGTTTTATTGTGAATTGGCAAGAAACCCGGAAGCCACCCCACGCACGGATTACCCAACGAACCAGGACCAGACCAGCCAGCCCAATCCGATCCGGTCGATGCTGGGGGCCACCAGAGCTGTCGAAGGCTAAGTTGTACTCCGGCTCCCCAACATGAACAAAATGATCAAAATGATCAAAATGATCAAAATGACCCAATGACCAAAATGACCAAAATGAACAAAATGAACAAAATGATCAAAATGACCAAAATGAACAAAATGATCAAAATGATCAAAATGACCCAATGACCAAAATGACCAAAATGACCAAAATGAACAAAATGAACAAAATGACCAAAATGACCAAAATGGCCAAAATGACCAAAATGACCAAAATGACCAAAATTACCGAAATGACCAAAATGTCCGAAATGATCAAAATGACCAAAATGTTCAAAATGATCAAAATTATCGGAATGATCAGAATGACCAAAATGACCAAAATTACCAAAATGACCAAAATTACCAAAATGACCAAAATTACCAAAATGACCAAAATTACCAAAATGACCAAAATGACAAAAATGATCAAAATGATCAAAATTATCAGAATGATCAAAATGACCAAAATGACCAAAATGACCAAAATGACCAAAATGACCAAAATGACCAAAATGACCAAAATGACCAAAATGACCGAAATGACCAAAATGTTCAAAATGATCAAAATTATCGGAATGATCAGAATGACCAAAATGACCAAAATGACCAAAATGAGCAAAATGACCAAAATGACCAAAATGACCAAAATTACCAAAATTACCAAAATTACCAAAATGACAAAAATGATCAAAATGATCAAAATTATCAGAGTGATCAAAATGACCAAAATGACCAAAATGACCAAAATGACCAAAATGACCAAAATAACCAAAATGATCAAAATGACCAAAATAACCAAAATGATTAAAATGACCAAAATGACCAAAATGACCAAAATGACCAAAATGATCAAAATGACCAAAATGGCCAAAATGACCGAAATGACCAAAATGACCAAAATGACCAAAATGACCAAAATGACCAAAATGACCAAAATGACCAAAATGACCGAAATGATCAAAATGATCAAAATTATCAGAATGACCAAAATGACCGAAATGACCAAAATGACCGAAATGACCAAAATGACCCCAATGACCAAAATGACCAAAGTGACCAAAATGGCCAAAATGACCAAAATTACCAAAATGACCAAAATGACCAAAATTATCAAAATTATCAAAATGCCCAAAATGACCAAAATGACCAAAATGACCAAAATAACCAAAATAACCAAAATGACCAAAATGACCAGAAATGACCAAAATTATCAAAATTATCAAAATTATCAAAATTATCAAAATTATCAAAATTATCAAAATGCCCAAAATGACCAAAATGACCAAAATGACCAAAATGACCAAAATGACCAAAATGACCAAAAAGACCAAAAAGACCAAAATTACCAAAATGACCAAAATGACCAAAATGACCAAAATGACCAAAATGACCAAAATGACCAAATGACCAAAATGATCAAAATGACCAAAATGACTAAAATGACCAAAATGACCAAAATGACCAAAATGACCAAAATGACCAAAATGACCAAAATGACCAAAATGACCAAAATGACCAAAATGACCAAAATGACCAAAATGACCAAAATGACCAAAATGACCAAAATGACCAAAATGCCCAAAATGACCAAAATGACCAAATGACCAAAATGAACAAAATAACCAAAATGACCGAAATGACCAAAATGACCGAAATGATCAAAATGATCAAAATTATCAGAATGACCAAAATGACCGAAATGACCAAAATGACCGAAATGATCAAAATGATCAAAATTATCAGAATGATCAGAATGACCAAAATGACCAAAATGACCAAAATTACCAAAATGACAAAAAGGACCAAAATGACCAAAATGACCAAAATGACCAAATGACCAAAATGATCAAAATGATCAAAATTACCCCAATGACCAAAATGACCAAAGTGATCAAAATTACCCCAATGACCAAAATGACCAAAGTGACCAAAATGAATAAAATAACCAAAACGATCAAAATGACCAAAATGACCAAAATTACCAAAATTACCAAAATGATCAAAATGACCAAAATGATTAAAATGACCAAAATGACCAAAATGACCAAAATGACCAAAATGGCCAAAATGACCAAAATGTCCAAAATCCCAAAATGACCAAAATCAAAATAGTTAAAATGACCAAAATTGGTCAAGTCGATTTACGAAAACGTTAAAAATTACTAAGCATTGTGATCTTTTTAAATATTAAGTATTAAAATATTTTAATCAGACGAAGCCGTAACCTTAACATGATTTTTCTTTTGCAAATATATTCGTCAATTCAGTGACTCCATGAAACTGTTCAAGCATAAAAGTAATTCGACCTTCCGAAACATTCTGCCGCATAAGGGTACTAAATCGTCTGGAAGTCATTAACCTAACCGGCGCGCAAAGTTTGGCGTGAAATCGGAATCCGGTTTGCCTTATCACCTGTGCCGGCGCAGAAACTTTTCCGCAGAAGCTCACACAGAAAAAGCTACTAAATTCTCTCGCCCCAACTGTAAGCAAAAGTTTCCTCATTTGTGCGCTTTCTGCTGCTGCTGCTGCTTCTTCCCGGTGGCAAACAATGATCATTAAGGGGTGGCTATCTTTCAAGCCAAGTCGAGGAAAAACTGCTGGGTTGCAACCCAGAAGAGGACGAGAGTCACGCAGCAGCCAAGCCTTTTATCTACTGAACTCGGTACAAAGGTGCTCACCGGTAAAGTGCACACTTTAATATGAGTGTGTAAACTCGGGCGGGAAACACATATGTGTGACATCTTAAACCCCTCTTTTTTGCTCAGCTCTAGCAGCTGCTGCCACTGCTGGAAAATAACGAACTGAGCGGTGAAAAGGATAGTTTTTCCAGGGGAATCTTTTCTTTAGCGAAAATAAAAGTATCATCAACATCATCATCATCTGGGAGCACTTTTATTTTACTCTTTTTTTCATTTCAACCAAGAGGAAACACTTTTTCGAGTATTTTTTTTCGTGTCTGAAGCTTCTAATGGATAAAGTTGCTCACAAGAGGGCGTGTTCGAGGGGGTGTGTGTAAGTGCTTAGTTCATGTATGTTTTCTAGCTGTTTGACTTGTATACTTTCTTTCATCTTGTAGTGGAATGATTCACTGGATTTTATGAATTTTCATTTTAAAGCTTTTTAGCATGTGTGTGTTATTAAAGAAATTCTCTGAATACAACGAGCTGTAGCTGTAGCTGTAGCTGTAGCTGTAAGCCTCCATAAAACAAAAACACACAAATTCCAATCCACTTTGCTGCTGCTGACAACCTCGTGAATGACCTAATGAGCTTATATTTGCTGGCCAAGTGGTGGTGAAGTGAAAATTATTTTGCACCCGCAGGTCATCGGTTCGCTCGGTGATTTGTTGATGGCGGGCAAATAATTACAAAGCCGATTTGTTTAATGAGCTTCGGTTGATCCATCCTACAAAAACGATTAAGTTATATTTGAAATTTTTCCCAGACTATACTTCAAACTAGGTCAACAATGTTTAATATGTTTAAAGTGTTTTAATCATGGTTTCAACATTCATCGTTTTATTTTTCGTTTGAAATAAGCTGTTTGAAGAAACTGTCCCGAAAACTAGCCAGAAAATTTAAGCTCATTTGTATAAGGTTTAGTAGTTCCACCCTTGACCTTAAGTTTTAATGGAGTTTTAATCAATTTAATTTTTTTTCACTTTTTAACTCTTTTTTGAGATGATTTATAATTAGATGTAATTTTCTCATCCTAATGATTACTTATAGGTTTTGATCCGCGAACAACTTTGATAATTTGATGAGTATGTTTTTTTTTTTATTTTGCAATGAAAAAATAAACTTCAAAAAACATCCTGTATATTTTCGGGATCGATTCCTAGCGCTTTGCAATGTTCTAAAAAGTAGTTCCCAGGATCAAAACCTAAAAACACATAAAGAATAGGAAAAAATAAAAGGGTTTTGGTAACCTTTCCTTAAAAAGAGATAAAAAGTATAAATTCCCCAAAGTAAATGGATTAAAATCCTATACTAACTATATAAAACATGTTTTTTCTGTTGTTCCGTCGTGAAACTACATGCTTTTCCCATCAATTTTGAGCGACAAACCGGCACATTTTACTCTAACAAAATGGGTCCTAAAAAGATGAACATTTCAACTTTTTTTCGAAACGTGCACACACAGAAAAAAAATGATGGTAATATTCATCAGGAAATGGTGACAGATTTTGTGGCAAAAAAAAAAATTAATTTTATCCCAGGAAATGAAGAATATTCATCAGTTTTTGATGAATATTCATCAGGTTCACATTTTTACACATTTTTTATGTAATATTACTCAAAAAAGAGGTAATATTCAACCTACCAAATTTTCAACATTCCAAAATTCAACTTTTTTTCTCTGCAGCAAAAAATAGTGTAAATTTATAAGGTTGAATATTTCCTCATTTATGATGTATTTTTACCTAAATTCAGACTGAAAAAGTGACATTACATCAGGAAAAAGGTAACATTACACATTTGCATAGAAAAATTACACAGTTTTCTGATATAAAAGATGTCCCCCTTTCCAGATGGAATTTTACCATGATTGTTTTGAAATAGCTGAATATTGTGGCATAATTTATTTATTTGAAAGGTTAAATATTACCTCTTTTATGTTGTAATTTTACCTCAATTCAGACTGAAAAAGTGACATTACACTATAAAAGTGGTAAAATTACACATTTTCAGAAGTATTTTTTATTCCGACATAAAAAATGTATTCCTTCCCAGATGTAAAATTACCATGATTTTGTTTTACTGTGAAGTACAGTAAAACGGGGTAACTTTGATAGCCAGGGTGACTTTGATAGGTTTGCGATTTTTTCGCAAAATGAAGAGTACAATTAAAATACATACGGAATGGTTTCGAATCATACTGACCGTGGTAGAGAAGTATTGAATACTACAGAAGTATTGAATAGTACATCAAAAAGAACTTTTCATATAATTTTTAAAAGTTTAACAAGTTTTTTTTTAAGAAAATGTTGAAGAATAGCATTATTTTAAACTACTCAAAGTGTCATGATTTTCTCAATGAACATGATTTTGAATTGGAAAACGGAATGCATTTTCGGATTCTTTGGACAATTATCCACTAGGAGAAGGTTTTTAAATAATAAAAATATGAGTTTTTGAAACACAATTTAAAGGCAATTTCAGTTGAACAAATTTCATGTAAAATGTGATTCGTGCTTCGAATTCAGTATGAAATGCAATTTAAATCGATAGTTTTATAAACAAAACTAGTTTTAACAAATTTCAGGAAAAATTCCGACATTTTATCAATTTTACCTGAAATTTGTTAAAAAGCTTATAAACTTAGTTAACTAAATGAAAACATTGATTTTTTACTTAAAAATTATATCAGCTACTTTAGTGATGGTACATTTAACGTACAAATAAAGTTTGAACATCTTAATTATGATTTTAACAAGAAAAACTATGACAATCAGAATTAAAACTAAGACGTAACTATTTTTCTAAACACTATTGATTTTTTTCCAAAATAGTGCATGGACTTGGTGTGGCGTACCCCAGTACATATTTAAAAATAATAATCTTGAGAAAAACTTTTTCTGTTAGAAAATATTCCAAAAACAAATTGAAATTCGGTCGAAGTCACCCCGGTTTACGGTACTCAAAATTTAATAAAAGGAACTACTGCTGATTTTTGAAGAAACTGTTTCTGTTTCGTAGTCACTATAAAAAATAATTTAAAAAACTCATATTCTACAATTGAGAAAAACAGAAAAGAATCTGTGCAATTTGTATTTCGTCAATTCAATTCGGTTTACTTATTACGTATTTCAACTAACAAATATTTTTGTAAGAGGAATACAGGGTTTCCTTTCAGCTGTGTATTTTTATAGTCACTGAAAATAGCCTTAATTAATTGGTTTAGTTTTTCGAACAGGATACGAAAAGGGATCAAATCTTCCCAGTCCCCATCCTCACCTATTATATATAGTTTTCAAATGATTGCTCTTCAAATTTCTAAAAAAAAATGGATGAAAATTAGAATGGTGGGATTATATTTTATAGATGAAACATTTTCAACTTATAAATTTTAAGCAAAACCAGAACTAATCCAAATAGAAACAAAAATATCAAAAAAAAAATCGCGAATAAAACAAAATCTAAAAAAAATTTCCTTAATGCTAAGGGATACCTACCTGTTGAAATAAAGGAAGACGCGGAATTGATGAACTATAAAGTTTTCCTAATTTAATTTTGAGGAAAGCCAATATAACCATCAAATTTTCTTATATCCGAAAATTTAGTCGGTGGTAACATAAATAGAAATGACATCAAATAATGAGAGATCACCAAATACTTTCTTTCCCACGCGGATTTTCCAAGAGTCCCCATGCAAAAGCCCTCACGTCATCTTGGCCGCTTTTCGCCCAATCCCATTAGCATACAACTTTTCCCAAGCTCGTTTCGCAAAGCTCTCGACGTCAGAACAAAACTATTCTCCAACTGCGTGACGGATTATAGGGGGGGGAGTGGGGCGCAAACTTTTCCTTCTTTTCCCGGAGAGGAATCAATCCGTCACGATTTTTGCCAGGGGCGAAAGCTTGCACGCAACGAAAAACACGTGTTCAGCTATGCATGCCAAGATGATTTTGAGGGAAAAGGTGCTCACGAAATTTGACAGCACACTAAGACGCGTGAAAACATGCTTAAAATCAACACCCCGAACTTTTCACTTTTATTCGGGCTTAATGTCCTAGCTTAACTTTTCACTTTGTCAGAGTCGAAATAGAGAGCCTGAGGTGGGAAATAAGGCAGCGGAATCCATTATTGACAGAGTGAGAAGTTTTTTGGAGTGGGGTCAGATGAAACTTAAAAGTGATCAACTTTATGATGGGAAAGTTTTGTGAAGAATTGACATGCTTTGGGCAATTGCCAATACAATGAATAAATCAACTTTATAAACTTGTAGAGGTTAACATTCTTTTGATTGTAAAACTTTTATGGGTTGTTTTTGCAGCTCCCTATCCATCTTTCTCGTGAAACTGTTTGATTAATGAATCGATTTTGAACAAGAACAAATCGCATAAAAAGCGACTGTGTAATTGGTAACTCCAACTCAGGTTCAAAAGCTTCATTCATGTTTCTGCGATTGGTTCATCTCTCACATCGGCAAATCCATTTATTTTATCACTTTTTTCTCGAATTGATGAGCCTCCTGTTTTTCCCCGCGCGTACTCCATTAATCACAATCGCCAATGGGATCGATTTCGTGCCATTTTTTTAACCCGCCAAAAACCCATCCAATGAAACAACACACTCAAAAAGCTGATCGCCCGTTGGTCATATTTGCTGCAGAACCCCCTCTTGGGAAGGAATAAATTGAGCTGGAATCAGAATTTATGATACAATCGAGCACAGCCCCCAAACTGGTTGGCTTGTTGGTGGTTCAATTTATATCCCCCTCTCTCCGGGGTGGGGTTATTTCCGCGAAATTATGCTCTTTGTTTCGGGTAAACAAGGCGTGCTGGAAAGAAGTGAAAAAAAATGGTGGCAGAATTTTAATTCACTCGCGATGAACAACAACGCCTACGCCTTCAGGCTGATTAAAACTTTGATCACTTTCTGCCGCGGGCGAGGCAATGGTGGAATGTGGGAATGTTTGACAAAGGACAAATTTTTTGAAAGAAATATTGATTGATGTTTGACGAAAAAAATCACCTACTTAAATTGTTAGAGTGATTCAAGAATTCCGCATTTTTCTCGAGACTTTTAATAGCGTATTATTAATGTTTATGAAACTTTGTCTATGCAAGTATCCGTGCAATTTTGTGGGCTGGTCATCAAAATTCGCATGTAAACATTCGGAAATCTGCTGTTTAGCTTCATGAAATATTTTAAAATTCAAAATCAATCGCTAAAGTTAGTTTGCATTCAAAAACGATTTAATTAAGCCGAACTTTCAATATCTTCGAAAATATATTTTGAAAGAAAATTGATATCTCTAGTACCAGATATGGCACTATTCAGAACTCTAGCGTGAAAGATGCTTTTAAATTCCACTAAATAACAATCAAAAATAGAAATTAAAATCAACAAAATCACCTAGAAATTTTTCCGAAGACACCAAATCGGTCAGAAAAACCCATCTCAAGAAACTGATTTTCAAATATTCACATTTTTTATTGTATTATATACAGGGCTGCGGAGTCGGGTCATATTTAAAGCGACTCCGACTCCGGCTTTCTGAGATTAGCCGACTCCGACTCCGACTCCGACTCCGGCTCCGGCTTTCAGATCCAACCGACTCCGACTCCGACTCCAACTCCGGCCCACCAACTCCAGCCGACTCCGACTCCAGCTTTCAAAAAATGGTTGGCTCCGACTCCGACTCCGACTCCACATATTTTTAAATATTTCAAAAGTTAGTGAACTGTTATTTCGAAAACATTGATAAATAGGATTATTTAAAAACACTTTAAGTGGAAAAAACCGGAAAATTTTCTAGTTTTACAAGTTTTAGACGTTATTGAAACAGAAATAAAAAAAACGCCAGTTTTGAAGGCATTTTCAGAAGAACAGTTTGGTAAGTAAATTTGGAATTATTTACTTAACCTCAAATTTTCATTCAATTGATTAAAAGCTAAAATATTAAATTGTTATTTTTTGAATGATCATTAAGAGAAAGCTGGCCGAATGATTGATTTAAAATATAAATTCAATTTGCTTACTATTAGATTGACATTTATCAGTAGCACAGTGACTATCATGGTCACCTTGTATTTTTAAATAACAATTTTAAACGAAACTATTTTTTAAAGCTCCATTGATATTTTAAAGACGTACATGGACATCACGCCAAGGCTGAAGAAGTTTATTATTACAAATCAATGTATCTAAAACAAATCTTCGTGGTAAGGACGCTTAATGGGTCCTTTTCAAATATCCGTGACCTAAAAAATATTTTACCTCGGAATTTTGGATTTATCTGAATTTTAAAATTTTTAATATATTTAAAAGGAGGCGCGCGATACTTTTTGCATCTTCACCTAAAACGAAGCTTTATAAATGGTCGTGCGCCTCCATGAAAATATATGAAAAAAACTAAGAATGTGATAAAAAAAAAAAACAAAAATCCACAGGTTAAATATTTTCTAGGTCACGGATATTTTTTTATCTTGAAATCCGGTCCTATCCTGAAGTCTTCAGATTTCTTCAACGATAATTTGCAACAATATCAAAATAGTTTGCCAAAGGATCAACATTCTCAGATTTTAGTAATAAAAATAGTAAACATTAAGATAATCGATTAGTTGCAACATTTTTTGATATTTGATGTCAGTTTGAAATATTTTAAGCGCGACACTTTTAATTTTTTGTAGTTATAAACAAAATGCGCATGTTGAGTTCCAAGAAATAGATTGTTATAATCGTTGAATATTTGTAGGAAGAGTTATCCTGTCAGTGATTTATTTTTCTAAATAGTGACTATTATTATATATTTTTTTATGCACCTCGTAACTTTTTCCCTGAACATTGATTTACTTAAAACCACCAAGACATTCGCTTTCGGGGTATAAGATGACTATGTGTGTACTTTTTTCCGAAAGAACTAGATTAAATTTGGTCAAATTTGAATTTAAAGGGTACATAAATATCGGCAAAAGGATGCAGTCAAAAATCAATTAAATATTTCTGACTACAAAACCAATATTGTTTTTATTTTTATTTGAGTTATGATGATACTACATACTTGGATAAGAGCTGATTAACAGGTTATCATATAGTGATCTCTAAAAAAAATTAAAAATGGCAACGCAGCGCATGCAACTTGAAGAACAATTAAAAATATAAGAAGTTTTGTAAATTAAGCTGTTTTATAGCAAATACTATAAAATAAAAAATAAACATATTTTTTGTTGAATTTAAGATAACTCCGACTCCGACTCTGGGTAATCAGAAATTTTCAGCTCCGACTCCAGCTAACACAATTAGCTGTTCGAGTTTTGACGACTCCGACTCCGACTCCACAGCCCTGATTATATAATTACAAGGAAAAAATAATAATGCAAAATGGCATTGACTAAGTTCAACACACAAAATCATCGGAAAAGCAGCGAATTACTCAGCTGAGTAATTACTTGAATTTTGCAGTTTGTCGAGATATATATAGTAATTTTGGTCATTTTGGTAGTTTTGGTAATTTTGGTCATTTTGGTCATTTTGGTCATTTTGTTCATTTTGGTCATTTTGGTCATTTTGGTCATTTTAGTCATTTTGATCATTTTGATCATTTTGATCATTTTGATCATTTTGGTCATTTTGGTTATTTTGTTCATTTTGGTAATTTTGGTAATTTTGGTCATTTTGGTCATTTTGGTCATTTTGGTCATTTTGGTCATTTTGGTCATTTTGGTCATTTTGGTCATTTTGGTCATTTTGGTCATTTTGGTCGTTTCGGTCATTTTGGAAAAAAACTAAATACATATTACAATAACCACAAAAAAATACTTATCTCACTGTGCCATCCCCAAAACCACCCCCAGAGGGCTTAAAATTTGTGCCACCATGACCGTCCCCGGTTCAAACAACGCGTGACCTCTCCCGTCTTGCTCTAACTCACCGTTCACGGTTGATGCTGCTGCTGATGGAAAGAAAGTTTTCGCGCTCTCGCCCTCACCCAAAAAGGTGACGCTCGGCGTGGCACGAAATTGAAATATGATAAGCTTTCATTAATGCCATCATTCATTCTTTTTTCCAATTTTCCTTATCAGCGCGCCTGCTGGCTGGCTGGCTTGTGTGTCCTGGTGGCGAAAATAACTGACGCCCTCGTCGTGGCCTTAAGAGGATTTCGGTTCCACGTGGAATAGCTTTTTCCCACCCATCGCAAAACCTCCCACTTAAATATATGATACTTTTATGCTTCTTTCGGCTGATGTTAACGCGATTATTTTATTTTTTCGTCACTGTTGATATCTCACGGACGCACACAAACACACACAAAAAAGAGGTGATGAAATAGGTCTTTCGGTGAATTACTTCTTCAGGTATCATTGCTGGGAGGTGGGGTGGGGAAGCTTTTCTCTTCTCCATTGCTGACAGGTTGTGGATTTGCGTCTTTTTTTTTTCTGAAGTGAACTGATACCGATCTGTTTACGACCTCCCACCCACCACAATTGGATTATCTGATCACAGTTGCAAATACATTCAACCGCCACACACACTCATACACCATTAAAAGAGTACTTGAATGGCAGTGGTGTAATCAATCACAAGATTGCCAATTGCGTTCAATGAAAGCGAAGAGGTTCCTGTGAATAGGGTGATTAATCGAAAAGAGGCTCTTTTGTTCAGTGAGGAACACCACACACTTACACACATCAAGCTCTCCGGGCTCAATCAATCTACATATATTTAACATACTTGGAATTGACGACGAGTATTCGCACTCGCATCGATAGTATAAAGAAGCTGGGTAGAAATCTTATCAATGGTTGAAGGGAAAATGGGAGCAAAAATTAATAAGGAAACATTATAAAAAATTACCAAGATAAAATTTATCAGATTCGTCTCCAGCACAATGCACTGGGAACTCATTTCAATTGAGAAGCATGGTACTATTGGTTTGACTGATAAGCCAAAATCCTATAATTTGTGACAAGCTAAAATTGGTTCAGCCATTTTGGAAAATGTTTTTTTTTTTATTTTGTTGTAGCGAAAAAACTGAATTTTAATTATTAAATATTTGTATTCTCGTCAATTGTGGGCATTGTGGGCATAAGGACAAATAATTTTTAATAATTGCATATCAAAACCATTTTGATTGATTTAAGATTCAGAATCATAGAACTGATGAAACTAGAACATTTATTATATTTTTCATGTAATCACGCCCTGGCTGAAATTGATTATTATTGCAAACAAATGTACAAAAAAAATCTTCGTGGAAATGACGCATGAGGTTCCTTTTAAGATATCCTTGACTTGAAAAATAATTTATTTGGGGATTTTTTTCATTTTTAAAGTTTCTATGTATTTCAAAGGAGGCGCGCGATCTTTCTTGAATCTTCACCTAAAACGAAGCTTTGTAAATGATCGTGCGCCTCCATAAAAGTTAAAATTGGAAAAATCAAAAAACACCTTCCCCCATGGCGTGTGTAAGCAATTCTTCCAAGAATCAGCATTGACGATTTTTTGTGAGTGATTTTCACTATTACCAAACAAGCCATGTTGCATCATTACACGGAAAGAAATCAAGATTAATCCGGTAACTCTATGTTGTCGAATTTGTAAACATTAAAATGTTTCCAAAATCATCTTCATTTTTCCCGATTTTAAACAACAATTTTGTCGATTTTGAAAACATTTACAAATAATTCGAAAAAAAAAGTTGATGGTTTTGGAAACTTTTCATTGTTTACAAATTCAACAACATAGAGTTACCGGTTAATCTTATAGGACTTTTATTCGTGACGATTTTCAAGGTTTTCTATTTCCCGGGAATCGAGATGTGAGTTTTGCCTTTCTCAGGAATTCCCGGGACCCGTGATTTTTTAACTATGCCAATAGTGCCAATAATTTAAAAAGAAAAATAATGCATTTGTTTTTTTTTTTTCTATGATTTCAGATACAATTAATTTATATTTATTCAAAGAAACGTTAACTCAAGTAGCCAGAATATTTTGAGGAACTTTAATTACCTTTTGAATTATTTTTTTCTGAATCTGCAAATACAAGATCGTTTCTTAAGCTTTTTTGGGACTCAAAATTGTAGTTTAAAATGTTTATAAATTCAAAACAACAACAAATTAAAGTTGTATTTTTCCTTCTCAAGATCTACTGTAAATATTAATTGAAGAAATATTTACACAATATTTACAGTTATCAAGAAAACCTCAATGTTCATAATGAGCGGACCTTAACTCTACAAAGAATGCCTGAGTTTTTTTTTTTTTTCAATATGTAATTTAAGCCGTTGCAAATATTTTTAAAAGTTTATGTTTATGTAATATTTTTGTCAATACTTAGAATTTTTTTTAAACTTATGATTCTACATTCAAGTTGTCGAAGTAGCATCGCGCGATTAAGCATGATTTCTCAAAATGTATTATGCAACAATTGATTAAAACATTTAGCATTAGTATGGTACTAGAAACAGTTTTTTTGCATTAAGTTTGTCTTTATGATTCTATGTAATTTATCATGGACCCTAAAATTGCCGAACAAATTATAGAAATGGTAGAAATACGACCATTTAAAAAATTCCCATGAGTTTGCATCATCAGCTGGCTTTGTTTCAACCTGCTTCACTTTTTGAAACCCTGTGTCATGTCCGTTCGTCCGAGCTTTATGGTAAATTTTATGGCTTAAATTTTTTGGCTACCTTCAATTAAAGTTATTGGAATTGTTGACAAGTTAAAATTTACACTTTCTAAATAAGAAGATAAGAGAAGCATAGGTTCATTCGAACTTGAACATCGAACATTTTTGAATTTTTCAAAAGTTTTTCCGATTAGTTTATATAATTTTGCTTCGATATTTATAAAATATGAAATTTTCCGGGAATCGACAGGTCCAAAAATGGTCGATTCCCGGAAAAAAATTTCCTCGGAATTCCCGCTCGTCACCCTCTCGAGTAGTTAATCGTTTAGTTCAAAGTCATTACAAATCTTAGTTCAATTTTGCATGTAACTTCATCCACTAACGATTGTATTAAAATTTATGTAAAAAAAATAATTATAAATTCATTCTTATTTTGCAAAATATCAAATGTATTGTTACTAGATATGTAAAGCATAATACTTTTTGTTTCAAAAATTAAAAAATCTGGTGAAATTTAGTTTTTTGTTGCCCTTGATTTCGATCAGAGCCGAGGGACAAAAACTTCAAATATAATTTGTTTTCTTTTCTGACAAGTAAAATAAAAAAAATAGTCAAGACATTTTAAATTATTAAATATATAAATTGGAGGTGGTTAAACTAGCCTTATACTATCAGACTAGATGAAAACTAAACGCAGAATAAGAAAAGTAATGCTTATTAGTGAACATGTAAGAAGAGGCGAAATGTTACTCTCTGGGTTCCAATCGTGCGATAAGACCTGGCATGAATAACGTTGGAATCACTTTATAATATTGTTGAACAAAAAACGAGATTTAAACCACAATTAACTACACTTGTAGATATTTGTTTGACATGTGTTCAGTTTTCAATTTTAAATCGATTAGTTTTCATAAAAGTGGATTTTCAAGCTTCTTATACTAAGTTCATGTTTAGAAAATTGATGATGGCTAAAATCAGGAAGGCTCAGAGCATCAGTACTTTTTTATTTAGAAGCTATACAAATAACGAACGGTACGATATTCCTTTATAACAAATTAAATACGAAAACTTGGGTGAAACAATTGTGCGAATAATGCTCGAAAACCTTCAAACAAGATTTTTTCATTTGAATTTGTGATTACCTAAAGCAGTTTGGCCAAAACATATCCCAAACCATCCTCTCTTCCTGAAATTGTTCAACGTCTGGTTTGGTCACTTTCACCGTTGATTTTCCCCAGCCTCCCAACCCCACTTTCCCGGTGTCAATTAAAACTTTGCCAATTCAATTTCCTGTCGCTGTTTCTCGCTGTTCTTACATTTCTTTTTCTGCAAGGGAAATTGCTCACTTTCTTCTGCGCCAAACTTGCCGAGTATATTTATGCCACGGATCAATTTGCTTACGCGCGCGCCTTCCCTTCGAGGATTTTCCGGCTCGTTGTAATGTCTTGTTTTTTTTCTCAACATTTATTTTCCCCTTCGATCAACCAACGCGGTCCAGCGGCTTGTTCAAAGTTTTCATTTCTGATACGGCAGCGGCTTTTTTTTTTGTTCGGAGGAAACTTTAATTAAAGTCGTCGTCACCGTGTCTGGTGGTGAAAAGTGAGCAATATTTAATTATCCAAGAGGAAAATTTGGCTCATTAAAATGTTTCGACAGGCCCACTTTGGAAACATTTTCATTAGCGGAAGGCCTGAACGCCCCCTGTTGAACGCTGTTCCGGTGGAAGTTGGGGAATTTAGTCATTTGGATGAAATTGGATGGCAATTTTGTGGAAGTTTTAATAGTAGAAAATTGAAGGACAATAGCGATGAGGTGTGCAAAAAAATACGATAGATTCAGATTAAATAATATATCTCACATATATTTATCATTTTTTCAATTTTCATACTTTCCTCAATCCATATAAACTACGGAGTGTCCAAACATTGAAATCGATTCTCAGAAGCGATTCCAATTTGTTACGTTGTTTGCTTCACCTGTGCTTTTGATACTGACAATATCGAATGTTCAATATCGCTTCCGGTGCCCTTTTCCAATTTATCAAGATAAACGATACTTGATACAAACAATCACTTTGGATTGAATTACGTATTATCAAATTTAATTAACAATCAACTTCGAATAAATAAATTCAATTTAATTTGAAGTGTTCTCCGAATATTTGTTCAGTAACTAACCAAATCCAAATCCGAAACGCAAACAGATTATTTGCCAAATATCATCTCCAGTTTCCAGTTTCCACCACCAACCAGCCAGTGGAATGTTTTTCAAACATAATCAGTGGATTGTACCAATTAAATTTTCACCCAGACTCTTGTTTGCTCCCCCCTCCCCACTAAACTCCATCGCCAACGAGGATCGCTCTGCTGAACACGTGTACGGTCCATCTGTTGTTTTTAGCTCTGTTGTAATAAATGAATTTACATTAACCAAAGCGACGATTAGCTCAAGCGGAAAGCCACTCCTGGATTTGCCCGGAAAACACCGGTGGCGGTGTTTGGTGAACAAATAATGGGAGGGGTGATGTGGGGAAAAATAAAAAAATGATGGAAAATAAAATGATAAAAAGCAATGCTAGAAAAAACTAAGATGTAATTGTTGCAAAACCCAAAAGAAATAATAACCATTTTACCCTCGTTACCCCTTTAACTTAGATGTGTGCGAATTTGAATTGTAAACAAGGCTAACGAACTTCATTTCTCATAAAATTAATTGAATTTAATCTGTTTGAATCTCATGCATTTAGTGTAATTTTAATTTGTTATTTCAAATATTTGGGTAGTCAGCCATATTATGAGGCTTAATGATTTAACACGCTAAAAAAATCATTTTTTTTTACGGGGACCATGATTTTAAAACAACAAATTTCACGGAACGTGCAGAACGGAAACGTGGAATAACCTGGAAAATCTCTTGTTTTAATTTTAGAAAGCACCTTTTATACTTAATTTTATATTATTTGCAATCAACTCTTCATTTTCTTCCTCAATTCATAACGTGATACACAGTAAAAAAATCATGGTAATATCACATCTGGGTAGGGGTACATCTTTTATGTCAGAAAAAAATGTGTAATTTTACCTCTGAAAATGTGTAATTTAACCACTTTTCTGGTGTAGTGTCGCTTTTTCAGTATAAATTTAGGTAAAATTACATCATAAAAGAGGTAACATTCAACCTACCAAAATTACACAATCTGAATTTACATATTTTTTACTGTGTATAAATAAAAAATCTTTTCAAAATTTCTTTATTGTTTACAGCAGGGGTACTCAAAGTTTTTGGAAGCCAGGCCAAATTTGAAGCTTAAATGAGTTTGCGGGCCAAATTCATAAAATAATCAGTTTTTTTAAACTTCTTTTATTTTTACCATTTTTGTTGATTTAAATAATAGAAAACACAAAATGACAGTTTTCGATCACTATTGTTGATTTTACTGTTTTTGGAATTTGAAAATAAAAATTTGGTTGAATGTGTTTTCATTAAAATTTTAATGTTTAAACAATGGTGACATGTAATCTGAACAATTTATGTAACGACGTAATTTTATCTTTGAATTATGTGTAACTAAAGAAAAATCGTTGAAAGCCAGAATTTCAATATTTCAATGAGAAAAATGTTAGAATATGTTTTAAACATCCGTCAAGTTGATTTGCAATCATTATTTCCAAAAATTGTAAGATTCGACGAAATAAACACATTTTATCGAAAAAAAACGAATTGTCTTAATGTTCATCGTAAATTTACTAATATTCAATTTATTTTTGAATGAATCCGAACATGCTCAAAAGGATTCTTAACGCAGAGGAATGCATTTCAATTTAATTCAGCTGATTCCACTTAAAAATCATTGATATTTTAAAATAGATTTAGTCACGATTTAAAAAAAAACATAGTCAGACAAAGGAAGGGTTGGTC
This sequence comes from Culex quinquefasciatus, assembly GCF_015732765.1. Taxonomy (NCBI): domain Eukaryota; kingdom Metazoa; phylum Arthropoda; class Insecta; order Diptera; family Culicidae; genus Culex; species Culex quinquefasciatus. Next base: position 18,366,369 of record NC_051862.1, on the reverse strand, counting down.
GACAAAAGCTTTGTAAAATATTTGCAACAGCCTTATTTCCCCAATTTAACATTTTGTCTGCCTAAATCAGATGGTAATCAATCAGATTTGTATCTTACTGCTATGATTTCGAATCCCGAGGGAAGGTTTCTTAGTGCAAAGAAAGTTTGAGGGTCAGTCATAAAAAAGGGTCATTAATACTTTCAAACCAATATGGAAAACTTTTTTTTTTGCAATTATTGCAGATTTCTGCCTAAATCAAATTTGAACGTATTGTAAACATTTCCAAACATGTTTGAAGAAAGTTTGGACGATATTTACCAGTTTCACTCACTTTGAAACTTGTGAAATTGTTTCAATTATTAAGATTTTAGAACTAAATATATGTGTCGTAAAATGGGATCAAAATATTAATAAATCATTAGTTTTTTAACAAAAAATAGAAAAAAAAAGTTTACATAAAAAAGATTAAAATAAACCTTGAAGTATAAAATCACTTTACAAGTGGTCAACGGGCCATTTAACATGAACGTTCAAAATGGGTCCACGGGCCACAAAAAATCACCTCGCGGGCCACGTTTGGCCCGCGGGCCATACTTTGGTCACCCCTGGTTTACTGAAACATAGAATTGTTCTTAACATGACATTATCCATCGAATTACGCTTACTAGTTTTCTCTGATTCGCTTCTATTTTATCTCTATTAAAAATTATTGAATTTGGTATTAAAATTAGATTTAAAGTCTATTACAACTCACATGAAATCGAAAAAAAATGCCCCAACCCCACTTTGATTTGCGTGAAATTTTGTCCTAAGGGGTACACAGTAGATAAAATTATGGTAATATTACATCTGGGAAGGGGTACATCATTCATGTCCGAAAAAATGTGTAATTTTACCTCTTAAAGTGTGTGATTTTTTAACACTATTTTGGTGTAATGTCACTTTTTCAGTCTAAATTCAGGTAAAACTACATAATAAAAGAGGTAATATTCAACCTTCCAAAATTACACCTTCCAAATTTACACATTTTTTACTGTGTGATTTTGGTCCCTGATCACGAATTCAAGCTCCAATTCCCGATAGCTCGTGACGGGGGGGCGGTACGACAACTTCCATTTTTGAATATTCAAAAAAGTCGTGTTTTCCAATAGTTTGCAGCCTGAATATAGAGACTTTTATTTAAAATTGGACGCTCGACTCAGAATTCCGAAAAATTTAATTTTCATCAAAATAGTTTCACAAACTTTTTTGTTTTTCTATACTTGTCTATAAAAAAAATGGTATTTATTTTTTGTGATAGGGTGGTCTAAATAAAGTGTTTCTAAAAAATTTCCCAAAAAAAAACACATTTTTTCAAAAAATCACATCTCTCGAGCGGCTGAACCAATTTTCGCTCACCACGTTTTATAAGAAAAGTGATTAGACGGGCCTTTAATGAAAAATAAGACAATTAAAAAACATAGCTAAACAAACTCTCAGATTAATTGAATAATTGGTTTGCTGATTAAAAGGACTTGGGCCCAAAGAGCCAAGACACCATCCATAAACCACGGGGAAACTTTATGGAAAGTGGGGGGTGTAATTGTGCACGCTCCCTACAAAAACTATTTATTTTATATGGACAATATTTTTTTAATGATTTTTCAGGATGTTTTACGAAACATATCCAAAAATGGCGAATATCCATAAACAGGATTCTGAGACATGATTTTCTGAAGAAAAATAAATCGGATTTTGGTACATTATTTGAACCATGCGCTTCCATGGCCTACTGGGAACTCACCTCCATAGAAAAGAATGGTACTTTGAAACATTTTTTGGACCACCCTATTTTGCACAAAACCACCCCATCACCAAAAAAAAACAGGTCGAGTTATTTATATTGGCCAAGGAATTCTCAAGCAATTTTTTTTCAAATTGGAACAATTTTGACTGGAATCCATATGGTTTGACGTAGAATCGCTGTGAAGATATTTTTTACTAAATGTGCAGTGAAACAACCTCATTTATTTATTTATTTATGCAGTGGAAATTTCATACATTTTCAAAAACCTCCATTTCAAATGTGAACTTTCCACTTCATTTATTTAGAAAAATATAAATATTGTTCATACAAAAGTGTTTAGGAAAAGTTTCAAAACAATTTTGTTTTAAGTTAATTTTTTATCTGTATTCACCATTCTCGCCAGCCCGATTCACAGCTCTGATTGAAGCATCCTTTTCAATTTTCCAGCTGCCTTGGCGAAGGGTTTTGGAATGTCCCACCGGAATCCAGAGTGGCAGAAGCAGAACTTGGATCGGTGAAGAAAAATATTTTCCCACACACCCAAACCCAAAACCCCTCTAACGAAGAAGAATATTGCGATGCAAAATGGGTTCGAATCCCTTCGCACGCAATTCCCCGTTTGATTACGGGCCGTTTTTTCTTTTTGTCCCACTTCGTGCGCCGTTTATCCGTTGTTGGATCAGATATGTCGGATTGCAGTGGTAGGGTTTGGTGGAAGAGTTGGAAAAGTTTAGTGTTTTTTTTCTTCGGATGGGAAGTGATGGAAAATTTAAACGTCTCAGGGTCGAACGAAGGTCGCAATGGTGAATTTTACCTCTAAGTATATATTTGATGGTGACGAGGGTGCAACCAGGGTTTGGAAAATAAACAATTTGTCGCCGGGATGTGACCCCCTTCGAATGGGTCAATTATGTTCAGGAGAGCGGGATGTTTATTCGGGTGGCACATTTTGGAAGTAAATTAACAATTTGAAAAAGGGTGCAGGGTTGGTTGGATGTAAGAAAATGTGATAATCCGAAGGGATTTTAACTTAGTGGCTATGATTTAATCAACACAATCTAATCAAATTCATTTTAAAAACTAACTGAATTCAAATACAAGCTCAATTCTAATTACAATTTCAATTTCTAATTACAATTAATCTAGTTGAAATAAATAATAAACAATAATTTGATAGTTGCATTAGAAACAAAAATATGTATCACTTAAATGGCCATAACTTTCAACATGGGGACCAGATCTTCTTAGCTGATGACTCAATGGATAGGATTACCTATCCGATGATGTGGCACAAGATAGATCTGGACATCATTTTCATCTAGTTAACTGAGATCCGGCTACAAAAAAAAGTATATAAATATCACTTAAGTGGCCATAACTTTAGATAGGGTGACCAGATATTCAAAGTTTATGACTCAATGGATAGGTCTTTCAATTACCTATCCGATTATGTATCACAAGATAGATCCGGACATCATTTTCATCAAGTTTATTGGGATCCGGCTTCAAGAATGTACATAAATATCACCTAAGTGGCCATAACTTTAGATAGGGTGACTAGATTTCTAAAAATTTTAACTCAATGGATAGATCTTTCAATTACCTATCCGATGATTTGTCACAAGATAGGATCCGGACATCATCAAGTTAACTGAGAATCGGCTTCAAAAAAGAACATACATTTCACTGAAGTTGTCCTAACATTGTGTAGGGTGACCAGATCTTCAATGTTTATGACTCAATAGATATGTCTTTCAATTGTTTATGCAATAATGCATCACAATATAGACTGACGGACTGACCAGATCTTCAAAGACCCAATAGAAAAGTCTTTTAATTATTTTTCAAATAAATTTAGTATTTTGAGGTTTGGTGTTCAATATCACTTTTGTGACATCCGAACATTCACGAAAACACTTTTGTTCGCGCGTCAGTTATTTCGGTTTTCGGACACTACACAAAAACTCGCACTTTACAAAATTAAAACACGGTTTATTCACGCGAACTAAAACAAGACGTTTATTAAAACGCGAGGGTCACTCTGTGACGGTTTATTTCTGACTGTGAAGTCCTAAACTAAAACTACATCGGCTGACCGGTGAAACACTCTTTTTCGCGATGTCCAGCAGAGCTACGACACTCGCGGAGTGGGATTCTGCAAATCAGAACGGGAGATCACAACTGATCTCTGATGCGAGAAGGTACAGCTAGGGCAAGGGGAATAAGGGTTCAAAGGGATTACAAATCTATCTCCTAACTCGCTTCAACATAACCGGCCGCCTTGAAAGCTCCCAGGTTTCAAAACTCCTACTCTCTCTTTTCCTCCTCTTACTGTCCTGGGAAATATCTTCGATAGCTTATCACTAATTTTGTTTTGATTCCTACTTTCTAGTTAAAAACAATCGGCTTATATACTAACACAAAAGAATCAGGGTCAAGATTGGGACGAGTACATAGATCGTTCTTCTTGTGTGGACGATACGGGTTCTTTTGTTATCCAGACTGTAGCTTGGCTCAGTCTTCTTCTGCTCTCGAACTGCTGCAAATCGCACGTACGGACACCTCATCGCTTGACTGACTGCTGCACCAACCGCCTATTTCGACCTGGATTATGCTGCTGCTTGTGCTCGTACATGCTTCGACGCCGACTGTTGACCGCAATGCTCGGACTGCTGATCATGCTGCTGGATCTTGACGATAGTAACCGTGTGCGCTGCTGTTGGGATTCGATGCTGTTGTTCTCTTCTTCTTCTGGTGCTCTTCTTGGCGTTCTCGTGCTGCGACGCGTAACCGCTTCGGGACTGGTTGTACTGCTGCGTTGAACATGCTGGGGTTAGACTGCTCCAACCGAACTGTTGCACTGCTCTCTCGGCTCAGATCTTGTGCTGCTTGCGGGGGCGTAGTGCCGTGATTCGTGACGCGGGCTGGTCCGCGCATTTCGTGCCGTGCTATCTGAGAAATGAGAGGGTGCTTTTTTACCTTTATAATCACAACATAAAACGACTTGCCTGGTTTGCGGAGACCACCGTCCGTGGCCTCCGCGGACGTCCTCGGACGTCGACGCTCTGCTTACTGCTGGTGTGGTTCGGAACTCGTACTTCTTGGTGCTTCGCTGGTAGACCGTTGACTTGCTGGCTTCTGTTGCGTAGGTTCTGCGTTGTGACCGCCTGGCGAATTGATCAGATTCGCTGACGACCGCTGCACGGACCTCGAGAACGGATTGTACACTCCGTCTCGGCTCGCCGTCGAAGATTCGATCGTACCTCAAAGTAGCAAATGGTGGGGGTGGCTTTTAGTTCCGATACCGACTGTGTGGTGCCCTTGTGGCTACCGTTGACGCTTGGCGTCCTTTCTTCTTAACCCATGACCTGACTGTAGCTCTTAGCTACTCCTTAATGCAACATGCATGCAACCAACACCGAAACGACACATTTTTACCTCATTTGGACGAGACAACTGGACTTGCGTGACTTCGCCGGGTCTGGTTTGGACGGACCAGAGGGGCGTGGGCGTGAACGATTAACTGGGAGTGCGGAGGCCTCCCGGCCTCCGCCGGTGGAGGAGAAGCTAGTTCTCCCCTTGCTGCGAAGATGGTACGGTGTTGTCGCGTATTGGGAGGACGCAGATCTTAGATACGCCTCGCTTGAATGTACCGTCCTTAGTCCGCACTGTGACAACTCGGACACATCCGTCTTGCCCTGGGTGCACCTCGATGACACGTGCCAGGGGCCACTTCAGTGGTGGGATGTTTTCGCACATCAGAACCACCATCGTGCCGACTCGTATGTTGTCCTTCTGCTGGGTCCATTTAGTCCGATTGTGGAGATCGGAGAGGTATTGAGTTGTCCATATCTTCCACAGGGTTTGCACAAAGTGCTGAACTGCCTGCCACGCTGAAAGTCGGTTTTCCGGAATGCCATCCAGATCTGGTTCTGGGATGGCCACGAGTGGACGATGAATGAGGAAATGCCCCGGTGTCAGGGCCTCAAAGTCGTTCGGGTCGTTGCTTAGTGGGGTCAGAGGTCTGGAATTTAAGATCGCTTCGATTTGGGTCAGGATTGTCTGCATCTCGTCGTAGAACAGCTTGCGAGCTCCAACGGTTCGTTTCAGCAGCGTCTTGAACGATTTTACGGCGGACTCCCACAGTCCACCGAAGTTCGGGGTGCGCGCTGGGATGAACTGGAACTCAATACGGTCTGCAGCTGTCTGCGCGACCACCCTCGCTTGGAACTCTTGGTTCAGGAACAATCTGTGCAGCTCCTTCAATTCTCTCGAAGCCCCCACGAAGTTTGTTGCGTTGTCGCACTTAATCAGTTCGGGTTTACCGCGGCGGGCTGAGAATCTCTTGAGTGCTGCAAGGAACGCTTCTGTGGTCAGGTTTGCCACTAACTCCAGGTGTACCGCTTTAGTGACGAGGCAAACAAAAACAGCGACGAAACATTTCACCGGAGATCCACGGCGCAGACCGTGAACCAAATAGAACGGTCCGCAATAGTCAACGCCAACTCTTTGGAATGCGAAACACGGGTTGACTCGTTCGGGCGGGAGGTCCGCCATCAGTTGGTTCTGGACACGTGGTCTAGCGCGAAAGCAGCTTACGCATGAGTGAATCACCTTGCGCACCACGTTCCTGGCGCTGGTCGGCCAAAACCGTCCGCGCACAGCTGACAGCAGCAGTTGCTGTCCAGCGTGGTACAGGTTCACGTGGTAGTCAGCGATAACAGTCTCAGTGAAAGGATGACGATGGTCCAGGATGTACGGATGTTTTCGGCTCGCTGAGACATTGGCGTTCTGCAGCCGGCCGCCAACACAGAGTAGACCATCTACCAGCTGTGGGTTCAGTGCAGCGATCCTTGAGTTGTTCTGCACTTGGTGACCTCTTTTCAGGTCAGCGATCTCTTGTTGAAAGCATTCCTGCTGTGCGATGCGCACCAACCGCTTCAGTGCATCCTCGTACTCCTCGCTTGGGATCGGTCCGAGCTTTTTCGAATCTTGGTGAGCCTGTTTCGCGTTGTGGCAGAATCGAATACCATACGCAACACCACGTACTAGACGTGTGAGCGATGAGTTCAGGCTGAAGATGTGACTCGGTTCGATCGTTGACAACACTGCAGCAACGCTGCGTTCTTCTAGGAGCGATGCGTCGAGATCTTCTTCACGGATTTGCTGAACGTGTGGCCAGTTCACTTTGTCCAGCTTCAACCAGCAGGGTCCATGGAACCAGAGAGATTGGTACTGCAACTGGGCTGGCGTCATCCCGCGGGAGATTATGTCAGCCGGGTTCTCGGTTCCTGGGACGTGATTCCAAATTCCGCCTCGAGTGAGATGCTGAATCTCAGAAACCCTGTTCGCGACGAATGTCTTCCATCTCGAGGGCGGCGACTTGATCTGGCACAGCGTAATCATCGAATCGGTCCAGAAATACGCTTCTGGCTTGAAAGGGAGAGAATTGGCAACTTTGTCGTACAGGTGTGCGAGCAGAAGGGCAGAGGACAACTCCAGCCTGGGAATAGTCTGCTCGGCATCCAACTCGTCTTGTTCAGGATTCGATTGCTCTGCTTGCTCTTCTTCTGGCTGGTTCTGCGACGTCTTCTTCTTCGACTTCTTCTTCGGCTTCGGGATTGGTGCGACTCGAGACTTGGCCGTAAGAAGGTTCACCACTACTTCGCCATCTTCGTACTCAGTCCGCACGTACAAGCACGCACCGTATGCTTTGGTTGAGGCGTCGCAAAATCCGTGGATTTGAACTGACTTGGCCTTCCGTTCGACTCCTATCCAGCGAGGAACTGAGAGGCCTTCTAGTCCCTTGAGGTTTCGTCTGTACTCCAGCCAAAACTCTTGATCAGCTTCCTTAAGCGGTGCATCCCAATCGTACTGGTGTCGCCACAGCTGCTGTACGAATATCTTCGCTTGGACGACAACTGGACCAGCTACTCCTAGCGGATCCCAATGCATAGAAAGATCGGATGCAACCACACGCTTCGTGATCTCGCTTGTGCTGTTCCAAGTCGGTGTGGAGAATCGGAAGGTGTCAGATTGAGATTCCCAGATCAGTCCCAACGTCTTCACGGTGTAGCTTGCAGCGTCGAACTCCAGAATGGACTGACCATCCCTCAAGTGCTCGGGGACTCTCCACAGCAGCTGCTTACAGTTCGAGTTCCACTTGCGTAACGATAGTCCAGCAGACTCCATCAACTCCAAGATCTCGTTAATCAGCTGCATTCCTTCTTCCAGGTCATCTACGCCAGTGAGCAAGTCATCCACGTAAAAGTCTTGCTTGACAATCTTGGCAGCGAGTGGATATCTTGCTTCTCCGTCAGCAGCCAATCTTTGCAGACATTTAGTGGCGAGATACGGCGCAGACGCTGTACCGTATGTAACGGTCTTCAACTCGAACGTACGCACAGGCTCGGTAGGGGACTTTCTCCAGACGATTCGTTGCAAAGGCCGATCTGTTTCGGCGATCCTCACCATCCGATACATCTTGGCGATGTCAGCGACGAGTGCGTAGCGGTGGAATCGAAAGCGAATCACGGTGTTGAACAGGTCATCCTGCACAACGGGACCAACCATGAGCCCGTCGTTAAGCGAAACACCAGTGGACGTTGCGCACGAAGCGTCGAATACCACTCGCAGCTTTGTTGTGGTGCTGTCCGGCCGGAGAACAGCATGATGGGGCAAATAGTACTTAATTCCAGCAGAAGCATCATCGACAACTTCTTCCATGTGGTCGAGAGCTTCGTACTCGTGCATGAAGTCAGCATACATCTTCTGCAGTTCTGGATTCGCTGCGAATCTTCTCTCCATTCCCATCAGCCGCTTCACAGCAGTTGCTTTTGACTCTCCTAACCGGCTAATAACATCGTTTTTCTTCGGCAGAGTTACAACGAAACGGCCTTGTTCGTCCCGTACAGTGGTTTTGTCGAAGAACTCTTCACAAGCAGATTCTTCCAGTGAGTGGGTGCTGATGTTGCGGCACGTTTCGAGTTCCCAGAACTTTGCGAGATCTGCTTGCAGCTGTGCAGTGGAGACGACAAACGTAGACGACTGCTCGGTGGCCGTACTGTTCGGTACGCGTCCAGAAATGATCCAGCCGAACACCGTTTCTTGGAGTGTCGGCCCTTCTTCAGTCGCCTTCAGCTTTCCTTCCCGGAGCAGGTCCATGAAAAACTCCGCACCGATGATGAGATCGATCGGCTTCGACTCAAAGAATTGAGGATCGGCAAGTTGCGCACAATCTGGGAGTTTCCAATGCTCGGGATCAATCGTTGCAGTCGGTAGTGGGATGGTAAGCTTCGGCAGCACGTGGAATTCCATCTCCTCTGCGAACGACGAAATGGCACTCGAACGAGGGCAAACTTCTGCGCTGACAACCTTGGTTGAGACTGCAGCTGTAGGTCCAATTCCTTGAATGGACAGGTACGCTGGAGTTTGCTTGAACTTCAGCTTCACGAGCGCAGTCGACAGCAGAATGTTTTGGGTAGGCGTGATAGGAAGCGCAATGCATGCATGGCTTGTGTTCTGCTGATTTGTGTCTGATGCGTTCTGTCCGGTCCTGACGATCGCATTACTTGCAGTGTCCGTGGCAGTGTTCTGCTGGTTCTGGTTTGTGTTAGCTGGTCTGTTCTGTGGCTGTCTGTTCGGGTTCGCTGTCTGTGGTCTTGTTTGCGTGGGTGGAACGGAGGATCTTGTGATGTGCAGCATCGTGTGATGATTTCGGCGACAGTGACGGCACTGTCCTCTTTCGCAGGTTCTGGAGAGATGTCCAGGCTTCAAACAATTCCGGCACAACCTGTTCTGCATCACAAAATCGATTCTTTCTTGCAGGCTCATCGTCTGGAACTTGTTACATTGGAAGGGTGTGTGCCAGGGCTCGTTGCAGATCCGGCACCTACCAGACGACGAATTCGCTGCGAAGTTGCACACCGCAGGCCTTGATGGGCGTTGATCAGCATTACTCGATTTCACACGTGCGATGGACTGGAGGATGGAACACTGACTCTTCAGGAACTCGATCACCTTGGTGTACGTAGGAACCTCCTTCGACTTGTGGTGACTCTCCCACTCGCGCAGCGTCGCACTGTCCAGCCGTGAACAGATCATGTGAACGAGCAGGGTGCTCCAGTTTTCCGCCTTCTCGCCGAGCTTTGCGAGCATCTGAAGACTTTTCTCGAACTCGCTTACGAGATGGCTCAGACCTTGGTAGCTTTCTCGTCTCAGCGGTTCTAGCTCGAACAGAATGTCGAGGTAGGCCTTCACGAGCAACTTCTTGTTCTCGTACTTTTCCATCAACGCTTGCCAGGCCACAGAGTAGTTTATTGCAGTGAAATCGATGTTGTTGATCTCCTGCAAGGCTTCACCGGACAGCGACGAACGGAGGTATGTGTACCGATCCATGTCCGTGAGATGACCGTTCTGATCAATCAGACTCAAGAACGTATCTCGGAAGCAAATCCATTCCTGCATCTTGCCACTGAAAGACGGAAGTCGAATGTCTGGCAGCTTCACCTTGGAGAAGACAGGTTGTTGAACGACCACTTGGTTATCCGCAGCAACTTCAGGTGGAGCAGGTGGGCGTGGGAGTTTCTCCCTCAGCCGAGACTTCAGGTCGATGTACTGCTTCTCAAAATCTGTCACCACCTTGTCCGACTCCTTCAGCATCTTCTCACGCTTCGCCTTGTCCTCAGCAGTCTCATCATCTTCACCTTCTCTCAGCAGCTCTTCGATGGCGTAGCGGTTGTCGAAGAATTTGTTGTAGATGTCGTCCAGCAGCTCAATCCGCACGCTAACTTGCTTCTCATCCGTTTCAGCTCTGTACTCCTTCAGGAAGTCGTCCGTAACAGCCAAGTTGTTCAGCCACACGGAGAAAAAAGAGTTCCCAAAATCGTGAACAAGCGTTCATGAAATTCGGAACCACGAACAAAGTGTTCAAATTCCATGGTACGATTTTGAAAAACGTACCATGAAATTTGAACACTTTGTTCGTGGTTCCGAATTTCATGAACGCTTGTTCACGTTTTTGAGAACTCTTTTTTCTCCGTGCACCTGCGCTCACGCTTCGTCAATGAACGCAGATCTTCATCCATCTTGCACACGAATCACGATTGACAGCCCTGCAAATTGACTTGACTGCGCACGATCTACTCGACGTTCCACCGCGATTTCCCGAAATTGACAGCGAACTTTCAACCCAAATTATTGACTGCAGCGATGGGAGCTAACCGGAACTCAGACTAAGAACCAAATTTGCCAGATTTGAGAACCAGACCAGACCAGACCAAGGGACACGCAGTTTTTGAGAAAATAGACACAAATGCAATCAAATTCGTTTTTATTGCCATCAGTTTAAGCCAAATCACGCCTCATGCCACCCAATCATGCAATACTTCCTGCCAAACCCTTTCCTTGACCAATCCTTGTCCTGTTTCCGCTTCTGGTCCCGAATCTCCTTCCAGCAACAGCAATGGCAGCGCCCAGGTGCCGCGAGAAATGCGCGCGCGTTGCGCAACTGCAATGGCGCAGATGGTGCAGTAGTAGACCGCGCAATTCCCGGGACAATAGCACCTGCTTTGTCTGGACTCCCCTTTCTTCCTTCGCACAAAGGCAGCACTTTTGTTCCGCGGTTTTTCCGGGTTCCCGCCGTTTTCCGCGTTCCGTGGAGTCACGAGACACTTATTATTGCGAATAAACGCCACTGTTTGAGCCGCAGCCCAGAAGTTCTTTTTCACATGCACTTTTGCACACTTAAACGTTCGTGCACACAAACTGTCCGATCGCACTTTTGTCGCAGTGGACAGGTCCGATTGTCCGAAAACCGCCCGGTAATCCGGCTCGAAGGACCAATGTTCGCGCGTCAGTTATTTCGGTTTTCGGACACTACACAAAAACTCGCACTTTACAAAATTAAAACACGGTTTATTCACGCGAACTAAAACAAGACGTTTATTAAAACGCGAGGGTCACTCTGTGACGGTTTATTTCTGACTGTGAAGTCCTAAACTAAAACTACATCGGCTGACCGGTGAAACACTCTTTTTCGCGATGTCCAGCAGAGCTACGACACTCGCGGAGTGGGATTCTGCAAATCAGAACGGGAGATCACAACTGATCTCTGATGCGAGAAGGTACAGCTAGGGCAAGGGGAATAAGGGTTCAAAGGGATTACAAATCTATCTCCTAACTCGCTTCAACAACTTTTTTATGCATAACTTATAACTTTTGAACTACTTATCAAAACTTTAAAACAGTTAAACTTGATGAATGACCTTAAACCGAGTCGAGTGCGACCATTTAACATACAGACATTTGCTCAGTTTTCTATTCTGAGCCGATATGTATACAATGTATACTATACATGTAGGTAGGTCTAGGACGTTTTCATAAAAAGTTCATTTCCGAGCAAGATTACAGCCTTACCTCGGTGAGGAAGGCAAAAAGAAAAATATTTAGGCAACAAAGTATTCTATACAAGTTCTGAAATTTTAACATTGGATGAAAACCAGCTAAAACTGATCAACATAAACTAAGCTAACATAATTCCGCAGTTCATGCTAATTTACCATGAAAAAGCTTATTTTCCTAATTCTAATCCGATTTCACCCTAATGGAGCATATTTGTTAGAAACCCATTTCAAAGATCTTTATCATTGCGGTCATGTCTGTAACATAACCACTCGAATGTATGGAACATTAGGGTGCACAGATAAAATGACCCCCAGCTCTACAAGCGGAAAACGGTTTTTGGGTTATTTTAAGCATCTGTGTAAATTTTGAGCGAAATTGGTTAAGATTAACCCATTGATACTCGAGCCTAAAGTTGGTAAAAAAAAGTTTTTCATACAAAAATTACTTTTCAAAATCGCTTATAACTTTTCCGGTACGAGTTTTAGAGCTTTGGCATGTTCTACAAAGTTGTAGACCATTAAATTTTCAATAAGAATCTCACTTTTGAATGTATTTGTATGAAAGTAGCGTGCCTTGCAGACAAAACCGTAAAAAAACTGGTTTTTGATACATTTTTACGATTTTTCCCATACAAACTTCACCCTCGAGTATCTATGGGTAAATGTTGGCCCCCCAAAAGTGCCCAGGATCACCCTAATGAACAAGTTATGAAAGAAGAAACTGTATTTAACTGTTTTATTGCGTTAAAAGCTCATCTACCTACAGAAACTGAAAATTAGATACCCAAAATCAACATATTCGTTTCAATTCAACTTTTACGATTATCACTGCTTCTAATCGCTCGTAATCCTTCGACAATTTCACTCGATTCTCGACACGGAAAGTACTCAATGGGGTATAATATACCCTTTAATGTGGCACTGGTGCAGACAAAACCCCCCTCAGAACCACCCATCAGGTCTAGGGGTAGTTGAAAGCTTTCCATTTCAACCCACCCACCAAAATGCTGACTGACTACTTCTGTCTACGCAAAAAGGTAATAAAAATGGGATCCATGGAAATTGCTCTACGTGGGGATGTTTTATGGGAAAATTTATTTCCTCACCGCACCACAATCAGAGAGTGTTGGGTCTGGGATTTTGCTTTTATACATATGTACTGTAAAAACCCGTAGGTTATGATCATTATGATGATGATTATGATCCTTTTTAACTGCTTTTGAAAGATTTTATACACGCTAACTTCAATAAAAGTTGTTTTAAAATTAAAGGTTTTGCAAAGTTGCATGAAAATGTGACCATTGAACTAAAGTTTAAAAAGTTATTGACGAAATCTTTCAAGCAAAACATAAAAATACTGAGGTTTTTTCCCAACTTGAAACGAATCTTCTTCGCATTGTTGCTCACTTTCCTGGAAATTCCTCCGGAGTGTGACAATCACTTCTAGATTTGAATTGGCTTTACCAAGTACTATGACCAACTCCCCCACGACGGGGAGGGGGTGTTGATTTTCTTTGTTCGGTTGATTGCGATCTGGCATCACCATTGAGCAAAACAAGCCATCAGTCTGATATCTTGTGTAGTGTTTTGTGGTTCACTGAAAATTCGCCCCAAAATTGAATGGAGTGCTGCTGTAAAAAACGATACACAGACTCCGAACAATGTTGTCTTTGATTAAGGAACGTTCCTCTTTTTGTCTGAGCAGTTTGTTACGAATTGGTCCAACAGCTGGAGTTTTTTGCTGATGGCAGAATGGCATAACGACTTCTCCCCGGGCAGAGCCATTCAGTTGGCACCAAAACGATAAATAACTCACTTTATCGTAATTGCAGCGTCACTGACAACAAAACAGACCTCCTTCTTGTGTCTCGGGGAGGAAACCTGCAATAAAAGTGCAATTTCATAGTTTCTCCAAGAAGCATCCCAGCAAAAAACATCTTGTTGCATCTTGTTTCGGGGGGGAGGAAAAGATGATTTGCTTATTCCATTCTACGTCCAATTTTCAATTCGTTTTTCGCTGCTGGCTTGGAAAACAAGAGGGAAATTTGCCCCTCTTCATCCGAAGCTCACGGACAGCAGACAGCAGCATTGCTCACTTTTCTTGTTGCAAGCGCGCGCTCTCAACGGCTAACTTAATCAGTTACAGTTTGTTAACTTTCCGGCAGGCGAAATGTTATTCATCATGAGCATCTGCTCACTCATTTACTGTTGCTGTTGTTGCTTCAGCCCTGCTGGTGAATTATGCAAGTTGGCGTGCAGTTCGAGGTAATTAGAAAAATAAAGAAATTCTCAAGAGTCGTTACAAAGAGTAAATGAATTTGTACTTCAGGAGAAGTTGCCTATTCATAATAAAAAAAATATGTTTAAAGCTCTAGGTTTTATTAAAGTCCCGAGCAGGAAAAAGTTTCATGAATTCTTTACAAGAGCTCTTCAAGATAGCTACAGCATAGCAGTTAGGACCGCAGCAAGATTAAACTCTTAAAGATGTTTTGAAGAGAATTTAACTCCAGAACTTGTTGCTTTTTAGGTTGTCAGTTTAAATAATGAAATATAATTTCCTCAATCATAAACAAAAAATAGTGACACAGATATCCGAAAAATATTTTTATCACACATATTAACTCTATGAAGACCATTTGTGTAGAAAACTTGTTTTTTGGGAAATCAACTTAGATCCGACAAAAAGTGCATCAATATCACTTAACCCTCTAACGTCCATGGTTACTCCAGAGCACCACTAATTGTTGTCTTCAAAACTAAATTTCTCTGCAACCATGCATTTATTCAACCTGATTCACGTTAGTTAATTTATATAAATTGTTAGCTTATAACCATTAAAATTTCATAAAATTTGGTCGATCCAGTTACGAGTTATGGTGAAAAACGTAAAAAATCTCGATTTATCTCTGGGCGGGAAGGGTTTAAAAGCAATTCCAGCTCAAATCTGGAGCTTTTCTGGAACATTTGTACCTGACCCTCTCCGATTTCAATGAAACTTTTTAGACATGTTATCCTAGGCTTATATATACCATTTTTGTGTATATGGAGCCAGTTGCACTCGAAAATTACATTTGAAAAAGGCGTAAGTTTTTTAAATATTTTTGTATTTCGTAATTTAAATATTGCCAAACACAAACAACTTGTTGAAAATTTGGCGGGCTTTCTGAAAAAAATACACTGAATGCAAAATACACGCCACTTCTATAAGATTTGTTTAATTTATATTTTTAAAGGTAAACTTTAAGATGATGTCACGATTTTTTTCGATCAAACGATCAAACAAATTCATTTGGAACCCCGATCGTACAAGACTTCAATTTCCACGTGGGGTTCCAAATTACCGTGGGCTTAAGGGAGTAGCCTAAGATGTTACAAAAAGACTCACAAAAAAAATGCAGGATGGTATGTCTCTCTTAAAAAAATACAAAAATTTTACTAAACGTCAACATTTTTGATAACCGATAAAGGGTTTCGATTTTCCAGACAATTTTACACTACAGTTCCCATATTGACCATTGTCCTATGTCCAATCCTTGTGACGTTACAGCGACTTTAAAAATAAAAATGTTGAAAAAAAAAGGTTTTTTGGTGTTTTTTGGCAATTTCTATATGAAAGACTTCATTTTCCAGTCTCCGAAATATTTTTATCGGGAAGCTCGTATAATTTCCCATAAGTTTGTCTTTGACAGCATTTCAATTGGATGTATGGGCTTACAGATATAAGCTTAATTACATTGCCTAAAACTGAAAATTGAATATTTTTTTCAGTGTGGTGTTGGATTGTAAGAACCTGGATAGTAATGAAGCTTAAGTGAATATTAAAACGAGTAAAATTGAAAAACTGTCAAAGGCAAACTTATCGGAGAGGGCTAAATGTACCAGAAAAATCCTAATTTGAGCTGGAATTGCTCTTAGGTAGCCACAACTTTAGCAAGGCTTGCCAAATCTTAATACTATTCGACTTTTTGGGAAGATCTTCAAATCTCTATTCAAAATACTTGGTTTCAAAGATGTGTGGGGTTTTGAGAGCTAACTTTACAAAATTGAATTTCAGTCCTAATTCTAGCCCTAACTTTCCATACACGTATAGAAATCTTGGAAGCATATTCCGTAACTCTATGTTTTTGAAGTCGTAAACATTGGAATGTTTCCAAAAACGTCAACGTTTTGCTCGATTTCGCTTTTAATGTTTTAAAAATCAACGACATTGTTTTTCAAAACCTTTGGAAAAACTAAAAAAATCATTTTTTTAAGAGAAGAAGTTTTTTTTTCTTCTTTTAAAGAAGAATTTAATGTGATAAAATGGCAAACTTAATATCACCAAAAAAGACAATACTGAAATGTTCATTAAAGCATTAATTCTTTTCGACACCGTTTTGATTTTTAAGTCAACCAAATTTACGAACGCCAAACTTAAGCAGGAAAACAAACTATGTATTGAAAAATCCTGGTCAATCGAGTTTTTTTTGAATTGCAAACAATATTGAATGCAACTCGTTTCAAAACTCGATTTTACCAACACTCGTAGTATTTTTTGAACGCAACTGAGAACATTATCATTTTGCAACTTGTTGCTACTATTACAACATAAATAAAAAAATACTCTTTCAAATTGGCTACATACATATTTACTATTAGTCCATCAAAGAAAAAGATAGTTGTTGAATTACACATCTCAACATATTCGAAGTTGATGTCATTAAACGCTTCAGGTTCGTGAAGGTATGATAGGTTTGGGCTCCCTGCACATGCTCAAATCGACAAAATTGAATTTAAGTGGATTTCTTGCCAATAACAAAATTTGTAAATTCTGAATTTAAATTCTATCGCATTATCTTAAGTAACTTTTACCACCCATATTCACAATATTATTTATTGGTAGGGAATTAACCAAAATTCAATTCTGTCGATTGTAGCGTGGCCAGAGAGCCCAATTTTATCATACCTTGACGAAGCTGAAGCGTTTACTGATATCCACTTCAAAATTGTCGATTTGTGTTATTTGTGTCGATTTGTGTTATGTTGTGTTATCCTGTCAGAAACTTATTTTTTATAAGATAGGATATTTTAAAATAAACATCGGTACACTTAAATGCGTTGCAAATGGATTTATTTGTTTTTATAGTAAACTTGTTTGGAAAATCAAACTCTTCAAAATGTTGTCAAAAATTGAGAAAATGCAGAATAAACGTCACATTTAACTCTTTAACTATCAAGCTCATGGAAAACTAGGTTGGTTTCCTCACGCTTGGTATTCGAAGAGTAAAACAATTATTTTGATTTCACAAGTTCATTTGCAAAAAAAATGACACAAATATGTTGGTCTGAAACCCCAAAACATTATTTTAGCACAATTGAAGCACTTTTGGAGTTGGACTTCTCGATTCATGTGGACATGATTTTCACAAATAAATTTAAAACATTCATTTCTTGAAAAGAAATCACACAATTATGGGTGATTCTCCGCCAACTCACACAGCAGTTGCCCCGACCCCTCTTCGATTTGCGTGAAACTTTGTCCTAAGGGGTAACTTTTGTCCCTGATCACGAATCCGAGGTCCGTTTTTTGATATCTCGTGACGGAGGGCGGTACGACCCTTCCATTTTGCACATGCGAAAGAGGTGTTTTTCAATAATTTGCAGCCTGAAACGGTGATGAGATAGAAATTTGGTGTCAAAGGGACTTTTATGTAAAATTAGACGCCCGATTTGATGGCGTACTCAGAATTCGAAAAACGTATTTTCATCGAAAAAACACTAAAAAGTTTTAAAAATTCTCCCATTTTCCGTTACTCGACTGTAAAATTTTGGAACATGTCATTTTATGGGAAATTTAATGTACTTTTCGAATCTACATTGTCCCAGAAGGGTCATTTTTCATTTAGAACAAAATTTTTCATTTTAAAATTTCGTGTTTTTTCTAACTTTGCAGGGTTATTTTTTAGAGTGTAACAATGTTCTACAAAGTTGTAGAGCAGACAATTACAAAAATTTTGATATACATACATAAGAGGTTTGCTTATAAACATCACAAGTTATCACGATTTTACGAAAAAAAGTTTTAAAAAAGTTGGTCGTCATCGATCATGGCCGTTCATGGTCACCCGCGACAGACACGGACGACGAAACAAAGAGAAACGCAAAAAGTAACTTTTTCAAAACTTTTTTTCGTAAAATCGCGATAACTTGTGATGTTTATAAGCAAACCCCTTATGTCTATATATCAAAATTTTTGTAATTGTCTGCTCTACAACTTTGCAGAACATTGTTACACTCTAAAAAATAACCCTGCAAAGTTAGAAAAAACACGAAATTTTAAAATGAAAAATTTTGTTCTAAATGAAAAAATGACCCTTCTGGGACAATGTAGATTCGAAAAGTACATTAAATTTCCCATAAAATGACATGTTCCAAAATTTTTACAGTCGAGTAACGGAAAATGGGAGAATTTTTAAAACTTTTTTATTGTTTTTTCGATGAAAATACGTTTTTCGGAATTCTGAGTACGTCATCAAATCGGGCGTCTAATTTTACATAAAAGTCCCTTTGATGCCAAATTTCTATCTCATCACCGTTTCAGGCTGCAAATTATTGAAAACACCTCTTTTTCGCATGTTCAAAAATGGAAGGGGTCGTACCGCCCCTCCGTCACGAGATATCAAAAAACGGACCTCGGATTCGTGATCAGGGACAAAAGTTACCCCTTAGGACAAAGTTTCACGCAAATCGAAGAGGGGTCGGGGCAACTTTTTCCGATTTCGTGTGAGTTGGTAGAGAATTACCCTTATATTATTTTATTATTGAACGATTTCTTAAAATCACACACACACACAAACTGTCAGTTATCGCTTCCGAGAATATTTATTGTTAACTTCCACTCATAAAGCACAGATTACTAACATCATATCACGCCAAACATCCCCAAATCACTGAGCTGAGTACTTCTGCTTTGGTCCGATTTCATTGCCGCGGTAACTCAACCGAACCTATCTCACGAAGCAGCCGTCACTCAGCCAGAAATCGACGAACTTGCGCAGTACGAGTTCAGAGTCTGAGTTCCATGACACACTTGCCGGTATAGATAACAAACACCCCCTAGAAAGCTCTAATGGGAGGTCATTTCGGAAAAAAACAAGAAGAGGTTGTTTTGTTTTCTAATTTCGTAATAATAAAGAGATGTTGATCCTTCGCAAAACTTTTAGATTTTAATTATTATTTTTTTATTTTGTGAAAGAAATTAATAGAAGGAAAAACTACAGGAGCTATCAGATAACTCAAGAGTGCTTGCCCATGCTCATTAGCTTGAAACAAGTTTACCTGCCAAATTATGCAAATTATTTTCAAGCATCCTTCCCAACTCCTTCAAGTTGGTCGTTAGCATTTCCCTGGCAAAATATTGTCCGACAATTAGCAACCTCAGAAAAGTGGCACGTAATTAAAACATTTATCATGAAGGAAATCAGACTTGCTTAAACAAGAAGAAATTATTTGAAAATTTCCGACACTGTTCAATTTCCAAATCTAACCTAGAATCAAATAATTTCGAAGAACCTTCAAGAATAAAAACCATTCATCCGTAAAGTATTTGATTCACTTCGGACTTCATTAAAACAAAAGCTCAAATCTGAACCGTCCCGTAAAGCAGCTGACCACCATTAGCCGCAGAACAAGCGCAAGTGCCGTGGAAGATGTTGTGCCCCCCGGCGGTCGGAGAGGCCTGGTAATCTTTATGAAGGTCATAGAATTACAAATGATGGCCATGAATTATTTATCTCATCCGGCCAAGGATGGTTTTTTTTTTTTTTGCTTCATCTTCCTCCCCGATACAGATCCGGATGTTGGCCACCGGTGCCATTCCTCATGGACACGGACATGCTGCTGCTGCCTGCCACAGAACTTGCTGAAATGTTGCTTCTCATGTTTTCCAAATCCTTAGTCCGGACGCCCTCTCCGTTGCTAAACGGCATCGTTTAGCGCAGTATATATCACATTTGGGTGGCATAAATTACCCGTTATTATACAATGTTTTTTGCTGGATTTCTGCCCGAGTTCTGGACGGCCTTGGGCACAAGTCTGAGAAATGTGGTGTTACAACGTTGCTGTTTTTTGTTTCAGTTTACCACATAAATAAATTTTGTCAATTAAATTAGAGGAACAAAACCCAAAATAAATCACATTGCTTTGAGAATATCAACAGAAGCCCAATTGGGCATCACGCAATCTGACCCCGAGGTTTCATCCCCTAAAATGTCCCAGACTAACACTTTTCGGTCCATTGACTGGCTGACACATTCAAGTCCAAGCAGTATTTATAGTGAGGATAGTTGGGAAAAGCACATGGTCGTCCACAAAATGTAGAATTCCATGGAAAAATGCACAAAAACTACACAGAATCAAAATTTTCTTTTCAGTATTTTTTTTAGAGTGAAGCAAATTCTAATAAGCTAAAGAGCAGATGGTAACAACAACTTTTACATTTTCTGCATAAAACATGCCCTTTTTTCCGACAATTCAAGAAAATCAAGTTTCAACGGAGAAAGTTTTGAATATTTAGAGTGATTTTAGATGGTAACCTATACAGTAAAAAAATGAGTAAATCTAGAAGGGGTAAAATTTGAAGGTGTAATATTCCCTCTTTTATGGTGTAATATTCCCACAATTCAGACCGCATAAGTGTCAAAGCACTGAAAGAGTGGTGAATTTACACATTTTTACAGGTAACATAACACATTTTTTGTGACATAAAAGATGTACAGTTAAACCTCGCATAGTGCGCAGGCGTTACGCTTTGTATTTCTTCGATTACTCTAAAACGACATAATATTTTTGCAATCTTTTTGAAGCAATTTGTTAGTCTTGTTCCAATGTACAATTAGCTTCAAATAGATTGCAAAAATATTATGTTGTTTTTGAGTAACCGAAGAAACACACTCAAAAAAATGAGTTCGCGTAAACGTGAA
Organism: Culex quinquefasciatus; assembly: GCF_015732765.1. Classification (NCBI taxonomy): domain Eukaryota; kingdom Metazoa; phylum Arthropoda; class Insecta; order Diptera; family Culicidae; genus Culex; species Culex quinquefasciatus. The sequence goes on along the minus strand of NC_051862.1, from coordinate 18,345,238 downwards.
CAGAGTTCATGCCACCGGGAACCAGGAAGAAAACTGTTCAACTTTTATAGTGCATTGCACCATGAAAGTGAACAGTTTTCTTCCTGGTTCCCGGTGGCATGATCTCTGTTCACGTTTACGCGAACGATTTTTTTTTTTTTGAGTGCACGCACTATGCCAAGCACCTCGCATAACTGTACCAGATGGGTCTAGCTCATTTCCCCGAATGACATTTCCCCGAATGCCATTTCCCCGAAAATCATTTCCCCTAATTGGCCACATCCCCGAATACCACTTCCCCTAATCAGCCACATCCCCGAATGCCATTTCCCCGAATATCATTTCCCCTAATCGGCTATATCCCCGAATGCCATTTCCCCTAATCGGCCATTTTCCCGAATGCCATTTCCCCGAAGTGACACTTACGCCAACTGCCGTTTATTTAAATTTAAATTTTCATATCCCCTAATCATCATTTTCGCTAAAGCCTTTTTCCATGACTAACAGTTATTTTCTTTCTCAATTTTACTGAACAAACAGCTTTTACGGGTATGCTGTTGATTAAATGTTGTAAATTGGGTAGTAAAGCCCATTGTCAATTCTTATGAACAACGGTAAGAAACATGATTAAAAACCATTTCTGATAACGTTTTTTTTCACATTTTTATGCAAATAAAAAGTTATTGACAAGACAACATTTTTCGATGGATCAACTATGGTCCCCTTGGAACGAGCTGTCAAGTAGAAGCTTTTCTGCCAAGAAGGGCCGTGAAGTGAATTTTTAAAAATTGAGTTAAAAATCAATTTTAAATCCTTTGCGGTCGTTCAAAGAGTCATTGTACTTTGAAAAATAAGCCTTATCGTTGTGAACAATAATATCACAAATTTGAGCTTAATTTTAGGACCCAATTACAGTCCAGACTCGATTATCTGAAGCCTCGATTATCCGAAGTTTCGATTATCCGAAGTTCGATTATCCGAAGGTTTGTATGGGACTTCGAATAATCGAATCAAGAACAAAATTTTGTTTTCGTTTTTTTTTTCTTTTTCTTGTTTTAAACATCAAATTTGAGTACTGCAACCCCATTTTAGTCAAATTTGAGTAGTTGATTGCCTATTAAATAATAAAATGCTTTTTATCAATATTTCAACACCGCCATATTTTCCTTGGATTTAAAAGTTCTAAATCACTTTAACGTAGTTTAGGGGACATACGCTCGATAATAAAAAAAAATAGGTATCAAAAAAAATTTTTTTTTCGTGATTCGATTATGGGACCATCTATAAACCACGTGGACACCTAAGGGGGGGGGGGGAATTCGCGATTGTCCACGCTCCATACAAAAAAAGATTTTATTTGTATGGAAATTGTCCACGAAGGGGGGGGGGGTCGAGATTTCCAAAAAAGTGTCCACGTGGTTTGTGGATGGTCCCTATCCGAAGTTTCGATTATCCGAAGTGAAATTTTTCCGAAGCCAAGTCTGGACTGTACTAGATTTTTTTTGTTCAATTAACATTTGTATTCAACCGCATAATTAGATGTTGTTTTTGAGAAATTTGCAAGGAAATTTGTCTTTTTTCGAATTTTGTCAAAGAACCCAAAAATCGGACAAATAGGTACCGTAATCTGGGGTGAATCGGGACTACAGTCTGAATAGGGACAGCAGTTTTTAGAGCACTTAAAGCTTTCAAATTTGAAAATGGATGTACACATTTTGTTGGCCTGACTCTGTTCTCACCGAAACCAACCAGAAAAATCAAAATATTGTGCTCCAACATGGTTAAAACTGCTGTCCCAATTCGCCCCATGTGTCCCGATTGACCCCAGTTTACGGTACATAAGGCTGGTACAAATTTTATTTAAAGTTTTTGTTGATTATACTTTTCGCCAAATCCCAAACCAGCAATGTGAATAAAATTATCAGTGTGTACGGGGTTCTGTACTACGAAAATCGCAGGGTATGTTTTTTGAATAATAAAAAATAACAAAACTTCTATTGCATTATTATTATCATGTCTATAAGAAAAAAGTATTTGTTTTAAGAATATATGTATAAAAAAAAGTCTGTAACAATATTCATTGTAATTGAATTTATATTGAATCCCCCCTAAAATGCTACGTCTGTTCTGAATGAAGCCAAAAAGAAAGTTGATCATTCAAGGCGAACCTTTAAATATGTTGTTTGATGTCATAAAAATTGTCATCATTTTTTTTTTTTTCTTTTAAAATGCTATTTCCCCGAACGCGGTCAAGCGGAAATGCCCGGTGCCCAGGAGCGCGCGCGCTCCGGGGCACCGGGCATTTCCGCTTGACCGCGTTCGGGGAAATGGCATTCAGGGAAATGACTATTCAGGGATATGACTAATCGGGTAAGTGGCATTCGGGATTGTGGCCCATTCGGGAAAATGGCATTCGGGGATGTGGACGATTAGGGAAAATGGGAAATTCGGGTAAATGGAATTCGGGGAAATGACTATTAGGGGAAGTGTCTTTTCGGAGAAGTGGCATTCGGGGAAATGTCCCTTCGGTAATATGGGTTTCGGGGAAATGTCATAGATTCGTACCAGATGTAATATCACAGAGAACAGATGTATATCATTGAAGAAACAGTATTGAAAAACGAGTGTAAAAATTCAAACCAAAATACGTTGAAAAGAGCTAGGGTGTGCAAATGTATACAAAACGAAATCGGAGATAACATGTGTAAAAGGGAAGTTGTAGTTTAAAAAATATTTTTTGAATGAATTTTCGGTTCTGTTTTCGTTAATGTCAATGATTTTTTGCATTATTTCTAGTTAACAGGAATTATACTGAAGTGAATTTTATATTTTAACGAGGTAAACATTTATTTTCTGTCGAAATTTTTGAACCATTCTATATTGTTAAGTCAAGTATTCTCAGCCGCGACGGAAGCGCCGCCAAGCGTATCTTGCACACTCTAATTTTTGTGATGCAAGATTGTAAGCAATGCATTTTTTAGTGCAATATTGTTTACACACAAGTTCGAGCCTACATGTACATCTGTTCTCTGTGGTAATATCATCATTATTTTTTGTACTGTGTAGAAAAAACTCATTTTTTCTCATGACATTGTGATATTTTGTACACAGTAAAAAATAATGTGAATTTGGAAGGTGTATATTTGGAAGGTTGAATATTACCTCTTTAATGTTGTAATTTTACCTCAATTAAGACTGAAAATGTGGCATTACACCAGAAAAGTGGTAAATTACACATTTCCAGAGGTAAAATTACACATTTTTCTGACATAAAAGATTTACCCCTACCAAGATGTAATATTACCATGATTTTTTTCTGTGTATGCAACGATGCAACCCTATGCCTACATTTGTTCTTCTTTTTTGTAATTGTCTGCTCTTTACAACTTTGTAAAACACTGTAAAATAATTGAATTGATTTTACAAAATAAAAAAAAAACAGAAATTTTGTTTGAAAAACATGGCAGTTCTTGATGACAGCAGATGCTGCAAAAATATGGAAGAATAAACTCCAAGATCTCGATCTGAGACCAAAACTACCCATAAAAAAATGTTTCACGAAAATCGCAACCGATCAATTCTCTCGAATTTCGAAAATCGACTTTTCATTGTATTTTGATTTTTCGTTTGTATGAAACTTTGTTTGATACTTTATGTCCAAGTTACCCATTATTCATCATGAGTTTCTTCGAAGAAGTCTCATAATTTTATTAATAAATTAAAAAGCTAGTATTGAAAATTGAGCTAAAAAATCACCGATTGTGATTGGACACTCAATAATATAATTAACTGAATGAATGTATATGAACTAGAAAATCTGAATAAATAGATAAAGTAAAATAATTATTCGGTAATCTGTGTCTGAAAGTACTGAAAATGCACACTGGTAAAAAACAAAACATATTTGTTAAGATGAAAATTTTAATACAAAATCGAAAAGTAATTTTGAAATGTTGATGTATTGCATTGTTTTGGAGTTTTAGCAATTATCAGGTTGAATTATTTAACAAATTTGGCTTTTTTATTTAAAAAAAAAGTATATTTTCGAAAAGCTGAGAAAATTTTTATCCATTATCTATACTGTACTTGCAAAGAATGAAATTACCAAAAATTCATATTCAATTCAAATGCATTTTAAATCGATGATATCTTGGAAGCCGTTGATCAAATATTGAATGTTGAAAGGTGAAACAAGTGTGAAATTTTCTTAACTTTATAAAAAAAAACTAAACCTAAATTCTTTTAAAACTTGGCTGCTTTTGAAAAATATAGATGTGACGTTTAACGTTGTTTTCGTTTTTATGCGAAAATTATTTACATTAATATCTGGAAGATTTCGCATCTTTTGAGCAAAGTTCTATTACTTTGAAAAATAATCGAGTATCAAATATTTTTTTTTTTAATAGTTTTTTGAAATCTCTTTTTTGTGTTTTTCTTGAATAAAAATATTAGTCAAGATTTTTCATGAGATTTTGCATTCCATTGAATATAAGCAGGTGATAAAAAATCGTAAAAAAGCTACAAGTATTTGGAAATTGTTGCTAGCAAAGAAAACAAATTTTGATATGAAAAATTTAAAATTTCTGCAAACATTAATGCCAAAGTTATAACATTTGTGCAATGATACACATTAGTTCGATAATAAAGGGGGGGGGGAAGAAGTTCTTGAAATTCAGCCAAGGGGGGAATTGATCAATAAAGGTTGAGAAACACTGTTCTAGAGAATTGTTCATGGTGAAGAATGAATTTTACTAGTTTTTTTTAATGTTAATTTTGTTTTAGCAATTTTTTGCCTCTAGAAAAAAAAGGGGAAGTTGACAAAATTTGAAGTGGAAGTCGACAAAAATTTGAAATAAATTTTGAAATGGCATAAGCAAAACAAACAGTTTGTTTCAAAATCATTTGAATTATTATGGTACAAGTAAAACCAGTTGAATACAGCTGAATATAGCTAAAAACTGATTTTTTGATTTTTTTTTTTATTAAAATTACAGTTTTAAAAGGTAAAGAGCATTTCAGATTAGCAAAGTTAACACAATTAAAAACAACTTATCAAGGTTGCAAACATTGCATGCATTGCTTTAGAAAGGAATGAATTGAATGAAATTATAAAAAATGAAATTACTAAAAACAGCAAAATATGAAAAAAAGGAATTCTAATCTAATCTAATCTAATCAGACCCTAGCGCAGCCAATCTTTCGAAGGGATCCTGGAGAGTGCCTTAGGTTAGATGACGCCTAGCACTCTTCTTGTCATTTATTAACATTTGTAGTGCGCCATTGCATTAGAATGCATTGAAACATCACAAGCATTAAAGCGGCCAGGCCTACTGCGTAAAGCCGTATCGCAGAGATGACTCGTAATTGGGTTGAGTTTGAGCACTGAGTGTTCGAACAACAACACAATTCTGAATCGACAGGGGAGGAAGAAGCGTGGCGACACACCACCATACGCTCCGAGATTTGGTTGTATTCGTTGGGAGCACCATGCTAAGAAGGTTTGGTACTCCGGGACCCTCTGGGATGGGACATTGTATTTCCACGAATGCCCTGGACACTATTTGCCGTGGTTATAGCGCCACAACTCGCTCTCTGTAACAGTATTCCTAATTCCAGTCCACGCTCACCAAGTCGTCATGGCCTAGTGGTTAGCATTTTTGCTTACCAATCCAAAGGACGGAGAATCGAACCCCGCCTCGAGCGACTTTGATTTTTCGTTCATATTCATCATTTCAAATTTATGTGTTCTTAACTTTCTCGTTGGGAGCAGATGGGAATCGAACCCAGAACCATTCGCTTACAAAGCGAACACCGTAGCCAGTCAGCCACGGCCGCTCCAAAATATGAAAAAAAGGAATTGAGGAAAAAGTAAAAAATAAAGTCGAAATGAATACTTAAAAATTGATAGTTTAACAAGGAAAAAAATCACCGTCATTTTCACTGACCGATCTCTGGACACGGAAATGAAAGCTCCAACGTATGTTTGTGTATCAATATGTGTGCACGTGTGTGCCACTCAATGTGCACGCATGTCATCCTAACGAGCCTTGACAAGTGGAAAGAACGATCGGAAAAATAGATTTCCCTCCCCCTCCCCTGGAAGAAAAGCGGTCCATTTGTGTGGCCCTCTCCACAGTAAAAGCCGGTCAAGTGGCCGGTCACGTCTCGCTGTCAATGTTGGCTGTTGTTGTTTTGTATTGATCTAGGCAGGCTTTGTTTGTGTTTTTTTTTTTTGCTTGCGGTTCCGAAACGTGCGGAAATTGGAAATTTTCCAAGAGCTCGTCAAGAAATCACATGTGTTTACTTGGATGCCATGATTGACACTTTTTACGAGAGCTGTCGAAGCGGTGGCTCCAGAAAGGACTACTGCCCGGAAGTTTTCCCATTCAATGAACCTCACACTGTAATTAATTCCGACTGAGAAGGGGGAAACCAAATTAAACTCACAACAAACTGTTGGCCACAATCTCAACTGTAAATAAAAGATGACTTACCAGCATGATTACAGCTGGCGTTCGCTGCCAGGAGGAACGAAAAAGAAATATCTCGGAAACCTCATAAGTTTGCAGAAAATAACTTTTTTCCCTTCCAAAAGGATGAACGGAAAGTTTCACTTCCTTGTTCCATTCCCGGGGGAGGGTGTTTGCCTCTTTCGGGAGCAAAATCAGTCAGCCGACTGGAAAAGGGGATTTTTTTTTTCTTTATGGAACTCTTCAAAAGTTGTAAATTCATGACTATGAATAAATTAGCGTGCGCTGAGATAGCTTTTGCAAGTTTTTTCAACGTAGAGATTTCTGGAGAAAGTTGCTGAAGAAAGCGTGATATTTTCTGTGGTGTGAATTGCCGGATGAGAAACCAAGCACAACAGACTTTTGGATGAATTGAGATTTTTTGTTGCATCAAAGTTTATCTCCTGAAAAATTACTGGAATAATAAGTTACGACAGGCTCTTCCTAGTTTTAGTTCTTTTTTTATATTTTAACATGAATCTATATTTATAATCAATATAATTGTGAGAAACTTGAATGCAACAATATGTCAAGGTTCTCACTCCCTTTGCTTTGAAATTTAAATGAATCTTATATTGCTTATAATAGGTAAAAACTTAAAGTGCACTTTGTATGTAAGAAGCAATTTCAACACAATAAATTCAAATTGATCGTTTCATAAAGTCAACTCATCTTCTTCGCACGCACTTCATCACCTCATCACCAAAGCTTGAAGGGAAAATCTTGCCACAAATCTACTTACTTTGATAATTGAGCTTCCATCATGAGCACAAGTTGAAACGAGTTCCATGATTCATATGCAAATCAGCGCATAATCCATGCAATCCCTCAAAACTTGAACACAGCCTGTCTCTAGTCCCGAGGTAAGCCGCTGGTAAGGCCCCGTGATGACAACAAAGTTGAGATTGATGATATCCTTGGTGGGGAACGAAACTTCCTTCCACATACATCCACTTCGAGTCGGTTCTCAAACGGCGCCCGTGTACCTTAATTTGCATAAGTTAAACAAGACTGCGGGACCGAGCGAGCGTTCTCGGAAGCTGTGGCTGGGCCCTTCTCCGCGTTGATTGATCTGCAGGCTATAATGGGAAGACAAATTGATTTTCTATTAATCTTCTGGAAACTGTGGCGGATGCTGGAGTGAGTAGTTTTCAACAAGGTCGTCAGATGAAGTCTTTAACTTTTACTTAGTTGAGTTCAATCTAGAGCAATACATTTTAATTAAATTCTAAAATGCATCCTCCTACTGCCAGGAGAAACTGCACTATTCAAATGCATCCTGCTGCAACTTTCTAACCTGGAGTGTTTGTTCTTCCAGATTGGAACAACTTTGTTCGACACGACAGCTGCATGTGCTAACAAGTTATTCCAACGAGGAGCAGTTGGGGAAAGGGGCAATAGAAGGAAGTTGGAACGAACTCTTAAGTTAATGAACTTTTCGTTTGGTTGGAACTTAAATCAAGACAGACAAACATTTTCTGACATTTTTAATTTAATTGCACCAAAAATTACCAATGAAATCATTTTGTTTTGTTAAGGGTTATACCTTAAACTTATACTTATAATGACCATTTTTAGAAATCAACCTGAAAGAACGAATTTGGTCCTGTGTATTGTGGGAACCTGCTACAAAAAAAACTCCTATTGGACGATCTGTTTCTCCGAAAAATTTCAACCAGTCAGATTGCTCTTGGTTGCATTCGACAGGTATTTTTTTTTTCATCCCTTGATAAAAAAATAATGTCAGAGCCAGATGATCCAATTTCTAATAATCCAGAACGTCCGAAAGGGGGACAACCTAAACATTCATTTGTACCCAGAGTGTGATTTTGTTCAAAATCTGGATTGTAACAATTTTTTCAAAGATCTCGGATGGCGAAAAGAACTATCGATTCGTTTTTTGTGTCCCTAACCAAGAATTGTTGCTATCGGCATAAGAAGCCTACAGCAGATAAGTGGCATTTACAATAAAATCAGTACTAGTATATGGGTAATTCTCCGTCAACTCACACAGCAGTTGCCCCGACCCCTCTTCGATTTGCGTGAAACTTTGTCCTAAGGGGTAACTTTTGTCCCTGATCACGAATCCGAGGTCCGTTTTTTGATATCTCGTGACGGAGGGGCGGTACGACCCCTTACATTTTTGAACATGCGAAAAAAGAGGTGTTTTTCAATAATTTGCAGCCTGAAACGGTGATGAGATAGAAATTTGGTATCAAAGGGACTTTTATGTAAAATTAGACGCCCGATTTGATGGCGTACTCAGAATTCCGAAAAAACGTATTTTTCATCGAAAAAAACACTAAAAAAGTTTTAAAAATTCTCCAATTTTCCGTTACTTGACTGTAAATTTTTTTGGAATATGTCATTTTATGGGAAATTTAATGTACTTTTCGAATCTACATTGACCCAGAAGGGTCATTTTTTCATTTAGAACAAATTTTTTTATTTTAAAATTTCGTGTTTTTTCTAACTTTTCAGGGTTATTTTTTAGAGTGTAATAATGTTCTACAAAGTTGTAGAGCAGACAATTACAAAAAATTTGATGTATAGACATAAGGGGTTTGCTTATAAACATCACGAGTTATCGCGAATTTACGAAAAAAAGTTTTGAAAAAGTTACTTTTTGCGTTTCTCTTTGTTTCGTCGTCCGTGTCTGTCGCGGGTGACCATGAACGGCCAAGATCAACGACAACCAACTTTTTCAAAACTTTTTTTCGTAAAATCGAGATAACTCGTGATGTTTATAAGCAAACCCCTTATGTCTATATATCAAAATTTTGTAATTGAGTACTAAAGCCCTATGTCAATTTTTAAGTACAACGGTAAAAAACACGATTAAAAACCATTTCTGATCACTTTTTTTCATTTTAACACTCCTCCGTCCAAGGCATCCCGTACTTACACGAACGACCAAGGCGGAAAAAAAGTTGGAACGCTAACTTCAACTCGCTGGTTCTCAGCCAAAACTCAACCAATCTGGATGATTCCTTTTTCCAGAGATTTGTACGGATCTCCAGATGAGCCTAGAACTTTGCAGATCTCGATTTGATCAATCCTCTAATTACTACGACTAAATTTGTCGGAGCAACTTTTTTTCCGCGTGTATTTCCGAAAAGCGACTCAAGCGGGAACATTTTTGCTACGCTGAAAAACACAATAACTTTGCTAAAATGTTAGCAAAACCCATAAAATTATATATCAAAATTTCCGTTATGATCTCAGGATTATGATGAGCTTCTCAAATTTTCATTATTTTCACAAAACTACGTAAAACTACAGAAGAAATTAAAATGCCTCATTTTATGACTAGAACTTTATGGTAAAATCATTGATTTCATTGATTTTTTTATGAAAATGTTTCAAATGATCTAAATTATTTGTTTCAGAATCATTCTGAGTGTGTTTTTTCCTGAATACTACAAAATTTTACCAAAACTACGTAAAATACAGAAAATTTGATACATTCCTTTAGAACTTTATTTGCTTCATGGTAAAATCATTGATTTATTTTATGAAAATGTTTCAAATAATCTAAATTACAAGTTTCCGAATTATTCTGAGTGTGATTCTTACTGAGTACTACAAAAAAAATTTTTTTCCCGAGCGATGGCTGGAGAAGTTATTTTAACCCTTTTTATGAATGTTGTAAATGTTTTAATTCTGTCTGTGTCAAATTTACCAACGGAATGTCCAAACTTAGCTTTAAAAGTAGAATTAAGGGTATAGATTAAATTCAGTCTGTGGATATTTTTTGTATCAAAGACAAGGTGTGACTAAATAAATAAAACTAAGTAAAATACAGAAAATTTGATACTTTCCTTTAGAACTTTATTTGCTTCATGATAAAATCTTTGATTTATTTTATGAAAATGTTTCAAATGATCTTAATTACAAGTTTCCGAATTATTCTGAGTGTGATTCTTCCTGAATACTAAAAAATTCTACCAAAACTACGTAAAATACAGAAAATTTGATACTTTCCTTTAGAACTTTATTTGCTTCATGATAAAATCATTGATTTATTTTATGAAAATGTTTCAAATGATCTAAATTACAAGTTTCCGAATTATTCTGAGTGTGATTCTTACTGAGTACTACAAAATTTTACCAAAACCACGTAAATTACAGAAAATTTGATACTTTCCTTTAGAACTTTATTTGCTTCATGATAAAATCATTGATTTATTTTATGAAAATGTTTCAAATGATCTAAATTATAAGTTTCCGAATTATTCTGAGTGTCATTCTTCCTGAATACTAAAAAATTCTCCCAAAACTACGTAAAATACAGAAAATTTTATACTTTCCTTTAGAACTTTATTTGATTCATGGTTAAATCATTGATTTATTTCATGATGCTTTTTCAAATGATCTAAATTATAAGTTCCTGAATCATTCTCAGTGCGTTTCTTCCTGAATACTAAAAATAAATTACCAAAACTACGTAAAATACAGAAAGTTTTATAATTTTATGTTGGTATTAGAATGTAGAGCATTGTTTTGGAAGCTTATTGTATGGGAGCAGTTCTCTACAGAATCAGTCTTTTTTCTTTAATTTTATTTTTTGTATTTTTAATCCGGCTGAAACTATTTTGGTGTCTTCGGTATGCCCAAAGAAGCAATTTTGCATCATTGGTTCGTTCATTTAATTTTCCATACAAATTTGGCAGCTGTCCATAAAAAAATGATATGTGAAATGTGAAAATTAAAAAATCTGTACCTTTGGAAGGAATTTTTTGATCGATTTGGTGTCTTCGGCAAAGTTGTAGGTATGGATATGGACTACACTGAAAAAAATGATACACGGTAAAAAAAATTTGGTGATTTTTAATTTCACTTTTTGTCACTAAAAATTGATTTGCAAAAAAAACACTATTTTATTTTTTTTTTTTGATATGTTTTAGAGGATATCAAATGCCAACTTTTCAGAAATTTCCAGAATGGACAAAACATCTTTGACCGAGCTATGATTTTTTGAATCAATACAGATTTTTTCAACAAATCCAAATATTATTCGCAAAAAACTTTCATCTTCATTTTTCGATGTAAAATCGAATTTGCAATCGAAAAGAGCTTCAGTGATTTTTTTTATAAAGTGCAAGTTTTCAAGTCAAGCTATTTTTAGGTAACTTTTTTGAAAAAAGTCAGTTATTCATTTTTTTAAATAAATGCCCATGTTTGCCCACCTTTGAAAAAAATATTTTCGAAAAGCTGAAAATATTTTTAAAAGGGAAATGAAATGTTAGTCCTGATTTTAAATATTTGAAAATATTTTTTTCGAAAAGATCGAAAAATTTCACAAATGTTTCATATTCCAACATTGTAAATCGGACCATTAGTTGCTGAGATATCGACATTAGAAAATGGTGGGTTGTTTGGGTGAGACTTAGAAAATATGAATTTTCCTGTTTTTTAACCTTTGAATGGCAATATCTCAGCAACTAAGGGTCGTATCAACAAAGTTCAAAAATATAGAAAATTTTCTCAGATTTTCAAAAATATGGGCACTAATTTTAAAAATGAACAACTGCGACTTCTTTTCGAAAAAGTTACCTAAAAATGACTATAACTTGAAAACGGTGCACTTTATAAAAAAATCACTAACATACTTTTTGATTTAAAATTCGATTTTACATCGATAAATGAAGTTGAAACATTTTTGCGACGAATGTTTCGATTTTTTTTTAAATCTATATTGATTCAAAATTTATAACTCGGTCAAAGATTTTTTTTGCCCATTCTGTAAATTTCTGAAAAGTTGGCATTTGAAGTCCTCTAAAACATATCAGAAAATAAAAAAAATTAAAAATAGTGTCTTTTGCAAATCAAGTTTTAGTGACAAAAAGTGAAATTGAAAATCACCAAATTTTTGTTTACCGTATATTACTTTTTTTCAGTGAAGTCTATTTCCATACCTACAACTTTGCCGAAGACACCAAACCAATCAAAAAATTTCATCAAATGAAACAGATTTTTGAATTTTCGAATATCATTTTTGTATGGACAGCCGACAAATTTGTATGAAAAATTATATGAACGAACTAATGATGCAAAATGGCTTCTTTGGGCATACCGAAGGCACCAAAATAGTTTCAGCCGGATTAAAAAATACAAAAAATAAAATGACCGAAATCTCAGTGACTTGCTCATGGGTGTTTTGAAAGATTTTCATTAAAAAAAAATATCAAATTTTCCTACAACAGATGATTTTTTTACAGAACTGTGAAATTTTCTGTATTTTACGTAGTTTTGGTGAAATTTTGTAGTATTCAGGAAGAAACACACTCAGAATGATTCGAAAACTTATAATTTGGATCATTTGAAACATTTTCATAAACTAAATCAATGATTTTATCATGAAGCAAATAAAGTTCTAAAGGAAAGTATCAAATTTTCTGTATTTTACGTAGTATAGGTAAAATTTTGTAGTACTCAGAAAGAATCACACTCAGAATAATTCGGAAACTTGTAATTTTTTTTTTTTTTTGAATTAAATATACTTTATTGAATCTTTCTTATAATAATTACATTTGGTTTACATAATAAGTGGTCAGCTGTGGCTCTTCAGCTTTAATTTGCTTTTCGTGATTTAAACACTGTTCATTTTCATAACTTTAAAAGTATATGATTTCTCATTTTTGTAACACTAGGTACAATGAGGAAAAAAAAAATGTTAAGAAAACATAACCTAACCTAAAACTAACTTAAACTTACAATAAACTAAACCAATCCTTGAATCAAGGGGTATTCAGAAATAGCACATTTTTCCCTGAATTTCAAACATTTTTCTTGAATCTTCTGATCCAACATTTTTACTTCTGCTAATTCATGAACCTCACTTGATCTTGTCCAGCCAGGAACATTCAAAACCATTTTGAGTACCTTGTTTTGGACACGCTGGAGCTTCAATTTATGAGTTCTAGCGCAACACTCCCAAACAGGTACTGCATACTCAATAACGGGGTAAATTATTTGTTTGTAAACTGCTAGCTTATTTTTCAAAGAAAGCTTTGATTTTCTGTTAATTAAAGGATACAAACACCTGATGAGAATGCTGCACTTGTTCAATATTTTGTCTACATGCTGCCGAAACAAAAGTTTCGAGTCAAGTATGAGACCTAAATAGACAACTTCCTTTGACCAGGGTATCGAAACATCATTCATTTTATCAAAACATCATCCTTTGGGACAAATCTGGCCGATTTGGAAAGTGGAAAAATGATGGTTTGAGTTTTGGCTGCATTTATGCGAATTTTCCAGTCGCCAAAGTATTCGGAAAGAACGTCAAGACCCTTCTGAAGACGGCCAACTAAATATCTGGTTATTTTACCCTTATAAATAACGGCAGTGTCATCAGCAAAAAGTGACAACACACCATTACCAGGAAGAGTAGGCAAATCAGATGTAAAAATATTGTACAGAAGTGGGCCAAGAATACTTCCTTGGGGAACCCCAGCATCAATGTTGAATAATCCAGAAGCAATCCCATTCAGAAAAACCCTGAACGATCTCTCCGAAAGATAGTGCTGGATAATTTTGATAAGATACATTGGAAAACCGTATAAATACAGTTTATGTATCAAACCATCATGCCAAACATTGTCAAAAGCCTTCTCAACATCCAACAAAGCCATAGCAGTTGATTTAGACTCAAGCTTGTTCTGCTTGATGATTTTAGTTACTCTCGTAAGCTGATGAGCAGTATTATGTCCCTTACGGAAGCCAAACTGTTCATTCAAAATTATATTATTATCGTTGGTAAAATCCAAAAGCCTTGAATAGATGACCTTCTCAAAGAGTTTGGACAGACTACTCAAAAGACTAATGGGACGATAACTTGTTGGCGATGTTGGATCTTTTTGAGGCTTCAAAATTGGTATGACTTTGCCCAGTTTCCAATTGGTGGGGAAGTAACCAAGTTGCAAACATTTATTGAAAATATTGGCTAGATGTTGAAAGAACTGATCACTCTGTTTTTTCAACACTAGATTAAAAATGTTATCAAAGCCAGGAGCTTTCATATTTTTCATTTGTTTTACTGCAACTTTGACTTCCTCACCAGAAACATGGGAATCTGCAGGAAATTCAAAGGTAGAGTTATTGATTGTTGAAATACTATTGGCAACTGATGTTTCTTTACGGCTGGTCATGGAAGCGCCAAGATTATGAGAACTAACAAAATGAAGCCCAAGTGCATTTGCCTTTTCCTCGGATGTAATCAAGGAGAATCCTCAACAATAAGAGGAGGAATAGGCTTTGGTTTGTTTTTAAGAACTTTTGAAAGTTTCCAAAATGGTTTTGAATAATTCCCAAGCTGGCTTACATGTTTTGAAAATTCTTGATTTCTGATATTGTCAAGTCGGTCTTGTATGATTTTGTTCAAATTGTTCACTGAAATCTTTTGTCATAGTCCCCAGTCCGTTGATATTGTCTCCTATAAACATTCCTAAGTCTAATCAAGTGTTTAGTATCTACGTCAATATCAGTTACCTTAAAATTAACAGGAACCTCCCGAACGTTGGCAGCCTCTGCTTGGTTGATAGCCTGCTGGATCACCTCCAGCGAACGATCAATATCGGCAGAAGTTTCCGGGTGTTGATCATAGTCGATGTTGCTGTCGACCACTTGCTGAAACTGCTGCCAGTCAACGTTGTGGTAATCTTTCCGGGTTGGTTGCCGCTGCGGAGTAACGGAAGCTCCAACCTCCACAACCACCGGATAGTGATCAGAACTCAACTCTTCAAACACCTCAGGATGAGCCACGTTCTCAGCCATATTGGTAATGAAGAAGTCGATGATTGAGTGATTCCCAGACCGAGCCACCCTCGTTGGACGATCTGGACTCACAACGTTGTAGTATCCGTTTTGCAGATCGTTGTGCAGAATCACTCCGTTCCGATTCCTCCTGCTGTTGCCCCAAACTTCATGCTTCGCGTTGAGGTCACCAGCGATGATGTACTTTGCGCTCCGCCGTGTCAGCTTCTGGATATCGCTCTTCATTTTTGCTGCTGAACCATCTCTGGAATTCACCTGACGTGGGCAGTATGCAGCAATGAAGAGTACTGGACCAACAGAAGTGGGAATTTCCACCCCAACGGCCTCGATGATGTCCAGCTTGAAGTGTGGCAGCCGGCGTGGTTTGAGATCACGATGAACAGCGACAAGCACACCTCCTCCTCCAGAGGTGGTCCTGTCTAGCTGCGTCGCGATCTTGTAGTTTTGCAGATAAACTTTTTCACCGGGCTTCAGATGAGTTTCCGTGATGGCAGCTACGTCGATCTCCTTCTCGCGAAGAAAATCCACCAGCTCTAAGTTCTTCCTCCTAATGGAGCAAGCGTTCCAATTCAGCAGCTTGAGGGACCTACGATCCATACTGGATGACGAACGAGGTCAGCACTTCAATCTGCTGGGTCTTGGTTTTGCATCCACGCAGTGCAGCGGACATCTGTTTGAAAATATTGAGGAGTTCGGTTGAGGTGTAAAGATCATTACCATTTTCCTCAACTGCTGGTTCTTGGGTTGGTCTTGGCTCCTGGCTGAAGCCCGGTGGTGGCGGTCTCGGCTCCTGGCTGGAACCCGGCCGTGGATGATTCATCTCAGCTCTCTTCCTGGGATCCAACGGCAACGGTGCCAAGTTCGGGACCTGGCGTCGCGGTTGAAGAGGTGGAAAGTTTTGCTCCACCAGGGCTGGAGGAGTTCTACGACGCTGAGGCTGATTCTTCGTCGATGCTTGCTGCCGAATTTTCACGAACTCAGCTCTCTTGGGGCACTTTCGGTCGGTTGACGAGTGCTCACCGTTGCAGTTGAGGCACTTCACCAGCGAATCTTGGATGCACTGGGATGTGATGTGCGCATCGGTACCACATTTGGCGCAACGACGCTTTAGGTGGCAGTTCTTACCTCCGTGCCCGAAGCCCAGGCAGTTGAAGCATTGTGTGACGTCACGGTGCACTGGTCGGTATCGCTCCCACGACACGATAATGTTGAAAACCGCTCGAATTGCCTTCAGCTCAGGAAGCGTCGTCGATCCCTTAGCCAAATGCAGCAGGTAGAGCTGGTCACGGTACTTGATGTCTTTGTTGCGTCGGCTCATTTTGTGCACGGCCAACACATCCAGTTTCAAAACTTTTAGCTCGGCAGCTAATTCCTCCACTGGCATGTCGTACAGACCTCTGACGACGATTTTGTACGGCTTATCCATGGCGACATCATGGGTAAAGTACTCCGCCTCGTTTTCGGTCAAGTATTCCTTGACCAGTTGATAGTGCTGCCTGGATTGCACCAGCACCTTAAATCCGTCCTGACACAGACGAATGTTGCCTTGGACTTTCCCAGACTTGATGAGTTCAACCAGCCCCGCTCGAAAGTCGATCGTTGCTGCTGATTGCCGCACATAAAAAGGAGGCAGTTTCTCCTTTCGCTGTTTCACTTCATTCTCCTTTGCTTCCGCTACCTGGTCCTCGTCAGGCAGTCCAGCGAACTTGTTGTTCTTCAATAGCTGCTCCTCGTGCGACGAAGAGTTCTCCTCCTCCTCATCCATCGGTACAGTACCGTCGCTCTTTTTCGTCTTTTTGCTGTTCGATGTCACTTCCAAAAGCACCTTCCTCTTGGAAATCCCCGGTTTTTGGCCATCAGTTGAGGCCTCAACCTTCCTTTTGGAAATTCCCACTTTTTTGCCTGCTTGAGCCGCAGGTAGGGCGATATTGCCGGCGTTTTGCGCCGGGACGCGACGAGTCATGTTGAATCAGACAACCTTCTCCAACGAATGCTCGGATAACAATTTCGGAAACTTGTTATTTAGATCATTTGAAACATTTTCATAAAATAAATCAATGATTTTATCATGAAGCAAATAAAGTTCTAAAGGAAAGTATCAAATTTTCTGTATTTTACGTAGTTTTAGTAGAATTTTTTAGTATTCAGGAAGAATCACACTCAGAATAATTCGGAAACTTGTAATAAAGATCATTTGAAACATTTTCATAAAATAAATCAATGATTTTATCATGAAGCAAATAAAGTTCTAAAGGAAAGTATCAAATTTTCTGTATTTTACGTAGTTTTGGTAGATTTTTAGTATTCAGGAAGAATCACACTCAGAATAATTCGGAAACTTGTAATTTAGATCATTTGAAACATTTTCATAAAATAAATCAATGATTTTATCATGAAGCAAATAAAGTTCTAAAGGAAAGTATCAAATTTTCTGTATTTTACGTAGTTTTGGTAAAATTTTGTAGTACTCAGTAAGAATCACACTCAGAATAATTCGGAAACTTGTTATTTAGATCATTTGAAACATTTTCATAAAATAAATCAATGATTGTATCATGAAGCAAATAAAGTTCTAAAGGAAAGTATCAAATTTTCTGTATTTTACGTAGTTTTAGTAGAATTTTTTAGTATTCAGGAAGAATCACACTCAGAATAATTCGGAAACTTGCTATTTAGATCATTTGAAACATTTTCATAAAATAAATCAATGATTTTATCATGAAGCAAATAAAGTTCTAAAGGAAAGTATCAAATTTTCTGTATTTTACGTAGTTTTAGTAGAATTTTTTAGTATTCAGGAAGAATCACACTCAGAATAATTCGGAAACTTATAATAAAGATCATTTGAAACATTTTCATAAAATAAATCAATGATTTTATCATGAAGCAAATAAAGTTCTAAAGGAAAGTATCAAATTTTCTGTATTTTACGTAGTTTTGGTAGAATTTTTTAGTATTCAGGAAGAATCACACTCAGAATAATTCGGAATCTTGTAATTTAGATCATTTGAAACATTTTCATAAAATAAATCAATGATTTTATCATGAAGCAAATAAAGTTCTAAAGGAAAGTATCAAATTTTCTGTATTTTACGTAGTTTTAGTAGATTTTTTTAGTATTCAGGAAGAATCACACTCAGAATAATTCGGAAACTTATAATAAAGATCATTTGAAACATTTTCATAAAATAAATCAATGATTTTATCATGAAGCAAATAAAGTTCTAAAGGAAAGTATCAAATTTTCTGTATTTTACGTAGTTTTGGTAGAATTTTTTAGTATTCAGGAAGAATCACACTCAGAATAATTCGGAAACTTGTAATTTAGATCATTTGAAACATTTTCATAAAATAAATCAATGATTTTATCATGAAGCAAATAAAGTTCTAAAGGAAAGTATCAAATTTTCTGTATTTTACGTAGTTTTGGTAGATTTTTTTAGTATTCAGGAAGAATCACACTCAGAATAATTCGGAAACTTGTAATTTAGATCATTTGAAACATTTTCATAAAATAAATCAATGATTTTATCATGAAGCAAATAAAGTTCTAAAGGAAAGTATCAAATTTTCTGTATATTACGTAGTTTTGGTAAAATTTTGTAGTACTCAGTAAGAATCACACTCAGAATAATTCGGAAACTTGTTATTTAGATCATTTGAAACATTTTCATAAAATAAATCAATGATTTTATCATGAAGCAAATAAAGTTCTAAAGGAAAGTATCAAATTTTCTGTATTTTACGTAGTTTTAGTAGAATTTTTTAGTATTCAGGAAGAATCACACTCAGAATAATTCGGAAACTTGTAATAAAGATCATTTGAAACATTTTCATAAAATAAATCAATGATTTTATCATGAAGCAAATAAAGTTCTAAAGGAAAGTATCAAATTTTCTGTATTTTACGTAGTTTTGGTAGATTTTTAGTATTCAGGAAGAATCACACTCAGAATAATTCGGAAACTTGTAATTTAGATCATTTGAAACATTTTCATAAAATAAATCAATGATTTTATCATGAAGCAAATAAAGTTCTAAAGGAAAGTATCAAATTTTCTGTATTTTACGTAGTTTTGGTAAAATTTTGTAGTACTCAGTAAGAATCACACTCAGAATAATTCGGAAACTTGTTATTTAGATCATTTGAAACATTTTCATAAAATAAATCAATGATTGTATCATGAAGCAAATAAAGTTCTAAAGGAAAGTATCAAATTTTCTGTATTTTACGTAGTTTTGGTAGAATTTTTTAGTATTCAGGAAGAATCACACTCAGAATAATTCGGAAACTTGCTATTTAGATCATTTGAAACATTTTCATAAAATAAATCAATGATTTTATCATGAAGCAAATAAAGTTCTAAAGGAAAGTATCAAATTTTCTGTATTTTACGTAGTTTTGGTAGAATTTTTTAGTATTCAGGAAGAATCACACTCAGAATAATTCGGAATCTTGTAATTTAGATCATTTGAAACATTTTCATAAAATAAATCAATGATTTTATCATGAAGCAAATAAAGTTCTAAAGGAAAGTATCAAATTTTCTGTATTTTACGTAGTTTTGGTAGATTTTTTAGTATTCAGGAAGAATCACACTCAGAATAATTCGGAAACTTGTAATTTAGATCATTTGAAACATTTTCATAAAATAAATCAATGATTTTATCATGAAGCAAATAAAGTTCTAAAGGAAAGTATCAAATTTTCTGTATATTACGTAGTTTTGGTAAAATTTTGTAGTACTCAGTAAGAATCACACTCAGAATAATTCGGAAACTTGTTATTTAGATCATTTGAAACATTTTCATAAAATAAATCAATGATTTTATCATGAAGCAAATAAAGTTCTAAAGGAAAGTATCAAATTTTCTGTATTTTACGTAGTTTTAGTAGAATTTTTTAGTATTCAGGAAGAATCACACTCAGAATAATTCGGAAACTTGTAATAAAGATCATTTGAAACATTTTCATAAAATAAATCAATGATTTTATCATGAAGCAAATAAAGTTCTAAAGGAAAGTATCAAATTTTCTGTATTTTACGTAGTTTTGGTAGATTTTTTTAGTATTCAGGAAGAATCACACTCAGAATAATTCGGAAACTTGTAATTTAGATCATTTGAAACATTTTCATAAAATAAATCAATGATTTTATCATGAAGCAAATAAAGTTCTAAAGGAAAGTATCAAATTTTCTGTATTTTACGTAGTTTTGGTAAAATTTTGTAGTACTCAGTAAGAATCACACTCAGAATAATTCGGAAACTTGTTATTTAGATCATTTGAAACATTTTCATAAAATAAATCAATGATTGTATCATGAAGCAAATAAAGTTCTAAAGGAAAGTATCAAATTTTCTGTATTTTACGTAGTTTTGGTAGAATTTTTTAGTATTCAGGAAGAATCACACTCAGAATAATTCGGAAACTTGCTATTTAGATCATTTGAAACATTTTCATAAAATAAATCAATGATTTTATCATGAAGCAAATAAAGTTCTAAAGGAAAGTATCAAATTTTCTGTATTTTACGTAGTTTTAGTAGAATTTTTTAGTATTCAGGAAGAATCACACTCAGAATAATTCGGAAACTTGTAATAAAGATCATTTGAAACATTTTCATAAAATAAATCAATGATTTTATCATGAAGCAAATAAAGTTCTAAAGGAAAGTATCAAATTTTCTGTATTTTACGTAGTTTTGGTAGATTTTTAGTATTCAGGAAGAATCACACTCAGAATAATTCGGAAACTTGTAATTTAGATCATTTGAAACATTTTCATAAAATAAATCAATGATTTTATCATGAAGCAAATAAAGTTCTAAAGGAAAGTATCAAATTTTCTGTATATTACGTAGTTTTGGTAAAATTTTGTAGTACTCAGTAAGAATCACACTCAGAATAATTCGGAAACTTGTTATTTAGATCATTTGAAACATTTTCATAAAATAAATCAATGATTGTATCATGAAGCAAATAAAGTTCTAAAGGAAAGTATCAAATTTTCTGTATTTTACGTAGTTTTAGTAGAATTTTTTAGTATTCAGGAAGAATCACACTCAGAATAATTCGGAAACTTGTAATTTAGATCATTTGAAACATTTTCATAAAATAAATCAATGATTTTATCATGAAGCAAATAAAGTTCTAAAGGAAAGTATCAAATTTTCTGTATTTTACGTAGTTTTAGTAGATTTTTTTAGTATTCAGGAAGAATCACACTCAGAATAATTCGGAAACTTGTTATTTAGATCATTTGAAACATTTTCATAAAATAAATCAATGATTTTATCATGAAGCAAATAAAGATCTAAAGGAAAGTATCAAATTTTCTGTATATTACGTAGTTTTGGTAGAATTTTTTAGTATTCAGGAAGAATCACACTCAGAATAATTCGGAAACTTGTTATTTAGATCATTTGAAACATTTTCATAAAATAAATCAATGATTGTATCATGAAGCAAATAAAGTTCTAAAGGAAAGTATCAAATTTTCTGTATTTTACGTAGTTTTGGTAGAATTTTTTAGTATTCAGGAAGAATCACACTCAGAATAATTCGGAAACTTGTTATTTAGATCATTTGAAACATTTTCATAAAATAAATCAATGATTGTATCATGAAGCAAATAAAGTTCTAAAGGAAAGTATCAAATTTTCTGTATATTACGTAGTTTTGGTAGAATTTTTTAGTATTCAGGAAGAATCACACTCAGAATAATTCGGAAACTTGTTATTTAGATCATTTGAAACATTTTCATAAAATAAATCAATGATTTTATCATGAAGCAAATAAAGTTCTAAAGGAAAGTATCAAATTTTCTGTATTTTACGTAGTTTTAGTAGAATTTTTTAGTATTCAGGAAGAATCACACTCAGAATAATTCGGAAACTTGTAATAAAGATCATTTGAAACATTTTCATAAAATAAATCAATGATTTTATCATGAAGCAAATAAAGTTCTAAAGGAAAGTATCAAATTTTCTGTATTTTACGTAGTTTTGGTAGATTTTTTTAGTATTCAGGAAGAATCACACTCAGAATAATTCGGAAACTTGTAATTTAGATCATTTGAAACATTTTCATAAAATAAATCAATGATTTTATCATGAAGCAAATAAAGTTCTAAAGGAAAGTATCAAATTTTCTGTATTTTACGTAGTTTTGGTAGATTTTTTTAGTATTCAGGAAGAATCACACTCAGAATAATTCGGAAACTTGTAATTTAGATCATTTGAAACATTTTCATAAAATAAATCAATGATTTTATCATGAAGCAAATAAAGTTCTAAAGGAAAGTATCAAATTTTCTGTATA
Source organism: Culex quinquefasciatus (assembly GCF_015732765.1). Lineage (NCBI taxonomy): Eukaryota > Metazoa > Arthropoda > Insecta > Diptera > Culicidae > Culex > Culex quinquefasciatus. The sequence goes on along the minus strand of NC_051862.1, from coordinate 18,322,649 downwards.
TTACGTAGTTTTGGTAAAATTTTGTAGTACTCAGTAAGAATCACACTCAGAATAATTCGGAAACTTGTTATTTAGATCATTTGAAACATTTTCATAAAATAAATCAATGATTGTATCATGAAGCAAATAAAGTTCTAAAGGAAAGTATCAAATTTTCTGTATTTTACGTAGTTTTAGTAGAATTTTTTAGTATTCAGGAAGAATCACACTCAGAATAATTCGGAAACTTGTAATAAAGATCATTTGAAACATTTTCATAAAATAAATCAATGATTTTATCATGAAGCAAATAAAGTTCTAAAGGAAAGTATCAAATTTTCTGTATTTTACGTAGTTTTGGTAGAATTTTTTAGTATTCAGGAAGAATCACACTCAGAATAATTCGGAAACTTGTAATTTAGATCATTTGAAACATTTTCATAAAATAAATCAATGATTTTATCATGAAGCAAATAAAGTTCTAAAGGAAAGTATCAAATTTTCTGTATTTTACGTAGTTTTGGTAGAATTTTTTAGTATTCAGGAAGAATCACACTCAGAATAATTCGGAAACTTGTAATTTAGATCATTTGAAACATTTTCATAAAATAAATCAATGATTGTATCATGAAGCAAATAAAGTTCTAAAGGAAAGTATCAAATTTTCTGTATTTTACGTAGTTTTAGTAGAATTTTTTAGTATTCAGGAAGAATCACACTCAGAATAATTCGGAAACTTATAATAAAGATCATTTGAAACATTTTCATAAAATAAATCAATGATTTTATCATGAAGCAAATAAAGTTCTAAAGGAAAGTATCAAATTTTCTGTATTTTACGTAGTTTTGGTAGATTTTTTAGTATTCAGGAAGAATCACACTCAGAATAATTCGGAAACTTGTAATTTAGATCATTTGAAACATTTTCATAAAATAAATCAATGATTTTATCATGAAGCAAATAAAGTTCTAAAGGAAAGTATCAAATTTTCTGTATTTTACGTAGTTTTGGTAGATTTTTTAGTATTCAGGAAGAATCACACTCAGAATAATTCGGAAACTTGTAATTTAGATCATTTGAAACATTTTCATAAAATAAATCAATGATTTTATCATGAAGCAAATAAAGTTCTAAAGGAAAGTATCAAATTTTCTGTATATTACGTAGTTTTGGTAAAATTTTGTAGTACTCAGTAAGAATCACACTCAGAATAATTCGGAAACTTGTTATTTAGATCATTTGAAACATTTTCATAAAATAAATCAATGATTGTATCATGAAGCAAATAAAGTTCTAAAGGAAAGTATCAAATTTTCTGTATTTTACGTAGTTTTAGTAGAATTTTTTAGTATTCAGGAAGAATCACACTCAGAATAATTCGGAAACTTGTAATAAAGATCATTTGAAACATTTTCATAAAATAAATCAATGATTTTATCATGAAGCAAATAAAGTTCTAAAGGAAAGTATCAAATTTTCTGTATTTTACGTAGTTTTGGTAGATTTTTTAGTATTCAGGAAGAATCACACTCAGAATAATTCGGAAACTTGTAATTTAGATCATTTGAAACATTTTCATAAAATAAATCAATGATTTTATCATGAAGCAAATAAAGTTCTAAAGGAAAGTATCAAATTTTCTGTATTTTACGTAGTTTTGGTAGATTTTTAGTATTCAGGAAGAATCACACTCAGAATAATTCGGAAACTTGTAATTTAGATCATTTGAAACATTTTCATAAAATAAATCAATGATTTTATCATGAAGCAAATAAAGTTCTAAAGGAAAGTATCAAATTTTCTGTATATTACGTAGTTTTGGTAAAATTTTGTAGTACTCAGTAAGAATCACACTCAGAATAATTCGGAAACTTGTTATTTAGATCATTTGAAACATTTTCATAAAATAAATCAATGATTGTATCATGAAGCAAATAAAGTTCTAAAGGAAAGTATCAAATTTTCTGTATTTTACGTAGTTTTAGTAGAATTTTTTAGTATTCAGGAAGAATCACACTCAGAATAATTCGGAAACTTGTAATAAAGATCATTTGAAACATTTTCATAAAATAAATCAATGATTTTATCATGAAGCAAATAAAGTTCTAAAGGAAAGTATCAAATTTTCTGTATTTTACGTAGTTTTGGTAGATTTTTTTAGTATTCAGGAAGAATCACACTCAGAATAATTCGGAAACTTGTAATTTAGATCATTTGAAACATTTTCATAAAATAAATCAATGATTTTATCATGAAGCAAATAAAGTTCTAAAGGAAAGTATCAAATTTTCTGTATTTTACGTAGTTTTGGTAGATATTTTTAGTATTCAGGAAGAATCACACTCAGAATAATTCGGAAACTTGTAATTTAGATCATTTGAAACATTTTCATAAAATAAATCAATGATTGTATCATGAAGCAAATAAAGTTCTAAAGGAAAGTATCAAATTTTCTGTATTTTACGTAGTTTTAGTAGAATTTTTTAGTATTCAGGAAGAATCACACTCAGAATAATTCGGAAACTTATAATAAAGATCATTTGAAACATTTTCATAAAATAAATCAATGATTTTATCATGAAGCAAATAAAGTTCTAAAGGAAAGTATCAAATTTTCTGTATTTTACGTAGTTTTGGTAGAATTTTTTAGTATTCAGGAAGAATCACACTCAGAATAATTCGGAATCTTGTAATTTAGATCATTTGAAACATTTTCATAAAATAAATCAATGATTTTATCATGAAGCAAATAAAGTTCTAAAGGAAAGTATCAAATTTTCTGTATTTTACGTAGTTTTGGTAAAATTTTGTAGTACTCAGTAAGAATCACACTCAGAATAATTCGGAAACTTGTAATTTAGATTATTTGAAACATTTTCATAAAATAAATCAATGATTTTATCATGAAGCAAATAAAGTTCTAAAGGAAAGTATCAAATTTTCTGTATTTTACGTAGTTTTGGTAAAATTTTGTAGTATTCAGGAAAAAACACACTCAGAATGATTCTGAAACAAATAATTTAGATCATTTGAAACATTTTCATAAAAAAATCAATGAAATCAATGATTTTACCATAAAGTTCTAGTCATAAAATGAGGCATTTTAATTTCTTCTGTAGTTTTACGTAGTTTTGTGAAAATAATGAAAATTTGAGAAGCTCATCATAATCCTGAGATCATAACGGAAATTTTGATATATAATTTTATGGGTTTTGCTAACATTTTAGCAAAGTTATTGTGTTTTTCAGCGTAGCAAAAATGTTCCCGCTTGAGTCGCTTTTCGGAAATACACGCGGAAAAAAAGTTGCTCCGACAAATTTAGTCGTAGTAATTAGAGGATTGATCAAATCGAGATCTGCAAAGTTCTAGGCTCATCTGGAGATCCGTACAAATCTCTGGAAAAAGGAATCATCCAGATTGGTTGAGTTTTGGCTGAGAACCAGCGAGTTGAAGTTAGCGTTCCAACTTTTTTTCCGCCTTGGACGGAGGAGTGTTAATGCAAATTTTTTTTTGACAAGACAACACTTAAAATCGATGGATCAACTATGGTTCCCTTGGAACGAGCTGTCAAGTAGGAGCTTTTCTGTCAAGAAGGACCGCGAGGTTAATTTTTCAAAATTGATTTAAAAATCCATTTTAAACTCTTTGTGGTCGTACAAAGGGTCATTGTACTCAGAAAAATAAGCTTTATCGATGTAAACAATAATTTCAGCAATCTAAGCTTCATTTTAGGACCCAATTGTCTGTTCTACAATTTTGTAGAACATTGTTACACTCTAAAAAATAACCCTGAAAAGTTAGAAAAAACACGAAATTTTAAAATGAAAAATTTTGTTCTAAATGAAAAAATGACCCTTCTGCCTTCTGGGTCAATGTAGATTCGAAAAGTACATTAAATTTCCCATAAAATGACATATTCCAAAAAAATTTACAGTCAAGTAACGGAAAATTGGAGAATTTTTAAAACTTTTTTAGTGTTTTTTTCGATGAAAAATACGTTTTTTCGGAATTCGGAGTACGCCATCAAATCGGGCGTCTAATTTTACATAAAAGTCTCTTTGACACCAAATTTCTATCTCATCACCGTTTCAGGATGCAAATTATTGAAAAACACCTCTTTTTTCGCATGTTCAAAAATGGAAGGGGTCGTACCGCCCCTCCGTCACGAGATATCAAAAAACGGACCTCGGATTCGTGATCAGGGACAAAAGTTACCCCTTAGGACAAAGTTTCACGCAAATCGAAGAGGGGTCGGGGCAACTTTTTCCGATTTCGTGTGAGTTGGTAGAGAATTACCCATATAGAAAAAACTTCAAATTTTATTTTACCAAAATGTATAAAAAATAATGACAATCGGATCGGATTTGAAATAAAATAATACAAATCGAAATATGTAATACTAATCAATTTCAAATAAAATTCACAAATTGAATTTGGATGGCAAAATCCTTTACGTTTTAAACAAAATACTAGAAAAAACATGTAATTTCCAAATACTTCTTAGCGTTACATGTAGGGCTAGTGATTTTTCACGGTAAAAAAATCGAATTTTCACGGCATGCCATTTACAAAACATTGGAATTTAACGGCAATTTCACGGTACTGTAAAAACAGACTAAAGTAAACTTATAAATGTTTATTTTCACATAATTATATACAGAAAAGTGTCTACTATAGTAAGCAGTAGTTTTAACCATGCTAGAGCACAATATTTGATTTTTCTGGTTGTAACAGACTCAGACCAACAAATTGTGTACATCCTTTTCCAAACCATTAATTGCTCTAAACACTGCTGTCCCCGTTTAGACTGTAGCCCCAATCCGCCCCAGATGACAGTAGTTCTAGATACAAAAATCAATCTTCTGACACAAATTTTGTTTAAAAAAATAATTTTGTGGAACTTTGCATGATTTCCGTCAGCTTTTTAACTTTTTATACATTTAATTTGCTAAAATATACCTAAAATGAAGCACATCCGGCCGAATATTCGTCAAAAGTAGAAACAGTAGAACAAGTGAAATAACATTTTGTTTGTTTTCGTAAATATCATCAAATGAAAAATTTTAATAGTAAATTTTACGAGATTATAAAAACATTTAATTTAAAACTGTAATTTTGAATAACGTTCTTCCTTTTTTGTGAAATAATATTTTTTTCTGGAAATGCACAATTAATTATCTGTATTTCGGAATTTTTAATGAAAAATATCTTCAAAAATTGTTTTTTAACCTTAATTAATTTCTTTTTATTTGGACATTGCTCGTTAAAAATCTTGTGAAGTGTTTGAATAAGTAAACCAAAGCTTAAGTACACTAAGAAACAATCTTTCAATTGATTATTTGAAATTTCGCGGCATTTCACGGCACTTACTAAATTTCACGGAAATCGCAAAAAAACACTAGCCCTAGTTGTATGCTTCAATAATAATATTTAGTGTTCGCCAAAATAAAAAAATATTATTGAAGAATTCAAAATTCTCTGAAAAATACCTTCCAAAATACAAAATAACTCAATCCAAATTCATTAGCCTAAAGCAGATACCATTAAAGTTTTAGTAAAAATTTTGAAATTCTGAAAATATTTTTTTGAAATAGATGACAAAATTTCAAAAGAGATATTCTAAAATAGTTTCCAAGATATCGTCTATTGAGAAATGAGGGTACTCATTTTTCCTTATTTTCAGTTTTTGCAAGGTCATGGTCATATCTCAGCATCTAAAATTGAGATCAACAATACAAAGAGAAAAAAAATATGTAGAATTTTTCAGCTTATTGAAATTTGTTGTAGAGATTATTAAAAAAGGTCCAATTTATAACTTTTTTTGCTTTTTTCATATTTTGTGCAAATTTGATCAAAAATTCGAATTTGGACTGTAGTCCACTAATCATTAAAAAAATCAAAGTTTGATAAAATCAATATTTAAATGATAAACTACAACTTTCCCAAAGACACCAAATCGATCAGAAAATTCCTTCGAAGATTCGGATTTTTGAATATTATCGTATCCGCACAAAATAACAAATCTTGTTATTCCTTCATGATTCCTTCTGTGTTATTGGTTTGTTATTGCAATAACAACATAATAACAGTTTAAGTTATTCTTCGAACAAATCCTTGTTATTGATTTTTGTTATTTTAACAACTAATCCGATCATCCCAATAACATATTTCGATCTTCTCACAATATCAAAAACTGACCTTCCCAAGTTATTTCCGTCTGTTCGGGTATTTTCGTATCACTTTTGTATGGACAGCTTTAAATTTTGAATGAAGGAAAGAATGATGCAAGAAGGCTTATTTGGACGTAAGGAATCGATAGACAAAGTAACATCCAAATAAACATAAAAATAATAGATCGTCAAAAAAAATTAGAAAAGCTTGGTACTTGCTTCCCGATAATTTTTGTGATTTGTTTATAAATTATTATCTTTATTTATTGTTTGAGCTTGAATTTGTGTTGATCTTTTTTGTACTTTTTAACCTGATATAGATATTTGACAAGTAAAACAAATACCTTTAACAAATACATAAAACGGGCGCGTCAGAATATTGAATCAATTTTATCTGTCTCTCTGGGATAACATTTGCATAAAAGTCAACCTGCTCTTCATGACTGCTCAGAACAGGACCCGCAGCAGGTGAGAATGCAACGTGACCTGATGATTGATTCAGCAGCACGTTCCCACAGTGTGTGTGGGGGGGGGGGTGGAGAATTTGAATAAATTCAATGCAAACGAATCACACCATCATTGAATAATTTTCCAATAAAAATTCAAATGCATTTCCCACCCCCACGTACGTCACACTGACATTTGCCAGTGGTGTTGTATGTTTCGGGCTATGTTTGAATTAGTTGATTCCATTAAAAGTGAGAACATGGAGAAGGATTTTAGCCCCGCACAAAACCATAAAGCAACTTTATGCCTTGAGAGGATTACCAGCGTGCCCATTCGGATGGTCGGATTTTGTTGCGATTTTACGACAACACTTAGTTTGTGGCTTTTGTTGTAGTGGGTGAAAGCAGAATGCTCTATGAGGAGAGCTTTAATGGGGGTCATTACTCGGTAGTAGTCAGTATAGTGAGAGATTCACAACTTTTGCAATGTATTGTTTGAGAGTTTTCCGGATTATAACAAGTGGGCATTTGAAATTTATAAGATAATTAAGAGATTAAATATCGACGTCAAAAAATAAACATAAAAAAATCCATTTTACGTTAAATAAAAAACTCAAAGTTAAAATAAAACAAAATTAACAATTTAAAGAAGTCATTGAAAATTATTTATCGACATTTCTTTCAACCAACCTTAAAAAGCAATTTGTCCTAATGATCAAAGTAACCGCTGACCAACCATCAAAAAATTATCCCCGAGACATGGTTGCCAGCTGATAGGTAAATCTACGCAAAGAGGATCAACATTCTTCTCCTGTCCTGATGCCGAAGGACTATGCAAAGCTGCCACCTTGCCCCGGAAGCTTGATTTGCATATGGCCACGTTGAGGTTATGTTGAATAATTCTCCCCCTCTTCATCATTCTGCGTGTTCCAGGGGGCAGCTTCACGGGGGCAGATTATGTTGCACCGACCGTGAGAATCATGGCATACCATGATGAACCGGGTTGGTGCTTGAATTTGCAATTCATTATGGTAATGACGCGGAGGTTTTATGAAGGTTGTCGAGGTGAGATGAAGTACCTATAAAAGGAATAATTTGCAGGAAGAGGAAATTTATCTTTTTCGAAAATATGTTAACATTAAAACAATTTATGTAAAACAAACACAACAACTATTCAAAAAGTTCATTGCAGCCAGTTTATCACCAAATACGCAATTGACTGATATAATTTCTGGAACTTTAATTGACTTTCGCAAACTATAGTTGATTGCCATTGGTCACAGCGGCAAGGAAGAGTAATTAATCCCGGAACGAGAGTCAATCCATTGTGACGTTCCAGCGTTTACCTGTGTTTGAGTTGATTATTTAAATTTCCAATTTCGCTTTAATCAAATTTACAAAGCCGGAAGGACAGCTACCGAGTTGAAAAGTTGAAGAGATGCTCAAAATCTCATGCAGTTATTGTTTACTTTTAATATTTTTTTAATTAATTCTTTCTTTTTGTTCTATACTTCCTTCTATTTTGTATTTATTTTACAAAATCAACGGATTTCCTGAAATTTGAATTCAAAAATTTGTTTTCTGGGCTAAAGTTGTGAGAACCTGCTCTATAGCTTTGAGAGCACAGCATACAAAAAAAATAAAAATACTGGTAAATATTGTAAAAAAAAACTTAGTTTAAAATTTCGAATCTCATTTAAAAAAATGGGCATTAAAATCACAAACATTAAAATGTAACAGAATGCTCATCCACACAAGTTTTTTCAATAAAAGTTAAATTATCTTGTAAAAATTTTGTTTTGCACAAATCGTCGCCATTGTGCTAACTTTTCGTACGTGCATTTTGGGCCAAATTGAGTTAAGACCGCCATTTTGTGCAGCTCACAATGCCTCACCTTTTGACCTTCACAGATCCCCAAAATTCGATTTCAATCCTGAGATATTCAACAAAAACCGAAAAAACTCCGTGCATTATTGTCGCTCTTCATATGAAAGAAGTTTCAATCTTGTCGTGCTATCTTGTCACTCCCTGAAAATTGATGTAATTGCGACAATTGGCCAAAGGGATTTCAGGTCAGAACGCGTTTGACGCACGTACAAGTTAGACTACCGTAAACATTTGTAATTATAACCAGCAACCAATTTCAACCAAACTTCGTGACAATGCACAGAATGGTCAGCCAAACAAAACGTGTTTGTTATTGTTTACATTGCGTGCTCTAGTTTTCGTTTATTCAAGGTCAAACATTAAAACGCGTTTTTCTCGGAACGTCTAAATGGCGGGTGTTGCTGAAGCAGATGACCAGGCGAGCAAACCCCTCGGCGATCTAGACTATTATTTGATCTCCCCCTCACCCTCGGGAGTGTCAATAGGGCACAAGTAGACGAACGAAGGAAGAACGTCAAGATCGAGGAGAACGGCAGATCATTCTCGACGTGACATAGTAGAATTAGTCAATAATTTACAAATTAGCGCTCGTTTTTAAATTTATTCCTATTTGTACGGCTAGCTATCGAAAGCGAACAGAACATTTTAATCTGAATTCTGGTGAGAACCAAAACACTTAAGTTTACACGCTTTACTTACTTATTACACTTATTATATCTAGCTTGATCGGCTGCGGCAAAATTAATTTAATCGAAACTAGTTAATAGTTGACTCATTTGGTACATCTACTATTGTAAGTACTCAAAGAATGAGTTCAAGGTAAACTTAATCTAATACTAAACTAAAATCAGGTTCACACCAGCACCAACTTGAATCGTACCAACAGCGAACCCCTACAAAAGTTCTGGACTAAATTTGTAAGTGTACCACAGATATGAATTGATCAAACTTACTAAATACATACTATTTTTTAGCTTTAAGCTTACTCTGAGGGAAACGACGAGTTTTGCTGTAAAGAGTCCGAAACGACCTCTGGGGGATTCGCACCTTGGGCAACAAACTTAAAGAAATTTATTCACGCGATGTCTGACCTACGACGAGAAAGTGAGGTTAGAATTCCCGCCCTGAACGAAAACAAATCATCGAGTTCGAGTTTTGCCAGAGCAACATCTTCAGCAGAGACAGCGTTACTAATCCGACGACTGGAGGAAGAAAAACAGATACAAGAACGCTTGCTCATTGAAAGGAATAATCTAGGAAAGCTTCTTCATGAAAGAGCGATTGAGGAGGAAAGAGAACGAGAATATCGAGTTCTGGACGAAAAACAACGGCTGGAAAAAGAATTCATCGAGCGCAAATATGTCTTTTTGCAAACCAAAATCGCTCGTGACCGGAGAACGAGCTTCAGTTCTCGGAGCAATCGTAGCTCAGTCGGACCAAGGTTGGAAACCCTGACTCTGGAGGAATGTGTAGTGGGAGAGATTCCCGGCACTACTACCACGTCAAACATCGGTACCACGCTCAGGTCGACACCAGCTTCGATTCCGATTACGGCGGTGGAATCTTCGTTCACAAGCACGACAAGCATTGCAGCCCTTTATCCAGTTCTAGAATTTCACCCACCCTCGCCCGCTCATACATTGATTTCGACTGGCACAGCAGCAACCTCATCGGCCAAGTTCTCGATGACCAATCTGATCCCATCCGCTCCTGCGTCGATCTCGACTTGCACAGCGGCAGCCTCAGCGGCCACGTTATCGGCGAGCAGTTTTAACCTGTCCGCTCCTGCGTCGACCTCGACTTGCACAGCGGTAGCCTCAACGGCCACGTTCTCAGCGAGCAGTTTAAACCCGTCCGCACCTGCGTCGACCTCGACATGCACAGCGGCAGCCTCAACGGCCCAGTTTTCGGCTCCCGATCTGAACCCGTCCGTACCTGCGTCGATCTCGACTTGCACAGCGGTAGCCTCAACGGCCACGTTCTCAGCGAGCAGTTTAAACCCGTCCGCACCTGCGTCGACCTCGACTGGCACAGCGGCAGCCTCAACGGCCCAATTCTCGGCTCTCGATCTGAAACCGTCCGCTCCTGCGTCGATCTCGACTTGCACAGCGGTAGCCTCAACGGCCACGTTCTCGGCGAGCAGTTTAAACCCGTCCGCACCTGCGTCGACCTCGACATGCACAGCGGCAGCCTCAACGGCCCAGTTTTCGGCTCCCGATCTGAACCCGTCCGTACCTGCGTCGATCTCGACGGCCACGTTCTCGGCGAGCAATTTAAACCCGTCCGCACCTGCGTCGATCTCGACTTGCACAGCGGTAGCCTCAACGGCCACGTTCTTGGCGACCGATCTGAACCTGTTCGCTCCTGCGTCGATTTCGACTGGCACAGCGGTAGCCCCAACGGCCCAGTTTTCGGGGACCAAGCAGGTCCTGCATGTACCTGCTTCGATCACAACTGGCACAATGGCCACCTCATCGGCCAAGCTCTTGGCGAGCAATTTGATTCTGCCTGCTTCTGCATTGGATCTGGTTGGTACAGCGGCGACGCCGCAGCTTGCGGATGGTATCCTGGTCGCGCCTGCTCCTACACCAATTCCGAATGGCACAGCGGTAGCCTCATCGGCCAAGTTCTTGGCGAGCAATTTGATTCCGCCTGCTTCTGCATTGGATCTGGTTGGTACAGCGGCGACGCCGCAGCTTGCGGATGGTATCCTGGTCTCGCCTGCTCCTACACCAATTCCGCATGGCACAGCGGTAGCCTCATCGGCCAAGTTTTTGGCGAGCAATTTGATTCCACCTCCTCCTGCACCGAATTCTGCCGTCACAGCAGCGATGCAACAGCTCGCGGTTTGTAACCTAATCCCGCCTGCTCCTGCACCGAATCTGGCTGGCACAGCGGTACCATCGACGCCGCAAATCTCGGCGAAAAACCTGCTTGTTACTGCACCGCAACCGGCAGTCACAGAGACAGCACTGATTGTCAACCCATCTAATAAGGTCTGGTATCTGCCGGCGAATTCGGATGCATTTCCTCGACGGGTCGGGGATGTCATTTCTCAACCTCCCATAATAGGACACACGAAAGTTGATCGAGAGCTGGAAGATTCTTGGATGTCGCTGACAAGGGGTTTCCAGCATCGTGGCAGACTGGTCACTAATCCGGAATTACTTGGAATTTGAGCAAGTAATTCTGTAATTCCGGATTTACTGAGTAATTCCAGAGTAATCCTGGTAATTCCTAATAATCCCAGTAATCCTGGTAATTCCATGATTCTTGTTTGTGAAAACATACTTCAGAAAATAATTAAATAATAAAAAATAACTGTTTAAAAGATAATTTCGATAAACCTTTTATAATTCTATTTATTGCCTATTAATTTTCATGTATGAAACCAAAGTTACAGCTAGTACGGGATCATTCGGATTTTGAGTAAGTAATTCAGTAATTCCAGAATTACTCCGCAATTCTGCAGTAATTCCTATAATTCTGGAATTACCTAGTAATTCCGTAGTAATTCGAGTAATTCCATAGTTACTCAGTAATTCGTGTATTTCCCATTAATTCAAGTAACTACTAGTAATTCTTAAAAGGTAAATCGGCAGAATGCATTTTGCTTTTCCTTGATGCTTTTTATGGTTGTAAGAAGTACAGAGCGGATTCGAAATGTCCGCCAATTTGGATGCTCTCTAACTCAAATGTATTCGGATGAAAAACACTCAAACGTCAAAATCAGTTGTCAAACTGACGTTGATGTTTACCACATTATTCGATGATTTCCAAGTAGGGCGTCCAATTTTCCAGGGTTTTGAGTTTACCGGAAAACGGAAAAAATATATTTTTTATCCCGGGAAATTTTTGAAAACGTCATGAAATCTATGTTTTCTTTATATTAGTTATGTTTTTAAAATCAAACTAGCACTAGCATTTTTAGATAGTTTTGAAGATTTTTTTTGTTCTTTAAATTTTAAATGCACTCGAACGCCAAAATCTTTTTTTCAAAATGATGTTGATATTTACCCAATTGTTCGATGATTTCCAAGCAGGACGTCTAATTTTCCCAGGTTTTGAGTTTCCCGGAAAACGGGAAAAATATTTATTTATTCACGGGAAGTTTTTAGTTTTTGAAAAAGTCATAAAATCTATGTTTTCTTTATATTTGTTATGTTTTTCAAGCTTTAAAGTTATAGAATTAGCTCAATACTATTAATATCAATCTAAACAAGGATAGCAGTTTTTAGATAGCTTAACATTCCAACGCCCAAGGCTCCAAAAAAGTTGGAACGGTAACTTCAACTCGCTGGTTCTCGGGCATAACTCAACCAATCAAGATGATTCTTCTTTCCAGTGATTTGCTAGATGTTTAGATGATTATAGAACTTTGCAGAACTTAATTCGATCAAATCTGTAATTTTTGCGATCAAAAACATCGTTCCAACTTTTTTTTTTCGCGTGTAAAAAAAAATCGTCAAAAATTCCGCGACGGCAGTCGTTTTAAAAAAGGTGGAACGATGTTTTTGATCGCAAAAATTACAGAATTGATCGAATTAAGTTCTGCACAATTTTAGAATCTAGACATTCTTACCAATCACTGGAAACAAGAATTGTCCCGATTGGTTGAGTAATGCCCGAGAACCAGCGAGTTGAAGTTACTGTTCCTCTTTTTTGGGAGGCTTGGGCGTCTGTGTAAGTTGGACATGCGTTGGGCGTTCCAGTGTTAAACAAATTTTTGCTGTTCTCTGTTGTGCTTTGAATTTTATATGCACCACATTTCTAATTCAAATTAAATAAGTATCTTATAAATATTTATTTTTTATTTATTTCTATATGACATGAATAAAACAGCTTGAAAATTGGTTTAAGATGTCTAAAAACAAAAATGACAACAAATAAAATGGTACCAATTTATGTAAATTTTAGAAAAGATTAAACTTATTAATTGTAATACTAATGTAATTTCCAGGCCAAATTATGATTTTTGTTTAATTTCGGAAATTTCCCGTACAACATATAAAAATCCCGGGAATTTTGTGCCGGGAATTCCCGGGATGGACGTACTATTGCCAAGCACGTGGTTTTGTGCATTTGACAGCTGTCATTCGATCCAATTCTCAATATGCTGGAAGCTAGGCAGTAATTCCAAGTTATTTTTATAAATTTGAGCAATGCTGCGTGGTTTCTGGAAATCCCAAGTAATTCTGGGAAATCAAAGTAATTCATGACATATTGCCAGTAATCCTGGTAATTCCATTTAGACTGGTCAGTAATCCTTGATGCTGGAAACCCCTTGGTCGCTGATATCAAACTGTAAAAATGCTCAGCTCATGCTCGCCGATCAAAGTACAAGTTGGACCGAAAGACATCTGTTCCAGTTGATCGAATGTGTCGGAGACGGAACAACAATCATCACTGGAAGCATCCAATGCTGCTGGGCAGGAGAACCGGTGTACGAAGCAAATCCTGGCGCGCGGTCACAGATATCTAGCGGAGTGCTGACATATCCGGTCATTCGATTGGGGTTGCTCGAGGTGCAGAGTAGAAGTATAGCTGGATCGGGTGACCAGCAATACGGGTCGGGGATTGTTGCTGAAGCAGATGACCAGGCGAGCAAACCCCTCGGCGATCTAGACTATTATTTGATCTCCCCCTCACCCTCGGGAGTGTCAATAGGGCACAAGTAGACGAACGAAGGAAGAACGTCAAGATCGAGGAGAACGGCAGATCATTCTCGACGTGACATAGTAGAATTAGTCAATAATTTACAAATTAGCGCTCGTTTTTAAATTTATTCCTATTTGTACGGCTAGCTATCGAAAGCGAACAGAACATTTTAATCTGAATTCTGGTGAGAACCAAAACACTTAAGTTTACACGCTTTACTTACTTATTACACTTATTATATCTAGCTTGATCGGCTGCGGCAAAATTAATTTAATCGAAACTAGTTAATAGTTGACTCATTTGGTACATCTACTATTGTAAGTACTCAAAGAATGAGTTCAAGGTAAACTTAATCTAATACTAAACTAAAATCAGGTTCACACCAGCACCAACTTGAATCGTACCAACAGCGAACCCCTACAAAAGTTCTGGACTAAATTTGTAAGTGTACCACAGATATGAATTGATCAAACTTACTAAATACATACTATTTTTTAGCTTTAAGCTTACTCTGAGGGAAACGACGAGTTTTGCTGTAAAGAGTCCGAAACGACCTCTGGGGGATTCGCACCTTGGGCAACAGCGGGTGAGACAAGATAGCACGACGACGTCGAAATGCAGTCAAAAATTCGTTCGTTAAAACATCCTACATGAAGAAGATATTTATGTTTATAAAATGAAATATATACTGTAAAATTTTATTTTTTGACACTTTGCAATAATTAATAATTTGAGATGTGTTAGTTATTTAAATATTTAACAAACAAATAGTGAACTCTGGAACGTCCACAGTTGATAATTGAATTTTCAAATTTCGATTTAATTAAATTTTAAATTCCACCAACTCATTGTCACCTCCTCATCAGAAGGTGGGACTGTAGGTGTTGCTGAAAAATGGGTCAATTTTGTGAGCCCGAGGATAACAGTGGGCTTCCGGATTATGACTGATAAATTATGCAGAATCACGGAAAGTTACCCCGGAAGGTTTGAGAGTTTTATGAATGGTGTCATAAAAATTGAAAAGAAGAAGGAGAATTTGGTTGAAAATTCAAAATTTTGAATTCAAATCACTTCGTTTGACGCAAATTGCTCTCGAGCTTAACTTTCCACAAAGTTTTTTAATAATCTCTGCAGCGCTTCATTATCGTGCCCTCATTTTGTGCCTCTCTAAGCTCCAGGACAATTATAGCAACTATAACTATTACAGCCCGACATGAAAAACAATTATCTTCAGGAAAGTGCCCATCAACAGTGATAATTTTTGCCCCTAATTGTTGCGCAGAGTGCCGCCTCTAAACTTTATTCAGGCCAGCCCCCAAAGAATTTTCCTGCAGGTCCTCGTACATTTACTGGTAATTGTGATTTCCGCCTCTGCAAATGAAAATGTCCTCTGCGGAGAGGCGGACTGGAACAGGACTGGAAAAGAAAAGTTTCACAGTTTCTATCACCCTTGGGTGAGAAGTGGCTAAGCTGTCATACTGCGGCACCCTCTCAGCTGGTTGGTTAGTTTCGTCGTCCGGACGTTGATTTTTCCACGAACAATTAAAAGTTGTGCTTTTGTGTCGGCAGTTATTAGAGAGTGCTGTAGAATTTTTAAATGTGACTTGAAAACTATTATTTTTGATTCCTTTTGAATCAGATTCAATTGACCAACTCAAATGTTTGAATTGAGTCATTTTAGGATCACCCTAAGTAAGACTTCGGTTTGAGTCACAAAACTGTTTCAAAAGAAGGGAGAGAAAAATCAACTGCGCGAAAACTGTTTGCGAACAATGGCTGACAGCTTGACTAATGAATGTTGGGATTTACAGGAGCAAGTACAAATTTCCAAAAGAAAGTGTGCGACAAAGCGCACTCTCTGCACAGTTGGGTCGGATATAGTGCGAAAATCGCAGTTCGTGCGAAAGACTCGGCAAAGAGTATAAATGCATTGCTACGATTTGCGTTGGTGGGATTTGAAAACAGAAGTGTCAGGACCAGATCTTGATGTTGTGAAAGGTTGTCAGCTTTCGGATTTTTATCAGTGCATAAGCTGATCAAAACAGTGTTATTTTGACCCCAAATTGATGATTGTGTAGGTTGGAAGCTTTATGTTCAAGTTGATCGATTTTTCATCTGATTATTTTATGTTTCTTTGTTTTTTTGTTTCTTTGTTTCTTTGTTTCTTTGTTTCTTTGTTTCTTTGTTTCTTTGTTTCTTTGTTTCTTTGTTTCTTTGTTTCTTTGTTTCTTTGTTTCTTTGTTTCTTTGTTTCTTTGTTTCTTTGTTTCTTTGTTTCTTTGTTTCTTTGTTTCTTTGTTTCTTTGTTTCTTTGTTTCTTTGTTTCTTTGTTTCTTTGTTTCTTTGTTTCTTTGTTTCTTTGTTTCTTTGTTTCTTTGTTTCTTTGTTTCTTTGT
Source organism: Culex quinquefasciatus (assembly GCF_015732765.1). Taxonomy (NCBI): domain Eukaryota; kingdom Metazoa; phylum Arthropoda; class Insecta; order Diptera; family Culicidae; genus Culex; species Culex quinquefasciatus. Next base: position 18,306,113 of record NC_051862.1, on the reverse strand, counting down.
TTCTTTGTTTCTTTGTTTCTTTGTTTCTTTGTTTTATTTTTTATTTTGCTAACTCAATGCACAAAGTTATTCAAAGGTCAAGCATCTTAAAACAGCATAAGAAAGAAGAACTCTTTAAATTTTAGAAATTTTTAGGGATGGAACTGCCCCGGTTTTGATTCGTTCAGCTGCTTCGGTTTAGCACGGCCCTGTGTTGAGATTTGGGCTATATGGGAGACATTGGCTATAATCATATGAAAAATCATCCATACTTCAAAAAATTATAGTGTTCTGAAATCGGAATGATGTCTATCGATTGCATTAATAATAAAATGGCAATTTTCACAAAAATATGCATTTTTCCTGTATTTTGAAAATACAATGTTTCTCGAATTTTTTTTAAAGTTATTGTTATTGCAAAATGGGTATCAAATGATCGGGATTTTTCCATACATTTCAAATAAAAAAAGGTTTGAAAATATTCAAAACCAAAACTACGTATTTTTGAAAAAATACTTAAAATCAAAGTTTTTTACAATATGAGTATCAAATGATCAGAATTTTAAATTTTTTTTGAAAGCACTCAAAATTTTCTTAAAACTACGTATTTTCGATAAAATACTCAAAATTTCAATTGTTACAATATGTGTATCAAATGATATGAAATAACATGTTTTTTGAAAATACTCAGAATTTTTATAAATCTACGTATTTTTGAAAAAAATACTCCAGCATTCAGTTGTTAACAATATGACTGTCAAATGATCGGAATTTTTTCATACATTTCGATGTCATAACAATTATTTTTAAAAATACTCAAAATTTGACAAACCTATGTATAACTCAATATAACTTAACTCAAAATTCCAATTTTTACAATACCAGTTTCAAATGATCGGGAATAGTAATAACACTATTTATTGAAAATACTCAAAATTTTCACAAAACTACGTATTTTCGAAAAAATATTCAAAATTTCAGTTTTGTTGCAATATGGATATCAAATGATCGGGATTTTTGATACATTTCGAAAACAATTGCAAAAATTTTTGAAAATTCTTAAAATTTTCACAAAACCACGTATTTTCGAAAAAATACAGTTTTTTTACAATATGGGTATTTAAAAAAAAATTATAAGACTAAATTTACTTAATTAACTATGTTCAATAATTGAGTCAGATTTGCGATCCCTTTCCGTAGGGTCGTAGAATTTTCGCGTCCGCCGTCGGTGTGTTTTTCGTTTTTTTGGCGTGCGTGTGTGCGTGTGACGGTGCGGCTGGCTTTGGCTGTCTCGATGACAGTTGAGCCAGTCAGATTTGCGATCCCTTTCCGTAGGGTCGTAGAATTTTCGCGTCCGCCGTCGGTGTGTTTTTCGTTTTTTTGGCGTGCGTGTGTGCGTGTGACGGTGCGGCTGGCTTTGGCTGTCTCGATGACAGTTGAGCTAGTTAGATTTGCGATCCCTTTCCGTAGGGTCGTAGAATTTTCGCGTCCGCCGTCGGTGTGTTTTTCGTTTTTTTGGCGTGCGTGTGTGCGTGTGAAGGTCCCGATGACAGCTAGTCAGTTTGATTTGACCCTATCAACACCCTATCATACCATTTCAGCTCGATACACATCGAAACTCGTCGTTCGCACCGTTAATCAGTACCTCACTAAACATCAATCATTTAAAACTCGTAAAATCATCTCAAGTTAAAAGTTACATTGTTTAATCCTTCATTCTTTAATTACAAATGATTTTGGTTCTATCTTTCCACAGCCGGCTGTCTAAGACTAGACCATTTCATTTAAAATTTAAAAACCGATAAACGGGAAATGTCTCATCCGCAGCATCCGATTGTTTGCCTTGAGAATAATATATAACATCTTTCAACAAACACTATGATTTTGGGTCGCATCATCATCTTCTATGATGAATCCTGACCAAACACCCTATCCTACTAACAAGTTTTCAGGTTCTTGGCGCTCGTGGGGTGTAAGCACAGAGTAAATCAGCTGCCCTAGTAGCAACCTGCGCTAACTAACATTCCCGTCCCTTAAAATCGAGGTCTACAAACTGACATGGCGGGCGCCGTTGGTGGCCAATGACTGTTACCTATTCGCAACTCGACGTCGTCGTGCTATCTTGTCGCACCCGCCATTTTGACGTTCCGAGAAAAACGCGTTTTATTGTTTGACCTTGAATATACAAAAACGAGAGCACGCAATGTAAACAATAACAAACACGTTTTGTTTGGCTGACCATTCTGTGCATTGTCCCAAAGTTTGGTTGAAGTTGGTTGCTGGAGTCCTGAGTTATAATTACAAATGTTTACGGTAGTCTAGCGTGTACGTGCGACAAACGCATCCTGACTTTCCTGGCCTGAAATCCCTTTGGCCTTTTGTCGCACTTACATCAATTTTCATGGAGTGACAAGATAGCACGACAAGATTGAAACTACTTTCATATATAAAGTGACAAAAATGCACGGAGTTTTTTCGGTTTTTGTTGAATATCTCAGGATTGAAATCGAATTTTGGGGATCTGTGAAGGTCAAAAGGTGAGGCATTGTGAGCTGCACAAAATGGCGTTCTCAACTCAATTTGGCCCAAAATGCACGTACGACAAGTTAGCACGATGGCGACGAACTGATCTTGTTTTGGCAATCATGGTGTTTTATCTTTTCAGCGCATTCATACATGCTGTTGATAAGGGAAACACCACTAGATCGTCGAAGCCTATAATCAGTAGTGCTGAAAGGATATTACGGTTCTGTTCAGCAACGGAGGGGCAACCATGGGTGATCTCTCATGCTCATGCTCATGCTCATATGGGTATTTAAAAAAAAATTTAACTTTATAAGGCCGTTGCAAATATTTTTTGAAGTTTATGTCCCTCGACTCTGACCAAAGTCGAGGGGGCAAAAAAATAAAAAAAAAGGTATAAAAATTAAAATTACGAGCCATGGTTTCAACATTTTAATGAAAAAAGTGTTTTAAAATGCATTATACACCTGTCCAGTTGTTTTGCCATCATTAGTTTCCAAAATATCTAAGTACCGACAATTTTTTTTTTGTGCAAAAAATAACATTTTTGCGGTGCATTTTTTTTTGCGGTACATTGGAATTTTCAAAAAAATATAAACATTTTTAAACATGCTAAATATGATCATCAATGCAGAAAAATGCATTTAAGATTGTTTTCCTTTGATAAGACTTCTATTTTCATGGAAATTGTGATGTTTTTTGGAAAAATATTTTTTTGCCCCCTGATTTTTCAGACCAATTTTGAATAGGGGGTGACATAAACTTTGAAAAATATTTGCAACGGCCTAAATGTAGGGTAATTCTCCGCCAACTCACACAGCAGTTGCCCCTACCCCTCTTCGATTTGCGTTAAACTTTGTCCTAAGGGGTAACTTTTGTCCCTGATCACGAATCCGAGGTCCGTTTTTTGATATCTCGTGACGGAGGGGCGGTACGACCCCTTCCATTTTTGAACATGCGAAAAAAGAGGTGTTTTTCAATAATTTGCAGCCTGAAACGGTGATGAGATAGAAATTTTGTGTCAAAGAGACTTTTATGTAAAATTAGACGCCCGATTTGATGGCGTACTCAGAATTCTGAAAAAACGTATTTTTCATCGAAAAAAAACACTAAAAAAGTTTCAAAAATTCTCCCATTTTCCGTTACTTAACTGTAAAAAATTTTGGAACATGTCATTTTATGGGAAATTTAATGTACTTTTCGAATCTACAATGTCCCAGAAGGGTCATTTTTTCATTTAGAACAAAATTTTTCATTTTAAAATTTCGTGTTTTTTCTAACTTTGCAGGGTTATTTTTTAGAGTGTAACAATGTTCTACAAAGTGGTAGAGCAGACAATTACAAAAAAAATTATATATAGACATAAGGGGTTTGCTTAAAATCATCACGAGTTATCGCGATTTTACGAAAAAAAGTTTTGAAAAAGTTGGTCGTCATCGACAGGGTAGGTAAACCATCACCATCGCACTATCATTGATGCATATTTCGGTGCGTTCCTCGTCTCTTAAAATTTCTCTTCTCTTTCGCAGCCGAGTGATGGTCGGCTTGCTATCGCGAATACCGAAAGCCCATCACATCGACGAGAAATACACTATCGCTGGCTCCGATGGAACTATCGTTCCAACAGGAGAGACACGCACACGAAATTGCTGTATACATACACTAGAGCTCACGCACACAAATGAACTCATTTCTACAGGGCTTACGGGCGAGAGAATTTCACGACTGCTCTTTCTCTTGCTTTTTGAGCGAGGGGACTGGCTGTGTGAGAGATTTTTTTTCCGTCTTACGCATCGGTTTGTTCGTTGCTCGCTATTTCATCGGCGTCGTTTTCGCTTCGCTCTCTTGATGCAGTTTTGAGAGAAAGCCGAAAATTTGATGATTTGAGCGAGGGACGATATCTAAAAGCCCTCGCCATTGGCGAGGAAACGAGAAAATACCATCCCTGGTCATCGATCATGGCCATTCCAGAGCAACATTTGAAAGGGGCGGTACGACATTGCTCTTACGGCCTTTCGTCCCATTTAAACGCGTGTAATGAAAGGCCGTAAGAGCAATGTCGTACCGCCCCTTTCAAATGTTGCTCCAGCATTCATGGTCACCCGCGACAGACACGGACGACGAAACAAAGAGAAACGCAAAAAGTAACTTTTTCAAAACTTTTTTTCGTAAAATCGCGATAAATCGTGATGTTTATAAGCAAACCCCTTATGTCTAAATATCAAAATTTTTGTAATTGTCTGCTCTACAACTTTGTAGAACATTGTTACACTCTAAAAAATAACCCTGCAAAGTTAGAAAAAACACGAAATTTTAAAATGAAAAATTTTGTTCTAAATGAAAAAATGACCCTTCTGAGTCAATGTAGATTCGAAAAGTACATTAAATTTCCCATAAAATGACATGTTCCAAAATTTTTTACAGTCGAGTAACGGAAAATGGGAGAAATTTTGAAGCTTTTTAAGCGTTTTTTTCGATGAAAAATACGTTTTTTCGGAATTCTGAGTACGCCATCAAATCGGGCGTCTAATTTTACATAAAAGTCCCTTTGACACCAAATTTGTATCTCATCACCGTTTCAGGCTGCAAATTATCGAAAAACACCTCTTTTTTCGCATGTTCAAAAATGGAAGGGGTCGTACCGCCCCTCCGTCACGAGATATCAAAAAACGGACCTCGGATTCGTGATCAGGGACAAAAGTTACCCCTTAGGACAAAGTTTCACGCAAATCGAAGAGGGGTCGGGGCAACTTTTCCCGATTTCGTGTGAGTTGGTAGAGAATTACCCTGTATCAAAAAATCCGATTTTTTGATACACATATTGTAAAAACCTGAAATTTTTTGAATGTTTTCGAAAATGCGTAGTTTTGTGAAAATTTTTAATGTTTTCCAATCATTTTTGTTATTTTTTCGAAATGTATGACAAAATCCCGATCATTTGTAAAAAAAACTTTAATTTTCAAAAAAATGTGTCACTTCATTCGAAATTTTCGAAAAAACATCCCGATCAATTGATACCCATATGGTAAAAACAAAAATTTTTTTTTCAAGAAAAAAATGACATTGGGAAAACTAAAAAAAAATAATAAAAAATTAAGGCAGTAAAGAGTATACTTCTTGATGAAAATGGCGTTCTCAATTATAAATTTTCATTCAAATAGTGAAAGATACTTTATGGAAGTCACTTCCTCACAATTCGTCAGAACTACTCCTAAATTGCCAACGAATTCTCCCCCCTGAGCAATAACGGCAAGGAATGCAATTTCGACAGTTACATGTCAACAGCTGTCCTCGTCCATCCAACAGTGAGTAACTGGCCACCTAGAAGGCGAAATGCAATATCGAGCCAATCAATTTTGACACTCGCTCGATACACATTCCACTTTCGGTGGTTGAGCTGCTGCTGAAACCCAAGTGCCGAAAACTGGCACCGCACCAAACGGGTGTCCGATTTTGGTATGCACGGAATGCCTCTCGAATTGGGCTCTTTTGGGGGGTTTTGGTCTTCGAGCTGTCAGTTTTTGGTATTTATTGGTAGGGGAGACTTGATTCTTCGAACTTCAGTGGATTGTAGATTGATTAGTCAGTTTTAAATCGAAAATATTTTCAACATTTGGAATTTTGTGAAATGTTGAAATTTTGATTCTAGGTAAAAGTAATAATTTTGAAAGACAAAAAAAACAATACACGATTGGAACATCAAAGGTTAATTGGCTCTAGTGATGAATCGTGCTTCCAGCAGGACCTTTGCCCGTAAGCGTGCTCCTCCTCTACTTGCCAATAAAGGGTCGGAGGTTGATCGACGAGCAAATGGAGAAAGGTTATTGGGTTCAGTACGAATCAATAGAGTGATTTATGGATTGAATCTCACTTTTGCTCTCGCAGCCGGAAACGGAAGGTTCAATGTGGCAAAGTGTACTGAGTTCTGATAAGAAGCAGCTGTTCATCGTTGACATTCACAATTTTTATGGACTATTTAATAAACTAATAGTTTGTTGGAATAATAAATGAAACTATAACTTCTATAACTATATAAAAATAACAGTTCAAATTCCAGAGAATCACTTAAATACAAAATTGATATTAAAAACATCACCTCACAATTCAAACTAATTACATTCCTGGGAGTTTATTTCAACAACACCATGATACTAACAACGTTGCACTCCGGTACTTCTAGGGGTAGTAGGTTATTGTTATTGAATTTTCCATTACAGCAGTTTTCCCTGGCTCCAGGAACATATGCAGGACAATGCTGCCAGCGAGCAGAATATATGTTCAGTCAGCATAACCAGTCCCACCAGAGTCCCAGACGGAAATAATTATATTCCCATACAACAATATTTCATTTCCTCCCCCGTGTGTGTGTGTGTTTCTCTTGACTGCCAACAACCAGGATAGACAGGACTTTGTCATTGATTTTTTGCTAAGGTTTCACTATACTGTGTGTGTGCATTTTCCCAACATGATGACATAGTCCTTGAGAGCTGTTCTCGAAGCTCCCTTGAAAAAGATGAAGCATTTACGATTTCACCATGTTCACATCGCCGTCATCGTCTTTCGTCATAATAATATGTGCTGCTTTGTGTGCCATAAAACGTGGAGGGGAAAACGCGTAATCAAGAAGCAAACAATTTTGTTGACTTATTTGCATGACAATGTGGCCCAAGTGAAAAGCCAAATTACTTTCAGATATGTCAGCAGAGTGGCGGGACTTCCTCTGTGGGGGAGGAAGTGTTATGAATTGAATGTCAATGGATGCTCTGTGTTAGTTGCGATGAATGGATTCAGTTCGTGTTCACAACTCAACAATGACTGCTTCCTGTGGGTGGGATTCTTATCTGGTTGAAAACATACGTTTCCAGTAACGAGAATCAAATGATGCAGTTGTAATGTACAGTTCATTGGATTTTATTCCTGTTATGGTTGTTACAAATAGATTCGTTGTCTTAAATTTAGAATTCGGATCACACAGTACAAATCGTTCCCAGAAATTGAGGGACTAAAAATGTTATGAAACTTATGTTTAAATCGATCTGCTCCACTAAACATACAAACAGATACACGACCCCATTCAACACCATTCGTGTCAACACTTCCATTTATTTCATGACCAATCAGAATGTTTTGAACTCCTTTCACTTCTCAAATTGCAATGATAATAAACCGTACGAGCAAAGGAAGCCAACTTTCCGAAATCAATTCCAGACAACAACAAAAAAAAATCAGACCGTCACGAACATGCAAAAAAGCACGCCCAATTTAATCGATACCGTCTTATCAACAGGCCCCAAAACTATAAATTTAATTCACGCCCCAGCCGGGTTCCGCCGAGCGGCTCGTCTCAGTCGTTCAACAAACATTCGCCAAAACGGAGGGCTCATCGGAAAACAGTGCCGGCGGCAAGATGACCAAGGAGAAGAAGGTCAAAAAGCCGAAAAAAGTCGTGCCGGAGTACACGCCGGTGGACGGGCTGAGTGCCGTCGACCGGCAGTTCTTCGAGATAACGATCAACGATCTGAACCAAAAGTTGGCGCGCCTCCGCACGCTGAACGTTCAGATCGAAGACCGGAACGAGGAGCTGGAGAGCAAGCTGAAGCAGATCGAGGAGGACCGGGCGGATGTGATGGCGTTTCTGGACCGGATGTTGCACGAAAAGCTGGCGGTTATCGTGGAGCTGGAGGACAAGCTGAGCGAGCTGTCCAAGGTGCGGAATCAGGAGAACGAAGATTGCCAGAAGCAGATCACTACGCTGGACGCCAAGTACAAGATGATGCACGAGCAGCTGACGTCGGAGATACAGCTGCTGACGGGTAAGCTGAACTCGATGGAGGAGTTTAGATTGCAGCGGGATGAACTGCTTGCTAAGTTTGACGCTCAGGATGCTGAGCTGAAGGAGCAGAGCAAGCGCCACAAGACGATTCTGTACGAGATGGAGCGGAAGATGATTCTCGACAAAGATCGTCTGCGCAAGGACGTCGAAAGCAAGCTGCTTCAGCTGTCGCAGGAGTTCACCAAGTCGTCGGAAATCCGCGTAGCAGCCCATACCCAGCGACTGGTTCGGGAGAACATCGCATTGAACAACGAAGTAGATCGAGTGGTTTTCGCGTACGAACGTCTGGAGAAGGAATTTACCGAACTAAAGAAGACCAACACCGAGCTGCGTAATCAAGCGGAAATCGATCGAGTGGAGAAGCTACGTCTAGTGCAGACCTGTCAGGAACGTTTAGACCTCATCAAAAAACTGACCGACCAGTACGAAGAACAGCTGCGTAAGAACGAGGAACTCACCGTTTACAAGGACAAAGCTGACGTGTTTATACAGGAAACGGAAGACATTAAGCAAGAGTTCAAAAAACTCACCCATCGTACTCGCATTCTCGAACAGTACACGCAGTACATCAACAACGAACGGCACGTTCTCCAAACCGACTCCGAACACTACCGCAAAGAGTTCGACCGCATGGCGGAGATCTTGAAGGGAGTCCGTTCCACCGTCCGTGCTGCGTTCAAAGAAGACCGGGCAGAAGTGGGCAACGCTCTGTTCTACGAGGAAAGACGCAAGCGGCTGGTCGACGATCTACTGAACATGCTGACCGAACTGGAGATAAAGCCACGTGTCGAGACGCCCCTCGTCAAACTTCCAGCGGACGTCGAGGGCTACATCCGAGGCAGTCTGGGCATGATTCCTTGGGAAATTACCGACGCAGATCAACCACCGGAGTCCGTTCTGGACACCCCGCTGTTCACCCCGGACACGGCGTCCAACGTGAGCGAGCAGGAAAGCAGCGTCAGCTTGCGGATTCCTTCCGAAAGCGACTCCGTGTACGACCGGATCAGCCACGTTCGGTTGAACTTTAAGAGTTCGGAGGAGTCCGGCGAGGAGCGCCGTCGGAGCCGCAGTGGAGATTTCGATTCCGACGAGGAGGCCAAGAAGGTTTCGCTTGCGCGGTCGGGCGACGATCAGGGTACGATGAACGCGATCGGATCGGTAAGTTCGGAGGAGCAGGACGAGGTCATTGTCGATGCACCGGATGCGTTTGAGGAGGAGCCGATCGAGTTTGGAGCGATTAAAAGTGATTCGGATTAAAGTACTTGAAATAGTGAGTTCAATTTCTAGTTTGAGTGAAATAAACGCATTTGTGTGGAGAAATAATAACTTTTCTGACAAAAGTGCCGGTGGAAACTCCACGGTCACGACAACCCGACCCTTGACATCGTTTTGTTTAAGAAGGGAGTGAAAGAATGTCTAAAATGCTGAACATGATTTTTATTTTATTACCCTGTCCATCCTCGTGGGAAGCCCCGACATCATATTTCGATTTAGACTCCGTTTTTGCACTGGCACCTTAACCGTTTGACTTTTTCACAGCACGAACGTCACTTTTTTACAAGTTCGCTGACGGTGTTTTAAAATCTGATTATTTTTTTGCGTGAATAAAATAATTTACAATCATCATTGAGATTACATTTTTCAACTATCAATTTATTTATCATTTTTAATAATTGAACTTAAAAGCACAATGTATATTGTCGTTTACAATAAATTATAATAATGTTGTTTTGTATACCACTCATAAAAAAAGGTAAAATTTTGAAAGTTTTAACAATCTAACGGATGAATGTTCGATTTATGATTTATGTGGAATAAGTTGATTTACACATAAAATCATGTAAATTTACACATTTTTTAAGATAATAAATTTTACCCCTTTTCTGATACAAAATCTGTCAATATTTCTCGATGTAATTGGATGTAATATTACAATGGTTGTAATAGAAGTTTTTCATCATTTGGTTTTTATACCAATAATTTTCTCAAATTTTTCCTCCAATTATCCCTCCGCTCATATCGCTCCTCCGTTATCAACGTCGTCGTTTAGCCACCCGCAAGATGGCAAAATGCTTTGATATTTCGCGTGGAAAATCAATGTCGCACCATAAATAGCGAAACCCTGTTAGGAAAGAGGCGGTTCGCACGAAAAAAAAATAAGTATAAAATCGAGTGAAAAATGTCAGCCCGGCACCTAACCAACTCTCTTTCCCTTCCTTCTCTCTTTCTTTCCTTTCTATTCGCTTTGTATGATAAATTGGTTTGCCAAGTTCGGGCTTGCTCTTTCGTTTCTTTTCAACATACCGTGCTTTAACGAACCGGAACTGAAAAGAAGCTTCACAAAACGAGCTTTGACAGTGCTGGAGGAGAGATTGGTGTTTGGAAAAGGCGTATAATTTTTACAATTCAAGAACAGTTTAGTTATTTAATTGCTTTGAGTTTTTCAAACTATCTAAAGAAAACATTACAATTTCATTGTGATATAATTTATAAAATTTAAAGAAATTTATTGCAAAAACATATATTTGAAAAGAAACGACTTTTCCTCACAACTTCCGAAGCCACCAGCGGAATTGCCAGCAAAGGTACAAAAATCCACCACAAGGTGGTGCCAGTGGTGGAACCACCGCGGTTTTCGTTCCAGTTATAAACATTCTCGTGGAAAACGCCGGAAAAATTTAGGTAAGGTTATGTTTGCCCGAGTGGATTTCAATACAGTTCGGGGGGAGTGAGCCTGCTGAAGAAAAAAGTTTGGATAATTGGAGCAATTAGTGGCGAAGGCAAGAATTTTCCCTCATTTTTTCCGCAACTGGCTTTGTGAGCGATGGTTGGGAAAATTGTGTCCAATTTGGAGAACCGAGGAGTTCATTTCCCGAAGAATTTGGGGAACATTTGTGTTGTTTCGAAACAATTCCAATTAGGATTAATGTTGGGTTGGGCAAGCTTGTACCACAGATTATTCGTCTATGATAACACTCAGTGACGTTTAGAAGTGTTTATTATTGAAAGACCTCTATTTGCTCAAACAAGCATAGGGGAAAGGGGGGCAAGTGTAAAAGGTAAGGAAATGCTCGTTATAAGCCATTAAAAAGTTGAAAAATCTGTTGGATTTTAGTATAATCATCTTATTCCAAGTCTTGACTAAGACTTTGATAGAACAAGTTTTTTAAAAATCCTGTTTTTAATGTAAAAAAATGATTTTAGTTTTTTGGATTTTCCGTAAGTTCTACTCAACTAGTGGGGCAAGACGAACAACCCGTTGGGGCAAGAGGAACAATGCATGAAAAAAAATGATAATTTGCTAACAATTGAACTGTTATCACTTAGATACATCAGATTAGAATGTATTTGAAACGTTTCTTTCATTTTTAGATTAAATAATAATATTTTACTAAAAAATTGATCGTTTTTGCGAAAAAAAATTATTAATTAGATGATTAATAGTAGATTTTCATAATATCAATATATTATGTATGGACAATTTTTTTTAACAATTGTTTATCAGTTTTTTAGTATTTTTCTGTATTTAATTCCCAATGAAATATGTTGTTGCAGCAATTCGTATTTTTTCCATACTAAAAATCCATATGGTACACTTGCCCCACCTGAACAAAATTTTTTAAAAGCTCTCAACAAAAATAACCAAAAGTTAAATCATTCTTTATAATAGGTGCAAGTCATTGGTAGGGACATTACTAATCTAGGAAAAATACCGTTTTGATAAAATGAGCCTTAAAACGAACCCTAAGCCTTATTTTGTACCATTTAAATATTATAAGAAAACAAAGGTTTTGAAAAAAACTTCATTAAATCTTATGGCCAGTGGCGTTTACGTCGTTTTGGCGGTTATGTGGTAGTCAAAAATCAAACCATCCACATTAACGACCCCCGGGTCTTTGTGGTCTCTATTGCAAGTTTCTGCTCGAACCTAGGAGTCCGAAGGCTTGAATGGGGAGAGCACCCAAACCTCTTTCTACTCCAAGGAACCTTCCACCCCAGTGTTTGAACTGACGACCTTTGGATTGCGAGTCCAACCGCCGCCAGCGATTCCACCGGAGTAGGCTTGGTTTGGTGTGTTGTTTGTACTTATGGCATGGAGACGACTCCTACACCTGGAATGACTTAACGGCCTAACAACAACCAAGGCCGGGACCGACATTTTACTTCCTCATCCGATGGAAGGTTGGAGCAGATGGGAATCGAACCCAGAATCATCCGCTTACAAAGCGGACAGCGTAACCATTCGGCCACGCACTGCTGGTAGTAGAATCAGCTAATTGCATTGCTAGCAACAATTCCTCATACTGGAAACAATCAAAATTATAAAAAATTACGGCCGTACAAGCGATTGTTCCTCTTGCCCCATATGGTCGTCTTGCCCCACCTTCCCCTAAGTGAGTTCGAAAGATAATACCGAACCCAATTCGATTTCCATCCCAGCCTATTTCAGAGATCAATTCAACTTATAAAACACACAAATAGACTTTCTAAAAGTTCCTACATCGGACATCCTGACCAGCATCAGGCTGGCTAGAGCGATGCACTTTCTCAAGAGCCGTTCAAACTTGACTCCTAGTTTCCAGCTTGGGACTAGTTGAACGCCCTACAGTTAATTAATTCGGATTATTTCTTAGGCCAGCTACTGCTGGAGGATGCTCGATGAGGTTATCAGAGTGGTTTTCGGACCAGTTGCTTCTGATAAACTGTTAGTTTTTGCCCTAGAGCAAGTTAGCAAAGCAAAGTAATCCACTTTAACGACCCCCGGGTCTTTTGTGGTCTCTGTTGCAAGTTTCTGCTCATTTCTAGGCGTCCGAAGGTTATGTGTGGTGAGTCACCCAGAACCTCTTTTACGCAAATGGACCGACGTTTTACTTCCCCATCCGATAGAAGGCGTGGTCAGGCAAATCTCGTCTCGAAAAATGCCACCGGGTCCGTCTGGGATTGAACCCAGGCCATACTGGGATTTAGAGGCTACCACGCTAACCACTAAACCACCGGACCCGGATTAGCAAGTTAGCATCATTTATGAAAACAAAAACACAAAAATTAATCGCTTTGGGCAAAATTGAAGACTAGTCTAATCGTTCCTAATTTTTGTAATAATTATTTGAATTTACTAAAAGGACATTTCTAGAGTTTTTGTTTAAAAAAAAGGTCCTATATACTATTGTGTTTCATATGTTCACAGGACCTTTTAAAAAAATAACTCTAGATTTGGACTCTTTTTATGATTGTTTACATTTTCTCGTATGATCTACCAAAAAATAAAAGAGAAATCAATCTTAAAATTTTTTTTTGACACGAAAAAAGTAACAGTTTCCAACCAATCACCGTGGCATCATCCAGCATTTCTTCCCGTCAAAATCTTACAAAGATGGATCGAAACACCTTCCAAAGTGCCAAACTTATTGGGAAGGTATGCGAACGATGTTGAATTGAAGTTTCATGTTTCCGATTTCCTTTCCTCCAAATTGACACATGATTGGCAGCAGCTTGAAAGCCCGGAAAAAAATCATCATCGTGGAAAACGTTGATGTTTATTGTGTTAGCAATGTTGAGTGGGAAAACGAAAAAAAAAACTTGTTGTTGATTATTTTTACGAAAACGTGACTTGCATTACGATTTTCAGTCAAAATATCTCGAAAATATCCTTCCTCGCAAATTGATTTAATTTTCTTTCAGAACCTCAATGTTTAGCTAAAAATCTCCCACTCTCCCCACTCTCAAACGAAGACATCAGATCATGCAGGAAATGTACTCAAAAGCTACTCACTTTGCATTCAGAGCGCCGATGCCATTCATAAGCGAACCCATTCAGCGTTAAATGGAGGATGCACTCCTTGCATCTTGAATGGCAAACACTTCCATAAGCCGGTTCCGGCTTATATCTGCCTGCAGAACGGATTGCTTTCAATGCATTCACTTGGGAGCCGTGCCCACGATTTGCTTGCTTCGTTTGGTTTCTAGAGATTTGGGAAAATTTATCTCAACAAACTCCTGCTAGCATTTTTTTTTTAACCCACCTTTAGCCAACAATATTTACAATTCAGCTCACAAACTCACACCTCTACCCGATCGGAGCACTTTACCTTTTATTGAAATGAATATTTTCCCCAGGGGAAATTTAGCAGAGTGCACTTTCGAGCAATTGAAGCACCTTTCATGAAATCGTTGCACTGCCATGCATTCCTGGTGGTTCGAGGAGGATGATCGGATTTTGGTTATGGAAATCCAGTAAAATTTGCCTTTTTTGCATTTTAGTTGATTTCTTAAAATGTTTTGAACCGGCTTAATTCACTTATATACAAAAAGGGACATAATTATTTGTATTAAAAATATTACAATTATTTAATATTCATATAAAACCTTGTGGCATAGTTAAAGGCTGCCTCATTTTTAGGCCAATAAATGAATGTTGGAAAAATGACTGCCTCGAAAATCATGCAATAATTGTAAACAAAAAATCCTTATAATTCTTTTTGCTATCTATAAGGAATTTGAAGAAAATTTAAAAGTAAATCATTTTTAAGTATTTTTTTGTAACATTTAACAAATTTATGTTCATTAAATTTTTTATGTTTTCTTTTACAAATTTCAAATTTAACAATGGTTTGCTTTGCCTTGCAAATGCTATTTTTCATGTAATCAATATTTTTTGCAGTAGAGTTTTTAGTTTTTCTTGCACAGTAAAAAAAATCATGGTAATATTACATCTGGGAAGGGGTACATCTTTTATGTCAGAAAAAATATGTAATTTCACCTCTGAAAAAGTATAATTTTACCACTTTTCTGGTTTAATGTCACTTTTTCAGTCTAAGTTGAGGTAAAATTACATCATTAAAATGGTAATACTAAACCTTCCAAAATTACACCTTTGAAATTTACACATTTTATACTGTGTTTTAATTTTAATACATTCAAACAAATAAAGAGTTTCTTCAACAAATGATCAATGTTTAACACACACTATTTTTAAATGTTCATAAAATCAAGGAAGGTACACAGTAAAAAATTGTGTAAATTTTAAAGGTGTTAAATTCGAAGGTTTTATATTACCTCTAGTTTTATGTAATATTACATCAATTTAGACTGAAAAAGTGCCATTACCACGAAAAAGTGATAAATTTACACATTTTCAGATGAAAAATTACACATAAAAGATGTACTCATTCCCTGATGTAATATTACCATGATATTTTTTTACTGTTGAACCATTTATCCAAAACACTTGAAAGAGGCCCTCCAACATTTAAAAAGCATTCTTTTATTACGGAGGGGGTCGACGGCTGTGTTACGCTTCACACAAAAAAAAATTGTATGAAAATTGTATTCCGAGGGTTTGAATTTCTAAAATTTGACGTTACGTAATAAAAGAACGGTACCTTAACTCTAAGGGTTGAAAATGCTTCTTCTATAGCGTACACAGCAAAAAATCCGATGGTAAAATCGCATGTAAAAGCATGCACATCACCTTCGTCAAAATAAACACTTAATATTACACGCTGCATGTACATTTTTTGCAAACACAAAAAAAATTGCAACCGACGGGATTCAAACCCAGCACCAACAGTAAGGACTGGCGCCTTAGCCCACTCGGCCATCAGACCGATGAAAAGCTGTAAGGATAAACGCATATATGAGATTGACATTTCGGTCAAGTAGGTTTCCCATACTGATGGACTACATATTTCAGGGTGTAAAATCACATAAAATTGCATAAAATAATGCAATGTTTATTTTACACCCAGGCCTTTTACACGCAGCTGGATTACTACTTTTTTAGCTGTGTAGGATATTTTTCTATACATTAAACCGTTCAACAATTTATCGAAAATCATTTAATTTGCACTTTTTAACTTAAAATTCTTAATGAAAAAAAAAACTTATGTATTATTATTATTATTATTATCATGGCCAATTCGTGTATTATTTAATTTTACAATCTCACAAGGTAAAGTGCATGTTTTTAAACGTAATTTTACCATATTTTTCTACAATAAAACTTCTGAGTCTTGAATGTTACGTAGCTAATGACTACTAATGATCAATTTCTGGAGCCGAAGCAAAACACAATAGAGCTTATTTGCAAATGCAATGGGAAATAACCTTGATAAATTTTTGGTAAATACATGAAACTAGATGCTTATTTTGCTACAAATTTATTCAACTATGAATCGGCAATGAGTTTACATTCATATTTAAAACAAATCATGCCTAGCTAATTTTCCTCAAGACAATTTCTTCATTTAAAACATCTCATCAAAACCGCGATAGCTCCACATTGGCCAATCAGTTTCAATTATGTCATTACGCTGTTCTACCGTTCGCTATGGATAAAAGTTTAAGATCTGCTTGAAAAAACCCCCGACAGAAAGTAGGCTAATCGTCAAGCCAAACCATTACACGTCACAGACAAGTGGATGTTGTACTTTGGCAGTTTCCAACAATCCGGTCTAATAGTTCAGTGGTTGACAACACATTTTCCCTACTATCTGTGATGCAAACGACCGCCAACTACGATCTCGCCAGCAAGCCTGCATACGTCCTTATCATCGCGCCATTACGGGGAATGTTCCCCTAAGATGCTCGATGAGCTGCCTACTTCGATCCCCCTCTGTACACTCTTGTTTTAATTTAGGTAGATTTGAATACAAATTTCACGTATTTTTCCAATTTATTGAAATGATGATTAGTGTTCGATTTATACCGGAAATTTTTAAGCAATCGAAATAATTAATAAAAAAAATTTAGCAGATTAATTTTGGACGAAACTGAGTAATTTCAACGAACTGTGTAAACGACCGTGGTATTTCTCCCCCCACAGGCCTTCCATGTACTTGGGGAGGGTGGCTGCTATAATAGCAGAATTTCATTAGCATTTTTACGCGGTAACGTCAGTTACTCATCTGCGATAGTAGACAAGAAGGACCTATTGAGATAAACATTGCTCTTCTGCCATACTTTGGAGAGGGGGATGTTGTTGATGCTCAGCCGTCGTCATGGCAAGGACCCGCCGAGGGGTGCGTTTGACGTTCTCGATGAGCACTTGTGATAAGTCGAGGGGTGCTTTCGACAAACTTTGAGGGAATTACCGTTACGATGGGCTCATTTACAGCGCATATTACACGCAATTACGGCGTAACGTTCGGTCCCACGTGTTCGACCTACTATTTGCCTTGGGTAAGTTATTTCATAATCAAGCTTTCCCAAACCTAAAAGTAATAAAGTTCCCTGGAGACGCTTTACAGCTTTATTACGGGACGGAAGCGCGCGCGTGTCCAAGCCACGTGCAAGGTATTGGACCATAAAGCCGGAATCACAATAAAACCCACCCCCAAAAATTGACATCCGACAGCATCTTTTCGCGTCGTTATTTCTCAGGTCATTACTTTCGCGCGATCTGGACTATTAGAATCTCGCTGGTACCCCTCTCTTGGGAAATCTACACCCCATGACCGTGGCCATGACAAAGTGGGGGCAGGCCACAAGCGAAAGAACCGCACCGTCGTCGACGAACCGGAAAATTAGAGGACATGCCACTTCGCGGCTCAAGCAGCCGGAATAAATTTAATTTAATTTTAATTTCGCTTCCAAGGATCGCGGGATGGGCGCCCCATTGTTTCGACGCGATGGAGTCTTTAGTGGCGAGATTTATTGTGATTTTTGGTGGAAGTGAAAATATTTCAACGACCTTAAGTGATTGAACTAGATTTAAAATGGTGTTCTTTTATTGATTTATTTATTTATTTATTTTTTTGAAAACTACGAGCTATGAGCATCTATACATTAAAGAAAACGGTGCAGTTTTTCGAACATTATTGAAGGTTGGAGAATTTTTCAATTTTCCATATCAATTTGGATGGGAAAAATCATTTTTTTTTAATTTCGATATTTAAAAAATACACGTTTCACGCTATATCAAAACCGGATTCATATTCGGATGCTCTGGAATGTGCTCTACAACTTTCCCAAAGAGAGTATGGTGCTAACTTGCTTCTGAAAGAAGATACAGCGTTCTCAAAACTCGTCTAAAACGTTAATTTTGAGCAAAAACACGTTTTAGACGAGTTTTGAACACGCTGTATCTTTTTATAGAAGCAAGTTAGCACAAACTCTCTTCGTGAACGTTGTAGAGCACATTCTAGAGCAACTGAATATGAATCCGGTTTTGATATAGCGTGAAACGTGGATTTTTTAAATATCAAAATTCAAAAAAATATATATTTCCAATGCAAATTTATATGGAAAATTGAATCGCTTTGCGCAAAGTGAGGACTGAACCAATCGTTCTCAAACTTTGGGGAGTTGTTTAGGACCCTATAAGGAACCAAAAAGTTGCTGTGCTCACTAAATTTGGACAACTTTATTTTTTCCATACAACCATATTACACCCTAATGTGACAATTATGCATTTCTGGACTGTTGAACAAAACTCACTTAAATTTTTTTGGGAAGTATTTTCAAATTTAGAGTCAAATGAGACTATTTCTGTAAATTTTAATTGTTGGATAATTATCCATAAATTCAACCACTTAATTAAACTCTATTATAAATAATTGAACAAAACATACCTATCGTAAGTCTGAAAAAAAATCCTTACAACACATACTTGCTTGGACCAGTCAAAAACATCCATGAAATCACAGTTCATCTCCACAAAAGTGCATGTCAAAACATTTCTTCCGCAGTGACTAATCCCATCAGAGAACCGGAAGCCGGTTGTGCAAACAAAATTTCCGCTTCGCAAGATCTGCATAATTCCGGAGCAAGCAAGACGAGCAACGAGAAAAGGGAGCATTCTACTGAGCGCAGCTGAAGATGCATTACAGACGGCACATTTGCTACTATCCAACTCCCGTTTTAGTGCATGATTTTCCTCGAATGCAGCGCTTAAATTCTGCCACGTGTACGGTTTCCTCCCCGAGCTGAATGTGGACTTAGCGGTGTGTGCAGGGAATCGGAAGCACTCGAGAAAGGCATCTTTGTGCTAAAGTTTGTGTAGGTTAGTAAACATTTCAAAATTAGTGGGTTGAAAAAAACTTGGAGTTTTGGTATCTTATTTCACATTTCTTAGTTTTTCTTAGTGTATTTTCAAAGATTTTCTTTAAATCCAGCTTTAAGTAGTTAGCTTTAAATACCAGCCAATGCCAAAGTGGTACCTTTTATATACACATAAATAGCTTTAAAACTAAACCCTTTGATGTAACAGCAAAGAAGACTTAACCAATTGCATGGAAAATCGATTACACATGGTTGAAGTGATTTGAACTAGAAAATCACCACTTCTTGAAACGGGAATGCAATCAATTGACTGGAAAATTTTGATTGATTAGTATCTGTAATGAAATGCAAGGTGCAGATGATTGCTCTATTCCGTGAAAATTTATCGACATTAAACAGATCGATATTTTCAACCTTTGAAGCTTTTAAAGTTCAACTGTTTTCAACCTTCTTCTTCAAGACAAATGTTCCACTTTTGGTATAACTTTAGTCCTGTTTGTCAACCGATCTATTTTCAATTTTGCGTCACCTGCCAATGTATCTTATCCGTGGTCACTGGCAGTTTCTTTCTTCATTCGTAACGACGCTGAGATTCTTTACAGTAGACCGCTTCAACGAACTTTTTTTTCTTAAGAAATTTGATTGATATGATGACTTACAAACTCAAATTGTTGTAGTTTTTCACTTAAACGCAGATAACTTTGATAGGAATTGCTCAATTTTACGCTTGAGACTTGGAACATGAGACACCTGAACCTCTTGAGGCACTGGAGACACTTGAGACACTTGAGACACTTAAGACACTTGAGACACCTGAGACACCTGAGACACTTGAGACACTTGAGACACTTGAGACACTTGAGACTTTTAAGACACTTGAGACACTTGAGACACTTGAGACACTTGAGACACTTGAGACACTTGAGACACTTGAGACGCTTGAGACACTTGAGATACTTGAGATACTTGAGACACTTGAGACACTACTAGATACTACAGACACTACAGACACTACAGACACTGCAGATACTACAGACACTACAGACACTACAGACACTACAGACACTACAGACACTACAGACACTACAGACACTACAGACACTACAGACACTACAGACACTACAGACACTACAGACACTACAGACACTACAGACACTAGATACACTAGAGACACTAGAGACACTAGAGACACTAGAGACACTAGAGACACTAGAGACACTAGAGACACTTGAGACTTGAGACTTGAGACTTGAGACACTTGAGACACTACTAGATACTACAGACACTACAGACACTACAGACACTGCAGACACTACAGACACTACAGACACTACAGACACTACAGACACTACAGACACTACAGACACTACAGACACTACAGACACTACAGACACTACAGACACTACAGACACTACAGACACTACAGACACTACAGACACTAGAGACACTACAGACACTAGAGACACTAGATACACTAGAGACACTAGAGACACTAGAGACACTAGAGACACTAGAGACACTAGAGACACTAGAGACACTAGAGACACTAGAGACACTAGAGACACTTGAGACTTGAGACTTGAGACTTGAGACTTGAGACAATTGAGACAATTGAGACAATTGAGACAATTGAGACAATTGAGACAATTGAGACAATTGAGACAATTGAGACAATTGAGACAATTGAGACAGTTGAGACAATTGAGACAATTGAGACAATTGAGACAATTGAGACAATTGAGACAATTGAGACAATTGAGACAATTGAGACAATTGAGACAATTGAGACAATTGAGACAATTGAGACAATTGAGACAATTGAGACAATTGAGACAATTGAGACAATTCAGACAATTGAGACAATTGAGACAATTGAGACAATTGAGACAATTGAGACAATTGAGACAATTGAGACAATTGAGACAATTGAGACAATTGAGACAATTGAGACAATTGAGACAATTGAGACAATTGAGACAATTGAGACAATTGAGACAATTGAGACAATTGAGACAATTGAGACAATTGAGACAATTGAGACAATTGAGACAATTGAGACAATTGAGACGATTGAGACCATTGAGACAATTCAGACAATTCAGACATTTGAGACAATTGAGACAATTGGGACAATTGAGACAATTAAGACAATTGAGACAATTGAGACAATTGAGACAATTGAGACAATTGAGACAATTGAGACAATTGAGACCATTGAGACCATTGAGACAATTGAGACAATTCAGACATTTGAGACAATTGAGACAATTGGGACAATTGGGACAATTGAGACAATTGAGACAATTGAGACAATTGAGACAATTGAGACAATTGAGACAATTGAGACAATTGAGACATTTGAGACAATTGAGACTTGAGACTTGGGACTTGGGACTTGGGACTTGAGACTTGATATTTGATATTTTAAACTTGAGGTTTGAGACTTTAGTTTGTCTAAAGATTTGAAGTTCAAAGAGCAACTTGACTCAGTCTACTCCACGCATCTTTAGCAAGAATCTCAAACTAGTTGTAGCCGTGGAAATTCCTGCACAACACCACACACAGAGGAAACCGGGCAAGTTCATGCATTATTCAACGGTTTAAGTTTCACCAAACGCCGCCGTCGTCGTCGTAGTTGTAGGTCCCTTCGATGTTGTCGTTCTGTTGTCTGGCTGGCGAACCCAGGGAATCTGTGCCACCGCACCTCGGAAGAAGACGGTGTCAGTGCTGAAGAATTGATGATGCGGAAAACGATCCTTCGCCGCCATCCCCTCACGTTTGCACTGTGTGCAGGTGTTATTTTTAGTGTGTAGTTGGTTGCTTGGGGGTGAACCCGGAGAGCACCTGAAAACACCTCCGTTGATGGCAAAATGGATGTTTTGGCTTGTTTACTGACTAAATATTCAATTTGGTGTGGTTGTTTCCCCCTACCAGGGAGCACCGTGTTTCTGCTGAAACGTAACGTCTTTGGTGGCGGTTTGTGTTAAGGAGACTACAGAGAAGCTGTTTTCCTCGGTGGTGTTTGTAGAAAGTAGTGCGAAGGGAATTTTCAATTTGTAGTCTGTGTTGTAACACCGAAATGGTCGGTAAGTGAGATTTAAGAGAAGATGTTTTGATGGCATTACAAGCTATTGTCACAAGTAATTGAAGGACTTGGTATTTTGAAGCCACTGACTACAAAATATATTTTTCTAGATATTTCTACGCAACATAAATATTTAAAAATTTAATTTTGATAAACAATATTTTGTAATACTAAATTGAAATCAAAATAAAATCTTGATTTTGACAGTCATCCTGATTTTGACGAAAAAATTCCAAGTAACGGTCTGTTTGTAATGTTTCAACTTACCTATATTGAAATTTAAACCTAACCTACAAAAATCCTGAGCAAAACTGATATGCAAATACCAACTTGGTTTTCACCACCAACTTCCTCCTCATTTTGAACCGCCTGCAATAGACCGAAATTGAAAACCAAATTGACAGCCAGAGTACGGTTCCGCCGGGGTCCATCGCCAACTTCATATCTGCAATGCAAAGTGGTCATCGTCGTCGTCGGTCGTCGTTTACCGCCCGCACAACAGGCCGAATTGTTTCCGGTGGACTTGTTCCGGGCTGTGGCCCGTTTGAACTTTTTGCGGTATGTTTCATTACATTAGGCCCGTGTCCAGAGTCCCAGAGTCTGGTAACAGAGGTCAGTTTTTTTCCACACACACACATGAACTCTCTCTCTCGGTCAGTGTCCATTCCGGATGCAAAATAGAAACAGTTTTTCGAGCTGACCTGGTTCTCAGCGCTGGTCCAGGCAGTGGTCCTTTGAAGCTCTTTGATCTGAACTCAGTGACATTCGCGATGTGCACTCGTGGCAGCGCAGTTCAAACGCGGAAAAGCGTGTGTAAGTTGATTTGGAAAGTGAATCGTGAAGTGGAAAATTTTCTCGGAACTGAAAGTTGCAATGCATTCAAATGAAAGTGCACAACACGGTTCAATATTTTAATTCCGAGAAAATTGCAACGTCCAACATTTGCAATTTAGTTATTTTTGTTTATTTAGTGACATCGCACTGCTCAAATGGAAATTACACTTCAGCATTCCACAATTCGTGGTATTATCAGCTTTATGAACGAATTAAATAAATAAAGTCCCGAGGTCATCACCCAAGTAGCATTTATTGTTGCCAAGCCTTATTTGCAACTAATTCAAAACAATCCAAAATCGCTGTGGCAACATGTACGCAACACTCCTGGTGACAAAAAAAAGCGCACGACAACAACGTGATTGGCAACAATAGCCAGATAGTTGTGAGCGTGTTGCGGCAATGTTTCCTTTGCGATGCTAAGTTTTGTAGGAGAAATGGATGGTGTTGCAATAATGTAACAAATATGTTGCAAATATGTCACCATTACGGTGAAATTTTTGGTTGCTTAAAATCAAACGTGCAGCCGAAATGATTTCAAGCGCAACAAACTTCTAATTAATCTCTTAATAAATATGTTTCCGTTTTGGTTTCGCTACAAAACAAAAATGGATAAGTCTGGAAAAATAAACCTGTCGCAGTTTTTGTCGACAACAAACAAAATTGATTTTCTTTAATGTATAGAAGTTTTATGTCTTTGGCCATTTCAGGTTTACCGAGTAAAATTGCATTCTGCTCATGATTTTTTCATGCACCCTCAATCTTTTTAAAATTAGCTTTCTTTTTTGGAGCAAATTTTGTATCAAAATTTTCAAAGCAGGCTAATATATCTGAAAATTATCTGAGCTTTAATACTAGCTACGCAAACGTCAATTTTGTATCAAAAAATTATACAAAATGGGTTAAAATAGCTGAAAATTGATTGTTAAATTTTTTTTTTCCAATCTACCATCATGGCGCTTTGCATGCACAGGGGTGTATTCAAGAATCTTTAATAAAATAATCTGTATGAAAATTGCTGTTTTATGCAATATCAAGCAAAACTATGTAAATGGACCACACAAAGGTGTAAACAAATAGTCTATACCATGTTCACGTCAGTTGATGTTTACATAAGGAACGGGCAGTATAGACTCTTTGTTTACACTTCGACAATGGAGGTGTTTAGCTTGAATTAGTTTTCATTGAAAATCTAGATAAAATTTAAATTTGCTTCACAAATCACAATTAATTTTGCTCTTACAGGTGCACAGCAACGAAGGAAGTTGTTTTATTCTTATTCCAAAATTGTTAAACTTACGGACCCAATCCTGCAATAACGGGATTGTAAAATTAATCAAACTTTGTTGTAAATTACTTTGTGTACAGTACTTTAGGGGATGAATAAAAAAGTATGTCGATAGTACCTGTAGTTTTGAAGCTACAAAAATGTCTGTAACAAGAATCCTGGTGCAGAAGCTCTGGTCGATGTGCACCATTAACAGAAGTCGGAAATTTCAAGTATACCATACATTTTCATGTGTGTACCCATTAGGGTGCCCAGAATATGGGACCTTTTCTAAAAACCTCGCTCCACAAGCTGATTATTGTTCCTTGAGCTATTTTAGGACTCTGGACCAAATATTAGCAAAATCAGCCATCGTTTACCCATTGATACTCGGAGGTGAAGTTTGTATGGCAAAAATCGAAAAAATGTATGGAAAACCCAAGTTTCTTACGGTTTGGTCTGCACGGTGCGCTACTTCCATCGAAATATTCTCAAAAGTGAGATTCTTATTGAAAATTTAATGCTCTACAACTTTGTAGAACATACCAAAGCTGTAAAACTTAATCCTGAAAAGTTATTAGCGATTTAAAAAAGTCATTTTTGTATGGAAAACATTTTTTTCACCAACTTTAGGCTCGGGTATCAATGGGTTAATCTTAACCAAATTCGCTCAAAATTTACACAGATGCTTAAAATAACCCAAAAAACCGTTATCCGCTTGTGGAGCAGGGGGTCATTTTTTCTGGGATCCTAGTACCCATGCAAATACCCAATATTAGATTGTTGTGAACGAAACTAAACACAAGATTAGTTGATAAAGCTGCGGTGATTATTGAATAAATCTTCTTGACATAGCAACATAAACGAGGTTTCCTGGTACACCAAACCTATTTGCACTACAACCTACATGACGTGGTGATCTCTAAAGCATGATTTCTACTCGAAAGTTTATGTAAATTTAAGTGCAATTAGAGAAAAAAAATATTTAAAATGCTTTCTTCTGCGTTTAGAATAATTTTTAGAATGTATGATTTTTTCAAAAATCATCTTCATTTATGTAAATTTTCGATGTACAGTACCGTGAAAGTTTTTTTTTCGCTAAAATTGTTGTATCGTCAAATCTTAATTTTTTAAAAACTAATGATTGTAAAACAACTGAACTAGTGTCCCGGGCAGACGGTAATTACAAAATTCATGCCATTTCAATAACAAATACTGTTAAAATAACAAAAAATGTTATGGATTCTTCTTGAAAAATCCATTTTTGCATAAGGGTTTAATAACAGTTTATGTTATCATAACAAAATTTGCTATTGGTTCGATATTGATTTCAAGCCAAAACACCTTTGGAATAACATTTTTTGCTATGGAAGAATACCTCCAACTGTTATTGGGATGATCGGATTAGTTGTTAAAATAACAAAAAATAATAACAAAGATTTCTTCGAAAAATAACTCAAAATGTTATTGGTCCGTTATTACAATAACAATCCAATAACAAAAAAATCATAACGACGAATAACAAATCTTGTTATAAATAACATAAAACGTTATTGGTCTTGTATTTTCTAATATTAAAAAATGTTATTCCAAGTTATTTCCGTCTGCTCGGGGTAAAATGCATTTGAAACACTTTTTGCATTCAAATGTTGAAACTATGGCTTGTTATTTATTATTATTATTTTTTTTTTGTAAGGTAACCTCCAATAACTCCGAAAAAAGTCTGACAAGAGCTAAAAACAGGGCTCGCATCCTGTTGGGGGACTAGAAAGGGCGCGGTAGGCAACTGAAAACTGAATTGACGTAGTGCTGGTCTTCCACTATCCACTTCCAGTCTTTGCCATTACAGCATATTGTCCACTGCCTTGATGCTCCCTCTCCGATCCCCGGCGCTATTATTACACAAAAAAAAGTTTACCTTGTCCTGAACCAGAACCGAAAGTCAAAAAACATTTAATAAAATTTATGATCCATAGCCTGTTCGATAAAATATTACTTCATTTTAGGCTATAGCCCCCGTTAATCATTATAAAATTGATAAATTGAAATATAAATTGAATAATTGTGATAAGATTACTGAATCATGCACCCTTAGTACGTCCCTGTCTATTACTCTTTGAGCAAATTGCCACACTTCACTTCTACTGCAGCAACGTTTCGGATATGTTGCAACAAAGTTGAACATTCATATCGAACACCCCAATTTGTGTAACGTCGTGGTAACATAATGGAAACATAACATTTTATTTGTCTTAAGAACTGTCAAACGAAAAAATGTTCTCGTAATTGATGAACTGTGTTTGTCAGGTGTGTTCTAAGCATCGCAGAATAAAACTTCTGGATTGCGGATGGTTCTTGGTGAGTGGTTCCCCTCCTTCTTGTAAAAAAAGCAAGTGGGGTGAGGAACCGGGCGCGGGTACCGTCAGCCCGACGCTGGTTTCGGCTTTTCCGCACCCCACAGAGGATGTTGTGTTGTGTGGTGGATAACCTACTGCCGGTCGGAACCGGGAAAGAGTCTCGCCAGGAAAACTGATGGGCAAGGCTGCCCACCGGTGGGAAGCTCAGTGGCTACGGGTAGGCGGCTCGGGATACCCAAGTACGCTTCCCGTGTGTGTGCTGAGTTCCGATTTGTATTCAACTGCCGAGTTTTGGAGGTCATCCTGAAAATCACACGGATTAGTTTTTGACTGATTCGGGAAATCCTCCTCATAATAAATAACAGAATCATTTTATGAATAGTGAAAACGATATTGGCCGATTTATCATAGTCTCATTAAGAATTTTTAGGACGAACTGCATGAAATCGATTTTTTTTCGCTGAAGTTGTGTTTATATTTACAATGAGCCAAGCAATTAGCTTTATCAAGCAAACATTGCTGCAACATATTCGCAACATTCGCTGCTCAACATGAAGTATGTTTTTTGTTTTTTCAACATTGATACAATAATGTCACCAAAAAGTTGCATAAATAAACAAAATCAAATTGTTGCCTCAGCAAATAATGGTAACTATTTCATTAAGAACTATGTTTCGATGTTACATTTTCGCGAATTGCAACATTGTTGCTCCTTTGTTGTAACTTAATTGGACTTAGACGTTTTTAGCATGTTGCGCGATGCTGCTTGGGCAGGATGGTAATTTCCGAAGCCACTCTCCAAAGTGTGATGGATGGCCGCGAACCTTTCCTGATAATCATACACTGGCTGTCCACCATTGATCCCTTGGGTGTTTGATGCAGTGATGCTTTCAGTTGCATGGGGTACAACAAGCTGCCAAAAAATGTGTTCCTTTTTTGTAATTTATCAAAATTTGCAACAAAATTCTGAAATTTTTCTTTTTGCTCCAAGCTCCAAACACTGCTGTTTGTAAAATTTAAAAAGATTACAAAACCCATTATTTAAAGACAGACGGTTTAAGACCGGGAAAAACCGGAAAAAATATAAAAAGCCGGAAATTCAACACTTTACTAAAAAAAACTATTGGAAAATACATTTTCCACCCGTAAAGTTGGTATGCAATCATTAGTTTTCAAAAAATGTAAAATTTCACGAAAAACAAGAATTTTGCAAAAAAAAACTTTTTGCGGCTTTGGAAATCGAAAATGCACTAAAATTCAAAAGAATTTTGAGCTAACTCAAACATACTAAAAATGATTCAAAACGCAGAGGAATGCAAAAAATAAAATTTGTACCAGCCTTATAAAGTCTGTAAGAAGTCAAATCAAAAGAGAAACATACAAAAACATGACGAGAATTAGAGAAATGTTATAGGTATGAAAGATACCATGTATTAAACTATAAATAAATAAACGATAAAGGCAAACAAAGTGAAGGTTTACACAGTAAATAAATTATGATTATATTACATGTTGGGATGGGTACAAATTTTATGTCAGAAAAAATGTGTAATATTAGCACTGAAAATTTGTAAGTTTACCACTATTCTGGTGTAATGTCACTTTTTCAGTTTAAAACAATGTAAAATTACAGCACAAAAGAGAAAATATTCAAAATTCCATAATAAAACCTTCCAAAATTACATAAAAATTAATGTATACGAAGGATTGAGCTCTGCAGCTCGATTTAAAAAAAACAGCTAAATAAATCAATTTTGAAGGAGCTTAACCGCAGAATTAAAGAGTACCAAATCTTTCAAATCACATAAGGGTCATTTCGCGCCAACTGGCACACTACCTATTGATACTATCAAAACATGTAAGAATCCCGATATTCAACCAAATTGTACCACCTCTTCTTTTTTGGCACCTCCCCAAAGTTTTGCGATTTAAAAAAAACCTCTTTTTTTAAATGGCCATATCTCGGAAACAAAAAATTATAGAGCAAGGCGTGAAAGTTATTTAAAAAACGATCAATCATTTTTTGTTTCCGAGATATGACCATTTAAAAAAAAAGAGGTTTTTAAAAAAATGACGAAAATCGCAAAACTTTGGGGAGGTGCCAAAAAAAGAAGGGGTGCTCCAATTTGGTTGAAAATCTGGATTCTTACATGTTTTGATAGTATCAATAGCTCCACTAAATTTGAGCTGCATCAGAGAAAAACCATTTCGAGTGGTGTGCCAGTTGGCGCGAAATAACCCATATAAGCATTTAAAAATTATGTTTTATAAGTCTGTGTGTGTGTGTGTGGGTTCAACCTTTAAAAGACAAATATAACGTTTTCTCAGACTAAATGTCGTCATACGGGGCAAATTTTTTTTTAACACAAAATCATTTTTTTAACACAAAATCTGTCACCATTCCCTGCTGAATATTACTTTGTTTTCTGTGTACACCATAAAAGGAAACATTTTCAGAAATAAGATTACACATTTCTGACATAAACGATGTACCCCTTCCCAGATGTAATATTACCACATTTTTAAGAGCTAAAACTGAATTAAAATTAAAATAAAAGATGTAAGTTTATCCGTTAAACAAAAGTTGCTCGAAATGACCTCCTGAACACAGTAAAATTAAAAATCGAGAAAAAAAAAATGGTCAGTACAGAGATAACACAAAACAATATTCTAATCTATCTAATCTAATCTAACACAAACGCAGCCAGTCCGATGAAAGCATGCTGGAAAGTCTTGTGATTAGATTACGCCTCAAGCACTTTTCTTGTCATTATTAATAATTGTAGTACATTCGAGAACACCCGAAAATGTATTACAAAAATTTAAGCGGCCAGCCCTACTACGTTGTGTTTACCGCAGAGAGGATTCTGAAAACGGATCACATTTCTCAGAATCTACAGGGGAGGAAGGATACGTGGACATACCGTACCAAACGCTCCGGTTTATTTTTGCATATTTTTTTGTGAAAGTTGTGTTTGGGACCATCCATAAACCACGTGGACACTTTAGGGGGGGGGGGGGTATGGCGATTGTCCACGATCCATACAAAAAAGTTTTTTTTGTATGAACAATTGTCCACGAAGGGGGGGGGGGGGTAACAGATTACCAAAAAAGTGTCCACGTGGTTTATGGATGGTCCCTTTAGTGTAATAATATAAAGGGGTAATTCTCCGCCAACTCACACAGCAGTTGCCCCGACCCCTCTTCGATTTGCGTGAAACTTTGTCCTAAGGGGTAACTTTTGTCCCTGATCACGAATCCGAGGTCCGTTTTTTGATATCTCGTGACGGAGGGTCGGTACGACCCCTTCCATTTTTGAACATGCGAAAAAAGAGGTGTTTTTCAATAATTTGCAGCCTGAAACGGTGATGAGATAGAAATTTGGTGTCAAAGGGACTTTTATGTAAAATTAGACGCCCGATTTGATGGCGTACTCAGAATTCCGAAAAAACGTATTTTTCATCGAAAAAAACACTAAAAAAGTTTTAAAAATTATCCCATTTTCCGTTACTCGACTGTAAAAATTTTTGGAACATGTCATTTTATGGAAAATTTAATGTACTTTTCGAATCTGCATTGACCCAGAAGGGTCATTTTTCATTTAGAACAAAAATTTTCATTTTAAAATTTCGTGTTTTTTTAACTTTGCATGGTTATTTTTTAGAGTGTAACAATGTTGTACAAAGTTGTAGAGCAGACAATTACAAAAAAATTGATATATAGACATAAGGGGTTTGCTTATAAACATCACGAGTTATCGCGATTTTACGAAAAAAAGTTTCACTCATACATTACACATCGTACATTACACATCAACACTGGAGATAACACAAAACAATATTTTCTATAAAGAGATAACGTACATGCAAATAAGTCAAAATTACTTGCATATTTTTAAATGTGGTGTGAGCTCACACTTACCTTAACTACTTTTATTTGACATCTCTTTTGATATTTCTAAAATATACATTTTCAACTGTACAAATTTTTAATTTGGTGGCATTGGTCATTAACTACACGGAAAAAAATCAATTCTTGAAATCATGAATTGTGTACATGAATTTGAGAACCACGAAGGAATATATTCACGTTTATAGTGCAAATACACCATACTCATGAATAAATTCCATCGTGGTTTTCAAATTCATGAATACAATTCACGATTACGTGGATTGATTGCATTTTCTGTGTACTAGATATATGCCTTGTAGTTATGTAAAGAATTGACTTTTTTTTCAAAGCAAAGAAAAATCTATGAAATTCTTAGGCAGTGTTGTTTCAACAACAAAGAAACACAATATAAAATTGCAAAACTCATCCTTGCACCGTTTAACTCCAAAGCGCCCCTTTATTGGAACCTTGAGTGGAAACAATAAACCACTCCGTACAAACAAGCGCGTTGGTTGACTGTGGAACAAAATCCGATATTCGCGGGATCAGTCTCATCGCATGCCACAAAGTGCATATATTTGCTTTCGGACTTTGTGATTGATTGTCCCCGCTGGAACGATACTGTGACTCGGCGTACTTGTCGATATTACATCCGATCCGCGTCAATACTTTGTTGTACTTTGAAGTACTTTTGAACCTGCTCTTGACGCAAACTTTGCCTCGTCCAAGAACCAGAGACTTTCAAGTTTCGCTAATTCCCCGCTAAATCCACTCCACTTTTCAAGCTGCAAGTTTAGCAAGAGTGCTATCGAGTTTAACCCGCTCTCAAAAGCTTTCAGGCGGCTCCGGCAGCCAGGTGATGTGTAAATTTAGTTCAGGTGTAAAAACTTTTGCATCGAAGCGTATCGCGTTCAACCCGTTCGACCTTTATTTGAGGGTGGGGATGAGCCATCGCGCGTTGTTCTCCATCATCAGGAGAGGCATCACTACGATGGCTGGTGAAGTTCACGTCAATCAACCCAGCCCAGCGTTGATGGTAATCGATGATCAAACACTTTTACACGGTGCTGGGTTATCCGCAGGTAAATTTACACAGGGATTAGCTGTACAGCTGTTTGAACTGGGGGGAACTTTGAGAGGGTTCGATGCAGATGCACTTGAAGTCATTTTAAAAGGAAGATAAAAAAAATATAATAACAATGCAATACAATGCATTTCCCAAGCTGTCAACTCCTTGGTGCAAAAATAACAAAAACCCCAAATGCAAATTCTACTTCCATGCTAAATATGTTCCAAAATCGTGACATAGTGCTTGTTTGCATACACTCAACTTCCAAATTGCCATCTGGTGCTTGCTGTGGCTGGGGTTTGGCTTCCAAGTGATAAGCTTTGCTAGCTTCTACCAAAGTTACACCAGAGCCAGCTTCACCAGACAAGTCCACAGAGACCACACAGAGTAGAGAACAATAACAAAAGGAGTCGGTCCCGGGAGGATCCGTTTTTCAGCAAAGGAACGATAATATTCATCTTGTCCCCCAAAAGTGGACAACATTCCCCCCTATCTCCCCGTCTCATACATTTGTGGGAGACCACTTTTGTGGAGTTGGTTACATATTAGGTGGCAAAGCATTGAACCAGCATGTGGTCGGAACGTTCCCAGAGGGCACCGAGGGAAAAAGAGTTGAGAAGTTGACGTTGAGTTCATTTGGAAAACTTGCAACAATGTTTTCCCAGAGTGCACAGAAAATCCTTACAGGAAAATATGCAGTTTGGAATTTATGGAATGTCATTCTGCTCGGCAGGGGGAGGGTTTGGTGACTTTGGTTTATGGGTTGCCACTAAAAACCTCTGCAGTTTCAAATTATTGCCCTTCAGGGTAACATAGTCCAAGAGTGTTGACGAGAGATTGCCAGATTTAAACTGACCATCTCGGGTCAAACTGCATTGTATGCCATCTTAATTGAGCTCCAACGGCCAAGATTTTCCAAGAACCAAACCGATCCAATCCACCGTAAATTTCCCGATTAGCCCATTAGTATTCATGGTCTGTTCCACACTGCTCCCGGGTTGCCTGTTGAACGGAGCTGTTGATGCTGTGTTGATTGGCAATCGCTTCGGCAAATAGTTTCCACGTCAAATTTTACCCGCCTGAAGCTGAATTTTCAACGGAACCTTGTCAACGTGCTACCACACCGTTGTCGTCAAGGTTTGGTCGTCGTTGGGTTCGAACTATAGCGACTGTGCCTGGGAGGATTTTGAAATGAATTTTTTGCCCAAAATTAGTTTAGTTTTTAGTTTTTAGTTTTTAGTTTTTAGTTTTTAGTTTTTAGTTTTTAGTTTTTAGTTTTTAGTTTTTAGTTTTTAGTTTTTAGTTTTTAGTTTTTAGTTTTTAGTTTTTAGTTTTTAGTTTTTAGTTTTTAGTTTTTAGTTTTTAGTTTTTAGTTTTTAGTTTTTAGTTTTTAGTTTTTAGTTTTTAGTTTTTAGTTTTTAGTTTTTAGTTTTTAGTTTTTAGTTTTTAGTTTTTAGTTTTTAGTTTTTAGTTTTTAGTTTTTAGTTTTTAGTTTTAGTTTTTAGTTTTTAGTTTTTAGTTTTTAGTTTTTAGTTTTTAGTTTTTAGTTTTTAGTTTTTAGTTTTTAGTTTTTAGTTTTTAGTTTTTAGTTTTTAGTTTTTAGTTTTTAGTTTTTAGTTTTTAGTTTTTAGTTTTAGTTTTTAGTTTTTAGTTTTTAGTTTTTAGTTTTTAGTTTTTAGTTTTTAGTTTTTAGTTTTTAGTTTTTAGTTTTTAGTTTTTAGTTTTTAGTTTTTAGTTTTTAGTTTTTAGTTTTTAGTTTTTAGTTTTTAGTTTTTAGTTTTTAGTTTTTAGTTTTTAGTTTATTTTTAGTTTTTAGTTTTTAGTTTTTAGTTTTAGTTTTTAGTTTTTAGTTTTTAGTTTTTAGTTTTTAGTTTTTAGTTTTTAGTTTTTAGTTTTTAGTTTTTAGTTTTTAGTTTTTAGTTTTTAGTTTTTAGTTTTTAGTTTTTAGTTTTTAGTTTTTAGTTTTTAGTTTTTAGTTTTTAGTTTTTAGTTTTTAGTTTTTAGTTTTTAGTTTTTAGTTTTTAGTTTTTAGTTTTTAGTTTTTAGTTTTTAGTTTTTAGTTTTTAGTTTTTAGTTTTTAGTTTTTAGTTTTTAGTTTTTAGTTTTTAGTTTTTAGTTTTTAGTTTTTAGTTTTTAGTTTTTAGTTTTTAGTTTTTAGTTTTTAGTTTTTAGTTTTTAGTTTTTAGTTTTTAGTTTTTAGTTTTTAGTTTTTAGTTTTTAGTTTTTAGTTTTTAGTTTTTAGTTTTTAGTTTTTAGTTTTAGTTTTTAGTTTTTAGTTTTTAGTTTTTAGTTTTTAGTTTTAGTTTTTAGTTTTTAGTTTTTAGTTTTTAGTTTTTAGTTTTTAGTTTTTAGTTTTTAGTTTTTAGTTTTTAGTTTTTAGTTTTTAGTTTTTAGTTTTTAGTTTTTAGTTTTTAGTTTTTAGTTTTTAGTTTTTAGTTTTTAGTTTTTAGTTTTTAGTTTTTAGTTTTTAGTTTTTAGTTTTTAGTTTTTAGTTTTTAGTTTTTAGTTTTTAGTTTTTAGTTTTTAGTTTTTAGTTTTTAGTTTTTAGTTTTTAGTTTTTAGTTTTTAGTTTTTAGTTTTAGTTTTTAGTTTTTAGTTTTTAGTTTTTAGTTTTTAGTTTTTAGTTTTTAGTTTTTAGTTTTTAGTTTTTAGTTTTTAGTTTTTAGTTTTTAGTTTTTAGTTTTTAGTTTTTAGTTTTTAGTTTTTAGTTTTTAGTTTTTAGTTTTTAGTTTTTAGTTTTTAGTTTTTAGTTTTTAGTTTTTAGTTTTAGTTTTTAGTTTTTAGTTTTTAGTTTTTAGTTTTTAGTTTTTAGTTTTAGTTTTTAGTTTTTAGTTTTTAGTTTTTAGTTTTTAGTTTTTAGTTTTTAGTTTTTAGTTTTTAGTTTTTAGTTTTTAGTTTTTAGTTTTTAGTTTTTAGTTTTTAGTTTTTAGTTTTTAGTTTTTAGTTTTTAGTTTTTAGTTTTTAGTTTTTAGTTTTTAGTTTTTAGTTTTTAGTTTTTAGTTTTTAGTTTTTAGTTTTTAGTTTTTAGTTTTTAGTTTTTAGTTTTAGTTTTTAGTTTTTAGTTTTTAGTTTTTAGTTTTTAGTTTTTAGTTTTTAGTTTTTAGTTTTTAGTTTTTAGTTTTTAGTTTTTAGTTTTTAGTTTTTAGTTTTTAGTTTTTAGTTTTTAGTTTTTAGTTTTTAGTTTTAGTTTTTAGTTTTTAGTTTTTAGTTTTTAGTTTTTAGTTTTTAGTTTTTAGTTTTTAGTTTTTAGTTTTTAGTTTTTAGTTTTTAGTTTTAGTTTTTAGTTTTTAGTTTTTAGTTTTTAGTTTTTAGTTTTTAGTTTTTAGTTTTTAGTTTTTAGTTTTTAGTTTTTAGTTTTTAGTTTTTAGTTTTTAGTTTTTAGTTTTTAGTTTTTAGTTTTTAGTTTTTAGTTTTTAGTTTTTAGTTTTTAGTTTTTAGTTTTTAGTTTTTAGTTTTTAGTTTTTAGTTTTTAGTTTTTAGTTTTTAGTTTTTAGTTTTTAGTTTTTAGTTTTTAGTTTTTAGTTTTTAGTTTTTAGTTTTAGTTTTTAGTTTTAGTTTTTAGTTTTTAGTTTTTAGTTTTTAGTTTTTAGTTTTAGTTTTTAGTTTTTAGTTTTTAGTTTTTAGTTTTTAGTTTTTAGTTTTTAGTTTTTAGTTTTTAGTTTTTAGTTTTTAGTTTTTAGTTTTTAGTTTTTAGTTTTTAGTTTTTAGTTTTTAGTTTTAGTTTTTAGTTTTTAGTTTTTAGTTTTTAGTTTTTAGTTTTTAGTTTTTAGTTTTTAGTTTTTAGTTTTTAGTTTTTAGTTTTTAGTTTTTAGTTTTTAGTTTTTAGTTTTTAGTTTTTAGTTTTTAGTTTTTAGTTTTTAGTTTTTAGTTTTTAGTTTTTAGTTTTTAGTTTTTAGTTTTTAGTTTTTAGTTTTTAGTTTTTAGTTTTTAGTTTTTAGTTTTTAGTTTTTAGTTTTTAGTTTTTAGTTTTAGTTTTTAGTTTTTAGTTTTTAGTTTTTAGTTTTTAGTTTTTAGTTTTTAGTTTTTAGTTTTTAGTTTTTAGTTTTTAGTTTTTAGTTTTTAGTTTTTAGTTTTTAGTTTTTAGTTTTTAGTTTTTAGTTTTTAGTTTTAGTTTTTAGTTTTTAGTTTTTAGTTTTTAGTTTTTAGTTTTTAGTTTTTAGTTTTTAGTTTTTAGTTTTTAGTTTTTAGTTTTTAGTTTTTAGTTTTTAGTTTTTAGTTTATTTTTAGTTTTTAGTTTTTAGTTTTTAGTTTTTAGTTTTTAGTTTTTAGTTTTTAGTTTTTAGTTTTTAGTTTTTAGTTTTTAGTTTTTAGTTTTTAGTTTTTAGTTTTTAGTTTTAGTTTTTAGTTTTTAGTTTTTAGTTTTTAGTTTTTAGTTTTTAGTTTTTAGTTTTTAGTTTTTAGTTTTTAGTTTTTAGTTTTTAGTTTTTAGTTTTTAGTTTTTAGTTTTTAGTTTTTAGTTTTAGTTTTTAGTTTTTAGTTTTTAGTTTTTAGTTTTTAGTTTTTAGTTTTTAGTTTTTAGTTTTTAGTTTTTAGTTTTTAGTTTTTAGTTTTTAGTTTTTAGTTTTTAGTTTTTAGTTTTTAGTTTTTAGTTTTTAGTTTTTAGTTTTTAGTTTTTAGTTTTTAGTTTTTAGTTTTTAGTTTTTAGTTTTTAGTTTTTAGTTTTTAGTTTTTAGTTTTTAGTTTTTAGTTTTTAGTTTTTAGTTTTTAGTTTTAGTTTTAGTTTTTAGTTTTTAGTTTTTAGTTTTTAGTTTTTAGTTTTTAGTTTTTAGTTTTTAGTTTTTAGTTTTTAGTTTTTAGTTTTTAGTTTTTAGTTTTTAGTTTTTAGTTTTTAGTTTTTAGTTTTTAGTTTTTAGTTTTAGTTTTTAGTTTTTAGTTTTTAGTTTTTAGTTTTAGTTTTTAGTTTTTAGTTTTAGTTTTTAGTTTTTAGTTTTTAGTTTTTAGTTTTTAGTTTTTAGTTTTTAGTTTTTAGTTTTAGTTTTTAGTTTTTAGTTTTTAGTTTTTAGTTTTTAGTTTTTAGTTTTTAGTTTTTAGTTTTTAGTTTTTAGTTTTTAGTTTTTAGTTTTTAGTTTTTAGTTTTTAGTTTTTAGTTTTTAGTTTTTAGTTTTTAGTTTTTAGTTTTTAGTTTTTAGTTTTTAGTTTTTAGTTTTTAGTTTTTAGTTTTTAGTTTTTAGTTTTTAGTTTTTAGTTTTTAGTTTTTAGTTTTTAGTTTTTAGTTTTTAGTTTTTAGTTTTTAGTTTTTAGTTTTTAGTTTTTAGTTTTTAGTTTTTAGTTTTTAGTTTTAGTTTTTAGTTTTTAGTTTTTAGTTTTTAGTTTTTAGTTTTTAGTTTTAGTTTTTAGTTTTTAGTTTTTAGTTTTTAGTTTTTAGTTTTTAGTTTTTAGTTTTTAGTTTTTAGTTTTAGTTTTTAGTTTTTAGTTTTTAGTTTTTAGTTTTTAGTTTTTAGTTTTTAGTTTTTAGTTTTTAGTTTTTAGTTTTTAGTTTTTAGTTTTTAGTTTTTAGTTTTTAGTTTTTAGTTTTTAGTTTTTAGTTTTTAGTTTTTAGTTTTTAGTTTTTAGTTTTTAGTTTTTAGTTTTTAGTTTTTAGTTTTTAGTTTTTAGTTTTTAGTTTTTAGTTTTTAGTTTTTAGTTTTTAGTTTTTAGTTTTTAGTTTTTAGTTTTAGTTTTTAGTTTTTAGTTTTTAGTTTTTAGTTTTTAGTTTTTAGTTTTTAGTTTTTAGTTTTTAGTTTTTAGTTTTTAGTTTTTAGTTTTAGTTTTTAGTTTTTAGTTTTTAGTTTTTAGTTTTTAGTTTTTAGTTTTTAGTTTTAGTTTTTAGTTTTTAGTTTTTAGTTTTTAGTTTTTAGTTTTTAGTTTTTAGTTTTTAGTTTTAGTTTTTAGTTTTTAGTTTTTAGTTTTTAGTTTTTAGTTTTAGTTTTTAGTTTTTAGTTTTTAGTTTTTAGTTTTTAGTTTTTAGTTTTTAGTTTTTAGTTTTTAGTTTTTAGTTTTTAGTTTTTAGTTTTTAGTTTTTAGTTTTTAGTTTTTAGTTTTTAGTTTTTAGTTTTTAGTTTTTAGTTTTTAGTTTTTAGTTTTTAGTTTTTAGTTTTTAGTTTTTAGTTTTTAGTTTTTAGTTTTTAGTTTTTAGTTTTTAGTTTTTAGTTTTTAGTTTTTAGTTTTTAGTTTTTAGTTTTTAGTTTTTAGTTTTTAGTTTTTAGTTTTTAGTTTTTAGTTTTTAGTTTTTAGTTTTTAGTTTTTAGTTTTTAGTTTTTAGTTTTTAGTTTTTAGTTTTTAGTTTTTAGTTTTTAGTTTTTAGTTTTTAGTTTTTAGTTTTTAGTTTTTAGTTTTTAGTTTTTAGTTTTTAGTTTTTAGTTTTTAGTTTTTAGTTTTTAGTTTTTAGTTTTTAGTTTTTAGTTTTTAGTTTTTAGTTTTTAGTTTTTAGTTTTTAGTTTTTAGTTTTTAGTTTTTAGTTTTTAGTTTTTAGTTTTTAGTTTTTAGTTTTTAGTTTTAGTTTTTAGTTTTTAGTTTTTAGTTTTTAGTTTTTAGTTTTTAGTTTTTAGTTTTTAGTTTTTAGTTTTTAGTTTTTAGTTTTTAGTTTTTAGTTTTTAGTTTTTAGTTTTTAGTTTTTAGTTTTTAGTTTTTAGTTTTTAGTTTTTAGTTTTTAGTTTTTAGTTTTTAGTTTTTAGTTTTTAGTTTTTAGTTTTTAGTTTTTAGTTTTTAGTTTTTAGTTTTTAGTTTTTAGTTTTTAGTTTTTAGTTTTTAGTTTTTAGTTTTTAGTTTTTAGTTTTAATTTTTAGTTTTTAGTTTTTAGTTTTTAGTTTTTAGTTTTTAATTTTTAGTTTTTAGTTTTTAGTTTTTAGTTTTTAGTTTTTAGTTTTTAGTTTTTAGTTTTTAGTTTTTAGTTTTTAGTTTTTAGTTTTTAGTTTTTAGTTTTTAGTTTTTAGTTTTTAGTTTTTAATTTGAACTCCTACTTTTCTACGGTCTGAATATACATATAAGAAAAGCAGATTTCAAGCTTTCCCGAGCTGTACGAACAATATGGTTCAGCTCAACGTGTCGAAACGAGTCCACCAGCAACTTCTTCTTCTTCTTCAGCCCACTCCACCAGTCGTCTGCCGGCATGGAGAAGAAATTGGATCTCACTCAATAAGCAGGCTCAATTTCGATTAGTGCCACCAGCAACCGACTTCAGGAACTGCTGGAATTCCGACAGAATAGTCCGCCCAACGACGAGTGAAACGTGCACGGAATCTGCGTCTTACGTCCAGTAATATCCATGATGGACTTCTTCTTTTTTTGTTTGTTTTTTACTTTTGTTATTTAACTGTACAAAATGACAAAAAAAAAATTAAATAAAATTTAGGATGAACTAATATCATTACAAGTTTGATGAAAATCATAAAATTCGACATTCGACGAGCATTTACGTCACATTACCAAAAAATCTTCGATTTTTCCCGAATGCACGTGTTTGCGCTGCTGACAGTTGGCAAATATTGGAAGCAAATTGCCAGTGGCAGTTTTTCAGCTCCGCATCGTACCAAGAAGTTGGTCGACATCCTGAAGGGAAAAACGCAGAAAAAATGATAAAAAACGAATCTGTTGAAGATGCTTTCTACTCGACACTTGGGAGATCTGAAATTTCGTAGACTGCTAGGTGTGAATTGACCAAAAGTTGACTTACTAACTTGACTCAAGATACTTTGTTTATCAGACTTTTTTTTAGCTAAACACCAATTATTGATCTAATTTTTCATGTCTAAAAAAATAACTTTTGAAATTTTTTGTAACATTCAATATTTTGATTTTTTTATAAACCTTTTTCCTACCCAGCTCAATTTTACGAACTCTGAGTAAAAATGACCATCAGGAAATTGCGTAAGTTAAATAAAAAAAATGAGTTTCAAATTTCGTTTCGTTTATGCTTCCAACATTAAGTCTCATCAAGCTAACATTATCATTCCCCCCTAATTGAAACTGTATCTTCCTTATACGCCAGACAACCCAGATGGGATCGGTGTGATAAGGGACAATCCCGGGGAGAAACCCTTTCTGTCGGTTAACAATTTAATAATCCGTCCCCATCAGCAGCAGTTCAAAGGCATTCTTTAACAAATTAGAAAGCACCCTTTAAATACAAACGATATTACCGGAGATCCACCGGAATGCCAACTCATCCTTCCATCTCAACCCCCCCGGGGGAACCATGATAGACCTATTTGTCCTCCTCGGGGCTAGTAGCAGCTGGTCATCCCTGGCACGTCCCTTATCATTACAGAGGAGTCCTAGAAACACCCATCATGCACACCCGTCGGCTCGACCTTCATTCGTCCCCAAACTTAACACCTCAAGATATGGGGGGGGGGAGGGGGGGGGGGCAATCCCCAAACACTGTCGTTCTTGCGAAGGCCTCGACGAAGGCAAAATAAAACATTAGCAATCAAACAGAATTGTGAGTTGGAGAAAAAAAAAAACCCGGGGATCGATCTCGGGACTGTCTCTGCTGCTTTCCATCTCTGGTTTTCTTTGCTTCTATTTTTTTTTCTTGAATATTAGGTCCATTCTAGTGCTGAATCTATGCTTATTTCAATTTCATTTGGACTTCCCAGAACTTTCACATTGCATTTGGTGAAGCTGTGGACAGTGAACTTTTTTAGAAAAATTTGGAAAAAATATTTAATATAGCAAAACCTTTTATCACTTCATTTCCCAAATATTTTTTTGTTTAAAGGTCCAATAAACCAAATTTTCAGTTTTTGCTTTTTGGGTGTTTTTTAATACCCCTGATTCAAGGCGGTTTCAAAAACACCCAAAAATCAAAAACTGGAAATTCGGTTTATTGTGCCTTTTAAAAAAAACCTCCAGATTTTTATTCTTTTTTGCCTACACTTTGAAATTTTTCCTCTTATTATTTGCAAAAAAATATTTATTTTATGAAACTTAATTCTTAAAAGTTTGAAAAAAGCATATTAGATTTCAATTTCTGTTTAAATATCTTTTGTCCACAAGGCAAAGAAAAATAATTAAACATAGTTTTAAGCCAGATAATCTGTGATCAGATTATCTAATTTCATATCGCTGCCTTTGTGCTCTCTTATGCTATGCGATGCTTATGCTAACTAAAATGGAAAACCAGCAAGCTTAGTATAAGAGAGCACAGAAGCATCGATATGTTGCAATTTCAGTTAATTTCAAAATTTAATATCAAAAATACTATCTAGAATGCATTTGCACAGTTAAAAATTGGTTGTACACGTTTTTTAACCAAGAAAATTTAAAAAGAAATAATTTTCTTTTGCACCAGATTTTTTTTATTTATCATTTATTATAATTTATCAAATTGAAAAGATAATCACTTATCCAAATTGTGATGCCAGCGAAAAACAAAAAAAAAATCTGCCATATTTCCAACAAAAAATGCTTTTAAAAAGTTTAGAAAAAATAATTGAAAAACGCGTTTTACACCTAAAAAACTTAAGAATATAAAATAATTTTATTGAAATCAATTGAATTTTACAGCTAAAACCTTTCGAATGGTTGTCAACAATAACAGCATTTCTATGGAAGAATTTTGTTAGATCTTCCAAAACAACTAATATTCTTCGTGATCCGTGTGAAAAATATCTTTAAAAAAAATCAAAATTGATCAAAAATATCAAATTTCTATAAACATTTTTGATTCATTTCAAATTACCAAGCGTTGCAATATGCACCCCAACTTTGGGGCAAAATGCACTACAACAAAAGAGCAAAATGCACTACAACCACGGGGCAAAATGCACCGGGAAAAAGCAGTTTTCACTAGTCACCACTAGATGACACCGCTGATTTTTAGAAAGGAGCATCACAGCGGTGTATTTTGCCCCGATCACGCTTTTTGCAGAAAATTTAAATAGAGAATTTGCAGCAAAGCTAAAAGACGCGTGTCGCCACCTATGAACAAATAGCGTAAACCTATGATTTTTGGAAAAAATGTGTTTTTTCCTTCCTAATCAACATTTTTATAAAACTTATGCCGGATTCGGATGAGAAAAATTATTTCCAACAATTTGGTGTATAACTTTCCAATATTTGTTTGATTTTTCTATGAGAAAACTGTAGATTTAGAAAAAGATAGTAATTTGGACTATTTGGTAAGAAAGTCTGTCAAAAATCAATACAAATTGTTGAATATACGTTAACACATCTGTTATCAACTATATAACTGTTTATTTCATTGATATATACGGGGAAACTCATTTTTTCGTGTTCCAAAACATGTTTTTTAAAGAAAAAGGTCACAAATTTTTGCGCGCCCAAAAGTTGATGTTCATTATTTTAAAGCAAAAAATGTTTCTCGTCCTTTGCAACTAGTTTCATTAAGATTGATGCAGGGAATCATGAGAAATAAGCGATTTTGTTCTTCAATCCAGCAGAAAGGAATACGATTTTTGGCAAGTAACCTCATTTTGGCGCCACCTACATTTGAAACGCAGTCGCGCTGCAAAACCTCAATCTATAGGATTAT
Source organism: Culex quinquefasciatus (assembly GCF_015732765.1). Lineage (NCBI taxonomy): Eukaryota > Metazoa > Arthropoda > Insecta > Diptera > Culicidae > Culex > Culex quinquefasciatus. The sequence goes on along the minus strand of NC_051862.1, from coordinate 18,263,800 downwards.
GAAGATTATGGCAAAAACTATAGAAATATCAATAAATTCTTTTTATATTGGAGCAATTCCAGCTCAAATCAGGAATTTTTCTGGTACTTTTGTACCCGACCCTCTCCGATTTCAATGAAACTTTGTAGACATGTTATCCTAGGCCTATATAAGCCATTTTTGTGTATATGAAGCCAATAGTGCTCGAAAACAACATTTGAGAAGGGCGTAAGGTATTTAAATATTTTTGTATTTTGTAATTTAAAAATTACTGTATCTCGAAGCCGTTGCATCGTATCAAAAGTGGTCAAAGACAAACTTGTAGGAAATTGGACGGGCTTTCTGAAAAAATACACTGAAACAAAAATACACGCCACATCTATGAGATTTTTTGATTTTTATGTCTAAAACTTAAATTTAAAGGTGATGTCACGATTTTTTTTCGTTCAAAATTTTTGAGGAATAGCCTAAAATGTTACCAAAAGACTGACGAAAAATGCAGGATGGTATGTCTCTCCTAAAAAATACAAAAATCATTTACTAAAACTGTTTTTTGAAAAGTGGTCTAAACGTCAAAATTTTAAAACCCGGTAGTGGCAATCGATTCTCCAGACAATTTTACATAAAAGTCTCCATATTGACCATTGTCCTATGTCCAATCCTTGGGAAGATACAGCGGTTTTAAAAATAAAAATGTTGAAAAAACGAGTTTTTTGGTGGTTTTTGGCAATTTCTATATGACAGACTTGGTTTTTCAGTCTCGTAAATATTTTTACCGGAAAGCTCGTCCAATTTCCCATAAGTTTGTCTTCGACAGCATTTCAATTGGATGTAAGGGCTTACAGATATAAGCTTAACTACATTGCTAATAACTGAAAATAGAATATTTTTTTCAGTGTGGTAGAAACCTGGATAGTAAATTTGCTTACCTAAATATAAAAACGAGTCAAATCAAAAAGCTGTCAAAGGCAAACTTATGGGAAATTGGACGAGCTTTCCGGTAAAAATATTTACGAGACTGAAAAACCAAGTCTGTCATATAGAAATTGCAAAAAACCACCAAAAAACCTATTTTTTCCACATTTTTATTTTTAAAACCGCTGTATCTTCCCAAGGATTGGACATAGGACAATGGTCAATATGGAGACTTTTATGTAAAATTGTCTGGAGAATCGATTGCCACTACCGGGTTTTAAAAATTTTGACGTTTAGACCACTTTTCAAAAAAACAGTTTTAGTAAATGATTTTTGTATTTTTTTAGGAGAGACATACCATCCTGCATTTTTCGTCAGTCTTTTGGTAACATTTTAGGCTATTCCCTCAAAAATTTTGAACGAAAAAAAATCGTGACATCACCTTTAAATTTAAGTTTTAGACTTAAAAATCAAAAAATCTCATAGATGTGGCGTGTATTTTTGTTTCAGTGTATTTTTTTCAGAAAGCCCGTCCAATTTCCTACAAGTTTGTCTCTGACCACTTTTTGATACGATGCAACGGCTTCGAGATACAGTAATTTTTAAATTACAAAATACATAAATATTTAAATACCTTACGCCCTTCTCAAATGTTGTTTTCGAGTACTATTGGCTCCATATACACAAAAGTGGCTTATATAGGCCTAGGATAACATGTCTACAAAGTTTCATTGAAATCGGAGAGGGTCGGGTACAAAAGTACCAGAAAAATTCCTGATTTGAGCTGGAATTGCTCATTGTACAAAACTCATATTGAAAGTTCAATGAAAATTAGATGAAGATACAACATTTTAAAGTTTTGCAAATAACTAGTTTTGCAATTACATTGATGTAAAGCTTCCAGTTTCTATGATTTTTTCCCAGAAAATTCTTCCTAATACCGAGAAAAGCAGGGGGTGCATATTACCCCCTCTCCCCCTTCTTTTCCTATTTTGCTTGATCACAAAAAATTGGCATGATCTCATGGAACTAATCAAATCATCAAACAATAATATCCCTAACAAAAGATTGTTCAATTTCGTACATTTGTGTTGTGTTTTGAAAGTAAAGAATTTTGATAAAAAAAAATGAAAAATCTAATCTAATTTAATAAAAAAAAAATCAAAAAGCTTCTCTTTTTTACGCTTCTTGGGCTTATATAGATTGTCCTACTAATTCTTTTTTTAAATATATTTGACTTTTTCGATTTAAACTGCAGCATTCCGTTAACATTAGAAATTTGGACAAACTAAAAAGAATGTACTACATTTGGTGCTAAATCTAATTCATTTTTTTTATTTCTGATACCATGAAGCTCATCCGTTTGAAAAAATAAACCCATTAGAAGTTTCAAAAAACATATTTATTTGATTGTATAACATTTAAAAACCTTCAATCTTCCTTTGACATCAATTTGACAAATAAACGTAAAAAATACCCATCCATAGTTTTTTTTTTTTTTTTTTTCAATATTCAATCCACCCATCCATAGTATATTTTTATTTTTAATATTCAATCAAACTATTTTTTCAATTTCATTTGTTCTAAAAAATACATAATTTATGGACTTGAACATTGCTTGAAAAAAATGCCTTCTTATTTTATAATTTGTAGAACGAAAAGATACCAAAGAAGTTTAACCCTAAATTTCAAATTTATTTTCAAAAACCATAGTTTGGTTTTTTCAACTTCAAAACGAGATATCTCGATAACAAGGCAACTTTTCAACCTAGTTCTACCTGCACTGCTGGCATTTCAATTTAAATAATTTTCTGATTTTTTGATTCACAAGATATAGTTAAATATCCCCTTCGAAACTTTTTAGTTTGTCAAAAGTTACCCAACCATATCATGATTATTTGTTTTATTCGTTTGAGGGGGCAAAAAAAATAAAAATAAGAAGCCATGGTTTTAACATGACATAAAATAGTAGTTTATGCAACAAGGTGCAAAAAGAGGATTTTTTCAGCACGAGTCGTAAATTTATCCAACGAGGTTCACCGAGTTGGATAAATACGACAAGTGATGAAAAAATCAAGTTTTGCAACGAGTTCCATACAACGTTTTTTTGCAATTCCGAAAAACACCTTTTGAACAGAATTATAAGACAAATGTCCATGCATTGATTCAATGAATCGTTTAAATCAAAAAAAAATGTTGAAAAGTATAACTTTTCCTATAGGATATAACAAGTGCTGAAAAGTTCAACTTTTCAGCATCCACTTTTCAGCATTTATTTTGAATAGTGTTGCTATTCGATTCTGTTATTTTTGGTACAGAAAAGTAGGCTATTTCGTCGTTCAAGAATGACAGGAAAAGTAAATAGTTTCACGACGGAATTGCAAAAATATGCATTCTACATCAGAAGAGTTGTTTCACAATCTTTAGAAGAAAACAAAACTACTGTACAACAAAACCAACCGGAATGACAAAATTTAGCCAAAATCTTGAAAGCATTTTGACGTGCACCAAATTTTACAAACACGTTTCCACTATGCAAAACTTTGAATACCAAGCGCCGCCGAATTCCAGTGGGAAATTCCAACTGCCAAAACCGGAGGTGGAAAAAACAGAACTGAACTCTGATGATATCTGACCTTTGGTTTGTCCCTTCCCATCTGGACCGAACTTTTCTTCCCGAATTTCCCGTTCTGTCCATTTCAATAGAAGCTTATTTTCAATCCCGGGAAATCATTACCCAGCCGAACACACAACTCCCTCGAGAGGGGGACGACGACCCCGTACAAGACTGTAATTTCATTATGGCATTTCCGTTGAAAAAGTGCGTTATCAAACAGTTATTTGATGGACATCAGCATTCCCGGGATGACATAAAGTGTGAAACTCCAAAGGGTGGCCAAAGCAGACAAATTGATACAATTTTTTTCTTGGCGCTTTTACAATTTTACAATTTTACAATTTTACAATTTTACAATTTTACAATTTTACAATTTTACAATTTTACAATTTTACAATTTTACAATTTTACAATTTTACAATTTTACAATTTTACAATTTTACAATTTTACAATTTTACAATTTTACAATTTTACAATTTTACAATTTTACAATTTTACAATTTTACAATTTTACAATTTTACAATTTTACAATTTTACAATTTTACAATTTTACAATTTTACAATTTTACAATTTTACAATTTTACAATTTTACAATTTTACAATTTTACAATTTTACAATTTTACAATTTTACAATTTTACAATTTTACAATTTTACAATTTTACAATTTTACAATTTTACAACTTTACAATTTTACAATTTTCTTTTATGAAAATTGCAATACTAGTATCATTGTGATTAAAAGAACAGTAACTTCAGAAAGCACATACAATGATGACGATTATTCAAGGTAAGGCTGATGTTTAATGATATTGGGATCGAGAAGTAGAACTTATATCAAAATCATGTAATATTTTCTAGTTTGTTAAGTATTTGGTGCAATTTTGTGTTAAAAAATCACTTATATTTTTAACTAGCCAACGCAAATAATTTATAATAAAGTTGAGATATTGGCAAGGATATTTGCATAGAAAAAGAAATACAAAAAACGCCATACCTTTAACATTCTATTGACTTTGATTTTTCGACCTTTGCTCTTTGTTCTGCGCTTCTCATGACAGTTCTCAGTTTTGTTTTCGACCGAACCGAATCGTGTCGTTACTCGTGCAGCTGAAATTATTTTTCAAAGAAAATACGACAAGTGCTGTTTTTGGAATCCTGAATTGAGTATTCTCGATGAAAATTACGGAAAATGTTTTGTTGGGAGGTAAGTGTAAACCGGAAACTGGTTGTTATATCAAATCATTGTGTGATATTTAAATCGAGCTCAATTCCTTATTTTTGTCTCAAATTTCAGATCGTTTGTTGGTGGATATTTGCCATAATTGGGAGTCAAGATCTGCGGACCGGCCAGCGGTATGGCTACGGGATTCTGGTTCCGGATAATACGTCGGCCGGAGTGTGACGAGAGCCCCAACCGGCTGGGATTGAAGAGATTTCCGATGGAGCCTTTCGCACAAACTGGAGGCAGCCGGAAGATTTGTAGTGCATGAGTGATGATTGTGAAAAAACGAATTGAAAAGTGTTAAGTGCAGTTTTTTCGCAAATAAAGTACATGAATAATCATGTTTTTGTTGTTTCAATTTATCGGGAAAAAAGGAAGCCATTTTCTGGTTGAAAATGCTCACTAACACAAGTGCACGATTTGGGTTTTGAAGACACTAACACTCTGACAAAAGGTTCACTAAAATATTACCAATACATGTGCAAGGGCATGAATGTGTGCGTTGATTTGATTTCTTTGGGTCTGAAATATTTCTTGCGTTTTTCCCTCAAGCCGTTTGCGAGGGAGATCTCGCCTGTCCGTGCATGGTGACAATTCCCTCTCAACTCGGGAGGGTTTCCTCTGTTGAAAGTAACAGTGTTCACCTTTATGCCTCCTCCTTGGCCCGCCGTTTCTGCACCAACCTTCAGTTGAGTTGCCTCGGCGTTTACACGACATCATTCCCGCCCAAAACGTTGTCGCGTGCGGTTCGATTTCTCGCTAAATAAACAAACGTTCTTTTTCTAAAAGTTAAACGCGAGTGTTTTTCCTTTCGCCGATTCTCGTCTCGTCGCGGTAATCCGCTGTGCATTCCGGACAAAAGTCCGTCAGGTTATGGGCCCAGAAGTGGACGAGTTTTGGTGAAAAGGACGGTTCCACGGGTACTCGCTGGTGCTCCGCGTCGCGCGCGGTGCACGGGGGAAAGTGAGGTTGGAATCGGGTTGGAAAGTGCGCGAAAACAAAAGACGAAAGTGCAAGTGAAAAGTGCTTGTAAAGATGGCCGATCCGAAGACCGGAATCACCCGGTTGAACGAGGCCAACTGGTCCACGTGGAAGCTGCGGATGGAGGCGCTGCTGGATACGGAAGAGCTGTGGGACGTGATCGAGGAAGAAGTCCCCGCAGCGGAGCAACAGGATGCTGTCTGGACCCGGAAGGACCGGAAGGCGCGAGGTCATCTGATCGTTGCGTTGGAGGACAGCCAGCTGCGGCATATTAAGGGCAAGGTTCACGCGCGGGACATCTTCGGCGCTCTCAAGGCCCACCACGAACAGGCGACACGCTCCGTCCGTGTTTCGCTGTTGAAGAAGATGTGTGCGCTCATTCTCCCGGATGGCGGCGACCTTGTGGCGCATCTGCGCGAGTTCGAGGTTCTCTTCGACCGGCTGGAAGCGGCCGGAACGTCACTTGACACGGACACCCTGATCTGCATGCTGCTTCGAAGCCTCCCGTCGTCGTACGATGGGGTCGTGACCGCGCTGGATTGCCTCGCGGACGATGACATTTCTCTCGAAATTGTCAAGGCAAAGCTGGAAGATGAGTACAGCCGGCAGCAGGAGCGGAAGGGAGGTTCTCGCCAGGTGGAGAAAGCGATGCGGACTGCTGAAAGCAAGAACCGGAAGAAGCCGCCGAAGTGCTTCAACTGTGGGCAGCTTGGACACTTCAAGGGGAACTGCCCGAAGCTCGGTGGAGACCAGAAGAAGGGCGGAAGTTCGCCCAAGCCAGACGGTGGTGGAGGCGCGAAGGCGAAGGCCGCGCAGAACGATGCGCGGGGCGTCGCGTTCACCGTCGGAGGGAAGCAAACTGCCTGCTGGGTGATCGACAGTGGTGCCAGCGCTCATATGACCAACGACCGGGAGTTCTTCGAGTCGCTGCGTGAGTTCGCCGGTGGCAATATCACGCTGGCGGACGGTAAGAAGACGGAGATTCAGGGAGAGGGCAGCGGAACAGTGTTTGGCATCGACGGTGAAGGAAGAAAAGTGAAGCTCGATGTCCAAGAAGTGAAGTACGTGCCGGGACTGTCCACGAACCTGATCTCGGTCGGGAAACTGGCCAACAAAGACTACAGTGTAGTGTTCGACAAAGTGAGCTGTTCGGTAGTGAGTGACAGTAAAGTGATCGCCACGGGTGGACGCCACGGAGGGCTCTACTACCTGCGCCAAGCGGAGGAGGAATCGATGGTGGCCGCCGAACGTCGGCACAAAGTAGACTGCCAGCACCAGTGGCACCGACGGCTCGGTCATCGCGACTGGGCAGCGGCGGAGCGGCTTGTCAAGGACGAGCTGGCCACGGGGATGAAGGTAACGGACTGCGGTCTGAGACTGGAGTGTGAGTGCTGTATGGAAGGGAAGTCTGCTCGGCTTCCGTTTCCACCGGTCATCGACCGGAAGTCGTCGAAGGTGCTGGACATCGTCCACACCGACCTGTGGGGACCGATGAGAACCGTTACGCCAAGCGGTAATCGGTACGTGATGACGATGATTGACGACTACAGCCGCTTCACAGTCATCTACCTCCTGAAGCAGAAGTCGGAGGCGGCCGACCGGATCAAAGAGTACGTCCGTTGGGTGGAGAACCTGTTTGGCCGCAAGCCGCGGGTGGTGAGGTCGGATGGAGGGGGGAGAGTACGACAACCGTGAACTCCGCACCTTCTACAAGGCGGAAGGGATCAAGCCTCAGTTTACCACCGCGCATTCCCCGCAGTCGAACGGCGTCGCTGAACGAAAGAACAGATCGTTGACGGAAATGGCCACCTGTATGCTGAACGACGCAGTGCTGGACATGCGGTTCTGGGGTGAGGCCATGCTCACGGCCGCGTACCTGCAGAACAGAACGCCGTCCAGATCGATCCAAGGCACCCCATACGAGCTCTGGTGGGGACGAAAACCCGACTTGAAACATCTTCGGGTGTTCGGCAGCGAAGCGTACGTTCATGTCCCGGGTGTCAATCGTGGCAAGCTGGACAGTAAGGCAAGAAAGTTGGTGTTCGTCGGGTACGCATTCGAGCAAAAAGCGTATCGTTTCGTAGACGTGGAGACGGACAAGATCACCGTTAGCCGTGATGCCAGATTTCTCGAGCTGGGCAACGGCACGTCAACGGTGGAGTGGTCAACGGACAACCCAGATGAGGAGATTCAGCTGAAGCCGTTCGTCGTCAAGAAGGAGGAGCTCAAAGAGGAGGACGCCATCGAAGAGGACAGGGCTGGTGACAATGTCGCTGGCGGCCAGATCAGCGAAAGTGACGACGAAGTGTTCCAAGAGGCAGAAAGCACCCCAAACGCAAGCCCTCGTCGTTCGACAAGATCGAATCTTGGTACTCGGCCGCGTTACCTGGACGACTTCGAGCTGGAAAACGCAGTCGGGATCGCGGCGTGCGCTGTGGAGGAACCCGTCGATCACAAGGAAGCACTGAAGGAGCCTGTTTGGCGGACGGCGATGCTGGACGAACTTGAGTCGCACCAGCAAAACGGAACGTGGAAGCTGGTTCAGCTACCGGAAGGACGGAAAGCGATCGGGTCGAAGTGGATCTACAAAGTGAAGCGAGACGAGAACAACCAGATCGTGAAGTTCAAAGCCAGACTTGTCGCGCAGGGCTATGCGCAGCAATCTGGAGTGGACGTGGAGGACGTGTTCGCACCTGTCACACGTCAAGCAACCTTCCGAACGTTCCTCACGGTGGCGCTGAAGCATGGAATGACCGTGCGACATCTGGACATAAAGACCGCCTATCTTTATGGGTCGCTCGAAGAAGAGGTGTACATGCGCCAACCGCCGGGGTTCCAGGAACCCGGGAAGGAGCAGCTCGTGTGCCGGCTTCAACGCAGTATCTACGGATTGCGGCAGTCGGCTCGCTGCTGGAACAAGCGCTTGGATGGAGTACTCGTGAAGCTTGGCTTCGAGGCGGCCGCAGCAGATCCCTGCTTGTACGTCAACCATCGCGGACAAGCCAAGGTGTTGCTGATGGTGTACGTCGATGATCTTTTGATCGCCTCGACGGACGAACGGAAGATGGCGGAGACTTGTACTGGACTGAAAGCGGAGTTCGAGCTGACAGATCTCGGCGAGGTTCGTCATTTCCTTGGAGTCGAGGTGAAGCGCGAATCCGACGTGTACAAGCTGAGTCTGAAGAACTACACCAACAAGCTGCTCAAGGATTTCGGCATGGAGCAGTGCAAGGCTGCCAAGACGCCAATGGATCCGGCCTACCTGAAGGTGGAGGAAGCTGGAGAAGAATTCACGGATTCGACGAAGTATCGTAGCCTCGTCGGAGGTCTGCTCTACTTGGCCATTGTTGCCAGACCGGATATTGCTGCTGCGGCGGCGATTCTTGGCCGGCGATTCAGCGCACCCCGCGAGTGCGACTGGACTGCCGCGAAGCGAGTGCTACGATATTTGCAAGGAACCCAGGACTATCGACTACAACTCGGCGGGGACAAGAACCAGGACCTTGTCGGTTTCTCTGACGCTGACTGGGCCGGAGACGCTGGGAGCCGTCGATCGACGTCCGGGATGTTGTTCCAGTACGGAGGAGGAAGCATCACGTGGGCGAGCCGTCGCCAACCTTGCGTGACGCTTTCATCGATGGAGAGTGAGTACGTCGCCCTCTGCGAGTCGTGCCAAGAAGCGGTGTGGCTTAGGCAACTTCTCCGTGACTTCGGCGAGCAACAAGACAATCCGACGGTCATCAACGAAGACAACCAAGGCTGCTTGGCGTTTGTGCGTTCCGAACGAACGAGCCGACGATCCAAGCACATCGACACGAAGCAGAAGTACATCCACGAGTTGTGCCTGAGGAAGGAGATCAAGCTGGAGTATTGCCCAACCGACCAGATGACTGCTGACGTGTTGACGAAACCGTTGGGGCCAACGAAGCACCGGGAGTTCTGCGAACTACTCGGGCTCGAGCAGCATCAGTGAGAAGGATCACACTGAGGGGGAGTGTTGAAAGTAACAGTGTTCACCTTTATGCCTCCTCCTTGGCCCGCCGTTTCTGCACCAACCTTCAGTTGAGTTGCCTCGGCGTTTACACGACATCATTCCCGCCCAAAACGTTGTCGCGTGCGGTTCGATTTTCTCGCTAAATAAAACGTTCTTTTTGTAAAGTTAAACGCGAGTGTTTTTCCTTTCGCCGATTCTCGTCTCGTCGCGGTAATCCGCTGTGCATTCCGGACAAAAGTCCGTCATCCTCACAATTTTCCCCCGATCTCGGTTGCGTGTACTTGAAGTAACCGTAAACGTAACCTAAAAATGGCTTTAACTTAAAAACGGTGCACTTTATCAAAATTTCACAAGAGTACTTTTTGATTGCAAATTTGATTTTACATCGAAAAATGAAGTTGAAACATTTTAGCGATCAATATTTCGATTTTTTTGAAAAAATCAGTATTGATTCAAAAATTCATAACTCGGTCAGAAAAATTTTGCACAATCTGGACATTTCTTAAAAGTTGGCCTTTTATGTCCCCTAAAACATATAAAAAAAAATAAAAATAGCACTTTTTTGCAAATCAAGTTTTAGTGACAAAAAGTTAAATTGAAAATCAAAAAATGTTCTTTACCGTGTATCATTTTTTTCAGTGTAGTCCTTATCCAAACCTACAACTTTGCCGAAGACACCAAATCGATCAAAAAATTCCTTAAAAAGATACAGGTTTTTGAATTTTCATACATCATTTTTGTATGGACAGCTGCCAAATTTGTATGGAGAATTATATGGACAAACTAATTATGCAAAATGGCTTCTTTGGGCATACGTTTCAGTCGGATTAAAAAATACAAAAATTAAAATAAAAAAAACCGATTTCGTAGAGAATTGCCTTTAAACGAACAGCTGATTGATGTGATACAGATTCGCTGCCCTACATTTTGTGAAAAAATATGTTTCCTCAGTGTCATCTAATTTGCCAAAATTTTAACTCGCAATTAGCCCTTACAAAATAGCAACATTGATTTCACAAAAATAAATTTATGTTTATTAAAAAGAGCAGTAATTTTCAAAAATCTTAATGTTCAACATTGAAAATTGACCCAATAGTTTCAAAGAAATCGTGAGTTAAATTTTTTGTCTGATCAGAAAAATTATAAATTTTTACATAATTTAAGCTTTTCCAAATTTGACTTTACATCATAAAAAATAATAAAAATGATTTTTAAAATAATAAAAATAATCAAAAAGTCTATTTTTTCCAAAACTTGTTCTTTTTACGATGCCTTTTTATTAATCTATTAAAAGAGTTGCTTCATTCAATTAGAAAATGTTAGTACCCAAAATAGTATATTTTCGAGTAATTAACAAAAAAAATATTTTTATTTCACGCTTCGAAAAACTGTTTTTTTTTAGAAAATTATAGCTTGCGAACGTACGAGTCTACTTTTTCAAACGTCTGACTTGATTTTTGAGACTCGCAACTATTTTGTCTTTTATGGCCAACTAATCACCTTTCATTTGTGTCCTAGACAGCTAAAATCGGTTGTAATGGCGCGGAGTTATGATTTTTTTCAAAGTGGTTTTTGCGAAAATAGGGTCCTGAAGCCCTGTGTAAATTTTCATGTACAACTTGTGTACAACGTTAAAAAAAACACTATTATAAACCATTTCTGGTCACATTTTTTCATTTTAATGCAAAAAAAAAATTGACAAGACAACATTTTTTCGATGGAACAACTATGGTCTCCTTGGAACGAGCTGTCAAGTAGGACCTTTTCTCTTCTTGACAGAAGGCCACGAAGTAAATAAAAAAAAAAATGAATTTAAAAATCTATTTTAAATACGGTCGTACAAATGGCCATTGTACTCAGAAAAATAAGCTTTGAATAATAATATCACAAATTTAATCTTAGTTTTAGGACCCAATTGACAAAAATTACCATTTTTGGGACCACCCAAGTACGGCGCCGGTGGGCAAACAAAAAAAACGTGTAAAACTTTTATGCTCTTTTCAAATTAAATTGCTGTATAAATTGACTGACAAAATATTGAAACATAAAGAAATTCAAGATCTCATTATTACGTAAAAATCTAAAGTTAAAATAATTTTGAGCTTGAAAAAAATCCATCTGATTGCATGCCGTATTTATTAGTTATTATCTCATTTTTTAAAAAGGTAGTAAATTTAAAAAAAAATCAATGTTCCAGAAGCTCCATTCTCCTCTAAAGACAAAAATTCAGCAAACCACTCGCCCAAAGAAAGTCAGCTCTCTTTTCGCTGTTGTGGATAATAAAAATGAACCTCCAGTCCCACCAACATACACACACACACAAACAATAACAACGCTGGCTAAAAGTAGAAGGTTCATGCTCTAAATCGCATCACTTCCGGCAGAGGGCGAGAAAGTGAAAAAAACCGGAAGCAAAACGAGGCACGGTTCCGGGGATCATGATGTCTGTGCACCGTGATTGTTATTCGCACGTTTTCATGGTTTCATGGTTAGAGATTGAAACCGAACTCGGAATCGGTTTTAGGCGGGAAGTTTATGGTGTTATGAATACCCAGCAGCATGGGGATCTGGTTGGATTTGCGACGGGAATCAATGTAGGGAATTTGATTAGGCTTACTGACATATAGCATGGATTTTGAATTCAGACATCAAAGATGATTATAATTTGATGGAAATGTAATTTTTAATGAAATTATCCCATTCTTGTTTTTCTTTTCTTGTTTCAAAATTGTTTTTGTTTATTTTTTCAATATTTGTATTTGAGTAATTAACATTCTGTTATTTTCTTACTCAACATTTCCAATCCTTTTTCTTTTCATATTTTCCCAGTCATTTTTTTTTCACTTTTTTATGATCACTGTCAACAAACCCTACCTGTGAAAGTAATCAGAAGGGTAACTTTCCCTTTAACTTTAACCAACCCAAAAAAACGTAAATACCTTCCCCTTCATTTTCTTACACGCTTGTTTGCGTGGCCTGCAGAAAACTTGTTGAAAAGTCGGAAAAGTGTTGGGGTGCGCGCAAAGGAAAAAAAAGTTTCCTTCCACTCGGCCAAACATTAGCCTGGCCCTGATCAGAATTCAGGAGGAAAAGTGAATGGCTCGCTGCACGCTAAACAAAAACAAGCACACAAATTTGTGCAAACCACGCGCGCGGGAAACACTTTTTTCCTCGCCGAGTTTTCCTCGAGTTGACGCTGGTTACTTGCCGTGGCGAGTGAAAATTGTTTTTCGCACCTCCCTCGATTCAGCCGGTGGAAAGTTGAACCAAACTGACGACGTTGGCAGTTAGTTTTCACCCAAGACTTCTTGGGAGGGAGGGGCTATGTCAAGAAAGGCTGAGGGCAATTAATTAACTTAACACGAGGAGTGAGCTTTTCAACGAGGTGCAGTCGGCTGTAAAAAAAGGCTAGCAGGTTCAAGTACAAACTGTTGTCACACTTTTAGCTGTGCGTTTTTCTTGTTGTGCCGGCTCTAATTAAAGCACTTTGTTTACCGGTGTTAATTAATTACAGCAAGCAAGCTGATCCGATTCGAGATGTGTTGCAGTGATTGAATTGAAGTTGCATATTTTTATAAAAATAAAGAAATAGTTTAAAAAAATCAGGATTTTCCGGTTATTTATTTTAGAAAAAAAATGCGATTTGTCATTTTACAATATGGAGAGCTGCAAACAACATTTTCTAGCAATTTGAAAAATACTTGTGAATAGGATTTTCAGTGAAACGTTTGATTCTCCGCTTAAGTTTGTCGTTTTTGTGTTTTTGTCAACACAAAACACAAAACAGTGTAAAAAAAAAACAAGTATTCAGTGTCGAAATTATTTTTTCAGCACATTTATTTTTGGTGATGAAAAGAAGGTCATTTTCGTTACATATTGATGTTAAATTTTGTGGAGATCGCTTGATCGTTTGTGCTCTTTAGCTGGTGAACTAGAAAATCGGGTAAATTTCGATTAGATTAGATAACATTACAATAACCTGTATTTTGTTATGTTTGAAAATATGTTATTTTCGGATTTTGAGATGCAAATTGTTAAATACAGGTAGGGGATATCTAAGCATTGCGATATAAAAAAATAAAAAAAAATACAAAAATAAACGAATTAAAAGCAATACAACCGGAATTTCCACCACTTTTTCTGCTACTAAACTTGCCATTACAGGGTGAATTTAATAAGAAAAGATTTAAAAGGTTATTTGAAGTAGAAATCCGAAATATTATTCAATTCAATTCAATTGGTGTTTATTAGAATTTAACAGTTCTGCTCGAGGAAGTTACATTTGCAATCCAGAGATTTGGAGAACCTTTCAACTGAGATCAATTCATAAGCCTTTACAGCAGGGGTGCTCAAAGTTTTTGGAGGCCGGGCCAAATGTGAAGCTCAAATGAGCTTGCAGGCCAAATTTGCAAAACAGGTTATTAAAAATTATTTGATATTTTTTTTAACATTTTCGTTAATTAAAAATAGTAGAAATCACAAAATGGCAGTTTTCTATCGGTATTGTTGACGGCGTAATCATATCTTCAAAGTAAGTATGACTAATAAAAAATCGTTGAGAACCTGAATTTCTACATTTCAATGTAAAACATGTTAGAAAATGCTCAAAAATGTAAGATTCGACAACAAAAATCATTTCAGTGAAAAAACAATTATTTGTCAGAAATTCACTAAAATTCATTATTTTTTTAATAAACCCGAATATGGTCAAATGATTTTAAACGCAGAAGAATGCATTTTTAATTAATTTCAGCTGATTTCACTTAAATTTCCATTTATTTTTTGAAGTTTCTTAAAACTATATTTTGCCGCTTATGTTTCGTGCCATTTTTTTATAATGAGGGGAGGGGACAGTTGGTCGTCAAAAGCTTTGTGAAATATTTGCAACAGCCTTATTCATCTGATCCCAACATTTTGTCTGCCTGAATCAGATGGTAGTCAATTAGATTCGTTATACATCTGCCATGAGTTCAAATCCCAAGGGAAGGTTTCTAAGTGCAAAGTAATTTTGAGGGTCAGTTCATAAAAGGGTCATTATAACTTTCTAATTAATATAGAATACTTATATTATTGCAATTATTACAGATTTCTACTTAAGTCAAATTTGAACGTTTTATAAATATTTCCAAAAAGGTTTGATGATATATTTGACGATAATTACTAGTTTACATTGAAACGTGTGAAATTGTTTAAATTATTAGGATTTTTGAACTAAATATTGTATCCTTAAATGGGAGTCAAAAAATCATTAATATTGTATTAACAGAAAATAAAAAAAGATTGGCATAAAAAAAGTATGAAATTAACCTTATTTTTGAAAAAAGTATAAAATCACTTTACAAGTTACTATCGGGCCATTTTACATGATCATTCAAAATAGGTCCGCGGGCCACAAAAAATCACCGGGCCATACTTTGGGTCACCCCTGCTTTACAGGGAGGGTACATGTTTCTAAGTTTAGATTTTTCTAGCTGCTCTTTTAGGTAAAATAAATTTTGAGAAAAACCCCTAGATCTATGGAAATATTATTAAAAATCGATATTATGATAATATTGCTTTATTTAAGAGCAGATTCAGATTAGGTGAGCAAAATTTCATCAGAAAATATATGGTTTGACAATTTTTGATTTCCGTTACGAATGTACATTTTCGATTTTGCTTGAATGTTTGGTCGTTGTCGTGCTATCTTATCGTACATTTTGGACCAAATTGTGTTAAGATCGCAATTTTTTGCAACTCTAAATGCCTCACATTTTGACCTTCACAGATCTTAGAAATTCGATTTCAATCCTGAGATAAGTTTCAATCTTTTCGTGCTACTTGACCTGAATTGCTGTATTTTAGTTAGATGCTGATAAATATAGCTCTAAAAGTGCTCCAAACATTACTTTTCTCTAATTTTTTTTTTCATGTTCGGGAGGTCATTTGAGCAACTTTTATTCTACGAAAATCTCTACTTTTCTTGTTTTATGTTTTAGTTCTATCATGTTTAGTATTTTCTATTTGCATTTTTTTTTTGTCTTGTTTTTGTATGTTTTTGTTAATATACTAGGCCTTTTCGACCTGATGTGCGGCGAAAGCTCGAAGGACATATGTACAACGGACAAAACGTCGAAAAGACAAAAGGTCGAATATGTAAAATATGAAACAATGTTCTGCAATATTTTAAAGAATTATCTTAGAAAACATTTATTGAAAAATGTGAAGAAGTAGACATACTTCTAAATTATTTATGTAGAATATAATCAGTATTTTTTTGTCATTTTTTCCATTTTTTTCAAAAAAAACATTTTTTTTCAAATAAATAGCATAACTTCCAAACTAACAAATGATTTTTTTTTCATTCCTTAAAAAAATGTAATCACTTTAAAAGTTATCCTTATATTTCTAATATTTAAGTTCATTAAAAAAAATGTTAAACCTCAAGAAAAAAAACTGCTGAATTTTCCATTCTTTATAAACAACTTATTATTGAAGGTGGTATAATTTTTTTATTTTTTCTATTCAGTCAAATCTGAGCAGTTCTTTCAACTTTCAATAACGAAAAAAATTGACTTCAAGAAAATGTTGCGTGTTTTTTTTTTTAGATTTTAAGACCAACCCATTCTTGATTGCACTAAAAATTTTGTATGTTTTGCCATTATTGAGTAATTCTCTACGAAATCGGTCTTTTTTCTTCAATTTTATTTTTTGTATTTTTTAATCCGACTGAAACTTTTTTGGTGCCTTCGGTATGACCAAAGAAACCATTTTGCATCATTAGTTTGCCCATATAACTTTCCATACAAATTTGGCAGCTGTCCATACAAAAATGATATGGGAAAATTCAAAAATCTGTATCTTTTGAAGGAAGTTTTTGATCGATTTGGTGTCTTCAGCAAAGTTGTAGGTATGGATAAGGACTACACTGGAAAAAAATGATACACGGTAAAATTTGTTTTGTGATTTTTTATTTTACTTTTTGTCACTAAAACTTGATTTGCAAAAAAACACTATTTTTATTTATTTTTTATATTTTGATATGTTTTAGAGGACATCAAATGCCATTATGCCAACTTTTCAGAAATTTCCAGGTTGTGCAAAAAATCTTTGACCGAGTTATGAATTTTTTAATCAATACAATTTTTTTCAAAAAATCGAAATATTGGTCGCAAAAATTTTTCAACTTCATTTTTCGATGTAAAATCAAGTGAAATTTTGATAAAGCGCACCGTTTTCATGGTAAATCCATTTGTAGGTGACTTTTTTTAAATAGTCGCAGTTTTTCATTTTTTTAGATTAGTGCACTTGTTTGCCCACTTTTGAAAAAAATATTTTTGAAAAGTTGAGAAAATTCTCTATATTTTGCTTTTTTGAACTTTGTTGATACGACCCTTAGTTGCTGTGATATTGCCATGCAAAGGTTCAAAAACAGGAAAATTGATGTTTTTTAAGTCTCACCCAAACAACCCACCATTTTCTAATGTCGATATCTCAGCAACTATAGGTCCGATTTACAATGTTAAAATATGAAACATTCGTAAAATTTTCCGATCTATTCGAAACAAATATTTTCATAATTTTTAAACCAAGACTAACATTTTAAAAGGGCGTAATATTGGATGTTTGGCCCTTTTTGTATGGACAGCTGCCAAATTTGTATGGAAAGTTAAATGGACAAACTAATGATGCAAAATGGTTTCTTTGGACATACCGAAGGCACCAAAAAAGTTTCAGTACACGGAAAACTGTTTTTTTTTTGTGTAGAATCGACCTAGTTTACCGCGCACTTGAAATTTAAAGAGTTAATCACAAATTAAAAACAAAGAAAGATCTTATGAAATTGAGAAAAAAAATCCTGTATTTTCCAACGCAAAACTTAATTTCATCCGACTCATCCGACCGATGCTTAACGTTGTTTGGAGTTTTCCGCATCGGTTTCATGTCAAAATACGGATTTATCATGCTCGACAATCCGACCTACTCCTCCGAGAACCGACACCGTGCGACCATGCGATGCGAGTTGAGTCGAGTTAGCAGCACGTTCCGGGGAAGATATCCTTTCCACGTTTCCCTCTGCACGCTCGATGCCGGGACTAACGAAGGTAATCCATTGCCTGTCATGTGATGTCAGTTCCGCCGCTCCAGAGAGAGTGAGAGGTAAGTAAAGCGCGCGTCAGTTTTGTGTCAAGCGTCATAACCGATAATCTCAGGTTTGTTCTTTTTTTCTTTCTGCTGCTTCACCTGAATAAATATCGTGTCCGGGTTTATCAATTCGAGCAGATTTCTGGATTATATTCGAGTATAATGATGGTTTCTGCGAAACCAACAATGAATCCAATCAAGTCAGCGCTACTGGCCAGTCTCAATCTAATAAATCCACCGAAGATTGTGTGTGTGTTTTCAGATTGAAATAAACGCCCTGGCGACCTTTCCCCTCCGTCGACTAGCTGCGAATCCAAATTAAGAATAAACAACAATTCGAAAGCACATTTATTACTTGCTTCCCAAAGCAACAACCAGCAAAAAGCGAGAAAATAAAATTCAAACGAATTCACGAGCAAAACGAAACGAAAAATGAAAATTCAAAATAGTTTAAAATTTATTTTTAAATTTCGTGTCCGCCGAAACACAAACACACACGTTTTTGCCACGTTTGACGACACACAGTCAGTCAGTGTGGCCGCGTGTTTCAGCGCCAGAGTGAAATTCAGCAGACATCAGCTAGTAGCTGCGACCTTGCTTTCCCTGGCAGAAGTGTTTCTCTCTTAATTTGCTTGTCTGTAGTCCGATTTATCGTCCTAGAATGGACCAGCAGCAGGTTGACCTGCGGCTGGATTCCGTCTGCCGGTTCTGCCTTAGCGCAGAAGGACAGCTGTATCTGCTGTTTGGACTGCACAAGAATCCCGAGGTGGTCACGCAGAACGTGCGACAGTTGACGACGGTCGAGGTGAGTTGAGGGTTTTATGTGTGATGCTTTGATTGCGGCACTTGTGTTGATTTGTTGTAGATAGGAGCATTTGATGGGAGTTGATTGAATTTTATTTCTTTTGATATGATCAAATCAAAATTATCACGTAACAATTACCAAAACAAATTTATTTGGTCATGATTCGAATATCCGAATCGATAATCCGGATAATCGAAACTTCGGATTATCGAGTCTAGACAGTATTTTCTTCCAACTTTTATTGAAAAATTAATGCATCATTTTATTTCTTTATTTTTTTTTTGTGTAAAATTTCAAAATTTCAGCTCTCAACCGACGACAACGTCGACTACAAGATTTGCGCCAACTGCTGCACCAGCCTCGAACTTTGCGTCAAATTCCGCCAGACGTGCATCCAAGCCACCAAAACCCTAGAAGAAATCAACGCCCTCAATCTCGCCTTCAACATCAAATCCCTAATCCCGCAACCCCCGCTCGAAATCAAACAGGAACTTCCAGAACCACCAACGGAAGCCACTCCACCAGCCTCCTACCTGGACCACCATTTGCTGTTCAACCGCGACGACACCATCGATCAAGTCAGCCTAGAGCAGTACGGACTGAACTTTGTTTCACCAGCAGCGCTGCCTCCACTGCTCGAAACCGAAAGCTGGCCATCGGAGCCTTCTTGGATCGGATTTCCCTGGGAACAGAACGACCTGACATTCGAAGCCTCATTTCCACCACCGCCAACTTTGTTCCACCACCAGCAAGCGATGACCGCTGTGCAGCCGTTTATGACCCCCTCAGGCTCCCAGCAACAACTGCAATCCTTCCAAAAAATTGTCCGATCCAAGTATTTCTGCAAAATCTGCGAGAAGCACTTTTTCCAGCGAAACGTCCACATGCAGCACCACGAACGGTACAGCCGGAACTGCTTCCAGTGTTTGGACGAGAAACTAATCGGTGCGTACCAACCGGAAGCGGCTTCCAAGCGGCACACGTGCGAGATCTGTCTGGTGGTGAAGGAGAGCTGCGCCGACTTCCTGCAGCATGCAATCGCTCACCACGCCGAGGAACACCGGGCTAGGGATTCGTACAAGTGTGACCGGTGCGACAAAGTGTTTGTCCTGAAGGCGGAAAACAGCCGCGGAAAGGTGCACAACTGCGTCAAGAAGCTGCGCTGTCCGCACTGTCCGCAGACGTTTTACTACGCGAAAAGCTACAAGAAACATCTGCAGTTTTACCACAACGTTGGCCAGGTGGAGGAAACGAGTACGAGGGCAATGGATGGGGAGGGGCCAACGGGTGAGGTTAAGCATTAGGGGCATTTGAACACTTTGTTCGTGGTTCCCAATTTCATGAACGCTTGTTCACGATTCTCATTTTTTCCGAACTCATTTTTCTCCGTGTAGAAAGCGCATTGATGAGCGAGTTTTTCACCAATGTGTAACAGGTCGTATCGAGGTGCTCTGATTTGGATGAAACTTTCAGCGTTTGTTTGTCTATACATGAGATGAACTCATGCCAAATATGAGCCCTCTACGACAAAGGGAAGTGGGGTAAAACGGGCATTGAATTTTGAGGTAGAAAAAACATAAAAAATCTTAAAATTGCTCGCATTTCAGTAAAACTTCATCAATTCCAACTCTCCAACTCTTTCAATCAAATTTACAACTCCAATACTTCAAACTTACGTGAAATTTTCCGAGGATTCCGAATATGACAAAATTGAGACCAAAAAGTGCCGCTATGGAAGCCTACAGGGCAAAAGCTAACGATGTAAAATGTTTGTTATAGAAAAATCCAAAAACTATGAGAAAAACTGCGATTGGCCAAAAAGTAGGCTTATCTATATATATAAAAAATTTCGACGGTTTTGTTCGAACGCGAATCAATTCAACACGGAACGTAGGATCGAGGTGCTCTTTGTTGCGTTGGGTTCGTAAAAGTCCAAGGAAGGTTCTTACGCCAAAAAGTGACAACTTTGGCCACTCTGGAACCGATTCCGGAAAATCTACAGATTGTATGGGAAAAGCTGCGTAAAATCAAATTTTGATCACAGGAGGCTGAATTAGTAAACAAGCAAGAAACGTCAGGAAACCAAAAAAGGGCAGGACGAAGTTTGCCGGGAAGAGCTTGTAGTCCATAAAATTTCCTAACTTTTGACCTATAAGAGTGTGGGTGTTGGAGGCTGTTGCAAAAAGATATTAAGGTTTTAAAAAAAATCCATTTTTAACAGTAATTTGCAAAAGCTATGAGAAAAAGTTAAACCAGTGCTGGATGTCTATGGCGAATTTTTAAGTGCTTATAAATACCTTTCAAGTGCATCTAAGAGAGTTGGAATTGATGAAGTTTTACTGAAATGCGAGAAATTTTAAGATTTTTTATGTTTTTTGGACCTCAAACTTTAATGCCCGTTTTACCCCACTTCCCTTTGTCGTAGAGGGATCATATTTGGCATAAGTTCATCTCATGTATAGACAAACAAACGCTGAAGGTTTCATCCAAATCGGAGCACCTTGATACGACCTCTAGAACAAACCGAGCAATATTTACAAAAACTGCCTCTTAATGCGCTGGACAATCGTTCAGAAATGGATGTTAATTTCGATTAATCAGATAATGTGCTGATGTGAAATGAACAATAGTCATTTCTGAAACTAAATAATAAAAGGCTGCATATACATTTAAAAAAAACTGTTATTGAACATCCATTACATTATGTACTTTTAACGCACCACGTGCTTGCTGCCCAACAAAGCGTCGCGACGCCTACTGTGAAGCATTCCCGCTTAACAGAGAAGTTCTGCTCGGAGAAAAGCAAACGCACAAACCGAACGAATTATGTTTGTTTGCGACATCTTGCGGTCAATAGCGAAACTGGTTTTAGGATAAACAAATTGCCACGAGTTTCAGACCAGAAAAACTCACTTCGCCTACTAAGATTTTCTCATTGAATAAAACATGTTAAAATATTGTTGCAATATAGAATATATTTCGAAGTCGTATGGTATTTCAAAGTTCGTTATATGTGATCTAAAATTGTGCATATTGTATATTATTTAGTCCACTGACCATAAACAGATTGTGATGATTCCATAGTTTTAATCACATTTTTCTTAAACAAAACTAAGAAAGACTAGAAATTATTTATTTAAACAGGCACCTCAATATCTCTACACCGAAGAAGAAAGAAGACTTTTTACCTCCAAAAACACATTTAAAATTTGTAATTTGAGTAACCTTCTAAAATTTGATACCGAAAAAGAACAACCAGATGCCACTGAAATTATTTCGTCAATAAAATGCCCCTTCTATTCCTTCTTGTGTTCGAAGCACTCCTCAAACACGACGTGGATTTGTTCAATCATATCCGTACAGGTCATGCTGCGACCTTTCAGCTTGAACGCATGGCTATTGCAGGTCTTGGTTAGATAACTAGCCGCAAAGCACGCCACCGTTGCCGGGCTAATCTCCTGCTTGGACTCCAGCGCCCAAAAGTAGAACGTGGCCAGCGCGCCGGCCAGCAAATCACCCTGACCTCCGCACCTCCGTGCTGAGCCACCCTGCGGACACTCAAACTTCTCCATCGTCAACGATTCGTAGATACGATCGTTTAGGCCTTTCTCGATCACGGTTACGCCCCGACCCAGCTTTTCCATCATCTCCCAGATGCGGGAACGGTCGTTGCCGAACAACCGGCAGAACTCGATGGCATTTGGAGTCAGAATAAGGCCGTAATAGTCCTTCACCAGACTAACATCGTGCGTAATCAGGTACAATCCGTCTGCGTCAATTATCAGCGGTTTCTGCAGCTGACGGCAGATTTTGATAAGCTCGGCTACCGTCTGAAGCACCACCCGGTCACGTCCCAACCCCGGACCGATCACCAGTACGTGCAGCCTCTCCAGCCAGGGTTCGATCTGGATGATGGCATTGTTGGAATCCAACAACGGATGCACAATCAACTCGGCACTGTAAGACTTGATGACCTGGGCAGCCGCCTGAGGACAGAACACGTGCACCAGGTCCGCCCCCACCTTCAGCGCACTGATGGCCGCAAAGTACGGTGCTCCGGTGTACTCGAGCGATCCGCCCACCACCCCAATCCGGCCAGCTTGGCCCTTGTGGCGTGTCGTTTCCAAGTGAGGCACTATGTTCCGGGCTCGCTCCATCAGCGGTGACTTGTTTTCGCCCATGGTGAACCTTCTGCTACGGTTCAGTTCCGGAATACGATCCACCAAACAAAGCACGGAACGACTTCCACCGAGCGAGACTGGAAAAATCGACCGCTTTGACAGACGACGCAGCAGCAACATTCTCGCCCTATCACGCTCCCGTTCGTTGACGTGCGATGGTGTTGTTGTTGTAAAACGTAGGTTTGAGTGTAGAAGTGTGATGGGTCGTTACAAGCCGGCCGGGATGTAAAACATCGCACTTCGGAATCACACTGAGAGTTTAATAAGACGGTTCGTGTTGTTTGTTGTTTGTTGTTTGTTGTTTGTTGTTTGTTGTTTGTTGTTTGTTGTTTGTTGTTTGTTGTTTGTTGTTTGTTGTTTGTTGTTTGTTGTTTGTTGTTTGTTGTTTGTTGTTTGTTGTTTGTTGTTTGTTGTTTGTTGTTTGTTGTTTGTTGTTTGTTGTTTGTTGTTTGTTGTTTGTTGTTTGTTGTTTGTTGTTTGTTGTTTGTTGTTTGTTGTTTGTTGTTTGTTGTTTGTTGTTTGTTGTTTGTTGTTTGTTGTTTGTTGTTTGTTGTTTGTTGTTTGTTGTTTGTTGTTTGTTGTTTGTTGTTTGTTGTTTGTTGTTTGTTGTTTGTTGTTTGTTGTTTGTTGTTTGTTGTTTGTTGTTTGTTGTTTGTTGTTTGTTGTTTGTTGTTTGTTGTTTGTTGTTTGTTGTTTGTTGTTTGTTGTTTGTTGTTTGTTGTTTGTTGTTTGTTGTTTGTTGTTTGTTGTTTGTTGTTTGTTGTTTGTTGTTTGTTGTTTGTTGTTTGTTGTTTGTTGTATGTTGTTTGTTGTTTGTTGTTTGTTGTTTGTTGTTTGTTGTTTGTTGTTTGTTGTTTGTTGTTTGTTGTTTGTTGTTTGTTGTTTGTTGTTTGTTGTTTGTTGTTTGTTGTTTGTTGTTTGTTGTTTGTTGTTTGTTGTTTGTTGTTTGTTGTTTGTTGTTTGTTGTTTGTTGTTTGTTGTTTGTTGTTTGTTGTTTGTTGTTTGTTGTTTGTTGTTTGTTGTTTGTTGTTTGTTGTTTGTTGTTTGTTGTTTGTTGTTTGTTGTTTGTTGTTTGTTGTTTGTTGTTTGTTGTTTGTTGTTTGTTGTTTGTTGTTTGTTGTTTGTTGTTTGTTGTTTGTTGTTTGTTGTTTGTTGTTTGTTGTTTGTTGTTTGTTGTTTGTTGTTTGTTGTTTGTTGTTTGTTGTTTGTTGTTTGTTGTTTGTTGTTTGTTGTTTGTTGTTTGTTGTTTGTTGTTTGTTGTTTGTTGTTTGTTGTTTGTTGTTTGTTGTTTGTTGTTTGTTGTTTGTTGTTTGTTGTTTGTTGTTTGTTGTTTGTTGTTTGTTGTTTGTTGTTTGTTGTTTGTTGTTTGTTGTTTGTTGTTTGTTGTTTGTTGTTTGTTGTTTGTTGTTTGTTGTTTGTTGTTTGTTGTTTGTTGTTTGTTGTTTGTTGTTTGTTGTTTGTTGTTTGTTGTTTGTTGTTTGTTGTTTGTTGTTTGTTGTTTGTTGTTTGTTGTTTGTTGTTTGTTGTTTGTTGTTTGTTGTTTGTTGTTTGTTGTTTGTTGTTTGTTGTTTGTTGTTTGTTGTTTGTTGTTTGTTGTTTGTTGTTTGTTGTTTGTTGTTTGTTGTTTGTTGTTTGTTGTTTGTTGTTTGTTGTTTGTTGTTTGTTGTTTGTTGTTTGTTGTTTGTTGTTTGTTGTTTGTTGTTTGTTGTTTGTTGTTTGTTGTTTGTTGTTTGTTGTTTGTTGTTTGTTGTTTGTTGTTTGTTGTTTGTTGTTTGTTGTTTGTTGTTTGTTGTTTGTTGTTTGTTGTTTGTTGTTTGTTGTTTGTTGTTTGTTGTTGTAAATTGTTAATTCTCGATTAAATTTTCAAAAGGCCCTATCTGCATAGGAAACCCATGAGGGATAGGTTGTTTTGAAAATTTAATATAGAATTGTTAAAAAAAAGTCTTTATTTGATTGAAATTGCATCAGTAAGCGTTATACAATGTATTCTGGAAAGTATAAAAAAAATTACAAGTTTGTTCACATTAAATTTTATTGCAGAATTGCATTTTGCCCCTTGATTTCTTGGGGTAATTTTTAAAACAAAAACCTGAAATAAAATTTGCAATGGCTTTACATTAGTTTCTTACAAAATAAAAAAAAACAAATGCAAAATTTAAAACAATTTCCAAATAAAAGACTGCAAAAACAACTTTTAAAAACACACTAAATCTTGCATTTTTTAACATCGTTTAAAATAAGAAGGTCCATCAAAAATCATATTTTTTTTTCTTCATTTGAATTCGATAAATAGTTTGATATTGACATGCTATTCTTGATCAACATTATTTTATTTAAATTGAAACAATAAAAGAATAAATAAATGCACATTCATACCAAAACTCAGCACCATGTTATTAAAACCATTTAAATAAATATATTTTGCTTCCTGGCCATAACAATCACGCAAATTTCCCCGAATTGTTTGCCCAAACACTGAACAATGCTTGTAGACGCAACACTGTTGCACTTCTTCATTGCCAACGGCGACGACGCCCCAGACCGGTGCAGGTCGTCGCCACAATTCCAGTTCTTGGACTCCCCAAAACAACCCGAAATGCACTACTTTACTATACTGACGCGGCTGCTACCGGTTGCTGCCAAAGTGCATTAAAGTAAATATAAATAAGCTGCAGCAGTTGCAAAGCCCGCCTTCGGGAAAGCGAAAAACAACCTTTCACAGAATAAACTTGTTTGAGACCTTGATAAACTCAAAGCCTTTCTTTCTCCAGAAGCTGAAGGCGTTTTTTGCCGCTTTTTGTCCAAAAAAGTGCATTTCCAGAATAAAGCCAATTTTGTCCTTCCCCTTTTTCGCAGGCAGAACCAGCACGCGCTTGAACTGCAGTGATTTTTAGGGGGTCACTTGCTTAGACAGTCTTGCGAAGTGACTTTGAAACACTTCACATTTATATCACAGTTAGTTGACCATCTGGGGATGATTCATGAGTCTCCGAAAGATGACACCGCACCGGTTCACCCACATCTATATCAAACGATGGCGGGGTGCTAAACAGTTGCGGATATTTGGCCCGTATCAACATTGCCCACGACAACGGTAGCGCCCGGTAACGGCGAGAGATGTTTGGGTCAGGCGTGTAGTCAGGAAAGATTTCGTTTGTTCATGTGTGAAACAATTTTTGTTATCACTTTAGCGTAGATCAACAATAAAAAAAAGACAACGCAAAAAAAATCCGATGTGGAATTTTTCCAAAGCCTTCGGATAATCGAGTCTTGACCTAGGTCTTGACTGTAGTGTAAATATGCTGAAGTATGACTCTTTTACAAATTAGCATCAAAATACCTAAAATCGACTGATGAAGCATAAATCGTGATTTGTGAAGCTGCCGGTAATAAAATAATCCATTTGATTCAGATCACCTAAATTATGATTTTGTTTTTATAAGGCAGGGAAAGGGTGGCTAATTCTGCCCCTAAGTGGTTTGTATTAAGAACCACGTTCCCAAATGATTTGAAGGTTTCGTAGATTTTTTTTAATTGCTTCCAGTAATATTCTAAGCATTGAAAAAACTTTTTTTTCAAAAATTACTATTTTTGATGCACTTTGGCCACTAAAGCATTTATTTTTAACATCATTGGCTTGACGCCCAGATCCTTGCACAAGTTTCGATGAATATAAAGTTGAAGTTCTTAGCACGCTATATGGACAATGGACAATATCTAAAAAAAAGATTCAAAATAATTACTTCTTTCCATTTTTCCTAAAATCACATTTCTTCCCAACATTTCTTTCTCTAATACCACATTTTGCACCACACTAAACACTAGTTCAACAGATACCTTTTTAGTACTCTTAAAAATAAAAAATAAATTGAAAATTGAAAAATACTAGAGCGTCTAATTTCCCGGGGTTACACATTTCCCGGGAAACGACAAATTTGTCACCAATTTCCCGGGAATTCGCAGGATTTTTTTTTAAATCCTTCTAATCTTGGCTCTGATTAATATTTTGCAACAAAACTGTGTAGAACAGCGAATAAGATCAAATAACAGTTTGACTGCATGTAAACAATCATACAACTGCAAGTAAATGTATGATTTTCTAATTTTGTAAGCTATAATCGTAAAAGAAAAGAACAAAAAATGAAAAATTCATTGAATTGGACAAAATTATGATGAGTTTCTTCATTTATTTTTTTAAGATCATTTTCAAAAAAAATGTTCCAAAAAGTTAAAAAAAATTATAACTGTTTAAATTTCAGTAAATTCCGGGAATTAGATTAGAAATTACACGCTCTAAAAAACATATTTTGGGCATTTAACTTATCTGCAAAATCTCTACTTTTGACATAGAATGAGACTGCATGCACAAAGTTTCATTCAAATTAGAGGTGGGCAAAAAAAGAGCGAATTGAGCCGATTTACCGATTTTTAAACTTTTTTTATGCTTGAGATATGTTTTTGTGTAATTTAGGTTATTCAATGCTTATAAATAATGTCAGAATTGGGTACACGGTGTGCTTTTTCAAGTATTTTAAATACATCAAAAAATTACCCGAGTGCTAATAAATTTCAAATATAATTTAGAAGCGATTCCCAATAATAAAACACGAAGGGTCCGAAAAATAAAAATTTCGTAAACTTTAAGGATCTTTTCGCCTTTTTTAGAATTTAAAATTCGACTCACATTTGAAATAAGTCACTCAAAAACGCTAGTCTTGGTGTGATTTCATGAAAATATGTTATGTCAATAATGCCGGTGAAATATTTTAAAAATGCATTTGGTATTCTAACAGGCAATCTCACCCACCCAGAATCATGGATTACTAGATTTCGGGAGTTTGCAAAATTCAACATAAACTCCAAATTTCCCATAGCAATTCCCATACAAACTTCCCAAGTATCATTTTTAAACCAACTAGCCACCACCTAGTTTTATTGAGGTTTTATGGTAGCATGGGTCTCGTGGCGCAGGGGTAGCGGCTTCGGCTGCCGATCCCGATGATGCTATGAGACGCGGGTTCGATTCCCGCCTTATCCACTGAGCTTCTATCGGATGGTGAAGTAAAACGTCGGTCCCGGTTTCTCCTGTCTCGTCAGAGGCGCTGGAGCAGAAATCCCACGTTAGAGGAAGGCCATGCCCCGGGGGCGTAGTGCCAATAGTTTCGTTTTTCGGTAGCATCTTGATTGATTGTAGGTTTTATGTTGGCTTTCACAGCAACCAATAAGCATAAGCTGATTTCAAGGTCCTAAGAAGGTTTTATGCCTCAGACATAAAACCTGTTGGCAATAAAATCCAAATGGCTTTTAATAAGATTTTATGAAAGTTTTAAGAGAGTCTTGAAAACCCGATGGCAATGTCATGCCTAATGAGTTTATCTCATGCTTCTTTAAAACCAAGGGTGTTGTAGCTGTCAATTGCCTTTAGGCATGCATAAAGCTTACTTAAAACCATAAGCTCCTAAAAAAGTTTTTAATGCGGCCAAATAGCAATGCATAAATATGGCGATAAACGCGTGGTTTGATTGATTGTGATTGACCGTCATTTTGGTAGAAAAAGTTGAAAAAGCAATAAATTTGATAAGCATTTGATGAAAACACACATTTATGATGAATTTCTGACAAAACTAGTATAACAATCGACGTTCAAAAATGTTTTGAACAAAAAATTTCAAAAAAAAACTGCAAAAAATTATTACAAAAAGATTAAAAATTGTAATTACAAAAGAATTGTTTTTGATGAAGCGAGTTGATTTTTTTGCTCTCTCTCTCCCCACATTTATCGATAAAATTTTAATAGCAGCTGAAATTAAGTCAGCAACTGCGAGAAATAATCTTTCAAATTATTATAATTACCTCCAATATATATTATTTCATCAACGCCATTTTCGCAAACCATCTCCATTATATCATTTGGCACGACAAAGACTATTTTTTCCAGAATAAAATCTGTCAGGCATAAGACTTTGAAGACGTATGAAATGTCATTTTCCATAACTCCTAACTGGGTTTTGACAAAGGTTTTATCAAGGGTTTTATTAAGGCTTTGAGGAGGTTGTTAGGATTCAATGTTAAAGCTTTGAACTCCTATGTAGGTTTTATAAATAGGCCGTGACAACCTTTTGCGGAGGTCCTTTTGGGTTTTAACAAAGGTTTATCGGGGTTCTGGGGAGGCTGTTACGACTTAGTGGTTTTAATGTTGGTTTTGGCTGCAAGGTTTTATAGCGGTTGTGACAGCCTTGATAAAGCCTAAAATGTTACTTGGGAAACCCACTTGAGTGTAGGGACGTCCTGCTTCCGAACGCAGCACGAAGGCTGCAGTAGCCAACCTCCCGACCGCCCACTGACCACGGTCCGGTTGCAGCTTGTCCCGTTCGGATTCCGTAGAGATCCGCTCCGCTCCGTACACGTCA
The DNA here is from genome assembly GCF_015732765.1 of Culex quinquefasciatus. Classification (NCBI taxonomy): domain Eukaryota; kingdom Metazoa; phylum Arthropoda; class Insecta; order Diptera; family Culicidae; genus Culex; species Culex quinquefasciatus. The sequence goes on along the minus strand of NC_051862.1, from coordinate 18,234,567 downwards.
CACACGTTTTCTGATCTGTCACTTCCTCTCACGATTCCTCAATCATCAGGTAACACGAATATAAGTACAAGATCATTCTAATGAAAGGTAACACAAATATTGGGAAATGCAGAGAGATGCTCACCGACATCTCTACATCCCCCCTAAAGTTTCACTGATCTTTGAACTATATCAGGAAACTGCTGAATTTATTCATATCCATTTGTAATCATCAATATAACAATAGAATTATCAGCACCGCCACCCACAGCGCTTTGCCGCCTTTACTGAAAGACCTTTTATTTACTTCAGGCGTTTGAAGAAAGCTCTCAAACATGTTTTGCAGTTATGTAAATTCTTCATTTGATTTCATCTCAATAGTAGTACCATTTTGTATAGGCAATTTATGAAAATGCCCGTCATTCCGAATCTTTTCCTTTTTTCTATTTTTTTTTTTTTTTTGTTATGAGCTAAAAACTAATTCATTATCTTCAACACTTCTCTAGAATGCACCACTAGATAACTGTCGTCCAAATGTAACGATGTCAATACATCACATTGGTTTATTTGGCTACTTAAAAAAAAACTTCCTTTCTACTTTCAACTTATCAGAATCAGAATCAGTCCTCAGAGTTTGTATGAATCTTTTGTAACACATTTCTTACCAAAGGCGAATACAAATATTTTTTTTTCTCCTACCAGGTGGTATCATTACTCCGTATAGTTTGAACTTAGAAATCTACACATCTCGTCATCACTCATAGTACATGTCAATGCTCAGTAAACTCCTTAGAATTCCTTCAACCAATGAACCAATGAAATGAAGTAAATTTATAAATAATGTAAGCCGAATTAAGCCGAAACGTCATTATAAATACTAATCAGAATTATAATCAAATTTCAATCTCAGCGAAAACACATTAAAAGAACATAAAGTTGTTACAGTTGTCATCAGAAGTAACTTCTCAGAGTTTTTTATTTCAATTCACTTCTCAGAGTTGTAAGAAATCAATTTATTATACTGAATCAACTCCTCAGAGTTTGTATGAAATCAATTCCTCAGAATCATTTGTAATGAACCAACTCCTCAAAGTTTGTATGAAATCAATTTATTATACTGAATCAACTCCTCAGAGTTTGTATGAAATCAATTCCTCAGAATCATTTGTAATGAACCAACCCCTCAGAGTTTGTATGAAATCAATTCCTCAGAATCATTTGTAATGAACCACCTCCTCAGAGTTTGTATGAAATCAATTTATTATACTAAATCAACTCCTCAGAGTTTGTATGAAATCAATTCCTCAGAATCATTTGTAATGAACCAACTCCTCAGAGTTTGTATGAAATCAATTCCTCAGAATCATTTGTAATGAACCAACTCCTCAGAGTTTGTATGAAATCAATTCCTCAGAATTGTCTGTACCAAATCAACTCCTCATTGTGTCATCTCATTTAACTCCTCAGAGTTTGTTTGAAATAAATTCCTCAGAATAACTTGTAATTAATCAACTCCTCAGAGTTTTATATGAATTTGTATGATTTCAATTCCTCAGAATTGCTTCCTCCAACAACAAATCTCGATTTGTTCTGAGAATCCGAGTATCATTCATTGTTTTGCAAATTCCTCAGACTATGCTCTCAAGAATCTTTTAATTGATTAACCTGTTTTCTTTGGAAAAAATATAATATTTTTTTACAAAAAAAAATGTCCTACGACAAATTGGCACGTGCGAAAGTGAGACTGTATTAGTAAAAAACACTGTATATTTACTTCTATAAGGATCTTGAAAACAAAAACCTGGCAGCCGTACTCCACGATGCGAAAGGTCACATAAAACCTTTCCGATGCCACCCGATGATGAACCGTGTACTTCCTACGCCGAACTCTCACCGGAGCGTCTGTCAAATAACTTCCAATCACTTTTCAGCTTAACTTTTACCACTCCTCATAGAATTTAGCATATCCTCAGAAAATGCTCTAACTCCGCAGAGTTGTGTAACAGCAAAATAGATTTCTTGACAAATTCCTCAGAAAATGCTCTAACCTCTCAGAATTCTGTAACAACAAACCTCGGTTTGTTTTGAAGATTGAATTACTCCTCAGAGAACACAGAATATCCGCAGTAAATGCCCCAACTCCTCAGAGTTTTGTAACAGCAAACATAAACTACTTTGCAAATTCCTCAGAAAATGCAACAACTCCTCAGAGTTAAGAAAATTCTTTTCTCCTTCATGAAGTTTTAAGCTGAACTCTCGGAATCAAGTATCTCCATCGAATTTAGAACAATTAATTCTTTCATTAAAATTTTTGTTATTCATTTTGATTGTCAACGTAGCCCTACGTCAAACTGCCTTCCAAAACTGCAGTTTCAGTCGGTTTGGAAATCTAAAAAAAAATGGTAAACAAACACAGCAGCACAACGCCCGGATAGGGCATCAATCATTATGAAAAATTAAGTTCCTGTTGGCTTCAAACACTTAAGAACTGTTCACTTTTTCGCTGAATTTGGCCACTTTCCGCGTGCACAAAGTAAATCAGTTCAACATCTGTATTCTGTACAATCTTGCCAAGCAGCCGCAAAAAAATGAGACTCATCTCAAGCAAGAACAAACTGGCACTACGCCCGTGCTCTGAACTCACTTTCCAACTCGCTTACCATTCTTCTCCTCGTCGCCAGATGTAGGGACGTCCTGCTTCCGAACGCAGCACGAAGGCTGCAGTAGCCAACCTCCCGACCGCCCACTGACCACGGTCCGGTTGCAGCTTGTCCCGTTCGGATTCCGTAGAGATCCGCTCCGCTCCGTACACGTCACACACGTTTTCTGATCTGTCACTTCCTCTCACGATTCCTCAATCATCAGGTAACACGAATATAAGTACAAGATCATTCTAATGAAAGGTAACACAAATATTGGGAAATGCAGAGAGATGCTCACCGACATCTCTACATTGAGACAAACCAGTTTTCAATCAAATGAGCTAATATTTGGAAAGAGAGACCACAGCAGAACTTGATCTGCGACCTCAAACTTCCTCCATTTTTGAAAAATATTATGAAATTTGAAATTATGTTTTGATGAGATTAAACTTATTAAGAGATGAGTAGCTTGAACTTTATAAAACTTTAAACATCTTCACCAACTTCTCTGCTACGACCCTGCGCGCTTCAGAGTCGCCAGCACTGCCTATCGTCGCTCCTCTTGGCGGAGTCAGGCAAGCAAAGTTCGTAGCTATAGTGAAGTAGTCTTTATCAAACGGTCGCCCGATTCGCACATGGACTTTCCGTCGCCGCGCCGCCGGTCTCTTTTATTTCGTCGCACTTGAACGCGTTTTTTTGCTTTACTTGTTTTTTTTTCTTTTTTTTTTTGCAACAACCAGTAACAGTACAGATTTTGGCACTTGCAGAAATGTTATCACCACCGGACGGACCTATTAATAGTTGGAGACACTAGTGAAAGGGGGGGTTTGGTGGGGCGTTATCTCTGACCGATGGTCAAAACGTGGCACCAAGTTTTGCGGTGAAAAGTGGTAACGGAATTTTATGGATAGTGATCTGCAACGACGACAACGAAAATCATGAGGGTGCAAAGAATCTTCCGACAGTTCAAACATACCGCTTATCGCAAGGTGAGCACGACAAGTGTTTCTTATCAAAAGTGGTTGAATCTCAGTGTTCGTGAAGATAGTGATAGTTTAGTCATGATGGTATCAACGAAAACAACAAGCTCGGCGACTTTCACGACGATCAAAATAACCGTTTAATCCTGTTTTACCAAAAATATTTTGCCAAAAAAAAAAGTGTCCACACGTATCATTTCGATCGCAAACCAGTTTTCGAAACCGCATCCTAATTCTCAAAAAAAAAAGCTCCGAATATCTGGGGCGCGTCGATAAACGTGGATCAAATAACTGCGTTCGAGGTTGACCAAGTTTGCTCTTCGAAAGGAGATTTGATATTCTTCTCTGCTGTGTTTACCTTCACCTGTGCCCACCTGACGACGACGACGACGACGCGAATTCTTAATTAATTCGGGGCTTCCAATTTAATGACTGTCTCCTCTTTGATATCCGATACCACTCCGATCTACCACTTTGGTTTCGCGATTCACGTACTGTACTCTCTTCTTCTGCTGGGGAAGGTATGTTTATAAAAATAACATCGAATAAAAAGGAGTCGTTATTTACTCCGCGGGTAGTTCACGTTCGCAATGGGGGTACCTGGGCGTATTTTTGGCGCAAGGAATATCATTTGGAGCAGTTCATTGGCTCCCGCCAAGTTGTATAAATGATCTGCGTGATAGATTAGCTGCTTCTGAATGTGGAGCAAATTGCCACTTGAAAAGTTGTTACATGTTTCCTTGAAAACGTTTTTATGAACACTATTTTTAAAATTAGTGATCTTGAAATGGCATAATCTACCAAGACAATATGCAATTTAACTGAGCAGTACAGAGTCATTCAGAGCATAAAGTAGTAAGTGTTCATTGTTGATTAGTTTAAAAATGAGTTTTCCTTCCTGTTGTATTTCGTGTCGGAAACTCGTCCCAGCAATTAAGCTGAAGCACGCTGCAATGATTGATCAGATAACAAAATTGCTTTGTTCATATAGCTTTAAACTCATGTTAGAAAATACTTTTTACTGAAGTTTTTTTTTTTTGTATCAAATGAAAAAGTGATTTGTGTAAAATAGGGCGTCCAATTTTCCCGGGATTTGAATTTCCCGGGAAACGGGAAAAATATTTTTGGAATCCCGGGAATTCCCGGGATCCCGGGAAATTTTTGAATCAGTAATAAAATCTATGTTTCATTATATTTGTTATGTTTTTAAGCTTAAAATCATTGAATTAGCATAATAATATCAAATGGTGATAATCCTCACTTCAATCTAAACAAAGAAGACAGTTTTAAAATAGCCTGAAAGAATTTTTTTGTTCTCTTTGTGGTGTTTAGGATTTTATATCAACTTCTATTTTTAATTCCAGTATGATTAATTATTTTTTTATTTGCGAATCAAATTACATAATTCATGAGTTTTTTGTGAAAAGGTCCAATAACCTTTTGTCTTCCATATGTTTATAGGACCAATTCAAAAAAAAACTTTGGAATTCTTTTATTTTTTTTTTATATGACATGACTAAAACAGCTTAAAAAAATTATTTTATATGTCTTAAAAAACAAAAAAACGATAATAAACAAGCCTTACCCGACAAACTTCGTTCTGCATTTTTTTCGTTTGTTGACGTTTTTAGCTTGTTTGTTTATTCAGCCTCCTGTGATCAAAATTTGATTTTACGCAACTTTTCCCATACAATCTGCAGATGTTCCGGAATCGGTCCCAGAGTGGCCAAATTGGCATTTTTTTAGCATATAAACCTTCCTTGAACTTATACGAACCCAACGCAACAAAGAGCACCTCGATCAGACGTTCCGTGTTAAACTGATTCGCGTTCGAACAAAACCGTCGAAATTTTTTATATATATAGATAAAATGATACCAGTCAATGTAAAATTTTAGATAAGTTTTGAATTCATTGTTTTATATTAAACATATTTTACAAATTATCTTCAAGTTACTACCTCCAACCGAGGTAAAATCAGAATTACAGTCTAAATAGGTACAGGAGATTTTAGAGCAATACATTTGGAAGTACAAATTGTTTTGTTCTGTTCCTGTTTTAACCGAAGTCATCCAAAACGTCATGCAATTATTTTTTGCTTTAATAGCTGTATTTATTCGTTACATTTGTACGTATTTGCCTTAGATGCCGGTGTTTGATTATAAATAATGTGATATGAGATTTTTTTTTTTTTTTCAAATTTAAAATCGAAAATATACGTAACTATATCCGGTCTTTAAAAAAATAAAATAATAGAGAAAAAAAATTAAAACACTGGGCATTTTGCGGACCTGTTAATTAAAATTATAATATTTTTTCCTGAAAAGCCAATTTAATGCTGAGATTTGCTGAATACAAATTTTAATTCATATTATTGTTCTACTATTTTCACAATCAAATCTGAATTTCCAGACCAAAATATGATTTTTTTTTCTATTTCGGGAATTCCCGAGACAAATTATAGAAAATCCCGGGATTCGGGAATTCCCGGTTTAGGAAAAATCCCGGGATTTTTGTCCCGGGAATTCCCGGGATGGACGCACTAGTAAAAGTCAAAGAAAGAATTAATTTTCAAACAATGAAAGAACAAGTACAATTACTAACTGTTGTTGGGGGGTTGTTTTTCCTACAAAGTTTATCCTAGTTTATCATTTGAGTTAAAAGTTTATAAAAAGTTCCGAGTTCCATTCATTAGAAATCAAGTTTTTAATAAAAATATTTATTTTTGTTGACACCAAAAAAAATTAAAGCATAGTTCATATATGTTCGAAATTTAATGAGAAACTTGTTTTACTGAAAATTTCTATAAATATTGAGATATTTATTAATTCTGTTTCAAAAACAAATGAAACTTGTAACATAGAAACTAACTTTTAACTTTTCTTAAAGCAAATTTTCCAATGATTTCAATAATTTAGACTGTTTTTAGGATCGAACTCTTTTTAATTAAGATAAATATGACACTTTGAGCGTATTCAAATAATCCTATTTATCAGTGTTTTCATAATTATCCAAAAACTAACATTCAAAACTTTTCAAAGAATGTTGAAGAGTACTCTCTTAGTTACTTTAAATACCGTAAACCGGGGTAACTTTGATAGGATTTCAATTTGTTTTTAGAATATTTTCCAACAGGTTAGGTTTTTCTCAAGATTTTTATTTTTAAAACATGTACTAGGGTAGGCCACACAAAGTCCATGCACTATTTTGGAAAAAAAAAGTTTTTTCAAAAGTGTTTAGAAAAATAGTTACGTTAAAAATTCTTCGTTTTAATTCCCGGGTGACTTTGATAGTCATAGTTTTTCTTGTTAAAATCATGTTTAAGATGTTCAAACTTTATTTGTATGTTAAATGTATCATGACTAAAGTAGCTGAGATAGTTTATGAGAAAAAAATCAATGTTTATATTTAGTTAAGTAAGTTTATAAGCTTTTTAACAAAATACGTATAAATTTTTGGTAAAATTGTTAAAAACACGGAATTTGCCTGAAATCTGTTAAAACTAGTTTTGTTTATAAAATAATCGATTTATATTGCGTTTTATACTAAATTCGAAGCACGAATCACAAGTTTTCACATTTTACATGAAATTTGTTCAAATGAAATTGCCTATAAATTAGTAGATTTTTTTTACTTTTTCACTTTGAACACTTATCTACCACGGTCAGTATGTTTCTAAACCATTCCTTACGTATTTTAATTGTACTCTTCATTTTGCAGAAAAATCGCAAACCTATCAAAGTCACCCCGGCTATCAAAGTCATCCCGTTTTACGGTACTTATTAACTGATCTCAACATGGCTCCAACCATTCCGGTTTTTTAACTGATATTTATCATTTTACAAAAAATCACTCAGGCTATCAATGTCACCCCGGTTTACGGTATCTAATCAAAATATTCTTTCTTACATAAAGAAACTGTTCAAAGCCCACCTAAAAATAGATTGTGAAATATGTACTTTTACACAACATTTTAAAATTTATTGTTTCATTTTTATTCGAACAAAAAACAACTAAAATAAAAAAATATATTTCATGACTGAATTTTATTGTTGTTCCTGTATTGTTCCTTGATAAGAAATTATGAAAATATAAAACTTAGTTCAAAAAGTCAATAATGTAACGCTAATCTACCGAAAAAAAGGTTTTGTTTTTATATCAGCCAACATATTCTGAATTGTTGAACAAAACCTTAATTTCAATGAATATTATATAAATTGAAAAATATTGTGGTTTGAAAAGATCAATTTCTGGAAAAGCTTGTTTCAAATTTAAAAAAATCAAACAAGTATTGAAAAGAGTAACAAAATGTTAAGAGTTCAATGTTTGCGAAACTTGAATTCAAAATCAAAATCTTAGAATTTAAAAGGGGAAAATGTAAAATTGACTTTGAAAATTTTATTTGCGCATAGGAAATTGAATTAGCAGAGATTGAACTGGAATGTAGAACGTGGTTCCAACAGATTATGGAAATATTTTTTGTGAAAGTTTTTAAATTCAAAAATCAAATGAAAGATGCACAAAAAGTAAGTTTTCAAATTTCAACTTACAAACAACATTATTTCAAGTATCGGCAATTTTTATTTATGTTTCACATTCGGCCAGTGATACCTTGAAAAAAATGCCAAAATAGCCCGCTAGGTTCAGCTGGCTGAGGGCCACGCCTTAGGGGGTTTCAAAAACACCCAAAAAGCAAGAAGTGAAACATTGGTTTATTGAATCTTTAAAAAAAAACTACAAATATCCACAATATTCTCAACATTTTTTTTTTTTTTGCCAAAGTAGAATTTTTTGGTTCATGAAAATGCACATTATGAATTGAAGATGATTTTGAAATGAAGATGATGTCTGAATGAATGAAGATTTTTGAGAGAAAATATGAGAATTTAATAAGTAATTTTACCATTTTTTTTCTGTAATTTCTGCATTGTGTTGTTAGGTTAGTAAATTTTCAAGATTTCGCGGACAGCGTGAAATTTTCGTAAGGTTCAAATCAATGCACAAACATAACAACATCATGTTACATGAAATAATTTATCAACTTTTCTTAGAAAATTTACCAAATTAAATTATATTTGGGTAATTCTCCGCCAACTCACACAGCAGTTGCCCCGACCCCTCTTCGATTTGCGTGAAACTTTGTCCTAAGGGGTATCTTTTGTCCTTGATCACGAATCCGAGGTCCGTTTTTTGATATCTCGTGACGGAGGGGCGGTACGACCCCTTCAATTTTTGAACATGAGAAAAAAGAGGTGTTTTTCAATAATTTGCAGCCTGAAACGGTGATGAGATAGAAATTTGGTGTCAAAGGGACTTTTATGTAAAATTAGACGCCCGATTTGATGGCGTACTCAGAATTCCGAAAAAACGTATTTTTCATCGAAAAAAACACTAAAAAAGTTTTAAAAATTCTCCCATTTTCCGTTACTCGACTGTAAAAATTTTTGGAACATGTCATTTTATGGGAAATTTAATGTACTTTTAGAATCTACATTGACCCAGAAGGGTCATTTTTTCATTTAGAACAAATTTTTTCATTTTAAAATTTCGTGTTTTTTCTAACTTTGCAGGGTTATTTTTTAGAGTGTAGCAATGTTCTACAAAGTTGTAGAGCAGACAATTGCAAAAAATTTGATATATAGACATAAGGGGTTTGCTTATAATCATCACGAGTTATCGCGATTTTACGAAAAAAAATTTTGAAAAAGTTGGTCGTCATCGATCATGGCCGTTCATGGTCACCCGCGACAGACACGGACGACGAAACAAAGAGAAACGCAAAAAGTAACTTTTTCAAAACTTTTTTTTGTAAGTTCGCGATAACTCGTGATGTTTATAAGCAAACCCCTTATGTCTACATATCAAAATTTTTGTAATTGTCTGCTCTACAACTTTGTAGAACATTGTTACACTGTAAAAAATAACCCTGCAAAGTTAGAAAAAACACGAAATTTTAAAATGAAAAATTTTGTTCTAAATGAAAAAATGACCCTTCTGGGTCAATGTAGATTCGAAAAGTACATTAAATTTCCCATAAAATGACATGTTCCAAAAAATTTTACAGTCGAGTAACGGAAAATGGGAGAATTTTTAAAACTTTTTTAGTGTTTTTTTCGATGAAAAATACGCCTCTTTTTTCGCATGTTCAAAAATTGAAGGGGTCGTACCGCCCCTCCGTCACGAGATATCAAAAAACGGACCTCGGATTCGTGATCAGGGACAAAAGTTACCCCTTAGGACAAAGTTTCACGCAAATCGAAGAGGGGTCGGGGCAACTTTTCCCGATTTCGTGTGAGTTGGTAGAGAATTACCCATTTTCATTCTTTGTAATAACACATTGCCTACCATTCTTTTAAAGCTTCAATTTCAAAAGAAATCAGAATATTAAAACTTGGTTCATTCAAGATTAAATTAAGTTTGCTTACTAATATTGTTTTTGATCTTTAAAATCAAACCTATTTGTACTATCTCAGATTTTTTTGAGTCCCGTTTAAATTTCACGTTATTTGATGACGTTCCCGTAGAAATTTAAAATTGTCAGCTTAAAAAAGCAATGTCATTTCTGTTTTTATCTGCCAAAACATTAAAAAATATGTCAGAATTTTCTCCAAATATTTTTTTCACTCTTTTTTTTTGTTTTCTGATCTTTAATATATTTTTTTTTTACTTTTTGTTACCGATTATATTATTTTTGCCTATACACACAAAAAAATATTTCCGAATGTTACATCATTTATGATGTAACACTTTTGCACGTCATTAAACATTTAAATTTAAATGCAATTTGATGTAAATTTGCAACAAATTATACGTAAAAACATGATCAACCGTTTACGTCGAATCTCAAGTTTACATCAACTGAGTTTAAATGTGATTCATTTTTTCCGTGTCGAGTAAATTCACATATTTTTTTCTGTGTAGATTTTAAAATATTTTTTTGAATAAGGAGACTAAAACTTTTTTAAACATTTTTATTGGGTATATGACGCAGAAGGTTCAAGTTATTTAAATCTTTTTGGCTAGACAAGACTGTAGAACCTTGTTTTAATTTGGAATTTCAAAATAAAATATAAAATAGATATAAAAGAAGCATATAAAGAAACTTTTAGGCTATATTTGTCGTATATTAAAGAAAAAACATTTAAAAAATTTGAATGCGCATGCAATATATTTATTTTCAAAATATCAAAATATTATCTTTGAACAAGATCAAACAATGCCTAATATTAGTTTACCTACTACCTATTACCTATTTCAATCTAAATCAATGTCGGAAGATAATGTCATGTTAAGTAAGTAAGTAAGTAATTAATCTTACGTGACTATTATGAAAAGATTTTTCATTAGAGCAACTCTCTACGAAATCGGCCGATTTCGACCATTTTTATTTTTTGTATTTTTTTATTTGACTCAAACTTTGTGGGGGCCTTCCCTATGACCAAATAAGCTATTTTGCGTCATTGGTTCACCCATACAAGTCTCCATACAATTTTGGCTGCTGTCCATACAAAAATGATATGTAAATATTCAAACAGCTGTAACTTTTGAGTGAATTTTCTGATCAATTTGGTGTCTTTGGCAAAGTTGTAGGTATTGTTGAGGACTTTTGAGAAAAAAATAGGTACACGGCAAAAAAAAAAATTGCAGATTTTTTTATCAACTTTTTTTTCACTAAAACTCAATTTCCCAAAATACGTATTTTTTTGATTTTCGAGATTTTTTGATATGTTCTAGGGGACAAAAATCCGCAACTTTTGAGCCATAGAGAAACATGGTCAAAAAATCTGCCGCCGAGTTATGAATTTTTGAAAAAATAGTGATTTTTGGAAAAAATCGAAGTTTCATGCAAAAACAAGTTTGACATTACTTTTTAATGCAAAGTTGAATTTGCAATCGAAAAGTACTTTACAGATTTTTTGATAAAGGGCTCCGTTCTCAAGATATAGCCACCGAAAGTTTGATTTTAGCGAAATATTTGCAGTTTTTCAATTTTTAAAAATAGTGACCATGAGTGACCATTCCTAAAAATATTTTTTTTGAATAGTTCAGAAAATTTGCTATAAAATTGTCTAAGAGACATTGAAGATTGGACCTCGGGTTGCTGTGATAGAGCCGCTTTAAGAAAAAGAAACACGAAAATTGAAGTTTTCTTAATATCACCAAAAAAACACACCATTTTCTAATGACGATATCTCAGCAACTAATGATCCGATTTTCAATGTTAAAATATGAAACATTCGTGAAATTTTTCGATCTTTTCGAAAAAAATCTCTTGAAAATTTTTAAATCAAAACTAGCATTTTAAATTGGCGTTATATTCAATGTTTGGCCCTTTTAAAATGTTAGTCTTGATTTAAAAAAAATCAAAATATTTTTTTCGAAAAGATCAAAAAATTTCACGAATGTTTCATGTATTAACATTGAAAATCGGACCTTTAATTGCTGAGATATCGTCATTAGAAAATGGTGGGCTGTTTGGGTGAGACTTAGAAAACTTCAATTTTCCTGTTTCTCTTTCTTTAAGCCGCTGTATCTCAGCAACCCGAGGTCCAATCTTCAATGTCTCTTAGACAATTTTATAGCAAATTTTCTGAACTTTTCAAAAAAAAATATTTTTAGAAATGGTCACTCATGGTCACTATTTTTAAAAATTGAAAAACTGCAAATATTTCGCTAAAATTAAACTTTTGGTGGCTATATCTTGAAAACGGAGCCCTTTATCAAAAAATCTGTAAAGTACTTTTCGATTGCAAATTCAATTTTGCATTAAAAAATAATGTCAAACTTGTTTTTGCATAAAACTTCGATTTTTTCCAAAAATCACTATTTTTTCAAAAATTCATAACTCGGCGGCAGATTTTTTGACCATGTTTCTATATGGCTCAAAAGTTGCGGATTTTTGTCCCCTAAAACATATCAAAAAATCTCGAAAATCAAAAAATACGTATTTTGGGAAATTGAGTTTTAGTGAAAAAAAAGTTGATAAAAAAATCTGCAATTTTTGTTTACCGTGTACCTATTTTTTCTCAAAAGTCCTCAACAATACCTACAACTTTGCCGAAGACACCAAATTGATCAGAAAATTCACTCAAAAGTTACAGCTGTTTGAATATTTACATACCATTTTTGTATGGACAGCTGCCAAAATTGTATGGAGACTTGTATGGGTGAACCAATGATGCAAAATAGCTTATTTGGTCATAGGGAAGGCCCCCACAAAGTTTGAGCCAAATCAAAAAATACAAATAAAATCCATTTCCGGTTTTGGTAGAGAATTGCTCATTAGCGTCACGTTCAAAATTGGTTAAATGAATATATTGTTTATAGAAAAATAATATAAATTGAAGCATAAAAAGTACTTTCTGTAAATTAAACATAGAGCAGTTCTCTACGGAATCGGTCTTTTTTCTTTAATTTTATTTTTTGTATTTTTTAATCCGGCTGAAACTTTTTAGGTGCCTTCGGTATGCCCAAAGAAGCCATTTTGCATCATTAGTTTGTCCATATAATTTTCCATACAAATTTGGCAGCTGTCCATACAAAAATGATATGTGAAAATTCAAAAATCTGTATCTTTTGAAGAAATTTTTGATCGATTTGGTGTCTTCGGCAAAGTTGTAGGTATGGATATGGACTACACTGAAAAAATGATACACGGTAAAAAAATTTGGTGATTTTTTATTTAACTTTGTCACTAAAACTTGATTTGCAAAAAACTATTTTTAATTTTTTATTTTTGATATGTTTTAGAGGACATAAAATGCCAACTTTTCAGAAATTTCCAGAATGGGCAAAAAATCTTTGACCGAGTTATGATTTTTTGAATCAATACAGATTTTTTCAAAAAATTGAAATATTGGTCGCAAAAATTTTTCAACTTCATTTTTCGATGTAAAATCGAATTTGCAATCAAAAAGTACTTTAGTGAATTTTTGATAAAGTGCACCGTTTTCAAGTTATAACCATTTTTCGGTAACTTTTTTGAAAATAGTCGCCGTTATTCATTTTTTAAAAATAGTGCCCATGTTTGCCCACTATTGAAAAAAATATTTTTGAAAAGCTGAGAAAATTCTCTATATTTTGCTTCTTCGGACTTTGTTGATACGACCCATAGTTGCTGAGATATTGCCATGCAAAGGTTAAAAAACAGGAAAATTGATGTTTTCTAAGTCTCACCCAAAAGACTCACCATTTTCTAATGTCGATATTTCAGCAACTATAGGTCCGATTTACAATGTTAAAACATGAAACATTCGTGAAATTTTCCGATCTTTTCGAAAAAAATATTTTCAAAAATTTAAAACCAAGACTTACATTTCAAATGGGCGTAATATTGAATGTTTGGCCCGTTTGAAATGTTAGTCTTGATTTTAAATTTTTGAAAATATTTTTTTCGAAAAGATCGGAAAATTTCATAAATGTTTCATATATTAACATTGAAAATCGGACCATTAGTTGCTGAGATATCGACATTGAAAAATGGTGGGCTGTTTGGGTGAGACTTAGAAAACATCAATTTTCCTGTTTTTAAACCTTTGCATTGCAATATCTCAGCAACTAAAGATCGTATCAACAAAGTCCGAAGAAGCAAAATATAGAGAATTTTCTCAGCTTTTCAAAAATATTTTTTTCAATAGTGGGCAAACATGGGCACTATTTTAAAAAAATGAAAAACTGCGACTATTTTCAAAAAGTTACCTAAAAATGGTTATAACTTGAAAACGGTGCACTTTATCAAAAATTCACTAAAGTACTTTTGATTGCAAATTCGATTTTCCATCGAAAATGAAGTTGAAAAATGTTTGTGACCAATATTTCGATTTTTTGAAAAAATCTGTATTGATTCAAAAAATCATAACTCGGTCAAAGATTTTTTGCCCATTCTGGAAATTTCTGAAAAGTTGGCATTTTATGTCCTCTAAAACATATCAAAAAATAAAAAAATTAAAAATAGTGTTTTTTGTAAATCAAGTTTTAGTGACAAAAGTTAAATAAAAAATCACCAAATTTTTTTACCGTGTATCATTTTTTCAGTGTAGTCCATATCCATACCTACAACTTTGCCGAAGACACCAAATCGATCAAAAAATTCCTTCAAAAGATACAGATTTTTGAATTTTCACATATCATTTTTGTATGGACAGCTGCCAAATTTGTATGGAAAATTATATGGACAAACTAATGATGTAAAATGGCTTCTTTGGGCATACCGAAGGCACCTAAAAAGTTTCAGCCGGATTAAAAAATACAAAAAAAATCGAATGACCGAAATCTCAGAGAATTGCTCCATAACCTTTTCAAGGCTATTTTAACATTTTTTACGTTCCGTGAAATTTCCGTCCTTTTAAGGTCCCCGTGAAACTTACAATTTTGAGCATGAAAGATCATCAAATCTATTCATAACCTACCGATACACAAAATTGGTAAAAATAATTTTCAATTACCAAGAACCTTCAAGTTTGAAGGTTAGTATGTGTCCTAGTTGCCATATTGTCACCGCAAAACAAACAAGCAAAGTTCTCCACCACATCACTCAGGTTAAGCCATTAACCTGGCAGCAGGTGACGCGTGGATCCATTCCGCGGGTACCTTTTCGCGCTCTTTAATGTACACAGACGGTGACACAGACTTGATGTCAGAGGTCACGTCCCCTAATGAGAATCCAACTAGAACCCCTAATTAATGGTCTTGGAGGACTGTTTGAAGAACGCAGGTTGACACTCTATTCTAAATCACGTCTTCATAGACAACCTCGGGTCATAACTCCACGTTAATCATTAACCGAAACTATACATTATCTGCTCATGTTCCATACGAATGAAGTCGTGTGTCTGTTTGATGGACCTGCAAGATAATCTCCAAACACTAATCGAGCTCCTTCCCTCGTCACTCCCGACTTTAAATCAAATTTCATCGCTCTTTCCAGCCAGAAGTGACGACGACTGAATCAAATTCGACACAAGACATAAAACCTGACGAAACGGAAACCGGGGACAGCGAAAAAAAAAACAAAGTTAGCCATGCCGGCCGGCCGGCCGGTGTCGATCGCCGGGGGTGGCCGCGCAGGTCTCCTGCAGGTGATGGGCTACTTTATGTTGGTTAACCCTTGGCGAGTCATGCTAGCTTATGATGAATTTAAATTTTTTCACATTATTGATATTATTACGGAATAAAACAAAAAAAAAAGATTAAAAAATGGACGTTTGAAACAAACAAGATAAACATAGAAAAAAATAAGTGATCAACGAAGGGTTAAATGAGGCAGAGAGAAGTTGAATGACGCGATCGTAAAACAGTAATTACCGCGTGGCGAGGGTGGGGGAAGAAGAAAACAGACGTCAGGTACAGCGGAGAAGGCCAAGGTCATTGCCAAGAGTGGATCAACGGCGTTAGAACTTGGCGCAAAGAACATCACGTTCCTATAGATAAACTGATGACTTATGGAAATTGCGCTTTTTTTTCAGCTGTTGAGCCGGTGCATCATCGTCTAGAGAAGTGTTGCCCGGCCATAGCTAATAGCATCGGTGCGCGAACGATTGATTTACGATAACCGCAAAGTATATTGTTTGAAGTTGACGTATAGTGTTGTTGCTTGGTGTCGAGAGTTGATTCCGAGATTTGGATGCACCTTTTCAAACTCATCAAGCCACGCGGTTGGTGTGTTGCTCATTTGAATTGCAAAATGGCTTCTTCTTTTACGACCGGGCAATTGGCACGCTCGTCAAGTTTTAAATGCTAAATGTGGGGTGACATTTTCGAACAGTCTTCCGTTACAGCAATTTGGATATTTTTTACGAGGTAGCTGAAAAGGTTTATCGTCAGGGAGTACACGGGTCGTTAAAGTCAACTTGTTATGAATTCTTAATAAATCGCCTTTGGTTACAATAAGCTAAAAGTAACATCAAATCTAGCGTACCTTTTCAAAAGGTCCTATATGCGTTGGATTAGCATAACACAAAAAAAAATCTTAACCTGCTAATTGAAATTAAATTATCTCAATTCAAACGTTGTTGATCGTTGAGATTGTTATAATAGGCACATAAAGACCTCACCCCATGCCCCACTCAAACATCCAGTAGCACACCTGATCGACTCATTGTCATGGTAATTACCTCATTTTATTAATTCCCCTCCACAGATCCGCCAGGCCACCATCGGTGACTGCCTGCTGAAGGTGCTTTTTGTCCTGTCATGCTCGCTCATCACGGTGGTACTCATCATTCAGAAGTACCACAGCCTGTCCAACTTCAAGAAGACTCTCTACTACCGATACATAAGCGACGAACCCTTCTTCGATGGCAGCCCACGAAATGTGGAAGGACTTCGGGTAGACTGGCATGACTACGCGTTAATTGCCGGTGAGACTGAACGACATGGGCCGGGGGAACACGGGAAGCCGCTGAAGCTGCGAGATCCGGGCGATATCAAGCTGAACGATAAGCTGTACAAGGAGAACGGATACTCGGCGGTGGTCAGCGACTTGATCGCGCTGAATCGATCGATTCCGGACATTCGACACCCACAGTAAGTCTTGATGGTGTCCTGTGTGGGATGTTAGGCATGATCTTTCTCAATACACTGTAGCTTTCAGGTGTCGGAAGAAACGGTACCTCCAGGAACTGCCAACTGTTAGTGTGATCATCATCTTCTACAACGAGCACTGGAGTGCTCTATTGAGGACAGTTTACAGCGTCCTAAACCGATCACCGCCACATCTGCTCAAGGAGATCATCCTGGTGAATGATCATAGCACGAAACCTTTCCTCTGGAAACCTCTGCAAGAGTTCGTCGAGAGCGAACTTAGTCCAAAGGTCAAGTTGATCCACTTACCGGAACGGTCAGGCTTGATCATTGCCCGGTTGGCCGGTGCCAAAGCAGCCAGCGGAGATGTCCTGATCGTGCTTGACTCGCACACCGAAGTTAACGTCAACTGGCTACCTCCTCTACTCGGTATGTCTCAACATTCTCAAATACACCAAACCCACTAAACAACCCCCATCTTTTCAGAACCCATCGCCCAGGACTACCGCACCTGCGTCTGCCCGCTGATCGACGTGATCGTGCACGACACCTTCGAGTATCGATCCCAGGACGAGGGCAAACGGGGTGCCTTCGACTGGAAGTTCTACTACAAGCGACTACCATTGCGACCGGGCGATCTGGACGACCCAACGGAACCCTTCGAAAGCCCGATCATGGCCGGCGGCCTGTTCGCGATCAGTTCCAAGTTCTTCTGGGAGCTGGGCGGGTACGACGAGGGGCTGGACATCTGGGGCGGCGAGCAGTACGAGCTGAGCTTCAAGATCTGGCAGTGCGGTGGGCGGATGGTCGATGCGCCGTGTTCGCGGGTTGGTCACGTCTACCGGGGGTACTCGCCGTTCCCGAACCCTCGCGGTGTCAACTTTGTCACCAGAAACTTCAAACGGGTCGCCGAGGTCTGGATGGACGAGTACAAGCAGTTCCTGTACGAGCGGAACCCGCAGTTTGACAAAACGAACCCGGGAGATCTCACCAAGCAAAAAGCCCTACGGGAGAAGCTCAAATGTAAACCGTTCAAGTGGTTCCTCGAAGAAGTGGCTCCCGATCTGCTTGTGCGCTACCCCTTGCGAGAACCACTCCCGTTCGCTTCCGGACGTGTTCAGAGCGTCGCAAATCCAAAGCTCTGCTTGGACACGCTCAACCACAAAGCGAAGGAACCAATCGGTGTGTTTGGATGCGCGCCGAACAAGACGCATCCCCAGAACAACCAGTTCTTCACGTTGACCTACTACCGAGACATTCGGGCAGCGAGCGTCGAGAAGTGTCTGGACGCTTCGAGTGACGATGCCGAGGTCATCCTGTTCAACTGCCACGAATCGCAGGGTAATCAGCTGTGGAGATACGATCAGGTAATACCCTAACCTTATTCTTATCTCCAATCACTAAACTTTCTTTCCCCAACAAGGAAACTCAAATGATCATGCACGGAAAGCCCAGCCGAGATCAGTGTCTGGATCTGGTGGGCAAAAAGGTGGTCGTGTCGAAATGTGATAACCGGAAGAAGTCGCAACGGTGGGATTGGGGCTACGTCAATCGGGAAAATTTGGACAACTGGGAAGAGTACGGTGCAAAGTTACTGCCGTGAAGGGGAGTTGGATTTGTGCGAACAAAAAAAGATTTTATGTGAATAGATTTCTTTATTCTTTCTAGAGACTGCTTAGCGAACGCTGAAGATGTACAAATAAAGCAATGTTTTGTAAATATACGATTGTTTTGTTTTATTTTTTTATTTGAGAAAATTTGAACCATTCGTTAGAGCCAAAATAGATTTTTATTTTTTTAAAGGTTTTTTTTTTATATTTAATTTTCAAAAATCGTAAAATATTTTATTGATATCGTTAACCAAAATGATTCAAAGCTGAATACTGAACATGAAAATCAGTTTTTTAAGAGGTTTTAAAAGTAGTTTGTAAAAATTCCAAATTTGGTCATGCATTTTTTACAACTAATATTGTTTATATGGCCATCTACAAACTACGCGAACAATATTTTAGTAATTTCAATTCTTTTATTGCAATTTTGGTTGATAAATTTTTTAAGTTTAATTTTTAATGAAAACGCGAATTCATTGAAATAAACATAAATAAGGACAGTATACTATGCTTTACATTAAAAATAAATCCCAATGTTCATCTGAATGTCAATAAATAAATATTGGAAGGGAGGAAAGGTTCAGCGATTATCAATACTCCATAAAAAAAATGTTTCATAAAAGTGTTAACGTAGTTTATGGATGGTCCCTTACTGCACTGTCACTGCTCTTATTGAAATTGGGGCAAAAAATATTGCAAACATAGCAGAGCAGTTCTTTTTTAAAAAATGGAAATTTCCTCTTCAAGGAAAAGTTCAGAATGAGATCTTTTTTTAAATTGCTCACTTCCTTTTACCATTAATTAGTTCAATTCCTCATTTTTTTTATACATAAACTTGAAAAAAAATCATAAAACCACGAAATAAAAAAAAAATCATCAATACAAGAATTCAATAAAATCATTTGAATTAAAAAAAAACATAAATTCACAAACTTAAAACAATGTAACCCAAAAAAAATTAAAAATTCTAAATTCGGAAATAATTAAGTTTTTGATTTTTTTTCAGATTGTTATATTTTTTTATTTGAGCATTTTAAATATTCTATAATTTTTATTTTATAATTTCTTGAATTTAAAATATTGATATATTTTGATATTTGAATTACTTAATTTTATTTTATTTTAAACCATATATATTTTTTTAATTTGTTTGATTTTTTGAAGTTTTGAATGTTTGAATAGTAAAACTTTTGAATACTTGAATTTTTGCATTTCGAAATTCTAGAATTTTAAATTTATTTAATTTTGATTTTTTCAATACAGTGCCATCAAATTTTGACATCTCTAGATTTTGGTAACACCCAAATTAATTTGATATTTTTTAGTTTTGTTATGCAAAACATACACAATTAATTAGTTATTACTTAATATATTATTATTTTTAATGGAAATAATACATGTCATCATTATTCAATTTACTTTTTTCAAATAAATCATCTATTTTGTTCATAACACCCATCATTATGAAGGGTTAACGATGTATATTGATGGTTCTTGATACATAAACATAAATATATATTTTTAACACTTTTTAAGATTTCCCGATTATGGCGAGATCCCTGTTCTGGCAACACAAAAATTACGTCGTGGTTCCAAAGACACGATGGCACTGTTTTTGCAACATTAAATTAGATTTTTTTTATTTAGTGTTTGCCTTTTTTTCATTTTCTGTGTTTTATCTTGTTTTTTGAACTTTTTAACTTGTTAATTCCATGATTTTTTCATTTTGCCAGAAAATAAAGTAATTTCCGTCTTTTTAATTTTCTGCATTTCAATATTCTGCGTTCAGAGATTCGGATTCTCTACGTACTATCCTTAAACCAGCAAAACAAATGTTTTTTTTTTTAATTTCGATGTAATATCTTAAAAAGATTTTTATTGGTACAAAATGATTTATTCGTTAAATACTTTTTATCAAATCCTTTTAGGTGTTGCGGCCAAGTTAGAACCAGAGAACATAAAAAGTTATATAAAAATTTATAAAAAGTAGTGAAAAAAAAAACATTGACGTCACAAGATTTTTTTTATTTTTGTTTATTACGCTATTATATCAAAAAATGAAAATCCTGAAGAATTAGTTTTTTTAATTGCGCAACTAAAAGTTTTTTCAGTTAAAAACCAACTAATGTTAGTATTTCCCCTTAACGGTACAACGCGCGTGCGATGTTTTCTTCATCGCCCACTTCGCCCTTCAATCAGCTGACAGAACCACCCACCCAAGCCAACCACCCCTTTTCTCTCCCACCATCAAACGAGCACAAAACCAAAACAAACAACATTCGCGCGTGTGTGTAGAAAAACGGCTTCATGCGTAGTCGCGTGTTCTAGAGACTCTGATGCAATCACTAGTTATCGCCAGTGACGATGCGAATGGTGGGATTTTGTTTAGAGAGAGCAACAAAAAAGTCCCATTCATTGATCACACGACTCATTGAGAAACTAGTCGTTCGTCATTAGTTCAGTAGTCAGTGCAGTTGCAGCGAGGTAAGTGCACCTTAAAAATCGATCGCGTTTCACCTGAGAAATCAAATTCGTCCTTGAAATTTTCTAGCTTGAAAGGAATCAAAAATGCGAAAAATAGTTCAATTTGTAGTTCAGCGGATAAACCCAAGAATTCCGAAAGGCAACAACCGTTTGTATTCGTCATCCGTGCCAAAGAATTCCCCATCAGATGACACACCAACGCTGCGTCGAATATGGAAACTAATGTTTGGAAAGTACCTGCTGGTCACGAACACGGTCAGCTCCGGTGGGCTCATGATGCTGGGGGATGTTGTGGCCCAGGAGCTTGAAAAGAGACGCCACGGAACGGCGCACACCCAGCCGGGTTACGATTGGTATCGAATAGGTATAAACACTTGTGGGTAAGTCTCTCTTCTAATTCGTGACTAATTATCACCACTTCTCAGGTTGCATGACCCTGGTGGGAATATCCCAGGGCCCGTTGCATCACTATCTGTACAAGTGGATGGACCGCATTCTGCCCGGGGCCAGCGTTTCGACAGTATTCAAAAAGATCGGCATCGACCAGTTTGTCATTTCGCCGATCTTCATCGTGACCTATCTGTACAGTGCGGGGCTGCTGGAGGGAAGTAGCGTGCGCGAGTGCACCGACGAGATAAAGGATAAATACTGGACCATTTATACGGCGGATTGGCTGGTCTGGCCGCCGACGCAGTTTATCAACTTTTACTTTATCAACCCAAAGTATCGAGTGTTGTACATTAACGCGATTACGATGTTGTACAACGTGTTTTTATGTTACATTAAGCACAACGAGGATCTTCGGATAAATTTAGTTGGTTCGGATGATATTAAGAAGGATTAAAGCTAGTACTTAAGTAGAAAATGGTGCTTGTGAGTGTAAATAAAACAGTCAAAGTGGTGTGTTTAACAACGAGTTTCATATTTATTGTTTCCCATTTCTTAAATCGATATTGGCGTTACCGGAAATCTAGCTTAACATTGCGTTTAGTTTTTTTCTAATCTGGAAATGTCTGTTTCGTTTACGTTTCGTGGAAGATGGCAAGTGGTTTTGATAAATGCGGCTCTTGTCCTGTTAACATTTTTTTTGTTTCAATTTGCGGCTGCCTCACAGAGAGAAAAATCTTACAGACTAGATATGTGTATGTGTAGAGTTGTGATAATTTGATTACTTTGTATCCAGAATGCCAAGCGCGAATCGGTTATCACTATCTTACATGGCAAGTGTGCAGTTGTGGGCTTTGGTGCGATTCCGGATGAACATTTTTCAAAAAAGTAACTTGTTTATTTTGAGCGACCGATTTCTCTACATTTTTTTGATTTTTTTTAATTTACCTTATAGGTTCATTGTGGGGCCCTTCTTTTTCGGTAATTCGGTAATTCGGTAATTTCGGAATTGTGGGGCCCTTCTTTTTGACCATAAAAGCCGTTGATTCGTCCATACCATTCAAATTTTAGTTTAAAAAAAACCTTGTTACAGTACTTGTTCGGTAACTGGACTGAGAACGTAGCCCAGGTACCAAATGCTGCTGGCTAACTGGGCTGAACAAAAAATTACGAGGGGACCAATGATTAATATTATATTCCTGATGAAACAAAAAAACAAAAGTTATTCAAATTTGCTTACCATGTTTACTTCTTATTTTTTCTTATTGTGACTTGAAATTTGTTAAATGTTTGAAAAAAGTATTTGTTTAGTTATTGAACATGATTTTTACATTTACCTACCCCTCGGTCATTTCGGTTTGTTTTAGTTTTTTGACGTTTGTCTGCTTTTTAACTGGGCTTCGGCCCAGTTATCGAGCGCCCAGTGAAAAAGCAGCCCAGTTAAACAGCGCCCAGTTACCGAACAACTACTGTAGTTGAATTCAAAAAATCCGTATTTGATTATTTTCGAATTATTTGAACTAAAAGGGCGAAATTAGAGTTTTTAAACCATGCGGAACTACGAGTAATTATTTTGTAAAACAAAGCAAAATAAAATATTTTTTCCTGAAAAAATTTGCAACCGAAAAGAAATCTTTCTTTTGTAAAAAAAAAGTTTTTTTTCTATTTCAGATGTCTGTTCGGTACGAACGAAGCCAGAAACCCCACCGTGACGACCATCTGCGTTGCCGACGACGAGGGAGAAACGTCATTTGCAACACACCAAGAGCGCGCGGGCAGCGCGCCAAGTAAGTCCGCATACAACCTCCGATCGAGAAGGACGAAGCACAGTTTTTTAGAGTAGTAGCAGGAGGAAGAAGGAAAAGTGGGAGAAATAAAAGTAGAAAACGTAATCTCCGGTGTTTTCCGTTCCCCGCAACTAACAACCATACAGTCCACCGTTTCCCATGTCGGCCAGGCCCGAACAATGTCCATGGCTTTAGTTCAGAGTTAATTGTGTTTTATCTACTCGGAAAATTAAAAAAAAATCATAAATATCCAATATTATTAAAGTATATATTTAAAAAACAGTCCACTTTTTCAAACGTTTTAAAAGTCTTAATCGACTTAAAAAAATTAGCGAGATTTCGATTTGTTCCAAAGTTTACAACCCGCAGGATGCTTTTGAAAATACGGATTTTTGAAATCAAACCCTGAAAATATGATTAAAATACTGATTTTCTTTTACACAACAATAACGTTTATCATTCCAAGCGCAGTGACACTTTGTACGGCCACACAATTTTTAAAAAGGATTTTTAAACCGATTTGGAAAAAAAATACTTTATCGAGCTTTAAAAATTAAATTGAAAATTCTATTCAAAACTATTTTGAATTTGAAATTAAAAAAATAATAAGTTTGAAAAATTAAGTTTAAACATTTCATTCTTTACTGTAGGTTCAAAACAGTATTGTTGTTTTGACATTTACGCTCAAACTCATTCCTATCCAACGAATGTTTTCTGCGGTAAATTTTATGCAGTAGGCCTGGCCACTTTAATGTTTGTGATGTTTCAAGGTTAAACGAGACGCCAGCTCTTGGACAACTTCTGTCAATTCAAAAAACAAATAACTTTTTAAGTTACAGCTTTTTTTAAGTGCTTTCAAAAATCGAGTAATGGAGTGTCAAAACATTTTTTTTTTTGCAAACTGTCAAAATGTATGGGTTGACAATTTCCAACGTGAATTGGGTATTCGTCTAGTAATCCGCCCATAATATTTTTTACGTTAGGCCATCCATTTGCCCACATTTTCAAGCCTTTTGAAGTTTTTCCAAATTTTATTGGTAAAGGAGCCATTACACTACCGCAAACAAACAAACTAGCACTTATTCGTGTCTGATAGTTTGCCAAACTCGCAAACTTGTACGCAGGCTGACGTTTGTACAAACAAATCCAGGCATACAAACGAAGCAGGCAAGCTGTCAAAAAGAGCGAGATTTTGTTTGCCGTAGTGTAATAGCAATATTGACCAATCAAACCATTATATAATTTTTGAATGTTCTGTTCT
This sequence comes from Culex quinquefasciatus, assembly GCF_015732765.1. Classification (NCBI taxonomy): domain Eukaryota; kingdom Metazoa; phylum Arthropoda; class Insecta; order Diptera; family Culicidae; genus Culex; species Culex quinquefasciatus. The sequence goes on along the minus strand of NC_051862.1, from coordinate 18,209,917 downwards.
GTTCTGAGATCAGTATCAGTATCCTTTATGTAAACAATATATTCACAATAATAAAAAGAATAAATTTCAAAATCAGCCTGATCATTTTTCTTCAAATGTCCATCCAGAATCGCTTCCCTTTTTAACAGTTGTACTTCAGAACATTCCCACCCTCGATTCTCCCCACGATCCCAACATTAGGTCTATTCCCGTACTGCAGAATTCTGCAATTCTGCACGAAATCGGCAGCAGAGCGTTCCCGTACTTTTCTGCAACAAAAGTAACTTTTTTCCCAGGCAGAACTTCTGCAATGAGAGAGACAGAAGTTGCAGCAAAACCGTTCCCGTACTTTTCTGCAAGCTCTCTCTTCTGTTTCTTGTTGAAAAGTGACTGCAAGTTGGTGTGATGGATGTTGAGTACACGCTTACATAAAGTTTGCAATTTGGGTGAAATCAAGCATTTTATTATTAGTTGTAATATTTTTTTTGTTTTATTATTACTAAATTTAATTAGTCTTTTGAAGAGACGTTTGTATATTATGAATTGATGGATTTTTTGGGTAGTTAGTTTTTTTAAATGTCTGGTTTTATTGAGAACGATTTTTTTGTGTTAACGATTTCAGGCTTAGTTCATTAATGATGATATAGCGATATTTTTTAGTGTTAATATGATAACTTTTTGAATAGACTAAATATGTGTGTTTAAATAATAGGTAAATTTAATTGGCAAATAATAAATTGTACCTTTAACGGTGCTACCAATTTGTATTCTTATTTTAACCAAAAAATTTGATGTAATTTTGTCGAATTCTTAAATTTTAGAAAGTTTAAATTTTAAAATTCGGAAATTCTTAAATGCGCCATCTTGAATCATAAAAAGTACATTTTTTGGAGTCGTTAGAAAATCAGGTTTAGAGGATTTAGAGATTGAACATTTTGACGAATTCTTCGGAAAATAGAGTACGAACTGTTTCTATTTTTTTTTATATTTGAGTTTAAATTTTTTTTATTTACAGAATTTTAAAATTTTACTTATTTTAGATTTTTTTTATTTCAAATTTAAAAATATTAGAATTTTTTAGTTTAGGAACTACCTTTTTTTTATTACGAATTTTGAAAAATAAGATTTTTTTTTAATTTTTAATGTTTAATTTTTTGTATTTTTCTGATTTATTGTTTTTTTTCTGAAATAAATATTTGCATTTTTAAATTTCTCTAATATCTGATTTATTTTTTTCAAGTTCCTCATTTGAAAATAGTTTTTTTTATATTTTTAATCACGAATTTCTTAATTTTCAGATTTCTAAATTTATGAGTTTCAAAATTATTGAGTTTGTGATTAATTTTTTTTTATTTGTCAATTTTGCTGCGTCACCGTTGTTCTTCGATGTGAAATCCAATCATAATTTATTTATGTTATCTTTCAAACATTTTGCTATTAAAACTTGTATTCATGGTCCCTTCTATATCAAACCTTTTACTTTTTTTAATTATGTTTTTAAACGTACCTGCCATTCTCATTTCTTAAATTGTTTACCTAATGTAAAAGTTTTGAGTTGTTTGTAATATAAAATGTCTACCTAAGCATTATTAATTTCTAGTTTAATAATTGGTACATGCTTGATTTTTTAGATAAAATGTTGATTTGCAATAAAAAATAAGTCCCCGTTGTAGAGGTTGAGTAAATCCACTCAACTGTGTACAATATTGCAGAAAAAGTACTGGAACGCGCTACACAGGCAAAAGTTTTGCGGCTTCTCACCTTGCAGAACTTCTGCAAAAGAGAGATATGAAGAGAGCGAGCTGAAAAGTACGGGAACGTGCTGCAAAAAAGTGACTTATGCTGGCTGCAGAATTCTGCAGAAGCTGCAGAAATTCTGCAATTCTGCAAGTACGGGAATAGACCTATTATTTCGCCCAGCTCCGCCCCAGTCTCAACGGTGATTGCTTTCGTTTACGCGCGAACAAATCCCTCTTATCACACAAGCTTCTTTTATCTTTCTCCAAACTAACAATTGTAAATCACACACAAGTTCCGCCGCTGTGATGTGCTGCGATTGTTGAGCAAACCTCCCCCCTCCCTCCCCTACTCGATAATCTTCGCCCCGTACGAGTCCCAGTGCCTTAGCGCGGTCATATTGAGATAGCCCCACTTCCACCGCTGGTTCGGATTCGACTCCGAGCAGGGATTCACAAACACGGCCCGCTTGTCGGCGTCCATATCGAGGCAGCGATTGTTCTTGCCCTGGCGGATCTGCTGGCTGTCCAGGTCGTACCGCCACAGCTGATTGCCCTGGCCTCCGTGGCAGTGATAGAGCAAGATCTTGGCGTTGGCGATGCTCTCCGACACGTCCCAGCACAGTTCGCCGTACTTGATGCGCAGGTCGCGATGCCAGGACAGCTGGAAGAACTGGTTCGCCTGGGGTTGGGCCTTGTCGGCGGCGCAACCGAACAACCCGATCGTTTCCTTTTCGCCGTGGCTGAGCGTGTCCACGCAGAGGTTCGGGCTCGAGACGGACTGGATGGCACCGTTGGCAAAGTCCGGCGGTTCGACTGGGGGATACTTTTCGATCAGGTCGAACGCGACGTGCTCGATGAACCACTTGAATGGTTTGCATTGGAGTTTCTCGCGGATCGCCAACTGCTTGGACAGATCTCCGGCGTCGGTGTTGTCGTACTTCTTGCGGTCTCGCACGTACAAATACTCTTTGTACTCGTCCATCCACACTTCTGCAACACGTTTGTAGTTCCGCGTAAGGAAGTCCTTCTTCCGGGGATTGCCGAACGGTGCGTAACCTCGGTAAATGTGACCAACCCGTGAACACGGTGCGTCGTACATCTGACCACCGCACTGCCAAATCTTGAAGCTCAACTCGTACTGCTCACCGCCCCAGATGTCCAAACCCTCGTCGTACCCACCCAACTCCCAGAAGAACTTGGAACTGATCGCGAACAACCCACCCGCCATAATGGGACTCTCAAAAGGTTCCGTCGGATTGGCCAAATCCTTCGGCAGCAGCGGCAACCGCTTGTAGTAAAACTTCCAATCGAACGCACCCCTCGCGCCTTCGTCCTGCGCCCGATACTCGAACGTATCCCACGCGACCACGTCGATAAACGGACAAACGCACGTCCGGTAATCCTCCGCGATCGGCTCCAACAGCGGCGGCAACCAGTTCACATTCGCTTCCGTGTGCGAATCCAAGAAGATCAACACATCCGCCGTTGCGGCCTTAGCCCCGGCCAACCGCGCCGTAATCAACCCCGAACGCTCAGGCAAATGAATCACCTTAACCTTCGGCATATTCTCCGCCACATATCGATCCAACTGATCCTTCAAAAACTCCTTCGTACTACAATCGTCCACCAATATAATCTCACTAATCAACTCCGGCGGTGACCTCAACAGCACGCTTGACGCCGTCCGCAACAGCGTACTCCAGTGTTCGTTGTAAAACGGAACCACCACGCTAACCGTGGGCAACTCACTCAGATACTTCTTCTTCTTACACCCCGGATGCCGAATATCCGGCAACGACCGGTTCAACGATATCAAATCACTCAGCACCGCGTTAAACCCGTTCTTCTTGAACAGCTTGTCCTGCATCTCCTCGTCCTTCTTCTCCAAATGCCCCGGCTTCCCGTGCTCCCCCACCCCGCTCCGACTCCGCTCGGCCTCGATCAGCTTGTAGTCGTGCCAGTCGATGCGCCTCTTGTGGACGTTCTTTTTCGGACCGTTGAAGAACGAGCCCTGCTTGCGGTGCTGGGCGAGCGGTTCGGCGGGACTTTCGTCGAGCAGGTTCTGGCGATCGACCACGTTGAACGAGCGCACGATCAGCACCAGGAAGAGCAGCACGAAGCCGCCCACGAGGGCGTACTTTAGCAGGACGCGCGTGTTGCGACGCATGGTAGCTCTTGGATGATGGTGCTTAATTTATAAAACTAAATATCTGAAAATAAGCGGAAAAAAGATTTTCATTTATGGATTCTTAATCTCAAGAATGGGAGCGTTCTTTCATTACGTAACGCAGTTGGGGAGGAGGGGGTGTCGGAGGCCGTGTTACGCTCCATACAAAATTATTAAAATTTGTTTGGAAATGTTGTTACGAGGGTTTGGGAGGGGGTCTAAAAATCCGATTTTTTGCGTTACGTAATAAAAGAACGCTCCCTATCATTATGACCGTTGCAAATATTTTTTGAAGTTTCAACTATGGCCCAATTCAAAGGGCATCCCCCAAAAAATTAAAAAAAAATGAAATTACAAGCTATGGTATTAACATTTTAATGAAAAAAGTATTTTAAAATGCAATTCACACCTGTCCAGTTGTTAATTGCAATAATGAATTTTCAAAATATCTAAGTATTGGTGCAACTTTTTGCGGTACTGTACAACAGAATTTCACAAAAAATCCAAATATTTTTGATCGCTCCCACACATGCTTAATGCGCAGGAAAAAACATTTCAAAAAGTTTTCAGTTGATTAGACTTCAATTTCCATTAAAATTTGGAAGGTTTTTGATCAATTATTTTTTTGTCCTCTGATTTTATGGGCGGATTTTGAAGGGAGGCAACATAAACTTTGAAAAATAATTGCAGCTGCCTTAAGACTCTTACAAATTTTATTTAAAGTTCTCCATTGATGCAGTGTTGGAATTCTCGCGCTCTCGCGACAAATATCCCTCTCTCTCAAGTTTTCGCCGCGAATCTTGAGCTGCCGAGAGCAACTCGTCGATTACCCGCGCTCTCCTCCGCTCGCGAACGGGCAAGCTCGCGAGTGAGTTATGTCCGCGAGCGAGAAGTTAAGGGGTTACATACATGTAAATCGGCAAAAATGACAGAGGTTGGTTTGAGCACACACTTAAACTTTTTTTTAAATCTGTTTTCAGGGCATTAAAATATATATTTTCAACTATTATCAAAATCAATTTTAAGACATTTGGTTGTATAATTGCCGAGATATAGCTTTTTTAAGTTAGCAGTTTCAAAAAACGGGTGCCACGATATTTCCACACTGCTTTGACCAAATCGGCTCAAAATTTTGGTGAAGACTCGTCAAACCGGTCCTGTGTGCATGACGAAGCTCGATTTTCAAAAAGTTTATTTGAAAAAAAGATAAAAATATTTCTATGTTTTTCATATAAAAAATTGCCAGTTTTTTTTTTTTTTAATTGAGTAGTGCGGTGCCTGTGTGGACGCGCAGTCCTGTTTTTTCGTGTTATTTTCCATCTCTTTTGTGTCGCTATTTGTGTACATGGGGTGATTGGATTTCTTCTGATTCGTGTTGTTTTCATCTCTTTTGTGTCGCTGTTTGTGTGCATGGGGTGATTGGTATTCTTCTTCTTCTTTTTTCTTTATTTTTAGTTCGCGCGTTCGTTGGCCAATGAGTTTATTTTTGTTCTCTTTACATAGTTTTCGATAGAAACGATCCGAATTCTTTTTTTTTCGAGACAAGCAAGTCGTATTGCTGGATTAAGTCCTTTCTATATCATCGATGATCGGAAGGCACGCCGACGAATATGTTTTAAAGCTTATGGTATAAAATCATTTTAATGAATAAAGCCCTTCTTACATCACCGTTGATCGGAAGGCACGCCGACGAAGAATTTCTGGAGGATCGCGGTCGAATTAATACTATATTTAAAATTCTAGATAGCTATCTTTCGGATTCGATTGTGAGTAGCGGGACTTCGCGGTTACTATGCAACGTATTTTTGGAGTCTTTTTATATTTTAAATTTATAAGTCCTTCTTTTATCATCGTTGATAGGAAGGCACGTCGCCGGTTAAGTTCGTTTAAGTTATTGTTTTAATTTCATTACAATCGGTTACGTGGTGTCCTGTTTTCTTTTCGTTTATATTCGTTGATCGTAATAATTTATTCCAACTGGCAGCTTTAGTATTAACTCATCTACTATTTTTGACATTTGCTCGCGTTATCTTAATTGTACCAATAGTAAAAATATACTGATAAGTCCAGCCCATAGCACTACCGCTCGGTTGGCACGCGTTCGATTAAAACAAACTTTTTAAATAATCAATTATTTATCTTTCCGCAGCCGGCTGCCTAAGATTTAAAATTTCAACCGATAAACAAAATGCTCATGGTCACATCACTGCCACTCGTGAATCCTGACCTCATACCCATCTACTAATCCCCTCAAAACTCATGTGATACTTTGTCGGAGAAGCAGTCGATTGGGCGGTCTCTATCACTCAAGTATCGGACTAACATTCCCATCCACTTCCCGTGACCCTACCACTGGTCGTGGCCGGCGCCGGTATTGATCAGCATGATAGGGGCCTTTGAGAAGTTACGAAGCGAGGAAAGATAGCACCCACTCATCTTCCACGGCTCGTGGATGTAACTTCTGGAGGTCCTGGTCAATAACGGAGTAGCAACTGCGGGTGGGCACCTATGCTTATGCTTATGCTTATGCTTTAAAAAATTGCCAGTTTTTAATTTTTGTATTTTTTAAAAATGCAAAATTTCAAAATCGGGCTTCGTCATGCACACGGAATATGTCTTGCAAGTCCTCACCTCAAATTTCAGCCAATTTGGTCCATCCCATCTCGAGATATCGTGGCACCCGTAAATCAACTCGGTGTTCAGAGAAAAACGCTCACAAAGTTTGACAGCCCGCTTTGCGCATGGCAAAATTTCGAGCGTAAATCGTCTCTTACTCAGTTTAATCGTGAAATATCTTCATGAAACTTTCAGGAGTGATTGAAAATCATCTTTTGGATTTAATAATTTTTTTGAAATATGAAATTTTGTGTTTTTCTACATGTATGTAACCCCTTAAACTAATTAGAAACAAAAAAACAACAACACAACTATTGAAAACACCTTTTTACCATCGCGTCGTTCACATTCATAAGCCTGATAAACAAAATGCTAGCTTGGAACGAATTGCTAGCACGAGGCGCTCGCGACAAGAGCGAGAGCGCGAGCAAAAAGGTGAGCGAGGAGAGGAAAGGGCTACGAGTTCTCTCCCTCGTTCGTGAATAAGAAAAGCTTTTCTTCTTCTCGCTCGAATTCCAACACTGCATGCATCTTATGAAAGGTTTTCAGTTAATTCTTATTTTTGCTTAATCTCAAACATATAAAAATGTGGTTTTTAAGATTTTTCCATTTAATTCAAAAATTTTGCTGCAGACGCCAATTTGATCAGAAAATCCCTTCCCAAGATACAGATTACCGTCATCAGGGGTGACATTGGGTCTGGGGGTGAGATTGGGTCATACAAAAATGCTGAAATTTGTATGACCCAATGTCACCCCTGATGACGGTATCGAATATGTACAAATAATTTTTGTATAAGCATCTACCAAAATTGTTTGAAAATTTATTATCATATGGACTATCCAATGATGCCAAATAACTAATTTGGTCACAGGAAAGTCCCCCAAAGAGTTTCAACCTATCTACAAAATACAAAAAATAAAATTTTAAGATATTACCCGATTTCGAGAAAAATGGCTTAAATGTCAGGCTGACATTTGACATAACAAAGTCGATAGAAGTCAAACATTTCACACAGAAAAGTGTGGTTTCAAAATCTAACAAAAAAGATAAATAAAATTATGTTTATGTAACACTGTTGAGCAATTCTTCAAAATCGGCTTCAAAATCAGGGGCCAAAAACATGTATAATCATTATTAACATGTTCAAGTTTGTTTAAAAATATGTTTAATTTGAAATAATTCTCAATGTGTACAATGTGTAGCCCGCAAAAAGTTTTTTTTTTCGCAAAAAAAAATGTTTTTGTCGAAACTTGATTTCTTTCTAAACTAATAATATTGTCAATCAACTGTACAAGTGTATAATGCATTTTTTTGACAACTTTTTTAATGAAATATAGAAATTCTGGCTTGTAATTTCACGGAATTGGCTTTTAATTGTACACGGAAAAAAACAATTCAAAAATGTAATTTTCCAGAATTCGCATATTTTGAATTTTTGACATTTTATGATTTGTTTAGAGGACAAAAACCCATAACTTTTGAACCATAGAAAAATATGGACAAACATTTTGTGCTCGAGTTATGATTTTTTGAGAAAAAAATGCTATGTGGAAAAATTCAACCCGAAATATTTTTTCACTCCATTCTTTACTGTAAAATAAAAATTGCATTCGAACAGTACTTTACACATTTTTCGATAAAGTGACACATTTTCAAAAGAAAGCCACTTTAAATTTAATTTTAACAAAAAAAATCCAATTCTTCGATATTTACAAAAAGTATTTTTTTCGAAAAGTTAATAAATAATAACTTTAACCATGAATATTGAACCTCTGGTTGCTGAAAGCAAAAAAGCAAGAAAATTTATTTTTTTGTTTGTCTCACTCAAAACAGCTTTTTATTTTTTAGTACCAATATCTTAGAAACTAATTAGTCCTATTTTCAATGTTAAAAAATTAAACATTTGTAAAATTTTCTGATCTCTACGAAAAAAAACTTTTTTTTAAATTGAACCAAACCAAACATTTCTAAAAAGGAAAATATTTAATATTACGCCCTTTTAAAATGTTAGAATTGATTCCAAAGTTTTATAAATATTGTTTTTGAAAAGATTAGAAATTCAATCAAAAATATTTTCAAACGATGATATCTTGGAAACTTTTGATCCGATTTTTTTATGTTAAAAAGTGAACATTTGCAAAATTTTCACAAAGTTTTGAAAAAAAAAATCAGGTTTTAAATCAAGGCTTACATTACAAAAATGCTTAAATCGAATTAATTGGTCCTTTTGAATAGTAACTATGGATAAACTTTGGATCATTGAAGAAACCAATGATGCAAAATAGCTCATATGGATCTTAGAAACAGATAGACAAAGTTTCATCCAAATAAAAAAATATATACAAGCATTTTTTGCGAATTTCGAAAGAGCTGCTCGGTTCAAACATTGATCTTAATATTGAAAATATATTTTAAAAACGTATATTAAAAATATTTTAATTTTATTTAATAGATTTTTATTTGAGATTCATTACCGATAGGCTCTAAATTCAATACGGCTTGAACCTCATTAAATTAATTTCAAAAGAACACATGCCAGTCCGAGCCAACTGTCCCAGAACCACGTCCACACTTTTTCCAAAATTGAAAACAAGTACAAGCATATCTGGTTTCATTTTCGTAAGTAGGTATGATATGATAAGCACAAACGTGTGTCCCCTTCACTCTGCGCGATCAACAATCGCCCCATTTTATCTTTACACACTCACCTGTATCAACCAGCAACAACAACAACAACCAAAAACAAGTCTAACGATATTCTCGCCACTGTCTCTCGCCGTCGTCGGTTTTAGTCTGTACACTTTAGGTGAGCTGGCACTCTGGGGCTGGTTATGCGATTAAAATCGACTCTTCTTCCGTGTCATGACCCAACCACCAGCCTCCCCGCGGGTCTTCACCGGTTGATGTTACAACACATTTGTCACGGCAGCCAAGTACTTTCACCTGATGAATTGCATCCAGCGGCACCGATGTTGGTTGTGGTGACCTTTCACTCCGGTTTGAGAAAGATGTATTTCCTAAAAGAAACGCCGAGAGGTTGTTAATCAAATTGTTCTGGCTACAAAGATCGTCAACTAAAGTGCGCGTCAACGCTGATTGCAGCAATGATAATAAAATATAAACTCACCAATTTGGAGCAATTTAATCCACAGACGAAAACAAATCTCCGCTTTGTCCGGCAACAAGTTATGGAATGTGGAGGCAGACTGACTGACTACGGATCAGCACTGCACTGGAATTAATTCAGCCAAATCGGCGACGATCGTGAGTGAACCTCCAAGGGATGGGTTGATCAAGAATTTGCCCCAACCTCGTTTTTAGGGGTTGGCGAACGGGTTCTTGGGTAAAACACAAACCTGCCTCTCCGCTGCGGTCTGCCAGGTCTACACCACTGCAGAGTCATCAAATTCTGACTGTCAACCTTTTGGTTTGTCTCTCCCGTGTGAAGGGGCTAAGTTACCATCAGCAGAATACACTGAGCAAAGGTAGACAAGAACACGCACACACAAACCGATCTGTCCTAAATGTTGATACCCCCCACTTTGGAATAAGCGCTTCCCATCAGGGGCTTTTCACACCGCGATGCTGAGGAACGCGTGGGAGGAAGTAGATTTTACTTCAATTTGTAATAGTTATTTTTTATGTTTTGTTTTATTCATCACATGAGCAGTTCTCTATCAAAACCGGAAATGGATTTTATTTGTATTTTTTTATTTGGCTCAAACTTTGGGGCCTTACCTTTGGCCAAAGAAGCTATTTTGTGTCATTGGTTCACCCATAAAAGGCTCCAAACAATTTTGGCAGCTGTCCATACAAAAATGGTACAGTCATCCCACATATTCGGAACACCCACAAATTCGGAACACTTTTGTGGTAATTTGTCAATAGAATGCAAAATGCAACTTTTCTGCCGACCCTGCTATTTTTAAGGCCTTTATTTGGACATTTTCTTGCTATTTCACTAGTAAAAGTAGTACTTTTTGAACAAAAAACTTCATTTCAAGACTATTTTATCCAGATCAGCAAAACACTGCCTCCAAATTGTCGGCCAAGGGCTGCAAGATTCCAAGTATCCACAGTGCAATAAATAAAGTTCCCAGTCCTGCTAGTTTGAACTATGTTTTAATGCCTTTGGATACTAGGGATGCCCAGGTTCAGGACATCCTGGAAGGAGCGGAACTGACTGTACCGGCAGTCCTGTTCGCGACTGTCGTAATCAGGGAAGCGATCCGCCAAATGTTGGTTGTTAGTATTCCTGGTTATGAGAGTCTGAACAGTATAGCTCTGGTCCTGCACCAGTTCCCTATCCTCATGCCTCCCCGTATGTTAGATGATGACTTGAACATCTGTCTAGCTGGCGGTTGATGATGTCCATGTTTCGAATCGTGGTGATTGCCCTGTCTTGTCACATGTATTTACGTAACTGACGTATAGGCGAGTGACAAGGTAGCACTATCATGACGAAGTATGATTGCGTGGACGGCCATCACTAGGGAGTTCCGTAGTGATTTTTCAATGGAGCGTAGCCTTGGGTGTGAACAGGCAGCCTATTCCAGTCACATTCAAAGTGAACTGTTTGTTTGCAACAGGGGTTGTGCCCTTTTGGGAAGTTACTCCGGAATTTAACGATCCTTAGGGAGGATTCTCCAGGACAATCATATTGAAATAGCCGAATGAGGAGGGCACGGAACAACGCAGTTGGTTTGGGTGCATACCTAGATTAGCTGTGTTGTTCTGGGTGGGATTGGGTTATTCGTGAGTAAGAAGATCATGTATTAATGCATCTTTTTTTGATTTCATTTTCATGTCATGCCTGGGTCTACGACTGGAGGACGGTCGCACAAGGACAACCGAATCAAGACGTCTCCGGTGTGATATCTATCACATTGGAAACAACAGCAACAACAACAACCTGATGGCACTCAGGTTCAGGAAAGTATTTGTATCGTTATTTTATAGTTTTTATATTATATTTTATTAACATCCCTTTCTTTCTTTGCAGAGCATGGACAACAATAACAAAGCGGCAATGTGGGAAAGGGAAGTCATTTGTGATTGTAGAAGGTATTGTTTTGATTCACAGCATGTTGAACGAACTGTTGTGGATGTACCTAGAACATCGCAGCACGGGGTTTTTCTTCTGCACATTTCCAACAACAGTACTTGTTCGGTAACTTGGCTGAGAATGTAGCACAGTTACCGAATGTTGCTCACAAACTGGGCTGAACGAAAAATGACGAGGGGACCGATGCATAACATTTTCTCTACAAATGTAAAATGATGGTTGCTTAAATTTCTTTCAGAGCTCACCTTTAATTTTGACTTAACATTTAATTAATACTTAAATATGATTTCTAATTTGCTGAACTTGCTTTTGCATCCACTGGCCCCTCATCATTCCGGTTTGTTTGGTTATTTTACGTTTGTCTGCTTTTTAAGTGGGCTACAGCCCAAGTAGTCCAGTCAAACAAGCTCAGTTACCGAACAAGTACTGTACTTTAATTTTGCTTCACTCATCTTTCTACTCTAGTGCTCTCATTTCCCAATAAATAGTGAAACGTGTTTTCCCTAAAAAAAACAGTTTCCCTTAATATGCGAACGATATTAACTTCTGTTTATCATTGATCTTTCCTTTACCCATTTTCTTATTTATTAAAATGTAATTTTCATCGGCTCCTACTCTTCTTTCCTTCAAACTACAATTATTCTTTCAGTATCGAACTTTATGTAGTTTGCTTTCCTTTATTGTATATTGTTTAAATCTACGCCCTTTTCTTCAAACAAGTATGGTTCGAGTCCTTACTTAATATATTGAATGATCACACACATAAAATTATTGTACTTTTGGTAAACTTCTGAATAACATGCTTAGGTTCAAAACATTGTAACAAAACACCGCGACAGAAGAAATAGCAACAGATTAACACGATTCAACATTAGCGAAGATTTCAGGAGAAAACAGTACACAGTAAATAACAATTAGTTTTTGAATTCAAACTAAAAAATAAAACAATACTTGCTTTTATGAAAATTGATAGGCACACTATAAATGGTTAGGCGCTTATACTTACATCAAACCCTACGTAATGTACCACCCCCGGCCGAGTTAAAATGCGTAACCGGAAAAGAAGGTGTGCATGCCTGGCACGAACACTCAAAGCGTGTTCTAGCGTGCTGCTCGTACTGACTCAGAGCAAGGGTGAGATGTAGGTGTAAGGGCAGTGCGTGTTCGTCGGGAACCTGGTGCATAAGATCGGTCAAGGCCCGTTCTTACACTGAAAATTGCGAATTGCGAAAATCAGCAAAACACTGCCTCCAAATTGCCTGTTCCATGATCGTGGGATGTTATTGTGCCTTCCACAATTATGGAACACCTGTATTTAACTGATATTTTCACAAAAAAGTTATCAGACCATTTATAAAACATTACTAAGCATGAGTTTTATTGGTTTCGGAGTGCGAAGTCATTATTTTGTAAAAAATGCGTACTCCTGGAGAGAATAAAAAGTTTGTTTACATCGTAAGAAAAAAGTGTTCCGAATTTGTGGATTTCAAGGGTCAATGTTTTTCTTTGAAAACTTGATATAAAACGTAAAAATGTACAGCCGGTCTATACATCAATCGAAAGATCGCAAGAAAAGCTTTCTCATGAAGGTAAAAGCAATTCATTATGTTCAATAATCGATTTTATATGATTTGTTGAACATTGGCCGATCTGTAAACTGTTCCGAATATGAGGGATGAGTGTACGTAAATATTCAAACAGCTGTAACTTTTGAGTGAATTTTCTGATCAATTTAGTGTCTTCGGCAAAGTTATAGGTATTGTTTAAGACTATTGAGAAAAAAAGGAACACGGAAAAAAATTTGCCGATTTTTTGATTAACTTTTTTTCACAAAAACTCAAATTTCCAAAATACGTATTTTTTCGAAGATTTTCGTAGATTTTCGAAATTGTTTGATATGTTTTAGGGGATCAAAATATTTTTTTTAATTGTAATTTTTTTAAAAAATTGTGATTTTCTGAAAAAAAAAGATTTTTGTAAAAAATCTAGATTTTATACTAAAAAAATTTTGACTTGATTTTTTTCGATGTAAAATTGAATTTGCAATCGAAAAGTACTTTACACATTTTTTGATAAAGGGCTCCGTATTCAAGATATAGCTACTGAAAGCTTGATTTTAGCGAATTTTTCGCAGTTTTCGATGTTTAAAAATAGTGATCATGATCATGAGTGACCATTCCTAATTATTTTTAAAGTTCAGAAAATTTGCTATAAACTTTGCACCTCTCTAGTCGGGACCGTGGTGTAGGGGTAAGCGTGATTGCCTCTCACCCAGTCGGCCTGGGTTCGATCCCAGACGGTCCCGGTGGCATTTTTCGAGACGAGATTTGTCTGATCACGCCTTCCGTCGGAAGGGAAGTAAATGTTGGTCCCGGACTAACCTAAAAAAGGTTAGGTCGTTAGCTCAGTCCAGGTGTAGGAGTCGTCTCCCTGGGTCCTGCCTCGGTGGAGTCGCTGGTAGGCAGTTGGACTAACAATCCAAAGGTCGTCAGTTTGAATCCCGGGGTGGATGGAAGCTAAGGTGTAAAAAGAGGTTTGCAATTGCCTCAACAGTCAAGCCTTCGAACACCTAGTTTCGAGTAGGAATCTCGCAATCGAGAACGCCAAGGCAATGCTGTAGAGCGAATAATTTGATTTTTGCACCTCTGATTGCTGAGATACAGCGCACAGTGGGGCGAGGTGGCAATCTAGCGGGACAAAATTAATAGCGCTCTGGGGTTACGTCCTAGAGCTTCGGTGTCTTCAGCAAAGTTGCTCAGAAAAATCAGGGCTACATTTTGGTACTAAAATGTAGTTCCAATTTTGGCCGCATAGGTGGCGCTGAAATCTAACTTTTTCCAGTGACCTCCTAGCGAGTTGGTGTCTTCGACAAAGTTGTAGATCTCGCCAAATTACGTATAGTCACGGAACATGTCAAAATTCTCAAAAATAACTGTGCAAAGTTACAGTTAGTTTAAAAAATAGTTATAATTAAGCTATGAATATTAAGTCAATCTAGCGGGACAAAATTAATAGCGCTCTAGGGTTACGTCCTAGAGCTTCGGTGTCTTCAGCAAAGTTGCTCAGAAAAATCAGGGCTACATTTTGGTACTAAAATGTAGTTCCAATTTTGGCCGCATAGGTGGCGCTGAAATCTAACTTTTTCCAGTGACCTCCTAGCGAGTTGGTGTCTTCGACAAAGTTGTAGATCTCGCCAAATTACGTATAGTCACGGAACATGTCAAAATTCTCAAAAATAACTGTGCAAAGTTACAGTTAGTTTAAAAAATAGTTATAATTAAGCTATGAATATTAAGTCAATCTAGCGGGACAAAATTAATAGCGCTCTAGGGTTACGTCCTAGAGCTTCGGTGTCTTCAGCAAAGTTGCTCAGAAAAATCAGGGCTACATTTTGGTACTAAAATGTAGTTCCAATTTTGGCCGCATAGGTGGCGCTGAAATCTAACTTTTTCCAGTGACCTCCTAGCGAGTTGGAGTCTTCGACAAAGTTGTAGATCTCGCCAAATTACGTAAAGTTACCGAAAATGTCAAAATTCTTAAAAATAACTGTGCAAAGTTACAGTTAGTTTAAAAAATAAATAAAAATAAACAAATTAGCTTGCGGGCAAAATGTACAAAATTGGTTATTTAAAAAATTAAATTACGTTATTTTCATTTAAAAGACTTAAAAATTATCTATCACTTGAAGTTTTTTAAATAACTGTTATTTTTTAGAAATTTTTGGTATTTAAAAATAATAGAAAACAGAAAATAACAGTTGTCTATCAGTTTTGATGATTTTATTGTTTTAGGTGTTTGAAAAGGTATTTAGTTTAATGTTCTTGTGTTTTCATTAAAATTTGAGACCATTTTTAGGTGACATAAAATCTGAACAATTTATGTAATGGCGTAATTTTATCTTTCAATCAATTGTAACGTTTTGGACGTTATTTTGCAACAATTAGACTTTGACCATGGTCGAGGGAAGGCAAAAAAAAATTAAAAGAAATATAAAAAGTGAGATTACAAGCCAGAATTTAAACATTTCAATAAAAAAAAATGGATAGAAAATGTATTATACAAAAGTACTCTTGATTTGCAATCATTATTTTCTAAAAATATAAGATTCGGCAAATACTGGTTCGGATGCGACGAAGTACTAAGTAATTTTGAGGAAGTTTCTAAGAAATTTTGTCCCGCTAGATTGACTTAACCCTCTAACGCCCATGGTTACTCCAGAGCACCACTAATTTTTGGATTCAAAATTAAATTTCTCAGCAACTATTATTTTTTTCAACCTGCTTTAGTTATTATAGAATGTTAACTAATAACCATTAAAATTTCGTCCAGTTTGGTCGATCCAGTTACGAGTAATGTGGAAAAACGTAAAAAATCTCGATTTTGCTCTGGGCGGGAAGGGGTTAATATTCATAGCTTAATTATAACTATTTTTTAAACTAACTGTAACTTTGCACAGTTATTTTTGAGAATTTTGACATGTTGCGTGACTATACGTAATTTGGCGAGATCTACAACTTTGTCGAAGACACCAACTCGCTAGGAGGTCACTGGAAAAAGTTAGATTTCAGCGCCACCTATGCGGCCAAAATTGGAACTACATTTTAGTACCAAAATGTAGCCCTGATTTTTCTGAGCAACTTTGCTGAAGACACCGAAGCTCTAGGACGTAACCCCAGAGCGCTATTAATTTTGTCCCGCTAGATTGACTTAATATTCATAGCTTAATTATAACTATTTTTTAAACTAACTGTAACTTTGCACAGTTATTTTTGAGAATTTTGACATGTTCCGTGACTATACGTAATTTGGTGAGATCTACAACTTTGTCGAAGACACCAACTCGCTAGGAGGTCACTGGAAAAAGTTAGATTTTAGCGCCACCTATGCGGCCAAAATTGGAACTACATTTTAGTACCAAAATGTAGCCCTGATTTTTCTGAGCAACTTTGCTGAAGACACCGAAGCTCTAGGACGTAACCCCAGAGCGCTATTAATTTTGTCCCGCTAGATTGACTTAATATTCATAGCTTAATTATAACTATTTTTTAAACTAACTGTAACTTTGCACAGTTATTTTTGAGAATTTTGACATGTTCCGTGACTATACGTAATTTGGCGAGATCTACAACTTTGTCGAAGACACCAACTCGCTAGGAGGTCACTGGAAAAAGTTAGATTTCAGCGCCACCTATGCGGCCAAAATTGGAACTACATTTTAGTACCAAAATGTAGCCCTGATTTTTCTGAGCAACTTTGCTGAAGACACCGAAGCTCTAGGACGTAACCCCAGAGCGCTATTAATTTTGTCCCGCTAGATTGCCACCTCGCCCCACTGTGCAGCGGCTTGAAGAAAAAGAAACAGGAAAATTGAAGTTTTCTAAGTCCCACCATTTTCTAATGCCGATATCTCAACAACTGATGGTCCGATTTTCAATGTTAAAACTTGAAACATTCGTGAAATTTTCTGATCTTTTCGAAATCAATATTTTATTTTATTTTGAATCAAGACTAACATTTTAAAAGGGCGTAATATTGACAGTTTGGCCATTTTAAAATGTTAGTCTTGAATCAAAATGTTTTAAAAGATTGTTTTCGAAAAGATCGGATAATTTCATCAATGTTTCATGTTTTAACCCACCGGAGGTCGCGTACGTGTACTTTGTACACAGTTTGTAAGGGCACTTGTAAGAAAGGCGAAAACACGCGACTTCCCGAAGGTTAACATTGAAAACCAAACCATTAGTTGCTGAGATATCGACATTAGAAAATGGTGGGTTGTTTAGGGACCATTCATAAACCACGTGGACACTTTTTTGGAAATCTCAACCCCCCCCCCCCTTCTTGGACAATTGTCCATACAAAAAAAATCTTTTTGTATGGAGCGTGGACAATCGCCATACCCCCAAGTGTCCACGTGGTTTATGGATGGTCCCTTAGGTGAGACTTAGGAAACTTAAATTTTCCTGTTTCTATTTTTTCTTTTAGCCGTTGTATCTCAGCAACCAGAGGTCCAATTTCAATGTTTCTTAGACAGTATTAAAGCAAATTTTCTGAATCTTTGAAAAAAATATATTTGGAAATGTTTTAAACATTGAAAAACTGCAAATATTTCACTAAAATCAAACTTTCGGTGGCTATACCTTGAAAACGGAGCCCTTCATCAAAAAATCTGTAAAGTACTTTTCGATTGCCAATTCAATTTACATTAAAAAAAATGTATAAAATTTCGATATTTTCCCAAAAATCACTATTTTTTAAAATAATTATAACTCGGCGGAAGATTTTTGACCATACTTCTCTATGGCTCAAAAGTTGCGGGTTTTTGTCCCCTAAAAAATATAAAAAAAATCTCGAAAATCAAAAAAATACGTATTTTGGGAAATTTTGTTTTTGTGAAAAAAAATAATTAAAAATCGTCGATTTTTTTTAGTGTGCCTATTTTTTCTCAATAGTTCTCAGCAATACCTACAACTTTGCCGAAGACAATTATTTAAATTTCTGGGAGTAAAAATAAAAAAAAATATTCACAAGCTCAAAAAATAGGAAACATAATTATTAGGAAAATTTGAAATTGAATAAAAAAATTACAAATACAAATACGTATAAAAAACAAATATTTTAAAATTGAGCAATATAAAAAAAATCAGGGATTTTGAACTTTTAAAATACAAATATGCATGTAGAAAATTAAAAAAAAAACAAAAAATTACAAATTTGAAGCTTTAAAAATTTAAATAACCAAATTTATGACTCCAAAATGATTTTTTTAATTATAGATGGCCGCAAAAAATAAGCATTTAAAAATAAGGAAATTAAAAAAAAAGATCAGAAATTAAGGAATTCAATTCAATTCAAGCCTTTAAGAATTTGAGAATTTAAAAAAATACGAATGTCATAATTTCAAAATTTCAGAATTTATAAATTTTTGGATTTAAAAATTGCAGAATTTGAAAATTTAATTTCAGACTTAGAGCTTTATTTTTTTTAAACTTCAGACTTTTTGTTTGTTTTTTTTTTTTCAATTCTTAAATTTTTGGACACTTCAATTTTTAAATTTGTGTTTGTTTAGCAATTTAGCATTTTGATTTTTTTTTTTAAACAGTCCAGACTCGATTTTCCAAAGGCCTTGGCAAAATTTCACTTCGAATAATCGAATCACGAAAAACAATTCTTTTCGCTGTCTTATTTTTGATTGTTGAGCTTTAGTATGACCCCTAAACTACTCCAAAGTGATTTAGAATTTTTAAATCCAAGATGGCGGCCAAAATGGCGGTAGTGAAATATTGCAAAATGCATTTTTTTTAGGCAATCAACTATTCAAATTTGACTAAAATGGGGTCTCAGAACTCGAATTTGATGTAAAAGTAAGAAAATGAAAAATAACGAAAAAAAAATGTGTTTTGTTCGTGATTCGATATTTCAAGTTTTTTACTGCCGTTCTATGCATAATTGTCCCATGTTCAAAAAAGTGCAACTGATAAAAACACGATTGAAATTTTTTATTATTTTTTTGTGTTTCTACGCATAATTGTCCCGTGGGTTCCTATTCACCCCATAAGTCCTTAACAGTCTGGACCCGAAGCATGATTTTTCTGTTTCATTCTTATTGGAATTCCATATAAACTGTAACGGGGATTACAGGCACCGGGTCCTGACTATTAATAGTCAGGAACCGGTGCCTGCAATCCCCGTTACAGTTTATATGGAATTCCAATAAGAATGAAACAGAAAAATCATGCTTCGGGTCCAGACTGTTAATCATCCCAGGTAGCAGTTTATCACTCTTGTTTGTAATCCTCTTGGTAGGTAATCAAAACACAATACTTCGTAAAACTGATAATTTCGTGAAAGAAAATACTTGGTGAGACAATTATGCGTAGAAGCACAACGATGGGACAAACAGATTTGGTGTTGTTTTCGATGAGGTTCCGAACAAAGTACTAGATTTTAAGTGTTTTTGCTGGTATCATTTTTTACTTCTGCTAAAAAATGATACCAATGCAATTAAAAATTGGAAAAAATGTGTAGAGGCATAGTATGCGACATTACATAAATTACTGCATTTTTTTGCATAACATATACCAAATGTTAGAATAATCACAGTCAAATTGACCCCAAAAAATATATTTTTAAAAACATTGGCAAAATAACATAAACTTCAAAACCACTCTATAAAGTTCAAACAATTTAAGACTTCTGAAAAAAAAAATTTTGGCGAATTTTTATATCTAAGCACGTAGAACTCAAATACGATGTTAACTTAAAAGTTAGAAAATAAAGAAACACAAAAACAAATTGTTTTTATGGTACGATTATCCGAAGTCCCATACAAATCGGACGAATAGAAAAATATGTTTAGAGTGAAGTGTATTGGAAAAAATGCGACATCGTCCTAGGATTTTCCCGGATGGTGGCTCAAGTCTCACCCGGATTTGTCCATGTGTGAGATTCTGATAGGAAAATAATCATCATTGATGATATGAAAAATATATATTTTTCAGAATTCCAATCAATCCTTTTCACATTTCGGCGCAATTTTTGCCTCAAATGCCGACACACACAGTAAACACAACTTCGCGCAAAAACATAACAAACCCGTGTGTGCGCGGCGCCTACACACAACCACAACCGGGCCAGCCAAACGACAGCATCCGGCAATCACCAACACATTACTGTGAGCATAAACACAGAAGCAGCATCGTACATGCGGCAAGCCCCTTCAAATTAGCGCAAAGGTGATTGGTATCGTCGTCGTCGTACCTTAATACTTTGCACACCTCTTTACCGACGAAAGAACAGTTAAACGATAATAAGCCGGTTTGTTCTTCTCTCTCTCTACTTGCTTTTGATCGGACACCTCGTGGAATCGATTACGGGTTGGTTTATTGAACCAGCTGAACAAGCAAACTTGGTACTTAATAATTGATTCTTTATTTTAAATTTACTTTTTGTTAGTGTTAAAAAGATGTTTTTTATTGTTAAATGAATTATTTAAAATATTTTATGTATTTTATTTTAATTTAAAAATATTAAAAATTTAATTGAGCATGTATTGCATCACATCTACCAACACAAAAAGCCAGTTCTCATCTTATACTTTGCTCTGGCTGGACTTGTTTACGGAAATACAAGGAACGAGTTCGGTTAAAGAGATGCGAGGCAGATGTGACTCTTGAATGTGTTTGTAGAATACCTGACCACAGGTAAAATGCAAGCCAGCTGCTTCGAGACAATTGAGTTGCATTTTCGCAGTTTCAAATTTATCAAGGAATTTCTCAAATCAAGTAAAGAATAAGAAAACTCACCTTCAATCTACTTTTTATTCTTCACCATCGTCTTGATCAGCGCCCGGACGGACTTTTCCCGCTTCATGGCGTTCTCGATGCACTGGTCCAGAAGTTCCTGCTCCACCGGTTCGCCGCCGCTCTTGTTGAAGTAGCTTAACGTGGCGTCACAGATGGTGATGGTGATGGTGGACGTGGCCAGTGCCTCCTCCTCCGCAGTCGGATCCGCCACAATCCTCCCGCAGAGCACCGCAAACGACGTCGTCACTGGAATCGAGCTCAACTTGAGCGCTTCCCGCGGTTCTTCCTCCAGCACCTCCCGTTCGTCCGTGTCCGCGTTGTGGCGCATCCGGGGCAGTGTCAGCGTGTGCAGGGCGGCCACCAGCGCAATCACCGACGCGTCAAACACGCACCCGTCGTGGTCCAGGCAAACCAGGTCGCAGTACAACGCCCAAACGAGCTTTTCCTTCGTGATGCAAAGATCCTTCAAGTTTACACAGCCAGAGTTCAAAATTGCGTCCGCCAGCGAGCAGCTGTAAACCTGGGCCTCCTCGCTGGGCGGTCCCGGACGGTACTTGGGCGAGCACAGCGGCGAAATCTCGATATTCGGCACCAGAAATCCGGTTTCCGGCTCGACCGGTTTCGGAGGCGCCAACTCAGCCTTGATGCCGCACACGACGGTCGTGTTGCCGATCTTGACGATCGACGAACCGTCGGCCGATGTGATCGAGCCAAAGTTGATGGCCAGCGGGCGGAGGTCACCGACTTCCCGCCCATCCGGCCTTATGTTGCTCTCGAGGTGGTCCTTGTAGTATTTGACCGGGTGAATTTTTCTGCGATAAACTTGAAAATTAGAACAAAATACGAGAAATTTAATCAAATACGTACTTGTAAGTTTTAAGATCCATTTCTGAGGCACTTTGCAATCAAAAACTATTGAAACAAGAGCAAAAACAAAAAATCCTCAACTCAACATGTGTTCAGCATTCCTTTTGTTTATGTTTTGGTTGGCGGCATTTTGGTTATGTTTTCTTTTTGCTCGCTCATTCGCTGCAGCTGTCAAAGCTGTACTAAAAATTTGAAATTTCAAAAATTTGGTGGGGATTGCAGCCTTGCCAGATGTGCCTTGAGAGAAACTGAAAAATCTGTACGGTATGTTACAGACATACCGGCAAGATACAGATTTTTTCACAAAATACAGATTTCTACAGAAAAATGGGACTTGGAAACATGATTTTATTTAACGATATTGTTTTTAGCAGAATTTAGCTTAGGCCGATGCAAATATTTAAAAAAGTTGTTGTCGGCTATGCTCGAGATCGAGGGGGTTTAAAGGCTGGTATGCAGATCGGAAGGAAAGGGGTCAAGAAACAGCTTTACGAACAGCAGAACAAAGGAGAGGGAGCGATTTATTGGGGCTTTTCTTCGCCCTCTCTGGCTTGCTTGCGCTGCCGCTGCTGCCCATTTGATTTTTCCTTGACCGGTTCCTTCCGAAGTGCGTATACCGCTTAAATTTTAATTACAAGCCATGGACATAACATTGAATGACAAAAGTGTTTTGAAATGCATTTTACACTAGTTTAGTTGTTTTGCAATAATTAGTTTTAAAAAAATGTAAAATTTGACGAAATCAAAAAAATTTACGAAAAAAAGGTTTGTACCTAGGTTTGTACATTGAAAGTTTTCAAAAATGCATATTTTTTAAAATAAACCAAAACATGCTTAGAAGGATTTTAAACGCAGCGAAATTCATTTTAAATTGATGTCAGATTATTGCACTTGCATTTCCATTGAAATTTTTAAGTTTTTTGAAAAAAATATTTTTTCCCTCTGATTTTTCGGGTCGATTTTTGAAGGGGAGGGTAACAAAAACTTCAAAAAATATTTGTACCAGCCTCACAAAAGAAAATCAAGAATTAAAAAAAAATCGGAAAATAAAAATAAAAGATTTTGTTCTTAAACTCTAGAGCTATTTTTACGGTCCTATAAGCTATTTTGTTTCTTATGATTTAGGATACATTAAATAAAATCTAGAACTGTTAATCCAATGATATTTTTTGTTTTACTTTTTAGGTTTTTTTAGGCGGTCTAAAAAATTCCCAGAAAGCAAAAAGTGAAAATGTCGTTTATTGATAAAATATACCTGCAGAATTTAAGAAATTTTAGAATTTTAGAATTTTAGAATTTTAGAATTTTAGAATTTTAGAATTTTAGAATTTTAGAATTTTAGAATTTTAGAATTTTAGAATTTTAGAATTTTAGAATTTTAGAATTTTAGAATTTTAGAATTTTAGAATTTTAGAATTTTAGAATTTTAGAATTTTAGAATTTTAGAATTTTAGAATTTTAGAATTTTAGAATTTTAGAATTTTAGAATTTTAGAATCTGAGAATTTTAGAATTTTAGAATTTTAGAATTTTAGAATTTTAGAATTTTAGAATTTTAGAATTTTAGAATTTTAGAATTTTAGAATTTTAGAATTTGAGAATTTGAGAATTTTAGAATTTTAGAATTTTAGAATTTTAGAATTTTAGAATTTTAGAATTTTAGAATTTTAGAATTTTAGAATTTTAGAATTTTAGAATTTTAGAATTCTAGAATTTTAGAATTTTAGAATTTTAGAATTTTAGAATTTTAGAATTTTAGAATTTTAGAATTTTAGAATTTTAGAATTTTAGAATTTTAGAATTTTAGAATTTTAGAATTTTAGAATTTTAGAATTTTAGAATTTTAGAATTTTAGAATTTTAGAATTTTAGAATTTTAGAATTTTAGAATTTTAGAATTTTAGAATTTTAGAATTTTAGAATTTTAGAATTTTAGAATTTTAGAATTTTAGAATTTTAGAATTTTAGAATTTTAGAATTTTAGAATTTTAGAATTTTAGAATTTTAGAATTTTAGAATTTTAGAATTTTAGAATTTTAGAATTTTAGAATTTTAGAATTTTAGAATTTTAGAATTTTAGAATTTTAGAATTTTAGAATTTTAGAATTTTAGAATTTTAGAATTTTAGAATTTTAGAATTTTAGAATTTTAGAATTTTAGAATTTTAGAATTTTAGAATTTTAGAATTTTAGAATTTTAAATTTTAGAATTTTAGAATTTTAGAATTTTAGAATTTTAGAATTTTAGAATTTTAGAATTTTAGAATTTTAGAATTTAGAATTTTAAATTTTAGAATTTTAGAATTTTAGAATTTTAGAATTTTAGAATTTTAGAATTTTAGAATTTTAGAATTTTAGAATTTTAGAATTTTAGAATTTTAGAATTTTAGAATTTTAGAATTTTAGAATTTTAGAATTTTAGAATTTTAGAATTTTAGAATTTTAGAATTTTAGAATTTTAAATTTTAGAATTTTAGAATTTTAGAATTTTAGAATTTTAGAATTTTAGAATTTTAGAATTTTAGAATTTTAGAATTTTAGAATTTTAGAATTTTAGAATTTTAGAATTTTAGAATTTTAGAATTTTAGAATTTTAGAATTTTAGAATTTTAGAATTTTAGAATTTTAGAATTTTAGAATTTTAGAATTTTAGAATTTTAGAATTTTAGAATTTTAGAATTTTAGAATTTTAGAATTTTAGAATTTTAGAATTTTAGAATTTTAGAATTTTAGAATTTTAGAATTTTAGAATTTTAGAATTTTAGAATTTTAGAATTTTAGAATTTTAGAATTTTAGAATTTTAGAATTTTAGAATTTTAGAATTTTAGAATTTTAGAATATTAGAATTTTAGAATTTTAGAATTTTAGAATTTT
Organism: Culex quinquefasciatus; assembly: GCF_015732765.1. Classification (NCBI taxonomy): domain Eukaryota; kingdom Metazoa; phylum Arthropoda; class Insecta; order Diptera; family Culicidae; genus Culex; species Culex quinquefasciatus. The sequence goes on along the minus strand of NC_051862.1, from coordinate 18,185,304 downwards.
AGAATTTTAGAATTTTAGAATTTTAGAATTTTAGAATTTTAGAATTTTAGAATTTTAGAATTTTAGAATTTTAGAATTTTAGAATTTTAGAATTTTAGAATTTTAGAATTTTAGAATTTTAGAATTTTAGAATTTTAGAATTTTAGAATTTTAGAATTTTAGAATTTTAGAATTTTAGAATTTTAGAATTTTAGAATTTTAGAATTTTAGAATTTTAGAATTTTTAATGAGTCTATTCATGCTTTAAACTCGTGCGGAACTAGCGCGAGTTTATTCAAAGAAACACTTTGACAGCTCTGAGTGCGGCACTCCGTGTGGAACTAGCCGTCAAACGAACGTACCATAAATGTACTACTTGGTTCAAACTTGGTTTTGTGCTTTTGAAAGCTGACTGGTGGTTCAAATCCTAAACACACGACTTCCGAAGGGCTATCAGCAAATTTGAATCCGCTCAATCGTAGACAGTTCCGTTTCTCAAATAGAATCTGTACTTCACTTCAATTTTACGTGGCTGAATACAGAGTTCCACAGATTGAAGATACAGACATCTCTAAAATAGAAGCGGCAACCCGGTCTGCGGCCGTTTGTACTAAACTCCTCTTTTTAGTACTGGGCGGCCGTTTCAGCTGGCGCTGGTTGAACTCCCTCCATTTATTTGCTATTTCGCGTCGCAAGAGGTAAATGCTCGTCCGGAACATTCCTGTCCTTGGACCAACCAACATCAGAGCGAGAGCAAGAGGCGAGTAACCCAAGCCCGATAAAAACACCCCAAGAACCGATAATGTGGAATTAGTGTGATTGTGCGCCGGAAGCAGCTGCGTTGCAGGATTAAACCCCGAGGATTCCGGAGAAGAAGAAAAAAAAAGTGCGTAAGTAGCTCAGAAAAGGACGCGTCAGCGGGAGAGAGACGAAGCGAGGTGAGGTACCGTGCACTAGAGCGAAACAGCTTGCTTGAGGAGAGACACACTTTGAAGGAATCGCAGCAGGCCAAACGGGCACGCGACGCGCACAAAGGCAAAAACAATAGACAAGACAACAAAAGTCAACAGCCAACGGGCAAAGTAAAGAAAAAGCAATGGCGACCGGATTCAGAATTCACGAGGACCTCACCGAGAAGGAGAACCAGGTGCAGCTCGCCGGAAAGTCGGTCAATGTGGGCGCCGGACTCAAGCAGCAGATCCAGCAGCGGTCCACTTTTGGGGTGCTGAACAACTTGGCCGGAAATGGACGGACGGCGGCGGTCCTGGCGAACATTGGCGGGGACAAGGCGGTGAGTTTTGGGGGGAAGGGTGGACATTCCGGTGTCAGGAGGGGTAAATGGGAAGGGTCATATAATTTGGTTTGAAAGTTCTTTTCGTAGTCAACATTATTGTTGTGTAAGTGTTGATTTTTGTGTAATATTTTATTCTCAATTACCGAATTCGTTAAATATATCTAAGTGTGTACTAATATTTTGAGAATGTGTATTTCCAAAAGAATCGGATAATCGAGGAAGTTAAACATAAATTCTTATTCAAGTGGATTTTTTATTGAAAAAAAATACAAATTTAAATATCAAAATTTCAACATGAACTTACACACTTAGATTTATTTTTCGAATTCGGTAAAGTTTACATCGGTAAACAATCTGTCAAAATGAACTAAATTTTACCGAATATCGGTTGTACAATGAACAATAAAGAACTTAATTACCGATTTTCGGTAAGTTTTTACAAGATGCAAAAAGAAGATATTTCACCGCGAGTCGCACATTTATCCAACGAGGTTTACCGAGCTGGATGAATACGACGAGTGCTGGAAAAAAATCAAGTTCTGCAACAAATTAGGTTTTACAGCGTGACGTCACGAGCGCACACGCACACACATTTTTACTTAGACACACGTGCAAAAAATGTAAACAGTGCAGCCGAACTGTCAAATTTCTAAACTAAAAATCAAGTCGGCGTAAAACCTAATTGCTTACAATTTTTTTTTTTGCAATTCCGAATTTTAAGAATGTTGTGTCAAACATGTGTTTAGTAAATTCACCGTTCAAATCAGAAAAAAATATATTGGAAAATGCTACTTTTTGCAATTCCGTCGTGAAACTACTTCCTTTCCTGTCATTCTTGAACGACGAAAAAGCCTACTTTTCTTTACCAAAAATAACAGAATCGAATAGCAAAACTTTTCAAATTAGTTCTGAAAAGTTGAACTTTTCAGCACTTGTTTCGAAAAGTAACACTTTTCAACCTATTTTTTATTTAAACGATTTATTTACAAAATACATGAAAATTTGACTTAAAATTTCACTCAATCAGGGTGGCCACTCAAGTCGGGAAATCGGGAAAGTCGGGAATTCGCCAAAATCCGCAAAAAAAATGGAAAAAGTCGGGAATTTACGATTTTTTTTTTTTTTTGTCAAAAAGTCGGGATTTCTTGGCATACTTGTTTGAAAATAATTTTTCAACTTTTAAATAATTTTGTTTTTTTTTACAATTTTAAAATTGAATACACTGAATTCTGGTTTAGTAACTTACTTGAAATTTAAGGTTCTTTCCACTATTTCAATATATTTGAGTATGGAAAAGCTGTTTAAGACATTCAAAATCTTAATGAATATTGGATGCCTTTGACACAGATTTTCATAATATTTTTTTTATGAATCCAAAGATCTTTATTAATTAATGTTTTATCAAACAAGAGGTACAGTTAAAGAAAAAATATTGTAAAAATAGAGCCTAATGGTCAGCTTAGCTTATGACAACTTGAATTTGGCAATTTTTTTTTTGTGAATATTTTTAATTGTTTAACTAAATTCATTAAGTAATTTATAATATGTTTTTTTTTTCCAAATATTGCCCTTGAACTTTTTTTGAGAGTATGGAAAAATTACATACTATAGAGAAACCTTGATTTTCAGTTTTCGGAAAACTTAAATATCGAATAAAAACCAAGAAGAAAATATTGAAATTGCATAAAAAAAATAATCCAGGATTTTTTTAGTTTATTGCAAAATTGTTTAAAAAATTTGTCTCTTCAAACATATTGCTTAAAATATGTGGGAAAACACAAATCATATCAAACTGAGTTTTCATTGAAAAAAATATATAAAAAAAGAGTTAAATACTGGCCACTGGATAAATTAACATTGATTAAAAAAAACAATATCAAAAATTACAAAATTAAAAAGGGAACTTGGCAAAAACATTTTTTATGAATTCCTTGGCATTATTCTAAATCCTTTGAAAGAATAATAACAGCAATTATGTTGAAATCGTTCTTTGATTGAAAATGATTATGAAATATAAAAAATAGGAACGAAGTTTTAAGTTCAGTTATCCTTAACTTTTTGACAGTTCCAGTTGAATAACATGGAAGTTATAAGTCTTGTTGATCTTTCGATTAGGCCGATGCAAATATTTAAAAAAGTTTTTGTCCCTCGGCCCTGGCCGAGGTCAAGGGGGGGGGGCAAAAAAATAAAAAAATATAAAAATTTAAATAACAAGCCATAGTCTTCACATTTAAATGAAAAAAGTGTTTTAAAATGCATTTTACACTAGTTCAGTTGTTTTGCAATCATTAGTTTTCAAAAAATCTAAGATCTGACAAAAACAAAAATTTTATCGAAAAAAAAGATTTTGCAACGAAAATTTTCAAAAAATCTCAAGATTTTTTAATAAACCCAGACATGCTAAAAATGATTTTAAACGCAGGAGAATGTATTTTGAATTGATTTCAGCTGGTTGCACTTGAATTTTCATTGAAATTTTGAAGTTTATTGTAAAAATATTTTTTTTGCCCCCTGATTTTTCGGGCCAATTTAGAAGGGGGGGGTGACAAAAACTTTTAAAAATATTTGTACCAGCCTTATATTTCAAAGATTAATTGGTTGTATTTCTACTCTGTTTCTGTATTTATAAAAAAAATGCCTATAGCTGGATTTTTTAAAATTCATTTAGAATTATTTTTCGGTTATTGGTATTGACTTTTCTTATAGAAAGTGTTATGTTTGAAATCATTTTTTAGATAAGAAATGCCTATTATTTGAGCATACTGGAAAAGTCGGGAAAAAGTCGGGAATTTGAAAATGGGCTTTGAGTGGTCACCCTGCTCAATGGGTGTTTTTCGGAATTGCAAAAAATGTAGAACTCGTTGCAAAACTTGATTTTTTCAGCACTCTTCGTATTTATCCAACTCGGTGTACTTCGTTGGATAAATGTACGACTCGTGCTGAAAAGGTATTGATTTTCCATTCTGTTAATTTTTGTAGAGAAAGGAAGGCCGTTTCGCGAGTTTCACGACGGAATTGCAAAAACATATTGTTCACAAATTCTGAGAAATTTTTGCCTTTTTTTTTTTTTTTTTTTTGAAAGAATAATAACTGTCATCATGTTTTAGCGTATCTTGGTAAAATTAAATAAAATTCAAATTAGGTTGCTTTTAACTTTCTACACTCCTCTTTTCTTTTCCAGTTGAAATCGAGGCTCAAAAATTTTAATGTTGGGATATTTAAAAAGTAAATTTAGATTTTTTTTTTATTTCTAATGAAAAATTAATAATTTAATATGAAGAGGCTGCTTGATTAAGTTTTCTTTTTGTTTTTAGTTTGTCTTATTTCATCTTTAGCTTTTTAATATCTTGTTTTATGTTAGTTCCTGGTATTTTACAATTTCCAGTTTTGCTATTTTGTGTTTTTAATATTTTTCTAACCACTTTTTCATGAGTGTTTTTTCACGTTTATGCTGTATGCTCATGTAGAGACAAACAAACGCTGATAGTTTCATCCAAATCGGGGCACATCGATACGTCATGTGACACTCTTGAAAAAACTCGCTCTTTAAAACAGTGTAATTTTGTGTCGGAAATCACTTTCTTATAAAAACTAACTCGGAGTTTTCTCAATCTTCGCAGGCCCTGAAGGATCCCAAACTCAAGGTCAAACCCTCGGTGCTGTCCAAGCAAACCAAAAATGTGGACGAAAACGCCATCGTCATTCCGTCGGTCACCCACGCCAAGACCGTCCTCCCGAAACCCGCCGAACCGTTCAAGACCTTCCAGGTGTACGACGACTCCAAGGAAAACAGCAAGCTTACCGCCAAGGCGACCACCAAGGACGAATCGCTCGCGGACGCCGCCAAGCGGGAACCGCTGCAGGAGCTCAAGAATGCCGAACTGCTCGAAACCCCGATGTCCGTGTCCGAGTCCCTCTCGCCCATGTCGGTGGACAAGTCGGTGGCGCTGATCGAGGCGGACTCCTCGCTTGCGGTCCCGCGCAATGACCGCGAGCGCTTCTTCGAGGTCGAAGAGTACCAGGTGGACATTCTGGCGTACCTGCGCGAGGCCGAAAAGCGCCACCGCCCGAAGCCGCTGTACATGAAGAAGCAGCCGGACATTAACCAATCGATGCGCACCATTCTGGTCGATTGGCTCGTCGAGGTGTGCGAGGAGTACCGACTGCAGAACGAAACGCTCTGTCTGGCCATCTCGTACATTGACCGGTTCCTCAGCTTCATGTCGGTGGTGCGCGCCAAACTGCAGCTGGTCGGCACAGCTGCCATGTTCATCGCCGCGTAAGTCACCGGCCCAATTGTCCCTCGCGTTTACGCTTTACGCAACCTTCTTAACCGTTTTTGTCTCTTTCTTCCCTCCTTTCTTGAAATCTGCAGCAAGTACGAGGAGATTTACCCGCCAGATGTGGGCGAGTTTGTGTACATCACCGACGACACGTACAGCAAAACGCAAGTGCTGCGTATGGAGCAACTCATCCTGAAGGTCCTCGGGTTCGATCTGTCCGTACCAACGACTTTGGTATTCACCTCCGTCTACTGCGTCATGAACGACGTGCCCGACAAGGTCAAGTACATGTGCATGGTGAGTGTGAGCGATGCGATTCTGCAAGGAGGAACCTGTGCAATTATTAGTCAAACCAATCGTAGAATGGGGCAGCGAATGACCGAAAGGTTAAAGCTGTCAGAAATAAAGAACTACACTCAACCCCCGGTGGTTGGTCACTTTTTCGTTTGACACTTTTTTAGTTTGTACCCCGTTGGTTGGTCAAAGTCAAACTAAAAAGTGACGAACTGTCACTTTTTACACGGCGCTCACTCACACTATCAAAACAAACTTTTGGTAGTGTGTGTGAACTCCGTGTAAAAGAGGTGTCAAACTAAAAAGTGACCCCGTTAGTTTGACAACAGTTGGTGTCAAACCATCGGGGTTTGAGTGTAACAACAAAAAACAATCGTTGAATGGGCAGCGAATGATTGCGTCCAGACTCGATTATAAAAACATATTTAACCAAGGTTGTTAATCGATAAAATTATCGTCGGGACGATAACGATAATCTATCGTTATCGCGATAGTTCTAATGGCGATAACCTCCTATTTAAAACTCATTTCAAAAATCTTTCTAAGATCGATTTAATTCAACCATATCATGTTAATTTTTAATCTTTTCATTGAGAATATTTTTTTTTAATCCAGGGTTGTTACGAACGGCGCTGATAGCATGAATTCGCTGGATAATTTTTCAAATTATAAAGACAAATATTATCAGGAATTAGGTTAATTTGTTTTTTTTTCGCTGAGTGCAAAAATTTCGATTTCTCAGAAGTTGTTGAATTTTCTTCCGTAAAAATTGTTTGTGTTTTCTCAATAGCTTCTTATTTTAACGTTATCTTCATGAAGAATTTTTTTAAATTGAGGATGTCATGAATAAATTTATTACCAAACTCAATTTATTTTATAACATCTGGTTACCAGCTCTGAATATTTGGCTTCTTTTGTGTTATGAGTAATGTTCTTTAACTTTTCCCCCAAAGATATAGACATTAGGATGTAACAAAAATGATTATTGGGACTTGTTCCGGTGAACGTACTGTACTAAAATCCCAAATATTAGCTTGATTGGACGTAACAGAAGCTGGTTCTCCACTTTTGAATTTGAGATGGATTTTAACCCCTAGAAAGAATTTTTTTCCTAATTTAATCATTGTTGGGGAAAAAATAAAGAGATTAAGATTCTAGAAAAAGCTTCAACAATCAAAATTCAAAGTTTTAAAAATAAAAAATAAATCAAATCATTTTTGATTTTTATTGTTTTTTTTTTTAATTATTTTTTTTAATTCAGATTCAAAAAATAAAAAAAATATCTGAGGGTGGTAAAATTTTTATTTAAAGTTTTGGTCACCCTCCTCTTTTCCACCCTTTCTGAATAGTTGTCCCGAAAAACAGGGGGCAAAAAAAATCATTTTTTTTTCTAAATTTCAATGAAAATTCAACTTAAATCAATTGAATATTTTTATTGCCTTAAGAATTTTTCAAAAAAATTAAAATTTTTGGTTTTGAAAACTAATGATTGCAAAAAAAACTGAACTATTGTAAAATGTATTTTAAAACACTTTTGGCATTAAAGTGATGAGACTGTTTAGATTTTTTTTTTTTTTACTCAATACCTTTGGAGCATTTTTGGAGTCATATTTTAGGTTAGAGAAATGTTGAGAAGAAATTAATACAAATTTTGTGCTTCGATTTTTCTGAGTGACACTTGAAGTCATCGAGTAAGAACTGTATAAAAAAAATTAAAATCCCTAGATTTACGATTTTTTGCGTTCTGAAATTTGGCCTTGTAAGGCTGTTCTGGATTTAAAATTGCATTTATCGAATACAACATTAATTAAACGTTTGTTATTTTTGCGTTTCTTTTCACGGAGTTTAATTATTGTTCTTAAATACTTTTTTTTTTCATAAGCAATGAAATCATTCTAAAACTCTCTTGTGTGTTTGTCGCAATTTTTTTTTTTCTAAAAATGGCGCGGATTGGATTTTTGAACGGCGCGGATTTTTTTCCGACTTCTCCGTAACAACCCTGAAAATCTAGTTAGTTTCAAAGTGAAATATGTATTCAAAATTGTTCACAAAATACCGTTTTTTTTTAAGTACTCAAATTTTCATAATTTGCGATATGGGTATCAAACGAAGCGAAATTAGGTATGCTTTTTCAATATATTGGAGTTTTTTTCGGAAAATACTGAAATTTTCACAAAATACCGTATTTTTCGAAAATACTTGAAAATTTTAAAATTTACAATATAGGTATCGAACGAATTGAAGTTTCGTATGCTTTATCACTTTATTAGTGTCTGTTTTTTGAAAATACTATTTTTTTCACAAATTACCGTATTTTTGTATAAAATACTCAAATTTTAAAAATATACAATATGGGTATCGAACGAAGCAAAATTTTGCATGTGTTTTTTTTGTATTTTTCAAAAAAAACTCAAATAAAGTAAAAAAGCATTTGTGAACATTTTAGTATTTTTCTAAAAAAAAATCTCTTTTAGACTGAAAAAGCAAACCAAATTTAATTTCGCTTGATACCCATATTGCAAATTTTGAGTTTTTGATATTTTCGAAAAAAATACGGTATTTTGTGAAAATTTTAGTTTTGAACAAAAATATTTCAAATTAAGAAAATTTTAGTACAGTCATCCCTCATATTCGGAACAGTTCACAGATCGGCCAATGTTCAAAAAATCATAGAAAATCGATAATTGAACTTAATGACTCGCTTTTACCTTCATTTGAAAGCTTTTCTTGAGATCTTTCGAATGATGTATCAAACAACTTCAAATCTGAACTTTTATATCAAGTTTTTTGAGAAACACTTTGACCCTTGAAATCCACAAATTCGGAACACTTTTTTCTTACGGATGTAAACAAACTTTGGTTATCTCATGAGTACACAATTTTTACAAAATAATGACTTCACGCACTGAAACCAACGAAATTCAAGCTTAGTTATGTTTCATGAATGGTCTGATAACTTTTTTTTGTGAAAATATTAGTTAAATTCAGGTGTTTCACAATTGCGGGAGGCACAATAACATCCCACAACTATGGAACATGCTATTTGGAGGCAGTATTTAGCGGCTCAGGATAAAATAGACTTGAGATGCAGTTTTTTGTTTTAAAGGCACTACTTTTATTAGTGAAATAGCAAGAGAATGGCCAAATAAAGGTCCTAATAATAGTAGGGTCGACAGAAAAGATGCATTTGTCATGCTTTTGACAAATTATCACAAAAGTGTTCCGAATATGTGGGATGACTGTACCTTCGAAAAAAATACGCTAATTTGTGACAAATTTTTGAGCACATACTGTGAAACTTATTACACTCAGAAAAAAGTACTGGCAAAATCCATAAGAAAGTCTTATGACCTTTCGACATCAGGATTTTATTCGGATGTCATAAGATTTTCTTATGGCTGGGAGGGGAAATTTGACAAAGCCGTCAATTAAGATTTCCTTTGAGTTATCTTATGACATTCATAGATGGAATTGTGTAAAGAATATATGGCAATGCTCATGGAGATCATATTAACATACATTGTTTTTTTACCCATTTTTCTTATTTTTAATTGAATAAAAACAAAAGTTTATTTAAATTTTAAACGAGTATATTTTTGAATTATCGTAATATAACCAAAACTTCATTTCATTTTTGCTTCGAGGAGATGTTTTTCCCACTGCCCCACTGTTCCTCCGGTGCTCGTCGTCCCGTTGGTTTCCACTGCCTCCGGTTTAATCGTCTTTTGCTGGTGATTCGGCATGTTCTGCCGGATGGCCAACATCTTCGGCATAACCGCGTGTCAATCAAAATTAAACCCCTTTGACCGCTGCTCGGAACTGTCCTCACCGATGCTATTCTGATGCTGAGAAGGGCCGCCGGCGGAACCAACAGCCATTGATGTTACCTAAAATACCAAAACAAAATATTCAACTTCGAACCAAAACCCACGAAACACCCGCCACAGAACTTACCTGAGTCTTGGAGGTCGCGGTAATTAATAAAATTTATTCGTCCGATCAGAAACTCATAGCGGCGGCGGCAGCTTTGTGAAGTAGTTACCGGAACGAATAACGGGGCGATTTGGAGTCGCGAGCGTTCAAAATTGTCTGCTCGATCCGTCCTTTTGCCATCTTGAAATGTCAAAAAATTTCACACTAGCATCTTACGCGAAAACCATTGAAAAATTACAGATGAATTCCATTAGAATTTCTTATGAAGTTCATAGTCTATCAACAGTGGACCAAATACATAAGTAAAGTTTAGTTATAACCATATGAATTTATAGTGACGGTCATAAGATTGTCTATAAAAATCGCGAGAGGCATAAGATGTAGACTTATGAAAATCTTACATTCTTTTTCCTCAGTGTAGATTTTCTAAAAATATATTCTTGGAGAAAGTATTGAAAATTTAACATGATATGGTTGAATTAAGTCGATTTTAGAAAGATTATAAAAATGAGTAATCGTCCATTATGAGTAACCGATAGAATTATCGAAATAACGATGACGATAGAACTATCGATATCGAGCCTCGATAATTTTATCACTAACAACCTTAATTCAAACCAAAAACTTATGTTCTTTCTTCTTCGTCCCTTCACCCCTCCTCCCACTATCCCCCTCAGTATCTCTGCGAGCTGTCGCTGCTGGACGCCGATCCGTACCTCACCTACCTGCCGTCCAAGATCGCGGCCGGTGCGCTCGCTCTCTCCCGCTACACGCTCGATCTGCCCGTCTGGTCGCGGATGCTCGAGACGAACGTCGGCTACCGGCTCGAGGACCTGCGCGACATCATCCTGGACCTCAACAAGACGCACCAGCGGGCCGAATCGATGGCCCAGCAAGCGATCCAGGAGAAGTTCAAGGCCAACAAGTGAGTTTCGCGGGGGCTTATGTCTGTTTAAGCGGACACTAATTCCGATTTGCCGGTTTCAGATATATGCAAGTGTCCACCATTCCGGCGGTGGAACTGTCCGAGGAAACGTTCGACAAGATGTGCAAATCGCTGGCCGCGATAGCGTCCGCGGCTGCCGAAGCGGAATCGACGACGGCGGTGCCTGCTGGGAGCAGCACAGTGGAAGGAACCGCCCCGCTAAGTCACAACGATTCCATGCGGGAGATGATGTCCTCGTTGTTGTTTGTCTGAGCGCCTCCCCCAGTTTCCCCAACCCCCCTCCCGGAAGTCCCCCCAACTTTTTTTCTGTTACGATAGGTTTATAATTTGAATAATTTTATTCGCGTTTTGTCCTATTTTATTTTTATGCCGGTTTTACCCCACACTCCCACACATTACGAAGCCTGCCTAAGAACACTGCTTAACCGTAAACCTAAGCTCCCGTTTTTTTCGTGTTTTGTTTTCCCCCCGCGCGCGCGCCCAGACTTTGTGTGTAATTTGACGAATTGAAACGCCTATTTATATTTAATAAAAATGCCCACTCAACGAAGACGCAGAACAAACTTCTCTGAACCCTTTTTTGTTGAAACCAGTAACATTAGGTTGTAATTTATATGTTTTTTTTTTAACACTTTCGCACATTCTAGGCCACAGCAGTACAATGATGAGTTAACAAACAAACATACAAAAAAAAGACGTTAGAAAATAAGTGAAACTTATCCAACCCTTACTCGAATGCACTCACAAAAATACAAAAATAAGAGCAAGGTGAAACTTTCCCATCTGTTTACAGTACGCTTACAAAGAAAAAAAGACAGAACCATTTATATTGCCTTTTTAACACTAACTTGTAGAAAACTAATATTTCCCCCTTCCCACACATTTTTTGCTATCTATTTTTTTCTCTCCAAGGTAATTTTAAGATTTAGGGCAATTTAGTGTTTTACAAGGTGGACCCACGGTGCCACGCGTGAGGAGTCTAATGTTTAAGCGATACTTTAAATCTACCGAACCGAAACACACACACACAATAAAAAGAACAATAAAATAAGTCCATTGACAAATAAAAAAAGGAACGCAAAAAATTGGATTTTTATTTTGTGAGTGAAACCTTCCTAGTTAAAAGCTATTTCAATTTAGAAACTCTATTTTAAGTTGAGCATTCGTATAAGTTCAACAAAAATACATAATATTATCTCGGGTTAGTTTTCAAAAGGTCCCAAACTCCAGTGGTAAACAAAGCCGTTTTTCGATCGGTTCTCGTTAAATTTACGAATTTTCTAATTCAAAAATGCTTTGAATTGTGCATCTGCACTAGGATGTAACAAAAATGACTTTTTGGCGGGCACTCAGGGGTTTGTTCCGGTGGGCATACTGAGCCTAAATCCCAAATATGAGCTTGATTGGACGTCACAGGAGCTGGCGCTCCGCCCTTCAATTTTAAATGGGATTTAACCAGTAAAAAAAGATTTTTTCAAAAATGTCACTTTTTGAGGCATTTTGGCCACCAATGCGTTAACCAAAAACATCACTGGTGTGTAGGCCAGATCCTTGCGCATCTTTTGGTATATACAACATTGAAGTTTGGAGCATCCTGGGGCTCGGTACAGACCTTCAAAGTTTGGCATTTTTTCGAAAAATCGGCCCCCGCAAAAAAGATATGCGTCGCACCTTGCGACGCCCGAGACGCCATTTGATTTTGCTGGGACCGATTTTTCGAAAAAATGCCAAACTTTGAAGGTCTATACCGAGCTCCAGGATGCTCCAAACTTCAATGTTATATATACCAAAAGATGCGCAAGGATCTGGCCTACACGCCAGTGATGTTTTTGGTGATGGTTTCAGTGATGGTTTTGGTTAACGCATTGGTGGCCAAAATGCCTCAAAAAGTGACATTTTTGAAAAAATCTTTTTTTGCGGGTTAAATCCCATATAAAATTGAAGGGCGGAGCGCCAGCTCCTGTGACGTCCAATCAAGCTCATATTTGGGATTTAGGCTCAGTATGCCCACCGGAACAAACCCCTGAATGCCCGCCAAAAAGTCATTTTTGTTACATCCTAATCTGCACGTCCTTTAAATATTTTATTTTTTTTAAGAAAGGTCCAATAATCAAAATTTTTATTTCTAGAGTTTTATTTGAAAAGGTCTTATAAACATAGGAAATCCCATAGCTTTTAGGACTTTAAAAAACTATTCATTTTTTGAATTTTATGTGTTTTGAATACCTCATGACTCAAGGCGGTTTTAAAAATACTCAAAAAGCAAAAACTGAAAATTGTGTTTTAATTTTCAGAAAAAAAACTCAAGGAATGTTCTTTACTTAAAATCAATGAAAATTAGATTTGTTTAAGAGAAAAATAAATTTGCTTTGAAGTTTGAAATACGTCGTGACTATTGCACTCAATCGTAATTTATCAATGGTAAGCCGTAATTTAGAGAAAATACAAAATTTCGAACGTTTGAAATGTACCAAAAATTTTAATAATAAATACAATTTTTTCAAATTTTATACATCATATTTTTTTATTTTTTGAATTTTAAAATTATTAAAATTTCAGAATTCAGAACATGTATTTTTTTTCTTAAATTAAAGGTTTTATGTTTTGAAATTTAGAGTTTTTTAAGGATGAAAATATAAAACTATTGAAGGCCATATCTGGTGTATTTTTTGAAAAGGTCCAATAAACCAAATATCCAGTTTTTAATATTTGGGTGTTTTTTTTTTTTTTTTTTTTTTTGGGAGGGTGGTCCAGCCGCACATCGTTGATGTTGAAACCTCTAAACTGGGCCCTCGTCCTGTCACGTCCGTCAGTAGTCTTGTCGTACATTACAACTAGAATCAGATCTGCCAATGAATTAGTACACTTCGACCAAATAAACACTGATGCTGTATGGATCTGACTCTAGAATAAATGCACAGTTGTGTGTTATTCATAAGTTCAACTTATTCAATTATTCATTTAAGTCCAAATATTCATTTGCTAACTACTTTGGATTGAAAATCTAAATTTTAATCTAAAATCCTCTAAACTTAATGTTCAAAACTAAACGTTCCTTTAACTGTTGTAATACTACTTCTATCAAAAAACAATAAAAATTGTGAACTGATATACAAATAGGATAGAAATCGCGATTTGAAAAAGAAATGACCATTTACGTCAAAAGATCCGTAGTTCCTCGATTCGCAACAATGGTCGATACAACCATAATCCGAAAACCGTTAGTTCAACAGATCAACGAATTTTGTCCGATATCATTACATTATTGATTGATTGAGACTCTATGAACAATTTGACATAAACGAATGCCTAGTATTCTACTTAAATCAAAGTTTAATGACAGCATTACTCTAACTTAACAATTGCAACTAAATTTATCATCAAATAGATTTGGAAAGCATACAGATTTATTTTAAATGCTAATGCTAAGCAACAAATCAATTGTACTATCCTAAAGTCCCACCTAAATCCCACATTGTGATAGTGAAAAAGTCACAGAAGCAGCGGTGTCTTGTGCAATTGTGATATTTTCACTATCGGAGAACTACCTAGTTCACGAAGACAGCTTATCGGTCAACGCTTAAGCCCTGGGGCTGCGACAAAGCGAGTTCTCGTAGCATGAAGTGGTGTCCATAGTGCTTATAAAAAAGAATGTATACCCATATTTTAACTAATGCACTAGGATCAAATCATGCCCCTTGACTTTACAAGGCCCAGGGAGTTTTTAATATTTGGGTGTTTTTGAAAACTTAAAATTTGGTTTAGGCTGGTACAATTATTTTTAAAAGTTTTTGTCACCCCCCCCCCCCCCCCCCTTCAAAATTGGCCCGTAAAATCAGGGGGCAAAAAAAATATTTTTACAATAAACTTCAAAATTTCAATGAAAATTCAAGTGCAACCAGCTGAAATCAAATTAAAGTACATTCTTCTGCGTTTAAAATCATTTTCAGCATGTTTGGGTTTATTAAAAAATCTTAAGATTTTTTGAAAATTTTCGATGCAAAATATTTTTTTTCGATACAATTTTTGTTTTTGTCAGATCTTAGATTTTTTGAAAACTAATGATTGCAAAACAACTGAACTAGTGTAAAATGCATTTTAAAACACTTTTTTCATTTAAATGTGAAGACTATGGCTTGTTATTTAAATTTTTATATTTTTATTTTTGCCCCCCCCCCCCCCCTTGACCTCGGCCAGGGTCGAGGGACAAAAACTTTTTTAAATATTTGCATCGGCCTTATCAGACCTTTAAAAAAACTCCAGTTATGTAATTATTATTAGAATTTTTGATTCATTTAAAATTTTCCGAAATAATTTTATTATTTTTTTTTTTTTTTATGAGAATGTATTTTTTAATGTTTTTGTTTTGATATTTTTTAGAGATTTTCGAATTGAATTTTAAATTCTTTTAATTTGTATTTTTTTGATATTTTTTTATATTTTCAAATTTCGGATTTTTTATTATATAATTAATTTAATTTTAATTTAATCCATTTTTTGCTGTTGTCAAATAAAATTTAAATTAATAAATAGCAAAATGCATTTTTTCCAATATTTCTTCACCGCCATATTGGCCGCCATCTTGAATGTAAACATTCTAAACCACTTTAGCGTAGTTTAGAGGTCATTTTTTCGTGATTCGAAAGTGAAATTTTTCAGAGGTCTTCACATAATCGCGTCTGGACTGTATTTGACTAACATGGGGTTGCAGAATTCGAATTTTATGTTAAAAACTAAAAAAATAAAAACAACGATTTTTTTGTTCGTGATTCGATTATTCGAAGTCCCATATAAATCTTGAGATAATCTAACTTTTGATAATCGAGTCTGGATTGTACAACATTTTTGAATCTTTTGATTTTTTTTAATTTTTGTATTTTTGAATTTTTCAAAAAAGTGTTCACGTGGTTTATGGGTGGCCCCTTATCCAGGTTTCGGATATTCGAATCCGGACGATCCTGTATTCCGTATCTAAACCCAAGTTCCATTTTATTTTTTATATTTTCAATAAAAAGAAACGCAAGAATTCTATTGGTGCATTATGGCATTCGATCGTAATATTACGATCTTAATTTCTCGACTCACGATCGAGATTTCTCGATAGTAAGATTACCATCGACAAATTAGGGTGTAATCGTAATTTTACTGTTGAGAAATTTCGATCGTAATTGGCAATACAATTTTTTTTTTTGGATTATTTATTTAAACGGAATATTTAAAAAAATCTGGGTTCAATATTTTTTATGTGAAAAAATAACAAAATTAAAAAATCTAAATTATTTTCTATCTAACTACAAACAACTTAAAAAAAAATCAGAAATTTCAATTTTCAAAAATTTGGAAAAATACAAATTTATTTATTTAGGAATCGAATAAAAAAAATCCACAAAAAATACTTTTTAAACTCTTAGAAATTGTTTTTTTTTATTTAAAAATGTCAAAGAAAATTGAAATAAAAAGTAAGTTACTTTTTAATCAAGAAGAAATTAACATAAATATTTAATTAAAAAAATACAGAAAAAAGAATAAATAAAAACATATTCAACTTAAAAATAAATATGAAAATTGTTTAAAATGGATATTGGACCAATAATTCCACTCTCCACCCCTTTCATGGTTATTTTACAGCTACCTATATTAATTTTTTGTTTTATGTTTCTTCTGCTAATCTCGGATTAGTTTTCAAAAAGACGTAAGAGCCAATGCTAAACAAAGCCTTTTTTGCATCGGTATTCGACCTACTTACGAAAAAAACAATTTCAAAAATGCTTATGATTGTTCATCTACACGTCTTTCAAGTGTCGAAAACTAAAAATAAATGAAAATTTGTTACAATTGGGAGAGAAACTAATATTAGTGTCGGAGGTCACGGTGGCTCTTACGGCTTTTTTGAAACCTCACCCGAGTAATGTTTCTTAAACGCTCTTTCATGCCTGATAATCGTGCCTAAATTTTTGGATTGACTAAAAAAAGTTTTTAGAAATTTTTAAATCTTTTAAAACTTAATATTTTTTTAAATTTTAGAAATTTCTGAAATCTTTGAAATTTTGATTTTGTTTTCTAATTTTTAAAATTTAAAAAAAAATCTGAATTTTTTAAAATTTTTTGAAATTTCTGAAAATCAGTTTTAAGCAACAATGTTGCATAAACTACTATTTTGGAAAGCTGAGAAAATTTTCTACAATTTTCTTTCTGAAACTCCGAAAATCGGACTATCAGTTTGTGAGATACAAAGAACTAGGGAGGTAAGTAGTAAGTAAGAACAAACCATTTTTAGGACTGCGACGAAAAATTGGCAAAACTAAAAAAAGAAGGAAATAACTACCCAGCATGAATCTTCAAAGCATATAAAACACAAATCAATTACAGTATCCTGGATCGCCGCCTCAGTCAGCGCGCACGATTCCAACTTGCTTTTTTTCTTTTATTATTTCCTTGTATCCATACGATATTTCTGCGTGTGGCGCTTGCCGCAAAAATGACCAATCTCTCTTCTCACATGGTAATCGAAACAAAAAAAAAACCAAAAATTCTCCTAAAACAAGCGTATCTTTTTGTAATCCTTTAACTAACTCTGTTTTTTTCTTATTCATGTTTTGTTTTGCTTAATTTCCTTTCGGTTTTCCTTTCTCTTTCGCTCTCCTTCTCGATTGAACACCTTTCCTAGTACAAACTAAACAATATTCCGAGATTAAATGACGACTATTTACACAGAAAACGAAAGATGCGACAGGAAGAAGCTGCTGCTGACACACGATTTGGTTTCGAATCAGAACATAAACGGTTGCGTTTGAACTTTTTTCCGGTTCCGGTATCTGTTTGCTGTTCTGCTTTTTTTTTGTTTGTTTGTTACTTGAATGTGTGTAAATTAAACAAATAATAATTTAATAGAGGTGCTCGTTGTTTTCGGTTTTGTTTCTCAGTTTTTTTGCTTTTTATTAAATTTTAAATTATATGTACAAAACGAGTCAATCGGTTTGAGTTTTAAGTTCTTTCCTGTTAATGTTAGCGCGCGGCAAACGAAACAATTTGTAATCTTCGGAAAGCGTTTCTCGCACGGTTTGCTTGCAGGTTATTACTTAGTTCAGTGTGTTTGTGAGTTTGTTTTACTAGGTACATCGAATCTCTGAAGAATTTAATGTAGGAGCTCTTTCTTTTAGTTCGCTTCATCTTTTAACCACAAACTATCGTTACTTAGTAACGAAGCATTTGGGCAACACATCCAGCGAAGTGCTTTTTTCTTGAAATTTTTTTCCACTAACTTTTAAAAACCATTAACAAATCGTTTACTTATTTTTTTTTCTTGCTTCTGCTGTTGTACACACTAAAGAGCTTTGTTTTTTCTGCTTTATTTCCGACTCTAATGACTATCTCTTCGACGCTGCACAACACACATCTATATAGAGAACGCGGCTTCGAATCTTGCTTCATCTGCATCTCACAGTTACAAAACTAATTAAATATAATATAGTTTTTTGTTTGTTTCACCACCCGCGGCATTCCCACTTTCGCCTCTCTGCTCTAATATCAACTAGGAGCTCTTGAGTCGAGCGTAAATTCCTTCTTTTTTTGTGTTGTTCTTCAGCACGCACTAGTTTCCTTCTCCTTTTCTGACCAATAGACAAAATTTCGTTCATATCACATGCGCTGCCTAATTTTTCTTTTTATTGTGTTCACAAACCTCATTTTTGTAGGAAATTATTTTTACTGTATTCTTGACCAAAATTTTTTTTTTTTATAAATTTTGGCGCGATGTTCGAGCTTTAATTTTGTTTAAGTATTTATTAGAAAAAAAAACGTAAAAGCCCTTTTCAAATATCATTTTGAACTGTATTATTACGCTGGCCGGCAGCGATGTTATGGAAATGTATCATTTGTAACAGACTAGAAATCTGGTGATACAGCATTATTCGTGATTTTCTTTGAAAATTCTGATTTTTTTTTCACGATGAGATCAGCAGATTTCTCGTTAATAAAATTTTTGAACATTGAAATCGGATCAATAGTTTTAATGATATCGTCGATTTAAAACGTCTAGGTAAATGGGTAACAATTTAAATAACTTCTATTCGGAATTTTCCTTCTTTAAACAGATACAATGTTGGTAAACATGGTCAGGAATCCGAGCTCCATTTTTCGATATCTCGTGACAGTACGACCCCATTCATTTTTCTGGATTTCTACCAAGACACGTTTTTTGTGATTTGTAGCTCGAAACCGTGAAGGGATAGAAATTTGGTGTCAAAGGGACTGTTGTGTTGATTGGGACGCCCGACTCTAAATTCCGAAAAAAACGTATTTTTCATCAAAAAAAAAAGTTAAAATATAGTTTTGAAATCGCTACATTTTTTACCAGTTTTTCGAATTTTTAACCCCTAAAACTAAATCGTGTGCTTTTCAAAGTTTTTTTTTTCGGAAAGTCTAGTTAATTTTGCATAAGAATGACTCTTTGGACAATTATTGTGAATCGTGCAAAAAAGATTTCCAATTTAATTTATATATTTCAAAATTTTAAAATTTCAAAATTTTATACCTTTTTTTTTCGTTTAAATAAAAAAAAATACAATTGTAAATTTTTAGTGTTTGAAATTTTTAAGTTACAACCTTTTAATTTGTTATGTTTTGAAATTTAATTTACTTTTTCGGATTCTCGATCTTAACTTGGTAGCAGCACCTTAAAGAATCTAATAAAAAAAGTAATGAAAAGAAGTTTTTAAATTTTTAAGCTGTTAATTTTTAAGAATATTTGTTTTTAAGCTTTTAAATTTGTATTTTAAATTATTTTGAATTTTTTGACTTTTTAAAAGTTTATTTAAAAAAGTTAAAAAAGTCATGTTTGGAGCAAAAACTAAATCCAAATTTTAAGTTTTAATGTTTTGCCTTCCTCACCTTACTGAGGAAAGGCTTTAAAATCACTCGAAAACTGAACTTCTCAATTAGACCTCCTAGACCCACCTTCATGTATACCTATCGACTCAGAATCGAATTCTGAGCAAATGTCTGTGTGTGTGGTGGGATGTTGATCAAAAAATTGTCACTCGATTATCTCGACATTGCGTGAACCGATTTTGTCCGTTTTGGCGTCATTCGATCCGTTTTGGGGTCCCATAAGTCGCTATTAAAAATTATGCAGTTTAGTTAAGTACTTCAAAAGTTATGCTAAACAAACAATATTGACAAAAGTCCGGAAGATTGTAAAAAGGGTGGTTTTTCAAAGAAACCCCGGCATGTTATACATTTTTAGAAAGGTATTTAAAAGACCTTTCCAACGCGACCAATACATTGAAGATCTGACAACCCTATCAAAAGTTATAAGCACTTAAGTGTTATTTATACACTTTTTGGAGGCCAGTTCTCAGATATTTAGATGAAAACGTATTCCAAATATATCATGCGACCTATCTTTGGATAGGTAATTAAAAGACCTTCCCACGAGCGTGTCTATTTTGGATAGCATTACCCTTTGAATGAGAGGAAGGCACCAACCACCTAAGGGTGGATTAAGTAACGTTTTTTTATTTCAATGTTAGAAATTTTTAAGTTTTTTAGTTTCATAGTTTGAAAAAAATCAATATTTGAATTTTTGGTTTTTTAATTAAAAACTTTATAATTAAAACAAAATAATTTTTTTTCAAAAAAATAAAATACAGCCTTTGAATTTACG